>NW_020799095.1:60461432-60627112 GCF_003259725.1 Athene cunicularia
GGTGGGTGTGTTTGTTTTGTAGAGCATAGGAATACTACCTCCCATGGGAAGCAAAACCACTTTCATAAAGTGTTACTAGCATCTGATATTAACTGGTGTTAACACTGGACATCAGAAAAGATAAATAAAATTTGTGAATATAGCAATCCAACAAAACTCTTAAGCCTCTATATTATTCATATAAGTGCCACATTCATTTACTGTTGTTGGATGGCTATATTTCATGTCTTACCTGACTTCAGCATTTCTTTCAGCTTTCAGACGGAGGACACACAGAAAAAGAGCAGGAAGAAGATAACAGTAGCACCGAATGCAGTGAACTAGGAATCATGGATCTGAAATTCACTTCATCAAGAAAATACATTTCCATCAGTGTACCTTCCAAATCTCAAACTATGTCTCCTCATATCAAATCAGTAGATGATGTTGTAGTTCTTGGCATGAATCTCAGCAAATTTAACAAACCTACTCAATTTTTCATCTGTGTTTCTGGAGTTTTTATGTTTTATCTAATCTATGGATATTTACAGGTAAATGCTATGAACTTGGGTCTTAGACCAAATCCTTCTACCCCTTTTCTTTTTCAACAACATAATAAAATAATATAGTATGTATTTTAATATGTATAGAAATTTAAAATAGATATTGATTGCAAGGTCAAGCTTTCTGAATTCAAGAGCAATAAGTAATTCTATAAGATTCCATTATAGTTCAAGTACCTACAGGATTTGGTTCAGTTGGATTTTCATAACTTGATGTTTTACTTCTGTGTGCAAGATACACCTTTCAATTATTATTTTGAATGTGTATTTTTAAAATGTGATTTCATAGTCTTCTGCAACTGAGCAAATTGTAGAACCGTACAGACTGACAACTAAGTCTTCATTGGTGTTGAAACCTTTAGATCCCCTTGAGTTCCAAGAGTGCCATACAGTAATAGTAGTCTGTTGTTCTCTGCGCTTCTTTCAGGACGGAGCTGAAACATGTACTATGGTTGGTTGTTAAGCAGAAGCATAATGTTTTTGTTGCTTCAGTTAAACATTCCTCTTCCTGATAACCTTTGCTTTGTTATGTTGAGCAGATACACTTCTGTTCCTTTTTTTTTTTTTTTAAGTTCAGTGAGCCTTTTCAATAAAGCGTGATTTAAGAAGTTGCTAATTAAAAATCACCATGTTTCCAATGCCGTTTTCAAAAAACAGCTGAGAAATTTGTTAAAATAGTTACTTCCGAAGAGTTAGACAAAGTTATTGTTAACTGAAAGCAGAATCTCAAAAAGGAGAATACTAGGTAGCCATTTATGTAACTGATGCATCTGCATAATTCTTCATGCAGTGCATGTGGATTTACACCAGCAGTAAATTTTCTCATTACATTTTGGAGAACCTAAATTGTCTTTTTCAGTGCTTTGCAAGGTACGTATGGCAGGTAAATTCTAGTTAATAACCAGCAGCTGCAAAGGCTAGATTTGCATGTACATGAAGAAAAAAAAAATCTGTTCATTTTGTTTTTGATTTAACATTTTGGTGTATGTATATGACGTTGGTGGGTTTTTGTTTTTATAGGAATTGATATTTTCAGTGGAAGGTTTTAAACCTTTTGGTTGGTACCTCACTTTAGTGCAATTTGGATTTTATTCCATTTTTGGACTAATAGAATTACAGTTGATTCAGGACAAAAGGAGAAGGTATGTGTTTTTCCAAGCATTTTACCCACTGTCCATCAAATTAGAAGCATTTGATATTTATGGTAAATTTAACTTCTGTTGTTTGAATGTGAATATTGTGAGGCATTGGTAGAAGTTCCGTAGTTAAAATAATGTGAATTTACTGGACAACGTTAGAAAATGTTTTATAAGCACCCACTTAGATTTCAGATTTATAAGTAATCTTGTTGATTCTACTGTCACTTTGTCCCACTTACAGAGCGTATTTTGTCCTTAAGGTAGCTGACTCATGTATGTATTGCTTGGGATTATCACATCTAGAATAGGGCCATCACAGCACTTGGAGTCAACTGTCACATCATCGCATCAGGATCTTTTCCTCAAACCTTGGCACCTCCTAAGAGTTTCCTCTAACATGCTGTGCATCTTGGAGAGTGTCAGAGGTCTGCTCTTTGTTTCCATGTGACTGTGTAGGTTTGCTACAAAGGATGTGCTTAGGTTTTACATTTTTATTTAAGATAGCACTTATAACATCTTGCCACAAAACAATTCTGTGTTTTCACTGCAGTTGACCAAGGAGATTCTTGCTGTCTTGAATCATAGATATGGGATAGTTTGATCTGATTCACTGTGGCCATTCTATGGCTTCCTGCCCAACTACAGCCTCTGCAAACTATGTTGAGGCTCTCTGAAATCTTGGATAGAGGCTGTCATGGTGTACATGAATTTTACAATTGCTTTAAAGCGTTATATCCTAGTTGAGCATATAATTTTCCTTACTGCAGTCAACCTTGGCTGATTTTATGTATACTGAATTTAGGCAATAGAATTCTTTTATAGCCAAACACTGTAACTTTGATAAATTATTCTCTTTATGTTAAACACTGACAGCTTATATTTCAAGTTATCTGACTTTTTCAGGTGCATCAAGGAATACTGCTTTTGGGTGTTCTGTAACTAGTATTTAGATTTTGATTACCAAATAGTTGCTAATGCTTACAGAGCATGACCCTGTAAGTTATTTTGGAAATATAGATCTTAAATATATTTTACATTTTATTTTCTATAACCTAGACATCATGTTGATATGAAAAAAATCTTATTTCCTACTTTTTATGCAGAATTCTCCATTTCTTAAACTTTTAAATTTTTTTGTGTTCCTCACATCACATAATGAGTTATGGATAAGACAGTTACAGCAAGACATCTCCTTATCTTGTTTACTGTGGCTCTGAGGATGCATGAAAAAATAGCTGAACATATGCACAACAATAACTGTAAAAAATCACAAAAGTGAGCACAGCGATTGCTAAAAATTACTGTTGGATCATCTGTTGTCAGGTGGTAATTTCATCAAATTGCAAACAATATCTCTGAAAATGTTCAGTGAGCCCCTCTGTTCGTGATATCTGAATCACTTCTCTCTTAGTCTGTTGAGTTTTATAAAACAGTGGTACTTTATTCAGCTTTCTTCATTCTAAAAATGTCAGTGTTCATGTTGACCATGACAGGACTATAATTCAGGATATCTTGGTATACCAACCTTCTGGTTCTTTTGACAAATAACCTGAAGCCTTTGTCTTGATTGTTCTGTAAATAATACACCTTCTCAGAAGGAGGTTAAAGAAGTACTGCTTGAATACTTCATGAGCCATGAAGTTTTTATTGTTTTGTATTTGAATGCTGTTTATTAGCAGTAATTGAAAGAAATGAAATTTGGAATCAGTTATTTATGTGCATTTTTAAATTTCTATTGCAGAATGAAATTTAGTGAGAAAGATGGTCAAATTGTATATATAAGCATATTCCTTTATCAGAATTTTCCAGGCTAAATCACATCTAGATGAGTCTGTAATACCAAGATTCATATGTTTCTGTTTTGTAGAATTCCTGGAAAAACCTACATGATAATAGCATTTTTAACAGTGGGAACTATGGGTTTGTCAAATACCTCTTTAGGATATCTGAATTACCCTACTCAAGTCATCTTCAAGTGCTGTAAGCTGATTCCAGTTATGATAGGAGGGGTTCTGATACAAGGTAAGTGTTAGTCTTGCTATTAGATGATTTTTTGTCGTTTCTTTGGGAAGTGTTCATGTATGGAATCCTTTACTTTGTAAATTCCACTGAGGCTCTCAGAGAGGGACAGGTAGCATTTTTCCTATAGAAAGAAAAAGTTAATTTCTGAAGCATCTTCTCAGAAAGTGTATAAATAGAATTAGATGAACAGAAAGTGTGGGAGAAGGTTTTTTTGCAAGATCACTTGCAAAACTTCATTTTTATGCAGAGTTTCTTAATTTTTAAGCAATATAACTGTTTTCTAAACCAAATCACTTCATCAATGAAACATTTTCAATACTGAAATGGAAAAATTGAGGTGGAGGAAGGGAAGTCCAGCCATGATTTGTGAAGAAATCCTCTACTCTTCTTGTTCGAAAAGCCTGATTCCTGAATTCGTAATTAAAATTCCTAAATTTTGATTAAGCGTTTAATCAGAAATACACCTGACTTTACATGTCTTTGGCTAGTCCTAAAGTCAGAGTTCATATTCCAAAAATAGAAAATGGATCTAGAGAACAACAGATAAAGACTATAGTTATGTGAATAAACATGCTTCAGTATTTCTGGATTTAGAAGACTTTAAGTATGTTATAAAAGTTTCTATTTGTTCAATACACAAAGGTTCATTAGTCAGTAAAGCTCTGAATGAGCAAGTGTTATGTAACAGAATCTAGAATGATATATTTCTATTTCTGTAGTTAATTCTGGCCTTCTAGTTGCAATAGAAGGCTGAACTTTCAGAGGAGGTTGCAAGGTTGCATACACACATGCATGCACAGTATTTACCTTTAATTAGGATTTTTTTACTATTTTTAGAAATTTTCAGTTAAAATTTTCAGTTTTAAAAATATTCCCTTGGAAGCTTACATTTGAAAGCACAGCTTCTGGACAAGGTATATGTTGTTTCAAGCAAGATACACTAACTCTTGCCTTTTCATTTCCCTACTCTCTTTTTCCACACACCCCCCACATCCCATCTCTCCCAAACTAAAAGACAGTGTAGGATTGTAAAAGTACCCAAATCATCTGTTAGTGTTTGGGAATGACCTCTCTTAACCAATAAAGGCAGCCAAAATGTCTTGCATGAGGGAAAAATCTTAAGAAAACGTCTAACCTGTCATGAAGTTGTTGAAATGGTGCTTTGTCAGGGAGCATGTGCTTTATGTCATTAGGAGTAAAACTAAAACTGATCACAAGAATCAGGTATTATCTGTTAAGATCCTCACCCGTGTTAGGAACTGCTATTGCAGAAGGAACTAATTCCAGTCGTAAAAGCCAGAGCATTAAGTCTTCTGTTCAAGTAAAAGAATGACGTTAGAACAGTTTTTCCTTTGCCTTCTGGTCTGTTAAACAGTGTAAACATGAAACTCTGAGAGTGCTAACAGTCCATTCATGTTGTTTGTATTGCTTTTGTAGGAAAACGTTATAATATTGCAGATGTGTCTGCTGCCCTATGTATGAGTCTTGGATTAATATGGTTTACTTTAGCTGACAGCACAGTTGCTCCAAACTTCAACTTGACAGGTAAAGATATATTATATTTTGGAGTTTAACAAAAAGCTTGGGTTTTTTCCTGCAAATAAGCATCCCATAGAAGTTCTAAGAGTTCTTGGTGGAGTGTCTTCAGGTATCATACAGAAAATGCAGGTTTCATCGTAGCTTTGCACTAGCACAATTGTATCTGTGGCAGAAGAGGCCTTTATTCTAAGTGTTAGTTTTTAGGTTCTTATAATTGCTGGAAATTCCACCCTTTAGGTTTAAATGTCTCATGCTGGTTCTCAAGAAATACTTCCCAGTAGGTGTGTTAAAATAACTATGATAAAATTTAGTTTGACCATTTTAAAACTTCCGAAGATTAGTTGTCTTTTCTAGCTAAACCTTTAAGTCTTTTTCCATTTCAGAACCATTTGCTTTATATTAATTGACAGTCTCACTCGGATTTTCTGTAGTTCTTAGTTGGAGTGCCCATGTTCTAACTTTTCTATACTGTGTAAAATCAGAAGCAAAGATAAGATTTTTAACTTGCTTGGCTTTAAAAACTTGGTTGAATTTCTTTCTCAAATGACAAGGGAGAATTGATTATTCATTAAATCCATGTTATTTACCTGGCTGGTGTTTGGATTAATACTTAACCTTGAAAAACTTTTGAATATTCAACTTCCAGTGCATTCTTCTTTTGAAATTCTGAGGTGAGTTACAACAGCTGTTATGACAGACATTCACTGTGAAACTTTCATTTCTTAATAGTGGAGGCACTGATTTAGAAGTTTTGTTCTTAAAAATAATAATAAATTCTCGGTTTTAAGGAAAAGACTTTTTGTTTTTACAAAATACTATTTCATCTAGTGTTAGTAATGATCAGTTTGTGATGTTCTCTAAACTGTATATATCTTTTGCCTTGCTCGTAAATTAATTCTCATGCCTTTTAATGTGATTTTAGTGCTACTGGTAGTGGAAAAAATTACAAAAATCTGTGCATTACATAATCTGATATGCATTTAATGTGTTTGTGCGGTGTAACTGGGTGGCTACTTGAAAAAAATATATTTTGAATACAGTATAATGTTGTTAAGCATGTAATTACATTCTAGTGTTTCTGATTTATAGAGTTATATGTTATCATTACATCTATTTTTGGCTATAGCCTCTACATGCATTCACGAATATATTCCTTTAGTAAAATTTGAATTGTTTTAATTATGTGCTATGACTTAATTTTGAAAAGATTTGAAAAGTTGATTCTTCAACTGAGTGGGGTAAGGTAAAGTGCAGCAAACATAGCAACTCCTGACACCCTCAAAGATCTGCAAAACACAAGATTAAAATCTTTAAATGTCTTCAAAGAATCAACAGAGCTGTCTTTCATTATTAATTTATTTTGAAATTCGAAACAATTCTGTAATTATTGAAACTTAGATAACTACCATTTGGAGGAAGTTCTCTGAAAATAGAATATAAAACTAGAATTCAAAAGTCTGGATCTCCCCTAGCAAGGTGATTCAAAATTCTCCTGTTCACTTTCCAAGACGGTTCTTTCTGTATGTCTCTGTTCCCTCCTGCCTGTTTTGTTTTGTTCCCATGTCACTTAATTTAACCAGAAGAAACTTCTCATAATGGGAAAGGTGGAGTTTTTCCATTTCTTGGGTCAGTTATGGAGGTAGATGGTCCCTTCCTTCAAGAAGTATACTGATTTTCATTATTGCAGAAATACGTAGCTGCTGAAGTGTAAAAACGGTGATAATAATTATTAAAAACTTTATTCACTCTGCACAATGGCATTTTTTTTAATAATTATACTTTTTTTGATGTAAATCACAAAATAAGAACTGAAAGCAGAGGGGCAGAATTTAATTTTATATCTTCATAGAGTACCTTCAAAGAAATAATTAAGTATTTAAGGATATTAAATTTTCAAAAACATAAACAGCAAATTAAGTATTAAACTTCAGAATTACTATTTTCTAAAGTTGCAGTTTTATCTTACTGCCTACTTACTGCCCCATAAGTTCCTGAGTTTATTCCAGTGATTTATACACATTGATGTAGAACTGTTTCCATGCAAACTAGTATGATTCTAGCATGATTTCATAGAACTTCTACTAACTTTTTAAGAACAAAGTTGTTTACATTTCACAGAGCAAACTATACTGTGAAGGTAAACAAAACACATAATTTTTGTGGTCTGATGCAAATACTAAAAAGGAGCATGAGCAAATGTAAAATACTATTTGGATGAACAATTTTACAAGTGTTTTTTTTTCTTTTTTTTTCTTTTTCCCCCTGCTATTGAAATGTAATTTCAGTATTGCTCCACCAAAAAAAGGAATCTACACAGATGTTGGGGTTTTTTTACACATGAAAGAGGTCAGTCAAGAAAACAAACTCTCTTCTGCCAGATCAGGTACATATTTGTAACTAAGGAAGAGGTATACTTTTCAAGATGGAGTTGCTGCTAAGAGCTCAAAGCATCCCCTAGCATTATCAAATCAGAGAGGTAGTGGTAGATATCTTAAATAGCTGTGAATAGTAGATACAGGACTTCCAAAAGAGAAACCAGAAGAGAAGGTTGTGCAGAAGGAGACAGTCTTGAAACACTGGTGCTACGGGAACTTCCACGGTTCTGGCATTACAGTGTAAGTAGAAGTTAACTGTTTTCACTGAAAATACAGTAAAAATATCCGTTGCATGCAAATTCTTCTGCCCTAAACTGTTTGTACACATGTGGTTTAGTCCTTTGCAGACTGAGGTGTTTTGTCCTTAGTTTCACTGTCGTTCAGATGATTTTAATTAGTTAGCTACCTCTACTGTGTGTTTTAATCTTATGTGTGGCAGGCTACTAAAATGTGGAGTATTAAAGAGGTCTTAATGGTCGGGTAAGCTCCAAACAACTCACCAGTCTAACACCATTTGTGTGGTGGGGCTCGCAAGTGTGAGTATGTATTGAGGGACTTTTAAATATCAAATAGCTTATAAATGTGTAAGCAGTGTTAATATTTTAATGACTGCAAGTATCACATTAATAGTGTAAAATAAAATGTAATGTAGTCTTTCAGTCAAGTCTGTTGGTGCAAGACCTCCAGGTTTAATTTCTTCGAGAACTAATTTAGGACCAGTTCTTCCAGTCATTTTTACTAGTGCTTTACATACTGGATAAGGTTACTGGTCTTGTTAATGGTTTTGCTGCTGCTGCTTGGCAGGTGCAGCACTATTACAGTGAGTGAACAATTCTCTTTTCATACTGTGTATGTACATAATGTTAACATTTGTCTTGTCCCTACATTTCTCCTTTCCATGTTCACTTGCACTTCAGATCTTAGGTAACCTTCCCATCTCAATCCAGTACTGAACCCGTGCATTTGTCCATTGATGTGCCTGGGCTGTTAAGCACTGCCGGAACAAGCATGATGGAGACATACTTGGTCACTTTACAGATGTGATCTGCAGCAAGGCTGTTGCTGAGCTGGAGATGTTACTATACCTTTGGATCAGAGCTGAATCCATGTAGTTAATATAGCCATAGCATTTAGCAATATAGTCTTTAGCATAACCAGCGTTATTCAGGTTGTCATGTCATTTTCTGTTGCTTCACTTGCTTAAGTTTGGCCTGAGAAAATAAATGTTTCCCAAACTAAAAACATTAGTTTAGAAGTTCCCATATATCCAGAAGTTTCCCCAGGGGATGCCACCTTAAATGTCATTGATCTTCAAAATGTTAAATCTTGCAATTCTGAAAATCCTAGGAGCTGGGAATTTTTTTCTGTCAGGAGTTTATACTCCATATGGTCTGTCAGAATGCCTATGTTGAGACTTCTGATAGTAAAAACATAATATTAAGAAAATATAATACTGATTGTTTCTAGTCTTCCACTCCTCATTCTTCCCTGACACTTAGGATGTTTTAAGGAACCAAGAATAGAGCAGACAGTAAACATGATTTTGATAACTGATATCTTCTGTAAACTTGTTTACTTTGGAAGAGTGGTATTTCAGCTTGTGCGCATTATTAAATACAACAGTTGCCACAGTCATGAGGAATCAAAGTTTGGAGGTTGGGAAATTGACTGGCATGGATAAAGAGTTATTAATTTCTGTTATTGGAAAGCTGATAACATTATTGACTGTGTAGAGACTTCGTTGTGAACAGATAGGGTAACATAAAACCTAAACGGTAGTTTTTAAAAATTAATATTTCAGTAATTCAAGATTTCCATTGTGAATCCTCTTGCATTTGTTTTACCATTACATCTAACATTTCTATTTGCCTTTGTCAGAAAAAAAAAAAAAAAAAAGGATTAACTACTCAAAACAGTATGTTCTCTGGTTATTTATCTTCATTAAAAATACCTAAATAAATGCAATTGACATCTTTTCACTCTTGTTACTACAAAAGTTACAACTGGCTTCTTCATAGCAATGTCCAGATGTTCCTGTCAAGCCTAGACACATACACTGTGCTTAAGGGTCAACTGGTGGAAGGAGTTGGGGTGGATAATGCTTTATACAGGTCTAATGAAATAGTTTTGTTGACATTTAGAATATGATGGAGAGAGGATTTTATTATTATTTTTCTATTCCTGAGATTTTATATTTTTTTCAGGATAAGTACAGAGTGTTTTTTGTCACTACTCTGTTGATAAATATTCTGAACTGTTTTTTGTTTGTTTGTTTTCTCATATTAGGTGTGGTCCTAATATCCCTTGCCCTCTGCGCAGATGCAGTTATAGGAAATGTACAGGAAAAAGCTATGAAGTTGCACAATGGTTCTAATTCAGAAATGGTAAATAGCAGATTTGCAATTTTAAAAGAACATGTGCTATGATAGACAAGGCATAAAATAACAAAACATGAAACTTAATCTGCTTTTCTCTTGCATATGTGTACAAGCCGAATTTCAGAAACCATTTTTCTAGACTTGAGACTGTGGGTAAAAATGTAAGACATCTGCTGAATTGGAGATCATGTTTAATAGACCGTGATCTGGAAATAAAATTGAACAGTAAAGGATCTTGTCATCCACAGGATCTTTGTTTTGATGCTGAATTTGGAACTTACCCTGGATTAAGCAATAATGGAAAGATAAAGGATGTCTTGTGGCTGAAATAGGAACCACTGCTGTGGCAGGTTATACCTGATTTTGACTTCTGTATGATTCTAAGGAAGTGACGTATATCACACTGCCTAACAAGGAACTAGCAATGTGGTGCTCATTCCTGGTTGTGAAAACTGAGGTCTTTGGGTAGTTTGGGAGAAAACTCTGGATGCAGAGGCAAATGAAGAACTAGAGACTAACTTATGTGTGTATAAACGCTGTAAAATAAGAGTTCTGAAGATCAGGTCATTGTCAAGAGTTTGAAAGCAGTTCTGCTGTTGAAATGTATATTCATCCTTCTTTATTGTAGAGTAGTGTTCTGTTGTCTCATGTTATTGTTATCAATTGTTAATAGATTTATTTTTGCAAATAATTGAGATAGTATAACAATTGATGAAACCTGTGTCAGAAGAAGTAGGCCTGCAATTGACACTGAGTTTTGAAAGTGTAGTAGATCAGCATGTTTTAGCTAGTAATGCGTATAACAGTTCTGTTCACTGTTTCTCTTTTTCACAAGAAAAGCACACTAAATGTTGCCCAAACAGCTGAATGTCTCCTGCTGCATGGGAGGCTGTATGGTTGGGCAGTTCCAGCTTCTGTTGTTGCCTCCACGTGGGAAAGGATAGGTTGAAGATTCTTTTGTTGCTGTACGAAACTGTGACTTAAGTAAGGGTACAGACAAAATGAAGAGGTTATCTATTTGCTGAGTATAGTCAGTTCTGAGTACTGAACTGGGCCACAGCTCATCGTATTTGAAAATCTTGTATCCTATAACCATAATGCAGGTGTGCCATCTAGGTGAACTGAAGTGACACAGGTGAAACTTAGATGATGCTTCTGGCACTTTATGGATCTTAACTGTGCAGAAAACAAAATACGTTTAACGTATTATTCAGACTATTAAATTACATAGTTGTGTCAAGTTTTATTTAGGCTATGAAATCCTGAATTTGATGTATTTACCACAGTCAACATTGACCTCAGGATATTATTAACGGACTAACTTACAAAACCTTTTTTATGTAGTTGTGGGTAGGAAGAATGTCTCTAACACTTATTATTCATTTTTCACTTAGCTATTATAGAAATCGTAGTAAAAAAAGAAATCTTCAAACGCTGCAAATTCAACTCTGAGAACTTGAACATATTAATAAGGCCAAGCATTTGCATGCCTTTAATTTTGTCCTTTTGTGTAGTATCAGCTGGTAATTATTTTCTCTTAAACTATTCTAGGTTTTGTATTCCTATTCAATAGGTTTTGTGTATATTTTATTTGGATTAACATGCACTAGTGGATTAAGCCCCGCAGTAACCTTTTGCTCAAAGGTAGGTGTAAAGATTTTTTTTCTATGAAGAACATCATTGGAAAACATTGCTCTGTATGATTTAGAAAATCTTACCACTTCTCTAAAGTTGTATTTTCCTCATGTAAACTGGTTAACCTGTATAATTCATACATTAAGCAAGTAGTCACAGTCTTTGATGTAAAAGATAGGGTAATGTTTTAAAAAAGAAAACAAAATCACAAGACCAGACATGAGTTTATAATTTCATTATTATTTTTTCATTATGTAACTAAAATTAAATAAGGATCTTTGCATGAATGCATTGTTGAACAGCTTATTATTGCTCAGTTGATTAAAGTCTGTAGTTTTATGTCATTTTGCAATACCTCAGGGTTTGTTTTACATTTTTCTAACAGGCTTTTTTTGTTGTTGCAGCATCCAGTGCAGACTTACGGTTATGCATTCCTTTTCTCCCTGACTGGGTATTTTGGCATATCCTTTGTTCTAGCTTTGATTAAAATCTTTGGTGCCCTTCTGGCTGTAACAGGTACGAAATAATGATATCTTTACTGCTTTTGGCATAAAAACATAAAATAATCCTATTATTTAGGACAGAGCTTTTGAGAATTGTTCTTACTTTGGCTTTTTTTTTTTTTTTATTCTTTTTACTATCTGATCACGGTTTGTGTGGATCTTCACTAGTAGTATGCGTTTGAAAGCTTCCTGGTTCTTTCTGTGCCACAGTTTCAATCTTGAAGAGCCTGTTAAGTAATCTTGCCCATATAGGCTGTGCTGTGTTTTAATGCAGAAACAACGCTGTTCTAAAGAGGGTAATTGCAGTGCAAATGTATAGCAAGGTGTAAGGAAGAAACAGGTATTGTTTGAAATGTGAAGGGGAAAGTAAGGATGTTCCAGTAGATCATAGTAGGCAGGGCCATAGTCTCTAAGCATGGAATTTCTGGAGATTGCCAACAAATGGTATTGCTAGAAAAACTATGAAGAACTCCTCCAAAGCTTCTGAATGTCCATACACTCTCAGTGGAATCCTGCTGTGGCAGCATTAAATGTACACTCCAGACTTAGTTCAGAAGGAACATGAATGGAACAAATTCTGACTTTTGTCATGGTGTCCTCAAGTTCTTTTCATTAAACTGAAGGGAATAAAGGGTGTGTATTAGTTTTGGAAGTCAGGATTTGAACTGAACAAAGTTCTAGTGGACTGTGTGACAGCTGCTGTATTATCTCTAAATTGCAACTTGAGTATCCACAGGACAGGTACAAACCTATTGTTAATGACAGAAGCAGCCTGTCTAGTCTTTCAGATCTTCCAGACTTCCAATGTAATTGTCCCACAAAAATGGAAGCAGTCATGTTTTCTGTTAAATGCATAGTAGAGCATATGACTGTATGAAGAAGAAACATGTCAGAAGAAACAAATGTACAGAACTCTGATCAGTAATATGTTGAAAAGATTTGGGCCACTCACTGGTGTGTCTTGCTAGCTGCACTTGCATGTGGAAAAATAGAAGTCCCTGAAGTATGTCAAAAGTTACTGGAATCTTCTCCAGAGTAAGAATGTCACTAAATGCCATCTTGTCTGCTCCTGTGGTAGTTCACATCCAAATAAAAAGTCTCTGTGATGCAGTGTTCTCGCCTAATAATACAATACTTTCATAACAATAAATGCGAGTCAGACCTATTTGTGCTGACATGCTCCAGGTATGTGTCCAGATGGATGAGGAAAAGGAGGGTATGAAGCAAGAGGCAGTCACAGTCATTATAGGTTTTCAACCTTTACAAATATTCAGACTTGACTCTTAATCCTGTATGCGACTGGACATACTCTTCACGTTGAATAGTCCTAAGTCATCTGGAAAAATCATGTGGAGAGACTGAAATCCTACTAGCTGAGATTGGATCTCTATGAATGAGGAAGCTACTGAGCACAGTGAGTCTCAGCACTGTGCTGGGTTGTAATGTTATCTGATTATGATTGGTCTTTAGTAATGCATTGCCTGATACGTGCCTTAGAAACAATGAGAAGTATTAAAACTAAACATATTTTGGGTGGAAGGACAACTGTATGGCTTCAGAGAAGAAAGTGTGTTCAGAACCTATTGATACTTTGTCTACCTGAGATCCTTAATGGAAGAAGCAGTAATAGAACATGATTAAATCAAAGGAATCACTTGTAAGACAGATGCAACAGAAACTCAGTTCAGAAATTGTCTGTTCTAGTTTACTGTGGCTTGCATCTTGTATTTGTGAGGCCGTGGCCTATTTCAGTATGCGGCGTTACATGAGTGTGGCAAAGCCAGCTACAACCAAATGACACAGTACAAGTGAATGCTTTTAGCCTTTATTATTATGAAATTGTAAAACAGCCACATGACTAAAGTGTTTACATATCAGAATATACTCAACTGTTGGAATAAGGGGGAATGACCCTGCTGTTCATTTTAACAGCAGTTAATTGTAATATTAACTTATTTTATCTATCTAACAACACTAAAGGAAACATCTGATACTTGATCAGTTTTCATCATCTTCCTATACACGTGTTTTCAGGCTGTCCCTAAAATTATTACTCTTCACTATATGCAGCTGCTGTGGAATGTAAAATTGTTTGTCTGTAGAAAATTGTTGCTTCCAACTTTAAAATGTAACTTGAATGTATTTTTCAAAAATCAGTCATGGCCTATTTAACTTTTATCATTTCTATAGTCATTACAAGTCTGTCAGAACAGATACACTAGGCTTGTGTCTTCCTCGAGTTACGTTTTCTTAAAACTACAAATATTTGTCACAAGGGCATGGGAGGCGAAGGTGTAGCAGGATGCTCTGGAGCTACTTTCCCGTCTTCCCTCTACCCCTAAAAGCTGTTCTCTGTCAAGTGATGCTGTACTTCACTCGCAGTAGTGGAGAGGAAAATATGAGCGGTTGTCTTCTGACCTGAGGTTTGCATGCTCTGCTTTCCTGTGAACTATTTCTTCTGCGGCACTTCTTTTTCACATTTGTATTTAACAGAGTTTGGTATGTCTCCTCACTGGAATTTGGCCCAGATGAGAGGGTCGGTTCATATATTAAAATAGCTCTTTAAAAAAAACAACTTCTTACTGGGCTAAAAAATGTTTTAAAATGCTGTGGAATAGCAAACCTTTCACAGGTTTTCTTATGCCTGACCTTGACAATGCTAACAGTTGAGCCCTTTCAGTCTTGCCTGTAGCAATGTGAAAATGTTTATTGTGCTTTGGAAGAACACCACATTCATTACTGTCCCTCCCCACCCCCCATCCATCCTCCCCCTTCTTGGGGGGGAATGGGGTGAAAGAGTTTAATGAAAATTGTATTTCTATTAGCAGAATGAGAAATTATCAGACTTAATTGGGAAAAAGAAGAAAAGGCACTTAATTTAGAAGGAAATGGTTACATAAATATTTTAATTAATAACTGATTTGAAAGAACAGAAATAATCGTAATTAGAAAAACTGAAGTAATTTAACCATTTTTTAAATTATTCATCTGTAAACTGTTTCCTAATTAAAACTCAATTTTCTTTTTCATTCTCCTTTAATTTTTCATGTAATAGAAAATCATTTTATTTGATGCGCATAAATTTCTTAAAATGTAGAGAAAATTGTTACTAAAAAGTTGAGATTGGGGCAGGTGAAGCAATGGCAAAGGCTGTTTCTTCCACTACAAAACATGTTTTTAAGTAAATGTTTGTGTGGGAAGGGTTAGGGAGAATGAAACTTGCTTTTCTAGCCGTAACAGTGTGAAAATACGTCAGTAGTCATTGGTTCCTTTTGTTAGTATGTTATACAAGTAAGGCTTTCCAGTACAGTATAGTAAAAAGTACTTCATGGTAAGCAAAATATTTTCTGTTAATAAAAACCATAGTTTTCTTTAGGTCAAGAGAATTGTATTGGGGTCTTTAAGTGAGAAGCCTGCCCTGTCATACTGAATAACACCTTCTCGGACCCTTAACCTTCATAGCTAAACTTAGCTAAACATAGCTAAAAAAACCACAACATTTTCTATAACTTTTATTCATTTATTGATTTTGTTTCGTTGGTAAATTATATAGGTTTCCCAGTACACAGTTTGCTAGCAACGCAGTATTCTTGTTCATAGCAGATAGCACTGAAATTGTTCAAATAATTGTTGGAGCTATAGTAATTTGAAAGTAACCCAAACAGGTAGTTCACTTCCATTTTGATAACAGGATTATGTTCTCAGCTCTTCTTACTACCTTGATTCTTTGTAGTGATAAGATCACATTTAGAAGAGGGTCTCTTAGTGGATTTGATGAAAACTTCCTAATGTAACCATTGAAGTCAGACATCCTTGGTCTCCTAGGTTTTTAACCAAAATTGTATATCTCTGGACTGTTAGGTAAATTTTCAGTAACTTCAAAAGAATGACAAGATAATGATCCCGTTCTACTTAAAGCCCAAAACACCACTGAACTGTAATAACATGAAGTGGAAATGACAAGAGATTTGATGTATCCAAATACTGATACCACTTTTTTCTGCTTTAACAGATTAGTTTATGCATCAGTTAC
The DNA here is from genome assembly GCF_003259725.1 of Athene cunicularia. Classification (NCBI taxonomy): domain Eukaryota; kingdom Metazoa; phylum Chordata; class Aves; order Strigiformes; family Strigidae; genus Athene; species Athene cunicularia. The sequence continues at coordinate 60,477,599 of NW_020799095.1, forward strand.
TTGCAAGGATTGTTTGTTGCTTTTAGATACTGTGAATTGATTAGCATGAACTTATTAAATAGTAAGTCTTGTTCTGGAAGTTTCCCTGCTGCAGATACTGTGACTGGAGCTGATACTACTGACACAGCGTACATGTTTCAAACAGCATATGGTTCTAGCACTGTTTTGCACTGGACTGGTGCATTTGCAGTCCATGTTTGGACCAAGGATGATCATAATTAAGTGTCTGTCTAAAATGATGTCACAAGGTTATCTACTAATATTTAAGTCTATATTATGTTCTGCTGTAACTGAATTCTTAAAGTAAATATTTGTTTTCCTCTGCAGTAACAACAGGAAGAAAAGCAATGACCATTGTGCTTTCCTTTTTGTTCTTTGCAAAGCCATTCACGTTACAGTAAGTATTTATAGTTTTAAATGGGGTTTGATATATTTTATAAAAAAATCATGTTCTCGATCATGTAAATATAACAACAGTAATCATATTCAGGATTTAATGCTTTTCATATCTTCTACAAATGTTGGCAATCTGCTGTAAGTATTGACTGGCTTGTTGATGCTATTCATGCTAGAGAAAATAGTTTCCATTTTTCTAAAGGTCTGGAAGACAAGATGCTCCATGTGTTGGCATTTTTTTAGTTGTTTCTTTTAAGAAAAATCTTGCATAATATCTAGTGGTTATGATAATTAATAAATTGGGTACTTGCTCTGTAGAGGAAGCTTTGGCTAAAGGTAGACATTTTCTCCATTACGGTATCATTTCTACTTTCATGAGCTCAGGTTTGAGTTCTTAGCTAGCCCTTTTAAATGACTGCAAGCTTCTATTATCTTGATATATTAAATTGCAAGATTTTTGACCTTGGGTTTCTTCTCTGTTTTTAATTCAAGGAAGAGCTTACATTGAAAAATACAGCTAAGTTGCTACATTGATCCTAATTGCTTCTGGTCTGAAACAAAATGCTATTCAATCTTATTGCTATGTATAAATTTATTTGAGATTTAAGAACAAAGCTTACAGCCAAATACCCAAATGAAATTTACTCCAGTTATCTTGAGGCTTAAAATAATGGAGAGCTGAAACAAAAATGTGCTTTCATTGGGAAGTATGGATATAAGGCACTGAGTGAGAACACATTTTGGACCAGTAATAGAGAGTATAGCTCTCATAACTGTAGGCAGGAAAACATACCAAAACCTCTCAGGACTACTTTATTCATGTGAGGAAGAACAGCTACTGTTTAGTTGTTATTAACTATAAATGCACCTTACTAAGCTCTCCAGCCAAGACAGGAAAAGGAAGGGTGGAAGGATAGTAATAATAAAGATCCAAGCAAATTTCTGTCAGAGTCCACTAATTGGGAGGAGAGGGGGTGGTGGTCTTGTCTCCTTAATGTAGAGGCTTTATTTTTGTTTAATCCACAAATACTGGAATGTAATTGCTACAGATGAAGTGTTAATAGTAACTATTTTTTTCCCCTTCCTCTCCTTTCCCTTTAGGTATGTGTGGTCAGGCTTACTGGTTGTCCTTGGTATATTTCTTAATGTTTACAGTAAGAATATGGATAAAATCAAATTGCCTTCACTGCATGGTCTTTGGAAAAAAAGTGTGGAAGAAAGAAAAACAAGGACGTTGTCACAAACAGTATAGACAGTGGTTTATGCCTTGTCTAGACTATGACTTACTGTTATTTTATTGGAACAGTCGTCAACTGATTCACTTTCCAAAGGGAACGTTATTAAAACCAAAGGATCTGATGGCATATTGTCTGCTTGCAGATTGCTATAAATGCACATTTTTGTGAGCCCTTTCTTGTGAGCCCTTTCTTCAGAGCACTTGAATTCATCGTAAAAGCTGTTGTAGGCCCTTGTCGGATGGCATTATCAGCTAGTGAAGGACTGCAGCTCCTGGCAGACTGCTGCAAAGCTGCATTCCAAGTGGGACACGCTAGAAGACCAATTTGGGCATTTTAGTAATATTGGCCATGTGGCTGATCTGACATTAGTGGTTCTTTGGTAATTATCTAGGCGAGGTAATTTAAGTGTAATACGGTATTAACATTTAATGAAACCTAATCAGCAACTGGTTGACCAAATTGCAATTTTAAAGGGGGAAGGTTTAGAATATTGTATGTTGTCACTCTGTTTCATTTTAAATAAAAATGTTAGGGTTTTTTTTAAGTTATTGGTTAGATCATCACAGAACTTGGTATTTATTGTAATAATTGAAATTTTTATGGAAATCTTATGGTGTTGCTCTTTTTGATTATTGCTTGTTAGTAACAAAAATGAGATGAGTTTGTGCAGTCAACACCCATGCTTTTACAAGGGGAGAATGGATTTTTAGACCTGGCCAGAGTGAGAACACAGATGAAAAAGTGATTGAAACTGTGGTGTAAGAGGCTGTTATTTGCTTATTCTGTGGTGAAATACTAAAGTTTTAGTGGCCTGTGGCCCTCCATATCATAGTGGGGTAAAGAGACATGGAAGACTCTCTACATTATTATCATCAAATCAAAACTCTTCTTTTTCAGTGTTGGAGTAAAGAGTAACAACATCTGCTAATGGAATATGTATTGTGTCAGTCTTTGTGTGGTCCTGTGATGAATTTAAGAGGATTAGGGTACAGATTACAATTTTCTTTATTTAATGACAGGAGGAGACAATGTACTACCAGACTGTCTTTTCATCATAAATTTAGGAAAACAAAGTCCATTTATCTCTCTTACTTCATATTCAACTTGCTTTTGAATTGCTTGCCATCTCTTTCATTTTATATATTTAACAATAGCACTTTAAAAATACTAATCACCTTACAGTTCATTGTTCTCACGTGGTCATGATTTTTTGTTGTTGTTGCATCCCTCAGTTGCATCTTAGTGTGTGTTCTTTCAACTTAGACAAAAGTAAATTGGATAATAGAATTGTATAGTCAAGAAGAATGTACAGAGAATTGAAGTATCTCACAGGATTGCCTTGTGCCAAATTACTTGTTTATGAAAGTATTCAAAATGTACAAAAAGTTTTTCAGACATTTAGGAAGAATTGTCATTCCAAGGAGCTTGTAATCAAAGCACAGACACAAAACGTGCCTTAAATTTTGCTTATTGAGTTGGTAGTTAGCATATGCCATATTGAGTATGTTATAAAACAGGCCATGGAATAAGATAGCCATCTTAGCACGATGGGACGAATTAGTAGAGGGGAGAGCTGCACTAACATAACCGCACTTGTTCCTGGCACTTGAGCTACTCTGATGTGTCAGCAAAGCCTCTCAACCCATATACACCCAGTGTTCCCAATTTAGGAGAATTCATTGCATGTGACAATTCTGGTTTTTAAATTTTCAGCTGCTGCATGTTTGATTGTGTCCTGGATAAGGTAGAGAGGTGTGAATTTGATGAACAGATACACCTTGAAAGAGAAAGATGGCCTGCCATGGCTATCCATTTTCATGTTGCAACCAAAGTTTTATGATAAGATACAAAAAAGGGTTACAATTTCAAATTTGATGTAAGAGTGCATTTGACCAAGTCAAGGGGATTGATACAGGTTTCTTTCCCCATAATATTTATCAGTTCTCATATTCCCTTGCATTATTTTCACAAAATGAAGTTTCTCTTTCCGGTAAGGTTATGTATTGGGCTTGAAAGAGGGACATTTTTTGAGCCGCTGAAAAGAAAGTAATTATAGAACTTTTAACTGCTCTGTTCATTAGCTTAGTGAAACTTGATAATTAGCATTTGAGCATCATTTTGACAATTTTTTCAGTCTCAGTTTTGCCATCTGTAAACTCTGTTGTTAAGCTTTATTGAAATTCAGGAAACCATGTTATGTGAAAGCTACCATACATGCAGAAAGTCATAGTAAATGTCATTCCTTTGGCATCTGTTTTATATAATAGATGAGAAGTCACTCCCAGATTTTCTGACTAGAATTCAAATGTAGTATGTAGGTTGCAGACTGTTTATATAATCCAGTTTTGTCTCTGTTTTCTCTGGAGAGAGTAGTGTTCACAATAATTTACCTTTGAATTTATTCTCTGTTGTTTACAAGAGTTAATGGAGCACACATTAGGGGAAGTTTTGATTTATTTTTTTATTAATTTTCTTTTCCTTAACTATAGAAATGTATGTTTTGTTTTACAGATGTACTTAAAAAAATATTTTTATACACAAATATCGGTTTAGTGTCAGTAGCATAAAGTTAAGGGTCAGATTTTTACTTTCATAGGTATGAGTCTAGTACTTGTTAATCAACAGTATGTAAGTGTGTTAAAGAGAGTGCACACAAGTGAGAGTAGTTCATAATTTGCCACTTGTCATGGTCTGCAGAGTTTCATACTTTCACTGAGATGTTAAGAAAACCTTAATTTCAGTGAATTGCTGTTTGTGTTGAGTTTTTTTTTAATAAGCTTTATAGTGCATGCAGGTAATAGAACCTTACAAACCTCCCAAGTGTTCTTACTACAAAATTTTGGTTTATGATCTTATGTACTGTATATGTATGGTGGGTTTGTATTGTCTGTGAAATATGAATAAGGGCTTGTCCATAAAGTAACTGTAAATTCTTTAATTTTTGTGTAAGAGCACTTACACTGGGGTGTTGGTTAACCCTTCTAGTGTTGCTGTGTAGACTGATCTTAATAACTTTTGCATTTTATACTCATTGGCTCCTGAATTCTTGCAGTAGGCATTATGAAACATCCATTCTGTTACCATAAACAGAAACAAACATTCATTCTGTCACCATAAAAATGTATTATCTAAATATAATGTGAATTAGTTGTTTCTTATGCTACACAATTTTCTCTTCTTCACAGAAAAACTGTGATAAAAGAATTAGTTATGATAGGATTGAAGTTCACACTAAAACTTAAGGCTGCCCAAGGTCTCCATTGATGTCAGCAATCTACCTCTGTGACACACTCTACTTCTGCCTCCTTTGGAGGACTGAGGGAGCTCTGTTTTCCTAAATTAATATGCATTTGCAGTTGCTTTCACATCATGTTTGCATTTACGTGGCACACTTGAATACCGAAATAATTGACTGTGTGGTGGATTTCTTCAGTATTTCAGTACGTCAGTATCATCAAACTGCTAATAATTCCAATATCTGTGTGTGAATACAAGTGTTGAAGAACTAATGCTCTGAAGCCCCCCACCCCTTAACCTACAGTGTTTCCTGATGCTGCATTAAACTGTTTTTCTTAATCTTGTTTTACTACTCATGGGCTTTGAACTTAACAGACATTTTAAACTAAAACTTAGGCATATGTCATTCCTACTTGTCTTTCTTACTTTTGGGTGCTAGCTCCCTTTTTAACATGCTCTGTTGATGTACTATAGGTTGTTTCATGTTTCCATTCCTGCATTTAAGGGCTCGCAACATATTATTCCAGCTTGGTCACATTCCATATTTTCCGCTTCATATCAATTATGACTATCTGAATGATTGTTTTAAATCCTGTTTTCTCCACCAAAAAAATCTTTCCTTTTAGGCTTTCCATTATGTTTTGAAAGGTCTTGATGAGTACATGTATGAGTTAACTCCTTGACCTCATTCCATCTTCCAAGAAAATCTCTTTTCTCCCTTGCTTGCCTTTGAGAACTAAAGGAAGAGGAAATAAATTATTGCAAGTGCTCTTTTTTCTTTAGTAAGTGCCTTCCTTACTAACCTGGTTTGTCCTTAATTGTTTTTGTTCTTTCTGCCTCCTCTGCTCCCAGGCACAAACAAGCTTTTTCTCATGTTTGGCTTGTTCAGTCATGGAAACTTTTTCAGTTGTTTACTGTTCTGAAAAGAGGTATAGAATTGCATATATACTCTGGAGGGCAGGAAATAATAAGTAAACTTCACAAGTTAGAGAAGTAATTAAATGGTTAAGTGTTTTTGTCTTTTTTTCTGGAGGGATTTTATATATGGTTTAGGTAATAGCTCAAGATTTGTTAGTGAAAGGGTTTTTTCTTTTTTTACATTTTACCTGTTTAAAAATCTTTATATTAATGTTAATATTTAATATAAAACTCCTGACTATTCAAGCAGTTTATAGAGATTAATTTTAGTCTTGCCTATGAGGCAGAAAATTTATGTTTCACTGATGAAGGAGAGATGTTAACTTGCCCAAAGTTGCCTTGGTAAGTCTGTGATGAGCAAGGAATAGATGCTAATACCCTCAGTTATTATGTGCCCCAAGTCCAACAGAGCCCTACTGTACCTGAAATGAAACAGTACCAATGTAAGATTAGCTTTCTTTTATCCCAGTATCAGAGATTTTAAATTTTGTGTTCTGTGTTCTATACTAGTATAATTTAAAGCAAAATTAAGGCAGCCATAAAATAGGCTTTCTGCATTTTGTTTGCAGCTCCTTTGCATTGTGTGCATTGTTATTGTCTTGTTGATTTGTTCTGTTTTCTGTGAACGCTGCTATGGAAACAAGCCACAGAGAGTAGCAGTCGTAGGAGAAGCATGATATCCTTCACTTTCAGATGACTGGTCTGAGTTTAGTTCACCTTGCTTCTGGTCAAAACCTGCTGCCACTGTGAGGAATTGTCATAATGTGAGGAATTGAGCATAATGATGTTGTGCTGGATCTGTATTTTTGACATCCACTTGTAGAGAAGACAGTAATGCAATAAAGAACATTCATGCACAAATATTCAGCGTAGAATGTAATACTGACTTAACCCTTCTTTTGTATACCTAGATCAGTTCCTGCTGTCTTGCTGTTGTTTTTTCTTGAGGCATGATAGTAACATACTGCTTCTCTATACCTTTGGATATTTTTTTTTTGTTAGATTTCTCAGTTTTATGCTTCCTGTTGTCTTGGGTTTTTATTTTAAGTGTAAAGTTTTACCTTCGCCAGCAAAGGGACATGAAGATGGTGAAGAGACTGGAGCATCTCTCCTATGAAGAAAGTCTGAGCCAGGACTGTTCAGCCTGGAGAAGAGAAGGCTCAGGAGGATCTTATTAATGTGTGTAAATACATGAAGGAAGGGTATAAAGAGGATGGAGCCAACCCCTTTTCAGTGGTGCCCAGTGACAGGACCAGAGGCAATGGAACATCAGGAAACACTTTTTTACTGTGAGGGTGACCGAGCACTGGCACAGGTTGCCCATAGATGTAGCATCTTCATCCTTGGAGATACTCAGAAGCCACATGGACGTAGTCCTGGACAACCGGCTGTAGGTGGCCCTGCTTGAGCGCGGGAGGTTGGACCAGATGCCCTCCAGAGGTCCCTGCCAACCTCAAGCATTCTGTGATCGTAAACCTTTGTCCAGATACTTCTGCATTTTCTCCTGTTTCCAAAGTGTTAATAAACATAGTTAAAACAAATATCTCTGGGTTGGCTACAGTAAGTCTACTGAAGCTGAAGAAGCCATGCTGACAACACCCAATGGTGTGATTCTAGTGAGAGGCTTCAGAGTGCAATTCCCTTGAGAGAGAACTGCATGTCATAACTGCTGCTCAATCCAAAATGAGAATATGTGAATCTTTTAGAGCAAATGCAAGAATCTGGTTGATTAAATTGATGCTGTCAACTCAGAACTATTTGGATGTATTCATAAAGGAGTTCAGTTACTTTTGGTTTTCTTCCTTTAGCTCTTACAATGCTATTGGGTGTTTCAGTACAGCATCTGATCTGCAGGTGTGTTTTAGAAGTGTTGCACCACTTGCTGCCTGTTAGTGTTTTGCATGAACATGGTCAGCTGTGGTAGATGCTTTCGTACTTGTTCAAAACCCAGGTATAAATTCCACTTAAATACAGTTCTGCAGTATCAGCCATTTACATGAGCATATCTATGCAAGAATGTCTATCATATAGCAGTCCTAGTTCCAAATAAAACTGAAGCAAAATTACTACGTCAGGTTGAAAACTTTAACCCCAACAGCACTGGAACACATGTGCGTGCACCAACAATAAATGCCACCATTAACCCTTGTACAATCTCACATGGTAATCTGTTGTTTACCTGTAACTGCAGCATTTACTGGGAAAATTGGTCAAGTAACTGTCCCTTGGGATTCTGTTAGTATGGTACATCTGAACACAGTGCTGTAAGTTTGGCTCTACTGCTGTCTGCTGGGATGGTCTTTGTGACAACATGTTCTGAGTGAAATAGCGGAGAGGGCTGCAAGACAGCAGATTTTGGATGTGCACTAGCTCTGGTTGATTCTGTGCTGCCAGCATGGCTGCCTTGCTCTCTGTTAAGACAGCAAGTCTGTCTATCTGTCCTCAGCTTACTGAATTTTCCAGGTAGCACTTGGCAGTAAACTGGATTAACCAAGCCAAGTATTGCACATCGCTTAAGAAGAGCATTTGTGTTTGCTTCCTCTGAAGTCTGTGTCTTGGGCAAATGTGGGCATCTCAGAAGTCTCTAGCATTCTTAAGAAAATGGAAGGTGGTTTTTAGATTGAGGTAGAATAGGGTGGTCTTTGTCCTCCCTAGGAAGGACAAATACAGTGCTATTATATGAGAAAGGTTATAGATTCAGTTATAGCCTGCAAAGCAAGTGGTGAGTGGTTCGGTAGGCCACTAAAATAATCTTTGAGAATTCAGGCACATTTACAAAATCCACTTATTAGTACCATTTGTAGAAGAATGAGTCTTTCTTGACAGGCTACAGTTCCTGTTTTTTTACTTTTGCCTCATTCTAGGTTACTGAACTCAGGTTTCCACAGCATTACAGTAACTTGACACACAGTGCTAATGTACATAACATAATCAGACGTCAAAGAGAAGAATCTTTTTCACACTGTTGTCCGCAACTGGGGAACGGGGATGATGCAGCAGTAACGTCTTGGTGATGGAGCATTGTGAAAGCTCCACAGCCCCGTCTCATGTATAACATAGAACTGTTGGCTGCATACTACAGAGGTGGTTCCTCACTGCATGCTTCTCCATGACTTCAAAAGCTGCAAGCTTGCAGTAGTTTCATTACATGAGGACTATTGCAGTATTTTGCAGGACTCTGCATTATAGGTAAAGAGCCCTCAGCACAAAAAATTAAGGGCACTGCAGGCTATGCTTAGGAAGTGGATTATGTTATAAGCTATCTACAGAAAGTAGAGGCATTTAAATTTGCAGATAGGCGAGTTATTTGGACTCAGCCTTAATTTGAATGACCAGGTCCAGCTAAATAGTTGTCCCTCATGAGCAAAACAGTGATAGCAATAGTAATTGGAAGTGCCCCATCTCGTCTTTCAGAATGACCTGTAGATCAAAATTTAAAAGTACCTCTTCAGAAGAGAGCTGGGAGGAAACTTGAGGGGTGTTTCAGTTTGAGGTAGGCATTGCGGCCACCAGATTTGGACAATCCTGGGCATGGAATACTGCATCCAGCTGTGGAGCCCTCAGCACAGGAAAGACATGGACCTGTTGGTCCAGAGGAAGGCCACAAAAATGATCATAGGGATGGAACGCCTCTCCTCTAAAGAAAGCCTGAGAGTTAGGTTTGTTCAGCCTGGAGAAAAGGCTCCAGGGAGATCTTAATGCAGCTTTTCAGTACTTAAAGGGGGCTTATAAGGAAGATGAGGACAAATATTTTAGCAGGGCCTGTTGTGATAGGACGAGGGATAATAGTTTTAAACTAAAAGAGGGTAGAGTCAGACCAGATGAAGAAATTTTTTACAGTGAGCGTGGTGAAACACTGGAGCAGGTTGCCCAGAGAGGTGATAGATGCCCCCTCCCTGGAAACATTCAAGGTCGGGTTGGACGGGGCTCTGAGGAACCTGATCTAGTTGAAGATGGGACTGGCTCATTGGGCTAGATGACCTTTAAAGGTCCCTTTCAACCCAAACCATTCTATGATTCTACATCCACAAAGAGGATCTGAAGGCCCTGAAAGGCTTTAATGCATGAAGCAGAGTTCGTACAGGCTTCGGGCAGCGACTAAGCAGAATTTAAGCTCTTTAGTCTTTAACATGCCTTTAATCTTTTGTTGATCTAGCCTGAAGTTAGGATTATTTATTTTGTGTACTACCCAAATTTTGGTACTGGAAAGTAATTTCAGTGAGAAATATGCTAAAAATTGTCCTTAGTAAGCAGTTGAAGTTAACGGTACTATTCTATCCTTAGTTTACACCGTCCTGTGCAGTCCTCCTAATATTAAAACCTGAATGTGAGTGCTTGGCCTCTTCGAATGAAGACTGTATTCTTCCTGCTAAGTAATATCGCCATCCTTGATTTTAACAAAATAAACCAAATTCTACATAACTACATAGGTAAGAACTGATTTAGAAGTAGCTAATCCTTACTATGAGTCACACCTGATTTCCCTGGACTCCTTATCCTTGATAAATGTCTCATGCCTAACTGTACAAACTTAGTTTTCAAACTCTCTCTCTCCTGAGATTAAAGCAGTTTGAGATGAAGCAATCATGCTTGCATGCTTGCCAGGATGAGACCAGTTACTGCCTAAAGCTTTTGGATCCCCAGGCACATAGGTAAAGGCAGCTTGAATTTATCATCTTAGACTTGGTAAATTTTGCATTGCGAGACAGCTGCAATATAATCTACTCCTTCTCAGATAAAAACTTTTTTTTTTTTTTTTTTCAAGAAGTGGAAGCATGGACTGTGTACAAATGATACATGTTTGACTTCTAAATAGAAATGTCAATAGTTGGGAGAGCTAGCTTTTTTCCTACCGAGAGGTAAATTTGTATGGAGAACGGGAGTAGCTGTATGTCAGAAAGGTGCAGTGTGGTATCTTTTACCAGATTATATTTCTGCACTGTTGTGGGATGAGGACAGAAATGAAAATCAGGATTGGACAGCAATAGTGTTAATTCTTGGCCATCCTATTTTTCCGTTACATAATGTTGGATGCAGCAGAGACAAAGCAGGTTTCAGAAATCAGACTAAGAATCGGGACAGGGATTTTTCGAAGCAATAGAAGATACTCAAAATCCTTTTGAGCCTTAACTGCTTTATTCTTCTGAAAATACCGAATTCAGTCACCACAGAAGAGCACTAGACTGTCCCTCTCTGTGCAAAGCTTCCCTTGCTGTCTGTGGAGATCAACTGTGAAGACAGATTCATCATAAACGTATACCTTGACTGATGCTGAGACTTCATGGTCAGAAGCAGGATGGCTCCTGTCAGTCATCTTCATTGCAGCTCCTTCAAAGTTGAGAACAGCTGTGCCAAGCTGAAAATGAGTGAACTATGTTTGGTAGATATGCAGGTGGCTGAAGAGAGCTACATACAATTTAGTGTGCAAATTCTTCGGTTTGCTAGATTTCTTCTGCCGGAGCTATGACTGTTGGATCAGTTTAACTGTTCTCTTTCTGGGAGTGATTTACAGTGTTAAAATGCGTATTTTTGAGTGTAGATTCTTGTGTTTTGCACGGTTTGGGGGTGGGGGGTTCAGGTTGATTTTTTTTTCTTTGTACTTTTCCAAACTAATATTCTTTGGCACAAGGGATTTTTTTGTCAGTAATTTTCAATATTGACCTTTTATACTCTGTTTAGTTTATTTATTGAGACTCACAGTAAGAGCTGTCTGCATCTCTTCTTCCCTGTGTTCATTTCTATTATTGTAATCTCTCTTCAACAGAATTGGTAACCTGTGTTATTTTCTCAGGCTCATGTAGTAAATAATGGTACATCTGAAGCTTATCACAACAGCAAATAAGATGGTGCATAATGCACCATCCGCTCCAAATTGCCACAGCAGGGAGGGCTGGCAGTACATCCATCACCTCTGTTATTTCTCACAAAAAGCTTCGGTTTTCTGCCTGTGAACATTGTAGGGTAGCAATAGAAAAAGAGCTGAAGTGGCTACATGAGGATGAGGATCTGGGCCTTTGGGAGAACATTGTTCCTTTTAGTCAGAGGAGCAATGCACACTGGATTCCTTATGGTTTTATCTCCGTATTTGCTCCTTTGCCCTCACCTTTTTTTTTTTTTTTTTTTATTCCTGTAGGCTAACTGGAGAATACCAGTTAAAAACCTAGCATCCTAGTTATTATTTTTATGCTATGCGAGTAATTTTTCTATCAATTTGCATTCCTTTCACTGTGACAACTATGACCTTATTGAGTGTTCATAGGCTTCTTCTTCTTTTATCCTTTTGACCCAAGGGTATATGTACTATTTCTTTATGCAAAGAAGGTCTTGAATTATTGAAAAAATCAAGGACCAGATCCCCCAAAATATGTAAATATTTTGCTCCTTTGAATGGATGGTACCAAAGAGTGTGTGTCCACAAATTTCTGTGACATGAGACTCCGAAAGGTGCCACACAGTAGTACACTGCCTGTGTACACACACTTCTTACTGAACAACATAAATTATCTCATATGTATTGAGCACTTTGGTTGCAAATTGTGGAGCAGCTGACAGTATAAGATCATAGTCTTCCCTATCTTGCAGTAGCTTTCATGTGTCTGTGATCTGAACTCAGTTACATTTTGCAAGAAGCTGAAATAAATCTGGGACTGAGCAGAGAGATGCAGCCGTACTTCCTTGAATACATGTGTAGCCTCATAACCTCAGAACTCTCTTTGCAAGAAAAGATGGAGAAAAATCATAGCAAGTCCCATTACTTACATAGTCTATTAACATTCAACTATCAAAACACCAGTACCAGTAGACTGAGTTGCACATTGCTGCAGGGATGAACATACCTTCTCTATGGTAAACCAGTTAATATTAAGCATGACTTTATACTTGTTATATTACCCTACCAATAAATAAAAACAAGACATTTTTCTAACAGGTGTAATTTCATCTCAGTTAATGTGTGAGCTATATCCTGACTCTCTTAACTCTCAATTAATGTGTGTAGTCAATGGATTATTTGTTTTGACTGTGTGGAATAACTGACACTGATGACTCTAACTTAATTTAGTCTCTTTGCCTCTGGAATGCTGGTAACCAAAAGCAAACCAAGTGATTTACTTGGATTTGTTACTCAGAAGTCTATCGCTGACACTACTGCAGATTATTTTTTAAACAATGGATTAATAAAGTTCTGTTCAGTCACAACTCCCGGTTTCTTCACAGTTGTCTATAAAAATCTGTATTGTTAGTTTGCAAGAAGTGCAATAACTATGAATTTGTACAAATTGAATGTAGCGCATTGCACAATGTACCATAAAGGCTGTTGTCACATACGAGCAGCGTGGACTCCAGATCTATTTTTATTTCACTACAAGAAGACTGTAACTGCTACTTACATTTCAGAGGAGAACAGAAACCTCAGAATAACAGAATCTTATATCTTTGGGATTTGTTGTTGAAATAGAGGAGCTAGTGTTTCTGCTCTGCCAAAAAGCAGATATTTCCTGAAAAAAAAATAAAGTATTTGAGACCTTTCCTTGTAAATGATAGACAGGGCACTACTATGAGGCCATATGTTTAATATACATGAAATTAGGGTTTTATGTAGAACAACTAACAACAATAATATTTAAAGAAACAATACAAATAGAGATTTGTAGAAATTCTTGAAAAGCAAAAACATACAGATTATTACAACAGGAGATCAACCAGCTCCTCCCTGGGGCTGAGTTTCAGCAATTTAAACTCATTCAAACTCAACAGCCAAACTGAAGCAATTGAATGCATAATATTTGACTTGGGCTGAGGGCAAATTTAATCCTTAGGGAAAATGTAGGGAACATTTTGGTGGTAGGAGAGACAGAGATTTCTCCAGAAAAACAAAACTCAAATAAGAACTGTTTGAGCTTACTGTTTAATCTAAGAAAAGATGATACATTTTTAGTTAATGACACCATTAAAAAACAAAGAACTAGACTGACAGAAGTGCTGGAAAAGGAGACTTTTGTCCAGTGATGATCTAGTTACCAGATCAGTCGTCTTGGCTGCTGGAGTCTCTCTCAGTCCCTTTTTCTTGAGAAAGCTGTAATGTTGCCAGAGATTATACTAATTTATTTAGTAGGTTCAAATATGAAGATGGAAAAATGGAGGGATGCTATGACACCACATTGTACAACGTAATCTACTTGGGCATTTCTGTAGCTAGTAGACAAGTGAAATTATAGAATTAGGTCTTCTATAGAGGTTTTCTATAAAAAGGTGCACCATATCTTACCAGTTTTAGAGGTTGAAATTGAATCAGTACATTTATGAATGATTGTGTTCAATTTTATTCTTTATATTTCCCTAGCATTGTAGCTGGAGCATCAATACCTGAGCATCTGTTCCTTACACTTCTGTTACTCATCACAGTAAGTCCGTGTTGGCAATTTAGCAGGAGGTCAAGAGTGCATTCTCAATGTGGTGAAATACTGGGTCCTGTTTAACCCATTCTTTAGAAAACTGACCACTCTGAAAGTCCTCTAAAACAGCAAGTAAAGGGGGGGAAAAAAAAGTCAATGTAGTAACTTAGTTTTCTTTGCTCTTGCTCTAAACTTTTTTGGAGTAGAGGACTGCATGAGTGTGAGGTTTTTTTATTTTTTAATGGTATCTTCATTAGGAATATTGAGTGCTAGTACTTTACTTGAGTTTCTTAATTGGCATTCATGTAACAGATTTTTAATAGTTTATCCTGAGGAAAGTCTTGAGCTAAATTAAAATTTTGTTCAGATTTTGATAATGTAATGCACAGAACATAAATTTTATGGGGAAGTTGTAACTATCCTCAGACTGAAGACTACAGTTTACCACTTTACCCTCCTCCCACCCCAGATTCCCCACAACTTTTCTCTGCCTTACATCCAGGCTTGCAAAGGATAAAACATTGGAGGAAAATGTATAGCACTGTTATAATTTGAGGAGCTAAAATGCCTCCCTGTCATTGAATAGTTATATCTTTGTGTCGTTACAGGGCTGAGGTAAAGCTGAGAGCTTTGGTTACATTCTCTACTTTGTTGTCTTGTAAGTCTAACCTTAATTTAATTTTCTGGGTTTAGACAACTTGGTTTAGAGAGACTGTTTGAACTGCCTAGCTTTATGTTGGGGTACCATGTTCTTAGCTCTGCCTTGCTGGTTCCCAGACAGCCCTGCAGTAGGAAGTTGTCCTCCTTATGGAAAGCAAACAGAATCAACAGGCAGTCAGCTGCACATGAAAAATGACAAAATATTTCTCCCCATTTCACAGAAAAAGAAGAGAGGAAGGCTGACCCAGGAACACTGTGCAGGGTGACTCTTTAACATGGGCCTGCTGGATCCCAGCCTTTGTACCTTAACTGCTGTATTTCTCTTCCTTTGTTTTATAGGTTGCACATTTGGTTGGTGGCTTTATGCTGCTGGTTTAGGAAACAATATTGCATGGCTTTATTCCCATCAGCTGACAGAGATGTAAGAATTTCATTAGCTTGATAACTGCTCTCATTCTGGCTGATATAATATGAAAAATGTAGTTTGAAAATACCTTCCAGGGCTGCTGTGGTGGCCCAGATAGCACTGTGTCAGAGACCCCAATTCATTTCATAGCCTTTCAGTTCTCTGGACGCCACATTTACTAAGTAGACTCCCACAGGTTTCTCTGCAGCAGGCAGAAGGGCAGCTGAGCAAAAAGCTTAGTCAGTACTTCAGCAACTATTTGGATACTTGCTGGAGATTCATCAGGAAATGCTTCTGATGCAGTAACTTCCTAAGGCTACCTTAATTAGCACACAGGCTTGCAGCCTTCCCTGTGTCGGGATGCTCACAGCAGCAAGATAGAAATTGGTCCCTTTCCCACCTAGCTACAAAGGGAGCTGTGAGTCTCTTGGGCAGCGTGATCCCAAAGCAAAGAACTCCCATCCTCATCTGGGAGTATTGGATTAAAATGTTTGTGTGCTCAACTTTAGGAGAAATACTGTTCAAATCTTGAAAGCCCAAGTATTCCCAAAGTAAAATTGATCCATACATCCCACTTTCCAGACAGACAATTAATGCTATGTGACTTCTGCATCCACTCAAAATGCCTTTGACTAGCTACCATCAGGCACCCAGCTTCTCTAGGATAAACAACAGGCTACAAATTCGTCACAAAAATTGGCAAATAATGTTGAATTATAAATATATTTGAGAAAATTGTACTGTGTTGGCTGACAATTCATTAAAAAAGAGGAGTTGAAATTGATCAAATGAATTGTTTGTTACTAATTATTTGCCTAGTGCTAGCTGTGATGTGAGACCTTGGGGGTGGGAATAAATTATTTTAATGAGGGATTAGGTTAAGACACGTTATAAATTCTCATCTCAAGAGCTAACCCCAACATTAATATATTTGCCTATAACTGTGAATCTTCTTTAATAGCTGCCTTTGCACTGCATAAAATGTTCCTCCTTTGAAAATCCATGTTCTGACAAGGAAGTATGTAGCCTCTCAGATTTTATCCTCATTCGAAACACCAAAGAAATACCTACAGAGAAATAACAGTAATGTAGACTGTTAGTTATATTTCAGGTTGGAGAAAGAAATGCTCACATCCCAAGGACAGATGAAATACCAGATACCTTTCACTGTGAGCTCAACGCATCCCCGCTTTTGAAAACCTCATTTGTATAGTGCTTGTGGCCTTAGAGATACGGTTTTCTAAGTGAATGAGGATGAAGGTATGGGGATAGGCTGCCTTATACAACCTGGAATGGAAAAGAGGAACGAGGATGCATTTATTGTTTTGCTTGTAATAGAGTCAAGAGTTGCCTTATACGATCTGAACTGTTTACAAGCTCAGGGTAGTAACATATGCCTCAGACACTCCAAGTAGCAAGGGTTTTAAGTCTGATCTTCCTCCATTAAGTTTCTGTAGACGCATTATTATAATACTTAATTATTATAACTGCTATTAATAATTCACAGCAAAATCTGAGACAGGTAAATCATAGACTGAATGAGATAGGCCTATCTCTTTATGTATTTGTGCAGTATCTCATAACTCTAGATACTACTGCAATATAACAATCATGCAATAGTAAAACATGTTTTTCTCTCCCTGTGTCTTTCCCATTTTCATTAGTTGACCTCAGAGTGTTTGTAAAAGAGAGGGCATATTACTGTCTGTATTTCTACAGGCAGGTCAGCACCCACAGTCACTCAACAGGTCAACGTGGCAATCAGCGTGCAGACACACAACTCCCCATGCCATGCCTTCTGTGCATCAGCCCTATGCATGCTCTTTCCCTTAGATATTGCTTCCTCAAAAGATCAGCAATGCTGACTATTTTGTAAGTTGACAGTGGAGAAGTAGGAGGATATATTATGTGGTCTTGCCCTTCTGTGAACTTGTTTCATTTCAGAACTTGTTTGAATTTCCTCTGTATTTTTAAGGCATGATATAATGCCTCAGTTTGCCAAGGGCTTTAGAGCACTGCTTAAAATGATACTTTACTTGCCTTCTTTTTGTTTTGTCAAATAATCAATGCTGGTTTTCACTAGGTACCTGTCACCTCCTTTCTGCATCACTTGGTGTATAATCAGTTAGGCTCTGGGAGCACACAGGAGATACACTATCCATGCAAATTGGGCCCTCTCTGCTTCCAGAGAGACTTTTTTCTGAGCACCATCAAGTGCCCCTTGCTATTGAAATTCAGCACAGTAACAAACTTCCCAGCATTCATTATCCTATTCAGTATCAATTCGGAGGCAGCACTTGTGTGTTTGTGTTTGTGCAGGAAAGATTCATCACATTTTTGGGTCAGCTACCTTGTCAGCTCCACAAACACATACACACACACACACACTGAAGGAAGAAAAAATGAACTTCATACGCTTCATTCATGTCAGAACTCAACAACTTTAAGAGTGCAAATATTCTGCAGTCACTCATGAAAAGAAATTTTTAATAATAAATATCTAACAATTAATGGGCTGGTAGCTGCAGTTGTCTTCAGGGCATAATATCTAATTTCCTTGCAATGTTTCATATCCTTACTTTTCACGCTGCAACAGTCTATCATTAAAACCGAATGCAGGTTTCTATCACTTTTATTTATTTTTCAAATCAACTTATAAATCAGTGCCAGGCCTTGTTACAGATGAGTTCCAATAAATTATCGGCTGTGGACAAATTCTGAATGTTAAACATTCTCTGTTTCTCCCTTTTTTTCTCCACTTACTGTACTCCTGTGTCACTCTCTGAGCCTGGAGCGCACAACAGGCAAGGGGTTTTGAAGGGCTTTTCCCCCTTTTAAACAAGATGAGAACCTGTCTACTTAATTATATGCTATTTAAATAATGTAAAAATGTATTTCTTTTTCAGGGAAATAAAATACCTAGGGAAACAGTTTCATGCAACCTGCAACAAAATTTACATCTCTGGACTACAGTAAGATAGACATCATCTCTTTTACTTCTAGCTGACAGGTAATTCCCAGAGCGACTTCTAACACTAATCTACCTCATATTAATTCTTCTACCAAAATGCTCTGTTGTTGCCCTTTGGAAGCAGGTCATAAGTGCTTTTGTGAGCTAACGCTAACTTTTCCTTAGCTGATCTGTCACTTCTAATTTGGGTTATTGAAATTAACAGTCTATTGCAGATTTTGACATGACTCTATCAGTTAAATAAATTTTGTTTCTAGTTTTACCACTAGGCTGAGATACATCAAATAGCCTAAAGTGACATAGCCTTGTTTGACTGATGGGAAACTCTGACTATTGTAATTAGTAAAATGACCTTTAAAAATATTCTGGGTTGCAATTGTCTACAGCTGTTGTGCAACAGTGAGTGAATTAGCTGTGGTCCTTAGCCTAAATGAACTCTGTATCACATGAGAATGTATAAAAGTAAAGATGCTCAACAAAACATTCATTTATACACAGCGCTCTTCAAAATGGTGTGTTCTCTCCCAGTTTTCCTTTTTTGGGTCTCCTCCATTCTGCTTTTTTTGTTTGGTTTGGTTTTTTTTTAACTTTTATGCCTCTTCTCTTTCACATCTCTTGAGCTTTCAGCACTTTTTCCCTGTTGCTAGACATCACAGAGTATGATTTGATTAATTTTACCTCCTTGAATTCAAGTAAACTCCAGGCCTTTCCTTGAACCATAAAGGGAACCAAGTGGAAATTGCCCAGTGTTCTTTCTATTCTTGTCCTTTTTAATTTTTTTAGCATAACACCCCTTGTCATTAAACTCACTGATGATTTATCAAGTGATATTTCTGGGAATTGTCTAACATTTACCTTGCTGGATAAATTATGTCATTCAATATATTGTTGAGTGGCAGACAACATTAATCCTTAACATAAAATAGGAAATCCTTGAAGAAAAACAGAAAGAATTTCTACACAACATGGCTAAACCACGGCTTGGATGAGAGCCAGAAGTGTGGAGTATGCAGCAATTTTAGACATTTACTTTCTTTCCATCTGAATTTTAAAAAAACACACCTTGTAACTATATAGTGCCAACTTCTTGCTTCATCTGAATGCAGTGAGAGAATTAGTGTGTGTTCAAGGTCTCTTCTGATTCCTGCCTAATGAATAATTTTCAGTCTTTTTATGCATCTCTTCCCAGTTACCTGCCATTATTTCAGGAAAGCAATTACTTTTTTCCCCTAAATTCTTCCTTTAAATATGTGTCCTTGTAACTGGCCAGATGAAACTGTCTTATTCATATGGCAATTATATATATGATTTGTTGTTTCTTGTCCCTCAGATTAAATGCTTTTGAGGGCAAAGATACTGTTGTTTTCATGGTCTTTGCTACATCCACTGTGAGCACAACTGCAAGTGCACACGGAAACACAGATACAGAGTTGAGCCACATACTCTCCCTCCAATTAGAGGTAACTGTTTCTACTCTGCACATGCAACTGCTTTGCTCTATTTGTCAGTTCACATGAATGACTGATAAGGGGAATTAAAGACATCTTGGTCTGTAAAACCTGAAAATTTGATGACAGAGCAAAACTACAAGTTAAAATTTGCTGTCCTACACTGCCCTACTAAATGTAATTCAGCCCATTTACACTGTTTGTGTGAACCAAAAAGCTGCCTAGAACAACTACTGAGCTTGAGAATGTGTCACTCCCAACTTTCCTGTACAGGTGTTTTAAATCTGGACCCAGTGAGAAAAAAATCTTTTTGTTTGTTTGTTTGTTTTTTGGTTTTTGCTTCGTTCCCTCTAAGTCTACTTAGATGTTAAGGAAATGGGAGTTAAGAGGCAGACTCAACCTTTTCCATTCTCTCCAGTGAGCCTTTTAAATTTATTTCAAAAGTATTTAATACAGCTGATAAGAGTGCACTTATATATCAATTTAAATCCCTTAGCAGCTAAGCTAGATGGGAGATGTTCCTACCATACACTACAGGGAAGGGCCTGTGCTTGCAGACTCAGGTTCCTGGGCTGGTGCAAGGCAAACTTCCCAGTGCTTCCATGGACCTCTGTCACTCCTGAACTCAGGTGATGCATCTCCAGCTGTGTGGGATGAGGAGCTCCTCTCAGTCTGTCTCTCTGTCAACAATATATCTCTGCAATGTAATGTGGTCCTATGAGATGATTCTATGATTCTAACACAGATATGTTAAACCTTAACTGTAACACAAACATCTCACAAACAGATCAACTGTACATCAAATAACATCCAGGTACACAGTTTCCATTACCTGTGACACTGAATTGCCAGCAATTTGAAACCCAGATGCTTTCAGCCAGATACCTAAATTCATACTGAGATGCCTAGATGTAAGCTGACATTTAGCTGTGTATGCTCGGTGTCACTGAAAAGCGGGGCACTTTTATTTATGAGTTTATACAGAAGCTGATTTCAGGAACTCAGACTGAAAAATAATAACTGAGACCGATATTTTATTACTGAGAAATATCTTTCATGATCTTCTAAAGCCACTGTGCTTCCTTGCACTATATAGAGCAATGTTGTCTTAGAGTCCGGCTGCAGGGAAATATAAATCAGGACTCCAGCTTCTGTCCACAGCTCTCCCATTGACTTCACATGAAGCCTGGGGCAAATCTTGCTCTTTCCCCATCTACACCCTCTTGGTTCCTACAGCAGTTTGGTAGGTGATACTACTTCCCAGAATCACTGTGAGGCCTAAATAATTTGCAGGGTGCTTGGAGTTGCTTGAATGAAAGGTGCTATAGAGGTGGAAATTTGTTGGGGTATTTTTGTTAGTATTAGTATTATTTCAGAGGAGCCCTTTGCATTGTTCTGAGGAGCAGCCTGTGTCTGGTGGAAGACTGCCTTCCGATCTTTCTAGACACAAGCTCTATTAACATACAAACGAACAGGTCACACTATTCTTGGAGCAGAACTCTTTAGCATGTTAATGACAAATTCACACTAGTGGCCCCTGAGTGCTCTGGAGAAATACAGGTTTTGCTTAGCGCTTAATAAAAAAAAGGCCATCATAAAATATGTCACTTGGGGCCGATTAATACTGTCGCAAGAGATAAAATAGAAGAGGAAAAAAATGACATAAATTTATCTTTCCATGGGTGCCAAGTGTGGCTTCCACATGTACTGCAATCTCAGTATTAGCATAGTATTCATTCGCAGAGGCATCTGTGGGGCCATCTATTGGCAGAGGCATCTATGGGGCCAAATTTGGCTATTTACTTTGGTCCTTCAGTGCAAGATGAGCATTTCTGAAAATCTGACCCTGCATATAAATAGATGAGCTCTTTTTACACTTATGGCATCATGCAGTACTTCACAGCTTTGGGTATATTTTCATGTGAAAATGTATAGGAAAAACTCACGCTCCTTATTTCTTACAAAGCACAGTTTACAGATTTTTTTATTTTTTTTTTTATCAGGGGTTCTACAGGCACTTACATGGATTAGAGAAGAAAATTTTGCTCAAAGGACTTTATCCATAGTCTGACATAGGCAGCAGAAACCATTATCCTTGATTCTTTTGGGCCTTGGACCAAGACTTCAGTAAGGAAATAATATTTTACTCTTGAAGAACATTGTCTGGTGGCAAAATTTGTATGTGTGCCTTTAAAAACAGTCTTCTTTTTATACATCATTAATATTCCTCTGCTGCTTTTAGTTTAGAAGCTAACAACGGCAACAGGGCACAGGAATGCACAGTGGCATTACACATATTCAGTGCTGACTGCTTGTTGTGTTGTCTATGATAGCAAAGGTGAGTTTTTCCATAAGGGGAAAACACTTTAGGGCTAACAGCAGCCAAGCACCACAATCAAGCAGAGCTCTGCACCAGTCAGAGTCTGTCTGCCTGCTGCTCCAGTCAGAAATACTCCATACACACACTGAAAATCATGGCAGGGATTTGAAGATGGCATGCTGACACTCATGTTGCCATTTTAAGTTCAATCAATTAATATTATGAAGAGGCAAAACCATTACCGTAGTAGATATACCGCTGTTACCCTCATGGAGCGAAACATTATACCAAGTGCTGGTGCTAAGTGGTTTTCTGAGTCCTATAAAGGTTAGATTGTATCTTTGAAGATTTCATGCATTTCTTTTTTTTTTTTTTTTTTTCTTTTTTTTCCCGATTAGTTCTTTTTTTTCTGATTTTTTATTAGGTATAGTGACAGTTTATAGAGGACTGAATGATAAAATGAAACTGAAAAGCGGTATAATTGGTAATTTAATGGCACAGACACCAGCTTCAAAATTGCAGTAGCAAACCAAAGTTACAATATTTACAAGGAAAAGAGCGACAGAAATATTTCTTCACAGGCTTTTAATTGGAATCCTAATGAAATCACCTTGTGAAGGTGGGGGATGCCTGAAGCATGCACATGATAGCAAAGAACATGACTTCATGCATTAGCATTCAGAAAGACTAGAGCTTGTGGCATGGTTTAGGCTGTGTCTACTTAAAGCTTCACAGCTGCAGGGAAAGTACATTTTGCCTTTCCAAGAGTGGGAAGCTGAGCTTTCCAACATATGTTTCCAGGCTCCCACTGCAGTTGATGATAGAGAGGGATTTCTCCAAGGGGCAGGGGTGGCTATGTGTAAGGATGTCTATGAGATGTGACAGGACTCTTTGGCCTTCATTCATGTGTTTCCTTATTACAAAAAACAGAGCACAAAGTGGAGGTGCACAGCTGATTTTCACCCAGAATGAACTTAAGAGCTAGCATGAAGTATGGCCTGTACCCAGCGCAAGATGCAAGGGAGCTCTCTTGGGTTCCACAGCAAAGACCTGGACCTAGATCAGGCTCCTCCTCCTCCAAATCACCTTCCTGTCACTATCCATCGAAGAGTAAGAAGGGTCTCAACAGATGACAACAGTTAATCGGTGTGCCTTGGGTACTCCTGAAAATGTATTAGAAGGATAGTAGTCACCATGTTACATTTCCTAAGGATAGACAAGTCTAGGGTATGTCCATATTCTTAGTTCACTGCAACTTTTAGAAATAGCAGAAAAAGGATAGGCTTACTTTTTTCTCACTTTCACTGGTTTTATGCAGGAGGAGCTATCCTGACTCCTATAAAATTACTCTTTGTTTCCATAACCCTCAATGTACTGGTAAGAGTACAAGTGTACTTAGAATAGTAACACAGCATCAGCCTAAGATAATTTTTTAAAATCTTGGCCTGGAATAAGGAATATTTATGTCACATGAGAGTCTGCCTCTGAGGGAAAAGTGGTATTTTGGTCAGCATCTTCAGATTTTTTTGCATCCACAGAAAGGATCTGGTTTTCAAAGGTGCTGCCTGCATAGCAGGTTGCATAGGACTAAGCAGATCTGCTTTGATGAACAGTCTGGAAAACTACAGTGCTGTTCAAAAGTCTTAAATAAGACTCCACCTGAAAGCTCTCTTTTTATCTGATTTTAGCTATCCTACAGTGCACTGCTTCATCTCAGCAATTTTCCATTCCTGTTACACAAAGAGCAAATAAGGAAGAAGAAACCAACTTATCAACTCAACTGAAGATGGACATGACCACACTCATTCATCAAATAGAATCAAAGTCAATACAACAGTGTCAGTAAATCCCATTTAATAATCCCTCCCGAAAGAACTTTTACATGTAAAGAGATCCATTATTAATTTACCTATTTGAAATATAGCTCACTACGCACCAAATGCTCAATAAGACACGGGGCCAGGAATCATTTGTAAGACAACTTTATGTTTTACCAAAACCACTAAAACAGTCAAGGACTGCCAAGACCAATTAGAGTAGCTAGCCCAAAGATCACTTTTTCTTCTGTTGTCTACTGAAAGACCTCTATTACAGCATAACATATGGCAGTATCCAGACATATCCTACTTTGCTAGAGTAGCAAAACAAAGCCTTAAGCAGGGCAGGTTTTTTGTTTCATATAAAGGGGTCAGTTCAGTCTTTCAGAAGAAAATGCCAGTTACCATGTGAACACCTTAAGTCCTGCTTCTCATCCCACATATCATATTCTTTCCTCTGCAATATTCTGGTGACTTGTTTTTTTTTAAATGCGTCTTTCAACCAAAGGCACAGATAGGTTTTAGCTTGCATCACAAACAAGCCAGCACATATGGTAGTTCAGTCAATGCCATCAATTGCCTTGTGCCCATCCCTACTGTCACTGAACTCAGTGAGAACCTGGGGAGAGCAGAGTACTGAGCTGATGGGCATTAGTAAAGATTGTAAAGGTCTGTGGGGGCCATGCCTATGTAAGATCTTATCCCAGTGTGAAAAGCAGCAGAATGGAAGCAAAGTAAGAGTATTTATAGGAATCACCAAGTGACATTTTGTGGCATATTTTACTCAAGATCATTCTCATCCATTCTGGTCTAAAAATTAGAATAGAATAGAATAGAATAGAATAGAATAGAATAGAATAGAATAGAATAGAATAGAATAGAATAGAATAGAATAGAATAGAATAGAATAGAATAGAATAGAATAGAATAGAATAGAAAGGAACCTACGATGATCCTCTAGTTCAACTGCCTGCTATAATAAACTCCTTTCTTCTCTCTCTTCCTCCACATATACATATGGGTCACTTATATGGTGACTGCATTCTCCAGATAAGCAAAAAATTATACAAAATTTTAAACTATAAAATTCAATTATAGAGTTAGTAATACTTTTGGACAGAGATGGATTATCATTTAGATCAACTAACTAACCTTTTGATGCAGTAATACGTATCTACTCATTGGTGAATATTATTCTGCATAAAACTTGCACACTTTCTTTCATTTGAATAAATTCAGTTGTGCACAGCTTCAGGGCTTTTATTCATAAGTATTCTAGAAAACCTTTCTGAGTCAGTAAAGAAAACTAAAAAACTTTTCTATGAGAATAAACTAGTATTTGCCTGGCTAGAGTATTTTGGGGGTTCCAAAATAAACATGATACAGTATTTAGGGGAAAAAATATCCTCCTTTCTGCTTGTTGGGACAGATCCAAAACACACCAACATAAGATGTACATTAACTTCAGTGAGCTCTGGATTAAGCTTCCAGTCTAGGAAAGAGGATGCTGCTATGCACTTCAACAGCAGCAGTAACCCTAGCAGTTATCTTCCCCCCTACACGTATCCAAAAAGCAATTTAACGCTCCAGCAGCAGTTGCCTATTAATCGGGCTAGAAAAAAGGTAGCCTGGGAGGGTGGGTTTAAAAGAGGAATGTGGCACTATTATGTATTGCTTGCAAAGTAAACAAGCAACATCAGTATAGTCATTTCCTAATTACGAGCTGTTTCATAAACTGTAAATGCTAACATGGGAGAGGTAAATCATAGCAATTTAATTAATAAAACACTTTAGACAATTAAATCCATATGTGCATGTCCTGGGGCACAACATCAATAATAGAAGCTTGCAGGCATATTTTGGAAATTTTATGCAATCATTTGCAGATCTTGTAGTCAATAATTGGTACAAACTGTTTTAACTCTTCCTTGACTGGTCTGGAAAATGGAAAGGAATTGTTAATTACTATTATTGTTATTGATTTCATTACTGTAATTCTGTTGCCCATTTTCTCATCTTATGTGTGTATTTTAAAATCATTTTTGTGAAGGGTACAAAATTAATCTGATTTCTTAGATTTCTTCTGATATGTGAGCTCTCTACACAGTATAGTGAATAGACTTCATCCTAGAGAGATGATAGTCTTGTCTTCCTGGTCCACAGAGCTAGACTAAAATTTGTACATACACTACAACTTTGGGCTCTGAAGTCTGAGTACAATTTCTGAACAATGGGGCTTGAGCTCTGAAGTTGCAAGGATTTGTCCATGACCAAAGATATCTTAAAAGATTTGGAGACCCTAAGCACAGAGCTGGATGGAGAATTTGATAGTTCCAGCTAGACAACTAATGGATGTGCAGAAAAGCTAAAACATGTGTTCAGTAATTCAGACTCATGCACAGACTGTTATCCTGATACTTTGCAAACCAGGCTGACGGCGATCCAGAAAAGCAACAGGTAATTGTAACCAAAACAGTGCATGACCTATGTCATACAGTTTTCCTGTGGGACACAGTGCTTGACAGTATAATATAATTTTCTACAATTTGGGTTATCTAGCAGTGCCTCTTGTCTAGTAGCCCATTTGACCACACACTCTGGTAAATGTGCCATTTTTCCACAGACAAACTGCAAACAATGCTGAAGCCTGGCATTTATAAACTCTCTGAATATCTCCAAGGAGCTAGCTCCAGGATGAAGCAGCTGGCTGTAGTTGAGTTCAGGCAACACTCAAAGAACTGGTGAAAGTGTTGTGTCCCCACCTGCCAAAACCGAACTTCTGTATCCCAAGAAAGCATTGGGGTCTTCTAAGGCTCATTAAGCTTGGAGAAGGAAATAGCATGGATCACATCCCTGTGCTGGCTCCCAGCTAATTTCCAGTGTCCATGTAAAGCTTTGTTCTTTCAATTTCAAGCAATAATGAATCCAGCCCTGGCAACATCAAAGCATGGTATGATCTTTGAACCACTATAACTGCATGTCCTCTGGGACAATGCAAATCACAAAGACTTTTAAAGCAATTAATGGATTCAGCCCCATTTACATCAAAGTTCCAGTTCTGATTTATGCACTGCCATGATAGCAGTGCTCCCTGGGGACAAGGCAGTTCACAAAGTCCCAGAAGTAGAATATAAAAGCTGAGGATATCTTCAGTTAAGGGGATCTCAGTGGGCAGTCTTCCAGTAGAGATCAAACAGATGTTAATTCTCCAGGGAAAACAGACAAGCCTTCTCAAAAACTGCACTTTCAGTCATACATGTAGTTTAAGCCCCTGAACTTTAACTGTCTACTGATGCGCAGAAACAGACTCTACAACTCAGAGAGAGTTGTAAAGCAGGTATGTTGGGTTTTTTATCTGGTGCTGGGGTGCAAGGGAATTTCTCCACAAAGCTTGCACACCAACAGCACATTTTAACAGAAACTATTTATAGAGTGTGGATATACATATTCATTGGATTACACAATAAAAATATCCATAGGCATGAGAAAGGCTGGGTTAGTTCAAAAGACTGATGTCATCAGTTTATGTTATCTTTGCACCTGCGGATTGCCTCCTGGGGGGTCGTCTTCAGGGATATTTTGGAGGAAGGCTCACAGTCTTCTTCACCTTGTACTTTTCCACCCCATTCCTCATAGCATGCACAGATTCTCCTAAATAATTTCTTGAACAAATAGAGTGGTCCCAGTTGGTTTACTCCCTCTATCTTATCTAAAAGTACTAGCACACTAATTTCTACTGTCCATATACAGCTATCTATACTCTGCAAAGACTCAGCTTGTTAGAACGCATCTGCTTTCCAAGGACATGTCTCTTTATTTTTGCTGAACATTGTAGTTCTTGGTAAGTTTCCACAGAAAACTGCTTTGTTTTGATGAACACAGTAGTCCTTGGTAAGCTTCCACAGAACAGTCAGGACAAGCAGGATTATTAACCAATATTCAGAAATCATTATAAGTTGCTATAAGTAAATAAGTTGCAAAGCAGGTGATCATTTCCTTGTATCACTACCCATTCTGAACCTTAAACGTCCACCCACTTCTCAAAAAGAACCAAAGAGATTTAATTCCAAAAAGGGAACACTTGCCAAAGACTTAATGAAATCCACCATGGGTTTCACCATTTCTCTTGCTGTCATATGAAAAACAGTGGATAATGATTTAAAACTGTTGAATAGATAAGCAGAGAGATGAATAAGCTGGTAAAGTGATTCTGCTGTTTACTGTTAAAGATACTATGGGGAAAGAAATCCCTTCTCTGAGAGCATACTCCTACTTCCCATGAATTCAGTTTTCCCTTGCATTGTTGTCTCACGTTATGTGAAGTACTGCTACTACTTTTCTCATAGTAGAAAATCAAGGGATTAAGTGTGTCCCTCTTCCTAATCTTTAGGGATGGTGTTTTCACTGTCTATTGTTATTTGCAGGATCAGGATTTCATATACTACAATCCACAGAGCATTTGAGGTCTTCTGAGAGAGTAAAGTGAGTATGAATCACTAGTACTGTTACCAATAATGATGCAAAAATGTTTGTCTGCTGGTAGAGAGAGGAAAAAAATCAGGAACCTTCTGGAAATGTGGATTACAGAGTGAGAGAGATCTTAAAATTTCTGTGTTCAACTGAAAACTATTATAAATTGAAGCTTAGCTTTTTCAAATTTCTTTTTCATTATTATTATTATTATTATTATTATTATTATTATTATTATTATTATTATTCAGATATTGGGTAATTCAACACAGTATACCACAGCAGTATTATTTTAAACTCTGAAGGCACTTGTAGCAAAAAATTCTAATATAAAGGATTTTGGTTGTAGACCAATGTAGACCATTATCCAGTAAATTGTCAAGATATAATAATGAGTATTTGCTTTTTGTTTTTATTTAAAATTGTTTTTCTATCCTGTAAAACTCTTTTGGTTCATGCATGTTTTCACAGTGTGGGACAATATCAAAATGAATAATAATGTTGAGGTGGTTACTGGCAAAGGATTATGGAGAATATGCTTGTATGACATCATTTATATGTAAATCCTGCTCCAGTTCATCAGGATGTTAAGCAATTTCAAAGCCATACTGTGCTGCCTTGCAACTCACTTGAAGGAATTTCATCTATTATACTGCTTTGAATCCTGATATGAGCTGTCCTCCTTCCTCTGATGAGAAGTGAGCAAATGCCCTCACTGCATTTCAGGTCCCATCACACAGCCATGCTGGCAGACATTGCCTCTGATAACACTGCTTCTAACTCTTGCTGCCCCCACTCTAAGACTGTCTTGACATCTGAGACCAATTTTTCCAGATGTGGTTTGGTGGCTTGGTATGTCTTTACTGCAGAAAGTCTTAACTGAAAGAGCAGAATAGGCATGCAGTGTTCAGAACTGACACCCCTGTGGGCTGTCTTCTTTCTCCAGTTGGGAGCTTCAGAGAGCAGAGACGTCACCTTGTGTAGCAAAAGTTAAGAGAGTCACAAAAAAGAGTCCTCACAAAGGCCTTAAAAGTACAACTGTTAGTTGTTCCAGGTAAGCAGTGAATATCACACCTAGCATGATTGGCTGGAATGGTCAGCCCATAGGACCTCATCCAAAGAACAAAAACCTACCAAGTTCTTCATCACTCAGTCACTGCAAACCTACTCAGCTTCGCCTGTATGACTCTCATGCAATATGGCATGCAGTTTCATTTTGACTAACTATTCAGATGACTACAAAGATTAACATTTTTTGACAACATCACTTTGCTTCTTTGAGCAACGTCACAGGCATCTGGAAGAGCCATCAGTCGTGTGGCAGAAAAATGATCAGCATCGCAAGCTGAGTTCTGTGGGCTTCAGACAAATGAGAAATGATACTGCAATATTAGTTAGTCCAAAGATTTTTTCTATTGTCTGAATGTGTCTACTGAGGTAAATCCTATTC
Source organism: Athene cunicularia (assembly GCF_003259725.1). Taxonomy (NCBI): domain Eukaryota; kingdom Metazoa; phylum Chordata; class Aves; order Strigiformes; family Strigidae; genus Athene; species Athene cunicularia. The sequence continues at coordinate 60,507,323 of NW_020799095.1, forward strand.
ATTGTGCTTTTAGAGCCAACCCTTCTGTTCTAAATGGATAACTAACTCATGAAAATCCTCATTTATTTAAAAAGTTGTATCTATGCATTCTCTCAGAATGTGCATATATATCCTATATTTATACTGTAATTATAAATTGTGTTTCATCAATAAAATATATCAGTGCTTGTTTCAGATCTTTCTTTTTTATTAGCCAGACAACTTGACCTTTAAAGGCTACATGTTCTTCAAGAGTTAGATGTAAGATTAGCCCTGGCTGTACTTTTAGTTTAAACCCACAAATAGTCCTACAGAATCAGCAAGATCATTTCCATGTTTAATGATGAGACATTGTGGATTGGAAGATTGTTTCTGATAATGAAAAAGAAACTACTCTCTCTGTTATCCCCTTTGTCTTTAGGATTTTTGTAACAGACTTTGCTCTGTAACTTAATGGAATGAGTTGGAAAATATTCTAAGATTGAATATTTAAAGTATTTTCTAATATATATTTTTAAACAGAGAAGATTCTGGTTTTCATCAATTCTACGTGCTCTTTCAGAAGACAAGTCTCTTATGTGGAAACAATGCACTCATTTGCAAGTAAAAGTGGATATAACCTGAGTGGAAAAAAAAAAAATTCAGTCTGAAACTCAGTTGTTCTCACATTTCAAGTTTTAAAAGGTTACTATTTTATTAATTTTGCGGAGCAAGACATGTATATCCAAGATAGCTGCATTTTTAATTTTCTTAATTGTTCCTGACGATTTATGATTATCAATGTTGTAGACTGACTCCACGTGTGGACTATGGTATCTCTGATAGTATATGGTCTTGTGCAGTTGTATTTAACTGCTGAAATATTACCCAAAAACTCAAACCCAATTCAAGGTTATTAACCAGAGACTGTTATGTTCGATCAACTTCATGAATGTTTTGGGATTTTTTTAATCCATCCCATCAGTAGGTTTGTGGATTTGATTTTTATTGATTTTGATGTGTAGCAGAAAACTATCCTGTATGATTTAAACTCATGATAGGCAGACCCCGTGAAACACAAGCCTTAATGTGAGATATGGTCTACAAAATGCTGCTGCAAGCTGACACAACACTATGTACCTAAAAAAAGATTGAGAAACTTTTAAACAGGAATGATGCTGGGTTTTTTATACTGCATGAGCCTGCCTTCATATTATCTGGAAAAGACATCCATAAACAATATTTGCTACTGGCAGCCATATATTCTCATTGTTAAAGAGCAAAAGCATCACGGCTTTGGGTGAATGTGGGAGGAAGTGTTGGCCATGTTAAACAGCCTTCCCTCAGGCCCTTGAACAGCTGAAGGGAGGCCACTTGCAAAGGAGGTGATTAGAGATTACTTCGGGTGTGGAACATTGTCCTTCTAAACTGGATTATCTTCTCTCACCACCAGACTGATGTTTTAAACACTCAGGGATGGTGCAGATGCTGAGTATTTCTGTGGGGTCTGTCAGGAAATGGAGACATCTACTGTGGGATATTAGAAGAATAAGAATAAGAATTTGTTATTCTTCTTAAAATATTATTATTATAGTGATAATTACTATAATAGTGATAATAACAATCACAAAACCAATAAAAACCCCTCACTGCTGCTTTGAAATACATGGCCAGAGCATAGAGATCCAGAGACTAATGGAAGTGTTTAGCACATATACTCAATGATGAGAAATGCTTTTTTTTTTTTTAAAGGAAGGAATCGCATTGTTGTTACTAGAGAGGGAAAGTGGTATGAATCCAAACAGCTCCCTGATATATCCAAAAGTGAATGCAGTGAAAAATTAAACATGGGCAAGTTCTCACTGTAAGAACAGTTTATTAAAAAGTATCATTTATATCCATGAAAGCCCTCACATTGTCAGAATTCAATGCTTTTTCTCTCTTCACTGCATTTGGTAATAAAAAAAAAAATATATTTTCAGGAGATTGTATGAGCTTATGGTCCTTTTTTTGGTAATAATAGCTACATGGTTTTAGATATCTCCCCGGTAAATTATAATTTAATTTTCAGCTATTTAAAGGTCACTCTGAATAATATATATGCTGCTTAATAATCAGTTAAAATAATGGCAGCTTTCAGGAGTGTAGACTAATAGCAGTATTGCCTTTGCGCAGGCCTTTGCTGTTTTCATTTGTTGTGTGATCGGTGAAGCAAGAGAGAAGTTCCCCTTATATGCCCGAGCCAGATCTTCAGTCTCTCTTTCTTCCTCTTTTTAATGGGAGGAACAAAAACCTTTTCGCAATCAGCAGTAATCTCTCCAAAGGTCTTTTAATTTAAAAAGTCATAAGTGTTAATTAGCTATTATTAAGTGCCCCCTGTATAAATTAACGTGATTGATGAAAAAATTAAGGGTAATGAAAAATGTAGCAATGCATGTATTTTTAAGAGACTACATTAAAGATGAAAGTCCCCAAAGACAGAAACTAAGGCCTACTGCACCCGTGCCCTGCCTTTATTAGTATTAATAATAAAAAATATATAGGTATATATCTCAGGAATGCACATGGACACATTGGATATACCAGTTGTAACATATTTTTTACTTCAGTGTACTTTGAACACTTCTCTGTGGCAAAGACTTATTCCAATGTGGTCTAATTTGTCCAATTTCTTTTTGGTTTGTGGAGCAAACGGAGATTCTTTGAAAATGGAAACTGGGATCCATCGGTAGAGAGAAAAGAGAACTGAACTAACTGAATGACTGGTTTTCTCATTAATTTTGCATGTATTGCAGTAGGGCCCTACTGTGGTTTACAGAATCAGTTCTCATTTTATCTGTTATCAGAATCAAAAGCCAAAGTCCATATAAGAGAAACATTCGTTTCCCCACAGGCTGATTTTCTCTTGTGTTACAAGCAGTTAGTTTGTAACTGTGCTGGGTTCTGCTACCTGTTTGCGAACTGGATTGAACCAATGTTAGTTTTAATAGCATTTCACAGTGAACAGGCTAGATTAGGCCACAGTGACTGCGCACCAAGAAATGTGTCCCAGCAGAAAATGTTTGAATAAATAATATCAGATCTGAACATTTTATTTGCCTTCTTCTTACCTACTCAGACATACACCTGCATCATACAGTCACAAGTTTATTTGGGTTTTTGTTTTTCATGAAGGCCATATGTGAAATCATAATCTTTATGTGATACACGCTACATGGATATCCGTTGAGAAATATTTACCACTAGATCAGCAATACAAAGAGAAGGTCTAAGAGAAAATTAGCATTCTTGTATGATATTAGTGCAGGATCCCTCTCAAGTTGTCAGGGATTTAACCTCAGGCTCCGGGCCCTTGCTGTGGTGTGCCAGCAGCAAGCAGTTTCACAGTTCACAGCTGTAATGAAGCCTGGTTACCTATGGCGCTGTGTCATGTCATGTGGCCACAATAACTGCAGCTCTTGTCTATTGCTCCACCTCCTGTTGTTTGGATGGCAGGCCAGAAAATAATCTGTTTTTCTGTGGGGGGTCTGAACCCATGGGGTGTGGCCTGGCTGGTTAGACCAGGTAAGCTGAGTGGCAGGTTGGTTAGTATTTGCTAGCCTACAGAACGTGCAGCGTCTCAACAGCAAGTAGTCCCCAAAAATGGCTCATGAAGTCCTCTTTCAACCCCAGCTCCAAGGCAGTTATCACATAGAACTAACATGCGAGTATCTCTGTGTGTACCTCTGTCAGGTGTATCCGAAACTGGCCATGACCCAAGTTATTGGATACTCACCAACAGCTTATAAACTTGTTTGACTTATTTTCTTCTTTCTTCCTCCATAGCTTCTCAACCCCAGTGCCTCGGAGAAGTTCTATATCTTGCTTACTAAACTAAAGGGATTTAAACTGCATTGTTTTACAGTCTGTGAGCCCTGGAAATCCACTCTAACTTGTCTCATTTAGAAGCCAGCAGAACTCAGAGTGATGGTATACAAAAGTGACACCTAACATGTAAACCTGTCCAACACCTTCCAGTGTGAGACCTTTTTTTCCATTTGCTCATCACCTTTTTAAATAATTAATTAATTAATAACTGGAGTGAAATACTATTTCAGGGCAAGCATCTGTGTCTCACTAGTTGTTTTAAAGCAAAAAGGACTAGACAAAGTTGAGAGAAAATGTGTTCTTCCAGTTCTAATAGAAGAATCTTGCAGGTATTCTTTAATAATATGCCCCACATTTTATGCTCCTAGTCCAAAAGTTTGGAATTGGGAAGAAGATATTAGGTATATGCCTTTAGCACAAATCTGATCAAATCTCAAATCTCTGTAAACCTTTTGTGAAGTCTGCTGTCAAGACTTCGAAAGATTTTGACAGCTGAAGTCTCTGAAGAGTCTGACTGCATTAAGCAGCCCTACACACTGACCAAGGTGCACCGCTCCCAGAGGGCTGGGCATTCTCCAGCCAAAAGCTGCAGGGGAGTAGAAAAAAATTCTCTCAACATACCAGAAAGGGAGAAAAGACCAAAAGAACAGCAGTATTAAGTCAGATCAAAAGTTCATCTAACCCAATAGCCTATTTCTGATGGTGACGAATAGCAGATATGCAAGTAGAGGAATAAAGTAAGTATAAAAAGATACTAGCCTTAAATACCCTTCAGATTTCTGAAAATTTGCAACTCTGGGGCTTTCAGAGTCAGAGGTGGTTTCTGTTCATGAAATTCTCACTGGATTTCTCCAGCTTGTCCAGTTATTGACTTTATGTAAACCTCAAGCTTCCATGCTACTCATGAAAAAAGTTCTATGGAAAATCCTCTTTCCTTTGTTTTGAATTTGTTCCAATTCCTTTTATACCGCAATAATTCTTATATTGAAAGACAAAGTTAACAATCAACCTCTATCCGATCTGTATTAATAAGACAATTCAGGTTGGAGGTACCCTTAGGACACCATCCAGACCAACCTCTTCCTCAAAGCAGGGTGAGGCCAGACTAGTCAGGGCTTCACCCAATCTGTTCTGGAAAAGCTTTGAGGAAGACTGCACAAGCTCTCTGCACAACCTGCTCCACTGCTTGGCTATCTTTTGGGGCAGAAGTTTTTGTCATGTTGCAGCAGGAGCAGGGATGCTCCACAGCAAGGAATGAGCTGGCAGATAAGGGTGACCACAGCCCAGGCAACGCCAGGGTTCCACAGGGATGTGCAGTTCCACAGGGATGGAGGGTGGGAGGGGTAGACCAGGGTGGCAACGACAAGTTCCAGCTACAGTCCCAGAGAAGCCCAAGGCCATGAGTCGGGTCTAGGGTCCAGCCAGGGTCCTACTACGGGGTTCCAGTCAGAAGTAGCAGATGGGGCCAGAGATGGAACTGGAGATAACATGAGAAATATAGGTCTGAGGTTCATGCAGGAGACAAGCCCAGACAGGACCAGTGGGAGGCACATCTATGCTGTACTTCAGGAAGGGACTGTCCTGAGCTTAAATGGAGTTCCTGGACCAATAATCTTGGGCTTGACCCAATTACCCTCACATTGGGTTCTAATGGAACCTGAGACATCCTAGTATATATATACCCCAGCTGCCACACTAAAAAGGCACACACAGCAATTTCATGATTATACCTACCAACAATGTGTGAATATGTTGGATTTTCAAAGATAACTCAACTGCTACTGGATACTTATGTGCAGGTAAATGAACCAGGCCTTTAATGTCCTTTGTACGGCCCTTCCATCCTATAACTGACGACACTTGTTGTCCTCCTCTGGAGACCCTCCAGCTCTCTTGGATGCTCTTGAAAGTAGAGACAGTAGAGACCAGATCTGTACACAGTATTCAGGATAAAGACCTGCAGACGTCTATTGACATTATCTGGTTTCATGTCTACTTTTTTATGTTATTTGGTTTCTTTCCTTGACCACTTGGGAACTGGTTTGATGTTTTCATGTAAATACTGATTTTGTTGTCATAATATCTGGTTCCTGAAAGACAATGAGCAGCCTAGAGCACATAATTTTATATACAAATCTGGGATTGGTTTTTTCCCCATGTGCCAGTGACATGCACCTACACTGACTTTCATCTCCCTTTCAGATGAATCTGACTATGGTCTTAATTTTCATTCTACACAAGCCATATTGATTCTAGCATTTTTAACTCTAGGGCACTTGATTCCATAGCCTTAACTTTTAACATTACTTTGTTTTGCATAATACATAGCCTTTTTATGTACACTACACACTTTGAATCACTTTTGAGTGCACAAGAAAAATACACAATAGATAGCAATGCGCATCTTATACTCTCAGTAATTTATTCTTTGAAAACTTTATTGCTTATGGCACAGTACAAAATGAATAGCAATACTTAATTACAACACCAGTTACTGTTGAGGAGAAAATACAGTAAAGAGTAGTTAAACAGAACTTGAATCTAGTGAAAACCCACCAGATGAACATCTGTTCTTATTTCACTGCATGATAATATATGGAAGTGGTGTGGAAATTTCAGTTGTAGCAAATCTCTGCCTGTGAGATGAAGACTACTTACATAGAACCATAGGATAATTTAGATTGGAAGGAATGTCTGGAGTAAAATGGTTCAACCCCAGCACAAAGCAGGTCCAGCTAGCTGCTTTGATCCTTGGCCTGGCAAGTTTAGAATATCTTCAAGGATGGAGAGTGTGCAGCCTCCCTGGCAATGTGTTCCAATATTTGACTGCTCTTATTGGGAAAATTTGTTTCCTAATATCTATTCATGATTTTTCTTACTGCTGCTTGGAAGGCATCCTTTCACTATGAAATTTTAAAAAGAGACCGACTCATACTGTCCTTATGCTCTCTTGGGTGGTAGAAGACAGCAACAAGATTTCTCCAAAAACCTCCTCTTTACACATGAAATGTCCCACTTTCATCAGCTACTCCTTGAATATGATGTGTCTCCACCTCTGACCATCTTGTGGGCCCTGAACTCATGTCAGTGTATCAGTATCTTGTAGTGGAAAGATCAAAACTGGACAAATTGCTCAAGATGCAATGTCATGGATAATTACAGGGCCATTATTTATACTTCAAAGTAGTGTTGCAGGGGCCCTAGACCCCTAGACCAAGGTTTCATACTTGTTAGTAAATGGACATGGAATATAAGCACTGCGAAAAAATTAGTGACTCATCAGTAGAAGCAACAGTGGAGACTTGTTTCCAAGAATACAACAGACCCTGATCCTCATCTGGTATTAATCATCACAGCTGCATTCAAGACTATGGAAGTATACAGATTTAAATTATCTGAGAAGGTGACTTGCTGCACAAACCACAAGAGCACAATGCCACCAGTTACAGAAGGCTTGTAGTGTAGCTCTGTTGCTTATTGTCAGTCATCCCAGAACAGAGCAATTCCTTATTCCTTTGCTTTTAAATGTAGAAGAAAAGTATTCTGTGAAGAGATAACAGGTCTATTGTCTTGGTCTGAAGTCCATCACATCAGTAGAAAGATTCCCAGTGATTTCAGTGGACTATATTTACTATTTCATGAAATGTACACTAAGTTAACAGGTGCTATTATTCTTTACAATCTGCAGCTCAAGGAATAACTCTGACATTGATCTTATGCCACCTATCAGCATGGGATCTCTTTATCATTTAAGAGCAAAGATTTTTGCTCTTTGTGTAATATGTAAAAAAAATCCACCAAATAACCAACGCAAAATTTACAAGTGAAAATAAGGGGGTTTTGACTAAAACCCAATAGAAGTATCTATCCACTTTAGGAAAATTAATGAATGCTTTTAATTGCACATGACCGTACACTGTGAAAAAATACCCTTGGATTCTGTTTGAACATGTACAAAAAAATCTGAAAATTTTGTGTCGCTCTATACCATAAATCACTCCACCATAATAATGCCTTCCTGTTCAAGCACACTAATCAAATCTCTTCCCTGTCACTGGAATTATTACATTTTAACAAGCACAGGATTTAATCATCAGTGCAGACTTTTCACGCATTTACTTCATTCAGGCCTTGACAGCAAACCTTTACTCATGAGTTGTCCTTACAGTGGTGGTTTGATTACCATTTTGACTATTCATGTGAGTAATACTTTCCTGTATAAGACCTTTAATTAGCTGAATGCTTTTAGAGATATTTCTATATACTGAATTTTCTCTGTGCATTAACCATGGTATCCTTCCTCCCTCCCTCGTGTTAATGACTTGGGCAGGTATGTATTTGTCTAATATATCAATCACTTTCTCCTCACTTTCTACACACCTAAAGTCTTTCTGATTGCTTCTCATGAATTTTAAGAAGCTTCTCTGATAGAAAAGACCTTGGCATCTGTATTGCATGTCACACAGGACTTAATCTTTTGTGATTGAAATAAAAGGCATTGCTCAGCTAAAAATGTTGTTTTCAAAGTTACCAGGTGCTTTGCTCCTTTGTCTTTTTGATACCCTCTCAAGTCTTCTGCAGCTTGAAGGTCATCAGTGCATGTTCACAGGTCTCCATCAGCATCCAGGAGTGACTACAGATGTTGCTAAGGTGATTTCTTTAATTAGATCTGTAGCTGTTCATTGGCAGAATATTCTGCACCTGGGACTAACAATTACTTTATGTAATATATTAACCTATTCCTGTTAGAGACACAAGGAGAAGGAATTTATAAAACTTGAAAAATTGTCTAAATTGTTATTCAAAATGCTCCCTTTTGAATATAAACTGATGGGTAATCAAAACTTAAAACTCATCTGCAATACAGGGGCTGCTGCCAAAAGCTTATTTACAGACTTTTTCTCCTGTTTCATATGTTGAAGGAAGTCAAAACTAATAAGGTTTTACAAGAAAGCTTATGTAAGGATTAAAAATCCATGTAATAAACAAACCTAGCCTCTGCAAGGTTACGTACATTGTTTTTCTTCACTTATTACTATGGTCCAAAACTCATATGTGGTTTTGTGTGGACTGTTCTTTCCACTGATTTCAAGAGAAGCCTTTCCAGTTATTGTGGTCTACCTGAGTGATGGGACTGAGTTACCTGGGATTTACTCAACAGGGTTTTACATAACTTCTCTTAGCAGACAGCTAGAGGAATTTAAGATGCTGCTACTCCCAGCTCTTTTTTACACCAGATGTGACAGGTCCCACAGCAGAGCCAGAAGAATGGTCACCCTACAGCTGCTTTCCCGCAAAGACCAGTAATTTAGTTCAGTGGACTTTGCAGGAAAGCAGCTGAGTGAGAGTGAGGCACACACACATTGAATCTTGCTAAGTCTTTGTGATAACAGTAATATCTGTAGATGGTTGAAATGGACAGCTGGAGAGGTAACTGATTAGGCTCAGCTAGCTTAGTCAGGGCTTACCTGTCATCATGCTTGAGTTAGAGGCTGGAATGGCAACTAAAAGAAAGTTAGTTTGACACAGAAATTCCCGTTGTGCTCTGCTCCATTTCTCATTGACCCCCTGTGATACATCATTTTACAACATATTCTGACAGATGAAGAATCGGAGGTCTCAAGCCCATCCAGGGACCATTCACCATTCTCCACATTCAGGGGAAATTATTTTCTTTGCTTATAAAATATTGATTTTATATTCAAGTGTTATTCACAGTTTCAAATCCAAACCATTCAAAACCTATTCACTTTGGAGGGAAAGGAAAAGGGATCCATTTTTCACATCCAGATACAACTCTGTGGGTTTTTCTCTATTGGATCAAGTTTCAGAAAGGGCTTTTTTTCCCAAATCCTTAGTATTTTTTTTTTCAATGATATTATGGCCAAAAAGACAGAAACTAAAAACAAAACAAAACAAAACAAAACAAAACAAAACAAAACAAAAAAAAAACAAAACAAAAAAAACCACCCTTGATATCATATAACTCAAATTTGATCTTGGCTCATTTCTATATTACCTGCCAGGTTTCATCTGTTTGACTGAGAAAAAGCCACATAATTTCTGTAAGAACTGACAAACAACAAGGGGAATGTGGACTCTTTTCCTGACATGAAAAAAGCCAAAGAAAATAAGGGGAAAAGGGACTGTAAATGGGGATTTTCAGAATTGTACCCAAACTCTAGACAATGCAAGGACACTATCTAAGTAATGAAATTAATTTTCCAATGCATCTATTTCTATTTTACTACTACTGCTGTTCCTAGTGAGGATTTGAGGTCATCTGAAGCAGACTGGTCAGTCCATACCCTCAGATCAGAAACAACTTCATCAAATTCCAAAACTACCCTTGGGTATTGCAGATCATATGGGAAACAAGATAATTGAATGTTCTGAGAACCCTAGAAGCTGATTCAATCAACTGCCCTAGATAAGACTGATAGGTGAAACAAGAAGAGAGTTTTAGCCTTAACTCTGAATATCCTGGCATTCACCATTCATACAGATGACACTTTACTAGGCAACTGCAGCCTTGGGAATGGAGGGGGCAGTCTCAACAAATATTATGGGTCCTGTGATATTAAGAAATATCCACTGGCTTCAATGAATCAAGGTCTGCCACTTTATAAGCATCCTCAGTAGCACTAGGGCTCTATTCTCCCTCTAAATACCAGCAATTATGAGACAGCAAAAAATTCAATATTATACTCTTGTTACTTCCATTTTGCATGTGCATGTCCTTCTACTACTAATTGCAGTTATACTATCATGTGGCACAGAGTTAAATTCCTAAAATACAAAACATCCGAGTGTGGTGTCTGCACCCAACAATGAAGAGCCCCTAGATCTGACTTTCACTCTTATCAAGTTCAATTTCAAGCAGCTCCCAGAAATTCTTGAGACAATGATGCATTCTCCCACTCTAGGTCTTCTTATAAGGCATTGGAAAGCACAGCTGCATGAAGGAAAAGCATTGACAACTGTCTTGCTAAAGGACAAAACCAGAGCGAACCATGCTGGCACTGAAAGCCCCTCCCTGTCAATAAAGAGGTTTTACAGCAAAAACATTTAATTTTATTTTGTTTTTAATCCATGCTATCAAGTCCTAGCTGTCTTCAGGAAAAGAATGAATTTGACAGTTTTGTGTTGACTCTTACATTTCCCATTACTGACTCTTTTCATCTCTGTCCTGGAGCAAAAATAAATTTCCCTTTTTAAGCTTTTGATGATAAAAATCTCATCTGTAGCCTCATAAATGATCCTTTATTATCTATATTAATAATGAATAAATGTCTGTTGAATACCCCTGATCCTTTGCATTAATAGTGCCAGATGTATTATAGATAACCTTTTGATTTAACAGCACAAACTGTGAAACAATATTAAACCAGTAAAGGACTGATCTTACTGGAGTCACTAAGGTCAAAATTATAAACATTTCTTTCATTTCTATTTGTAAATTGTCCCATTATGCAGCATCAGTCCCCATCATTTATTTTTGAGAGAGGTACCAGACTAGCTGCAGTCCTAGAAATAGAGCTCATAAATAATATCTTGAATAATTTTTTTAAACATTTCCGGCTCTTCCACTTCTCCTTCCTAATGCCTCCTGATGATCTTAATTAATAGAGCATTACTGCATGAGCAGATCCACTTCCGCTTACTATACTATAATTTAAAAATATGTTGCTCGCCTCTTTTCCCATTAGTCCTGTCAAAATTAGGCACAAACTTCATTCAATCATCTTCTGAGATGACACTGAGAGAACTCTAGTTATTCCTGGACAAGGAGATGAATGTCCCATTAGATTGGCACAATTGCATCCCATAAGTTTGACTGCTTTTCTCTTACATACCTGTTGTCTCTTCCTTTATGTCCATTTTCAAATGCATTGCTGCTTTATGCTGATGGACATAACACCTGAAAATCCATTTGCCTGTAAATCGGTATAATACCCTTCATAAATGTTCCCTTCTGCCTGCTGTCTGTGACTTCTATTCCAACTTTCAATGCCTCTAACAGAAGTCCTATTTTTGGTATTAGGCAATAAAATACAGCATGTCTTTTTTCAGGGAAAAAAGATTCCCACTGAAGTCAAGTGGGAAATATCCTAGTTCTGTTCTTTTCTTAAGTGTAGCTTCTGAAATGAACTGCTTAATGCTGCTGAGGCTGAATCACAGAAATTCTGCATACCCACTTACCTGTAGCAATAATTGTAGCTACACTGTTTAACAGGCCAAATTAAAAAAAAAAAAAAAAAAAAAAAAAAAAAAAAAAAAAAAAAAAAAAAAAAAAAAAGACTAAAAAGCTCAAATCCTCCATGCAGCACTCTAAGATGGACATGCTAACTAAGTCACCTAACAAATGGTAGCATATCTGAAAATGTAGATGAGTGCTGCCCAGCTTTTATTCCCAGCTACATGCTACCAAGTTTGCCTAACAACTGTCTATGAATACTTGTGTATCTAAATAGCTAGGACACAGTTTATGCTCAAATACTTGAGGCTTTTTTAAAAGCAATAAAATAACAACCTTCAGTTATAAATTGACTACAAGTAGAGTTCAATTTCTAGTAGTTCAATATCTAAACAGAAGTAGTAGTTCAGTGACTCCTTAAATTCTGTTCAGGACCCTGCAGTGGCTGGATTTAAGTATCAGGAAAATAATTCAAGACTTAGACATGTAAAATGTAAAATTAGGCTTTGGAGTAATTATTACAGTGAGTTGCAACAGTTCTCTTGGAATTTAAGAGAGAAAACTCAGTTGTTTTTGATATAGCAAAAATGTATCTGGTATCAATGACTGAGTATGACAATAAACATTAGAAGAAAAAATTAATTTCACAATTATTGAGTTGTACCATTGGGCAATTTTTTGATTACCCACCACCAAAACACCATTCCAGGCTGTGTTCTGCAATTATACATATTGTAACAAACACTTTGTTCAAGGACAATTCATCTGATTCTATCACTGGTGGAATTACCCAGGAACAATGAAACACATGGGTTCTCAAATGTTTATCTAAAGATGTGTTGTATGTAAGAAAGTAGAACCTTTCAGGCAGTTTGGCAATATGTAGGCTGAGAAAATCCTTTTGCTATCATCTTATAGATGAATTTGGATTTGCATGTCAGTTCAAACCATTCTGGAAACTGTGAGTGAAAACCCAATACCACTGAAATCAACAGCAGTTTTGCTGCAGTTTCACACAGGCCAGTCGACAGCTTACCAGACTCAGGAAGTCAAAAGTGGCTTCTGTTGAATTAAAAAAAATAATAATTAAAAAAAAAATTAAATAAAACTAAATTGCTGAGACAATAATAACAAAAGTTGACAATAAAATCTATTGTGTTTGTTATCGACTCAAAGGCAAAAGTAAGTACCTCTCTTCACCCAGCATTCACCCAATCATTCATCAACTAATTCTGTCTGATTCATGGCTTACATGCGCAACAGTTACAGATGTTGGGCAAGATCTGCTTTAAAGGCCTAATCCAACAAATATCTGCATACTTAATCACTACAGCCACAAGCACAAGTGTTTTCTGTCTTGCAGACGCATTTTCAGTACTACATGCATAAAGCTGTCAGGAAAGGTCTGTAAGACATGTTTGGCCAAGTTCCTAGCTCATCTGGTCTGGAAAGTGGCATGGCAGTATTCTGACTTTACATATCATCTCCTGACATCATTGGGTGAATTCTCTTTTAGTTGTGTCAGTGAAAATCCAAAGAGCAACAGAATTAGATGAACACATTTACAAATGCCGAAATGAATCTGTGTATAAAATCTTTGCTCACTAGGTCCAATAGCAGTTTTGTTGCCTACTTGGAGTAGACAGAGTTTCATTCAGTAACTCTAGCTAGTAGTATTTGTTATACATAATGTATGCATCTCAGTAGTACCTAGTTTAAACATCCCTGTAATCTCAAACCAGAGAAACAGAGATTTTCCAGTCTACACAGGTGATTAAAGAAGGGTTCAAAATATATCCAATTTACTTAGGCTAAGCTCGGACAGGATTTTTACCAAAATGCATATTTTTGCTACATTCTTTCTTACCTGCTTGACAAACTACTGTATAGTTCATCATTTGCTTTCTTGATGAATGATAAATAATGCCTCAAATTAAACGTGATTGCTCCCTGTGAAACTAAACTACAGCTTCTTAAAGGCAGTAATGGCATTTCCTCTTTGTGTTGCTTTTCTCTCCATTTCCTGTTGATGAAAGCCACTGTCTGGATTGCCAGGTTTTAGTATTTCAGCTGGACTGATAGCATCAAAGGTATTTCTTGCCTTGATCCTTTCCTTTGTCACTACCTCACATGACTGTTCTATGAAATAAATACTCCCCTGTCTGGTTCACAGCATCTCTGACTTTAGTTCTCTAAATTAGCAGGTACTTCTATTTAATGGCCCAAGCACCTAGGTGGTTAAAATACCTTCAAATCTGTTACCATTTTCCTTCCTACTTGCTGCATCTACACTGTTATGAACATTAGCAAATGTTAGTCTCAGTCTATCACTTTTTATTACTCTTCCTCATAGTGAATAGCATCAGCTCTTCAAGGACTCTTGCTGAAGTCACCTAGTGACATTCTCCAGATTTATTTCATAATAAGTTCATGAGACACTGCAGAATTTTTACTGACAGCTAAAAGAATCCTCATGGTATCCTTGGACTCTAGAAAAGAAGGAAAGTTGTAGTCTAAAATTATACCTCTTTCTTGTTCATGTACAACTGTGTATTCTTGTTTCAGTTAGAAGCCGAAATACAAATATATTATGAAAAAGGTGTTTCTGCTTCCAGAACCCAGACTGGGATATGTTAAACAGCCATTATTTCCCACAGAGATACCGCCACAGTGCAAGCATTGTAAAAAAATAATAAAATATAAATGAAATAACAACTGTTGAGAGAGGTAGATTTTTAGTTCATATGTCCTGACTGTTGGACAAACTTTAATTCTTAGTGTGGAACCCAATAAAAAAGTCTTGCATGAGAGATATACAAGAGAGATTAAGCATGAAACTCCCATATAAGCACCACTAAAACTCATAGGCTTACAGCTGATTTATATGAACAGCAATAACTTCCTTTGTGCAAAGATTTAAGCAACTAGATGCAGAATTCCATGACTTATTTTCTATCCCTAAACTTCTTCTGACGTTACAACACTGCAAACGAAGTTGCAGTGAACTGGATTTAATCCATTCTTCCTCTACCTTATTGCATTGTTCCCTACCCATTAGAACAGAACTCTATAGGCATTTAGAATCTTTTGAATCTTTGAACAGGTGAAGGTAATATTTGCTTCTGAACACAGAAAAATCAACCTGTAAAATCTACATTAGCCATTCGTTGATTGATAATTGTTTTACTATTGTAAAATAATTTTTTGAGCTTCTATTTAAACAAAATTGCCGGAGCCTGTCTTAAGTGGCAGTTAATATTAAGTGAAATTTGCTAATTGACAATAAATAAATCAGAAAAGTAGGATTTTACTGTTTCTGATGTGTAACTCTGCCACACAAAGAATAACACATAATGTTTTTGCCAAATTAAATAGAAGCAAGATTATATTCCCTTCCAACCTTGGGACAATTTAAGACAGCATTCTTTTAATGGTGACAAATAGTAAAAGGTTCTAGGTCCTTTTTCTGCTTGTTTTGGGGGAACCTAATCATTTTCCTGCAGTGAACAAGCACATTTTCTCTCCACACTCCTACAAACACAATGGGTTTCTTTTTTAGCCTCCTTCACAGTCCTCACCCTTTCCAGTTCTTCTGTCAGCCTTCAATATTATTTTAACCATCTTCAAAGAGGTCATCATGGCAGAAGGAGTCAGGGGCAAAATGTGGGGGAGGAACGAGAAGCAGTGAAATAAGTGAGTGTAATAATTGTTCTTCGATGAAGAAAAATGTAGAAGAAAAAATACCCAGGTTCATCAGTAATGCAAGCCCTGCCATCCCCAGATGTTACAGAAGCATTAGAATTGCTCCCTGCAAGAAAAATTGGATTAGTCACAATCTTGTCGACTAATGGGCACACTCTGTGATCTTTAGAGCTTCATTTACTGGGTTAATAGTGCTTTGCCTGAGTTCCTTTGCAATAGGGAAAAAAAAAAATGTAAGAAGAAATATTCTGGGTGCAGTCCACAGCCACTGACACGAGTAATATCATATTCATCACAGACAGACCTCGTATCTCATTACTACTGAAGAGTTTGCCCCCAAGGCATTCAAGCTCAGTCAGGCCAGGCCCCTCATGTGGAACCGTTCAGGTATATTGTGAAATGATTTAATGCGATAATAATGTCCACTTTGTGAGATAGATTATGTTTTTTATAGTGGCTGATGGTTAATGAATGATACATTAGCAAACATCACTAAAACATTATTGAGAAAATGCAGATAAGAGATAGTAACTCCCTCATTCCCCACCCCCACTGCCTCCCAGCTGCATAAAAATGGAAAGCAGAACTTACAGAAAACAGAAAACTTGACATTTTTGTGATGCTACCAGCTTGCATACTCTCTCTTGCTTGCTTGTTCTCTAGAGAAGAGGGAAAAGAGATATTTAAAAATGTTATAAACACAAACTGAAATATCTCTTCTTAAATCAAATGAGAATCAATGAAAGTGCAAACCTGAACAAATACATTATATGTTGACCCAGTTTATTAGATGAAGCCGTTTACCCTGATTTGATTTATCTGGCAATACACTGCTCAGCTGTGAAATGAGATAAGAAGAGCCTATTCACCTTATTTACAATATTATAGTGACTCCCGCTAGCACCACTATGGTTAAGGATCTGTCAGCAATTCCATTACAAACACCATTTTTTTTAGGGTTTGTAACATGGCTGTAGGTTCATGCTTAGCTTGAACATGGCAACCCAAACCTGACAGATTCAATTAAAATCTCCTATTGAGTTCAATGGATTTTGGATTAATGCAGCACAATCTTAAAAAATGTGAAAATGTCTAGGTAATTTTCTACATTATTAAGTCATTATTGCTGTGCCTTGGGAAGAAATACGAAGAGGGTCATATCCCCTGACAGTGCAACTTTACTGAAGTCACAGTGATTTACACTACCTGAAAAGCTGCCCCTTCTGTCGGGGTTATACATTTGAAAAGGTGATTCACACCAAGGAGTTCTTTTTCTCTTTCTGTATTGCTTTGATTTGCTGTGTTATTTGGCTTACATACATTTCTAAAACCTCTGTTTCCTCAACAAGGGAGGAGTACATCCCATGCACTTTCAATGGGAGTTAAACTACTTAACCTGCAGTCTAGAATTCATATAGCTGTGTTTTCCCATGAACCTTCTGAAATGGCTCCTGACCTGGCCTTTTCTCTACAAAAAGATTCTGTCTGGTCCAGGACTTTATTCTATTTTGTTTTGCTTTAAAACTGAAGCCTCCAAAGAAAATTTCTGTTCAGGTTTCCTTCATTTTAATTTGTGAAAGTCTTAAGAGCTCAAACTGAAAGGAATTTTCCTCTCTCCAAAAAGACTAAATTCATTTCTGTAGATTTTCTACAAGGCACAACCTGCATCCTACCGGGCACGCATAGGTGAATGGGTATGGTTACATTGTTGAAATAGAGAATTACCAGCATTTTTGTCTGCCATATGCATCCACCTAGCTAGATTCTTAGGCAATGTAAATCAGCATAGGTCCATTGACCTTGGTATGGTTAACTGACTTATTGCAGCCAAAGATCTAGTCAACATGCATAACCCACATTTAACTCATCTCCTAGTGCTCATACCTGATATGCACACTATTAGGCATGCAGATGTCATATCAATGTCATTTTTATATTTCTGTATTTCTAACACTGAATACATAAATATTTTTAATTAAATCCTTGTTATTTTACATTCCTTTTTTTTGTATTGTGAGATGTATATATTTGTAAGAAATGAGCATAAATGGCAAAGGAAATGTTTCACATATGCATATTTTACCTTCCACATAGTCTCTTCAGTGCCATTTCTCCAGTATTTCTGGTTGTGCGCAAAGTGGGAAAATGGTAAATGTGACTGAGAATAAAAAGGATTAGAGAAGGCCAGTGAGGTAGTGTCTGCTGAGGTCAGACAATACACAATGAAAACAATTACACAGACACAAAAGGATTTTATCCATTTCACAGACAGTAGATAAACACCACCAGCATCACCCAGTGATACCTAATTAGACAAAGCAAAGGACTCTGCTGCTCTGGATTTCGTTTGGATTTTCACCTGTGTGACTGAAGACTGAATCACGCTGATTAGAACACTTTCTCCTTATTTTGTAACATGTAGCAAACAACTTTTTAAGATAGGTGTAGTACTTTAAAAATAATATTTTTCCTTCTAACTCATGGGTATTGCAGCAAAATTTGAGAGGAAAAAAAAAAAAAAAGGGGGAAATTTGAATAAAGAAAGAATGTAACAAAAGGATGGTAAGACCTTGAACTTTCATGTTGCCCATTTAGCAAGGAGTCTCCTACTTTACTACAGACAGAAACGGTAAAACCTCCTGGGCCCAGGGCTGCTGGGCCCCAGCTGCCCCCTCAGGGGAGACAGGTGGGAGGAAATGGTGGTGCTGCCTGTCTGCCATCCCTCCCCGGGCCAGCCACCTCAGAGCATTGTCCGTTCATGGCCTCACAGACACACAAGTTTTTCACAAGTTCACAAGGAAATGGGTAACAACAGGTACAGGTACTGGCGAGGCAGCGGTTCAGGGAGGGAAGCAGCTCCCTCCATCATAGAGCTGCAGCCGGCCCAGGCCTCTCCGGCTCCCGCAGCACTTTGTGAGGGAGAAAGGATGTTGGCAGGTGGGAGGAAGATCCCTGTCTCGCCACCTGAGTCAGCCCAGAGTGGCTGCTGCCATGAATCTTGTCAACACCCCTGGCTGCCAGCAGGGGAGGCCTGTGGAGGAAGCAGCAGCAGCCAGAGGGGCAGCTCTCTGAGGAGTAAGGAAGGGACCCAAGAAAGCAGAAGCTGGAGGCTTGGGGCTTACACCCCACCTCGCTTAAATTCTTTCTTAACAATAAAGACAAAAAGTATGATGGCAGGAGGGTTATGCAGTGGTGCAGTTCCCTGCTTTTGGTACTAGTGCCAGCAGGACTTAGTCCCCCTCAGAAATGTTGAGGCAGCGCATGGTTGGTGCTTGGGGCCAGCTGTGGTCTGCAGCATAGTGCCGCAGGCCCTGAGGATGCCCTGGGAAAAATAAAACTGTAAGAACAAATATCCTGGGTGCAGTCACATCTTCCTGAGCAGCACCCCTGCTCCCTGCAGGTGCCTGAAGGGAGAGGTGTCTCTCAGGGGGTTCTGTGCAATGTGACAGTCCCTTTGGGGAGCCATCTTCATCTTGAGAGTGTCTCTGGGAGCCACAGTGAGGGAACAGCTCCTGCCCCAGGGATCAGTGGAAAGCACAAGTGTTGAGCTTTTTCACCCCCACAAGCAGTATCTGGATGTAGACTCCCAAGATGAGATAGTTTAAGAGCAGAGGGCAGAGTTTATGTTTTTAAAGTGGGGTCTGGCAAAGAAAAAGCTCAAGATCTGCCAGGGTATGGCCCTGTGCTGAGGTGCCCCTTGCTGTTCTAGGTGGGACCTGCCTTGATGGGAAATGCAGCAGGAATCAGCTCCGACATCGGCCATGATCTGCAATTATCCATCAAACTAGTGTTCTTGTGTTGGTAAGAGTTTTACTTCATTTACTTGCCTAACTAAAGGTTTAGTTGGGTTTTTTTTTCTTTGTTGTCTGCATTTGTAGTGGTCTGAAACTCTTAGTATGTGGATTATCTATGCTTCATAAATGCATCCCTTCTGCTATATAGGCTCCAGCACATGTGAACTCTGAGCAGTATTGAATAAAATTTCCAGAATATCATGATTGTATGCTTAGGCAGAAAATACTTTATACTTGCACTTGGCATCTCATTAATCATTGGTGCAGTCATGATGTCTTATTTGTGATGGGTCTGTTGACTCAGTATGTTGACTTGTAGGAAATATTCAGAAATAACATGTACTTTTATATATTCTGTTCTTTTTTTACACTGCCTACTATGGTCAGAATCAGAAGGAAACACAGTGGTTGTATTTGAAACCCTCCCTTGGTCCTACCAATTCACAGCAGCAAAGTTGCACTCTGTGAATTGCAGATTAAATCTACAAAGTACATAAAAATTTAAGGAAAATGTGATTTATCTATGCTACCTTATTCTGATGGATAGAGACTAATTGGTTGATGACTTAAAAGCAAAATTACTTGCACTACTTGCATTTCATAAGAGAACTGGAATTCACATAAGCCAGGGTTTTTTTAATTATGTTTGTACATATGGAAAATATGGCATATTAAAACTCATAAATATGTGGGCTTTTCCACTGTGGCAGGCAGCTCAAACTACCCATTTCAAAGGAAGGCAATGATGACTTGAAAATTCAGAATATCTGGAAATATATTTGAAATTAATCTCCTGAAATTATAGATAGCCAGAAAACATGGGAAATTCTTGACTTTTCCTCTCAGTGTATAGTACTACCAGAAATAAGAATTTATTTTTTTTTTCTACTGACATTATGGGAAGAGCTTTGAAATGAGACAAGGATTTTTGTCCTGAGACAGGACATAGTAGGCAGATAGTAGAGACCAGAAAATCATGATCTGAGATGGTCTTTAACAGTCAAATTAAAAAAAATGGCATTGTTCCTTCTCAAATATGGACACTGATTGTTGTCAACCTATTCACTGACACTGTGTATCATCAATCATTTGAACCAGATATTTCCTAATTTTTAGGAAGAGTTGCAGATTTGCCTTAGTTAATGATGTAGGAAACTAGTTTTTTAACTCTCACAATAATATTTGCCTTGTTCTTCAAGTGAAACTATATGATAAATGAATTGCATACCTACATATTGAATTTAAATGCTTTTATAAGCATCCCAGAGCATTTCTGGCACTTACTTTTCTGTGGCTGTTATTCTGGAAAATATATTTTGTGAAGCATGACTATTCTTTTCCTTTATTTCCCCAAAGATATTGATATGTATGTGCAGAGAAGTGGAATTCCAACCAGGGCCACCAAAGGAAACAGTAACATATAAATATAGTCTGAGCGCTTAGAGAACTTTCTCAACTCAAGCTGTGAAAATGTCAGTGCTGTACCTGTTTTCTAGTAATACCTAGAAGTCCTACTCATGCATTAATACCATACTGTATTAGAGACAAAACACACATAGAACAGCAAAAATCTCAATTTGTAAAATGAATATAAAGCAAGAAGTAAAATGAAGAAACAGGCAGATTGGGGAACATATGAAAATACTGGATAGCATAATAGGAGTCATCTAAGGGATCTTTCCATTCACTGCTGGTACAGATGTGAGAATGGCATTCTGATATCTATAAATTCAGGATCAGACAACAGAAAACCATAATATATGTCTGCACACTTCACAACCAGGAGGAAACTTCAGGCTGAATTTGCAACTAGACATACACGATGTTTGCATTGTACAGAAGCTGTGTGAAGGATTTTAGTTTGCTTTTTTTCCTGAATTTGCTATTACCATAATTAATCTTTAGAAATCCTCTTCCTATTTAGAATAAACTGAAGGAGAAATAGGAGAGTGTTTTATTCTCAGGTTTTTAAGTAATGAGATGAGCAGGTCAGTGAAAAGTTATAAAATTATGAAAGTTGAGATGCTTTTTCTGTCTTTTGTTTGTTTGTTTGCCCATGTCAGTTGTCTCCAGGTGTTGGGTGTTATTCTGTGCTGTTCAAGATGACAGGAAGAGGAGGATGCTTCTAAATAATATGTTGCCCTGACTTCATAAGGCTTGTTTTGTCTGGCAAATGAATTATGTAAACCTTCCCCACCCGAAACTGTTTCAAGTCAATTAATTGTTGTAATTACTTAAGATTTCTTTTTAATGAATATGACTCTCCAGGGATTTGATGATATCCTGTCATCTGTAGGCCTGATAAATGAAATGTGATTTGTGGCTTGCTGCAAACTGAACCCTTGTACTTGAACAATGTCTCTCTTTCTTATGTACTCATTAAATGGAAGAAATGCCCTTGATGGAATTAGGAACATTTGCTTTTAGTTGATCCCTAGTAAGAATGGATGGTATAGGCAGATAAATTTTGGCTTGTACCCCTTTTGTTCTCTCTTCCTTTAAATGCAGGTCTTGTTAACATATTGACAATTACACAGACCAAACACATGACCCCGGTGAGGTTACCTATTGTAATTGAGACTAGTTTAGCTGTTCCATCTCTCATCTCCATTAGGTGCACTGAAATGTGAAACATTAGCAGTCAGTCAGTGCGGAAGGAGACTAACACTGTATGATGTTTCTTTATATTACTTTTCGTAAAACTTTCTTCATCCCCGCCAACACTTTGCAATCAGAACAGCCAAATTTTACAAGCAAGGCACCCTCCCTTTGTTTTTGTGCAATACCTAGTTTCCAGTGCTTCTCAAGAAAAACAGAGTTACCCAGTGCTGTAGATGAGGCCAAGCAATCTGAGACAGCATGACAAAGAACCATGAAGTCTGCATTGAGTTCCTACTAACAGTATGACCGCTTATATATCCATTTCAACTAGCCTATTTTCCCCTACACTGCTGTGTACATAATATAATCTAATCACCAGTGCTAGGAAAGTATAAAGCAGGTGGGTTTTCCTGATTTAAATTCCATTGGTAAAATGGGGATTACTGCTTTTATTGCAAGACCTTTTCTGAATATCACGTGGGTACATTAAACATCATAAAATACATAGCAAAATGTAGTGTCTTGGTCATACTTTGGAAGAAAGGACAATGAATTATTGTGTATCACAAGCAAAGATCACTTTGACCTTTTTCCAGTCAAGATAGGGTGCTTCAGATATGTGTAGCTGTCTAAATCCAGCAGTCCTGGGTAGAGTAAGTGTACAGAAAAGACAGCATCCCTGATAATGGAAAGGAATTAACAAACAGAAGAAACTGCCACATATATTAGTTATTTAGGAAGAACAGTGGGTTGTGAAGAGTAGAAAGATGAAAACTGTGAGGAAAGAGGGACAAGGAAGCACCAGACCAATGTCTGGGAGGAAGATATGACAGGAAAGGTATCATGCATCTCAGTGTTCAAAATCCAGGAATGGTTGTGGCAATTTAGACCAAATGAGATTGAACCCTGAATCTTTGTT
The DNA here is from genome assembly GCF_003259725.1 of Athene cunicularia. Lineage (NCBI taxonomy): Eukaryota > Metazoa > Chordata > Aves > Strigiformes > Strigidae > Athene > Athene cunicularia. The sequence continues at coordinate 60,530,361 of NW_020799095.1, forward strand.
AAACTCTTAAAACCACTTCTTTTTGATGGAATAAAAGATACTGTTCTAATCTTCTCCCTCCCCCCAGACTGCCCTTTTTCCTTCTGGTTTGGCAGGAGCTATAGGCAAGGATACAAATGTATGATAAAGTGCAAGGAACTGTTTTTCTGGGCTTGATGGGCCCAGCTGGAAAAGCAATATTTGGAAGTATTACGAAACTGATTGTCTTTGGTGCAGTAATTGGATGGAAGACATTCAGATCACCTTTGATTAGATGAACTTCTGAAACTACTGAGATTTATCAGTGCACAGATCTTATTCTCAGAGGACTCAAGAGAAAGTGTCCCATTAACTTAATGAATCAGGCCGCAAGAGAACAACTGCTCTTGAAGTCACAATGAGAGATTTCCCATCAGTGGCACAAATTCTGCCAATAAAGGCAACAGGATTTCTCAAGTGAAATGAGATTAGAATATGTCTCCCCTGATTTTCACTAGTTAAATGATTGACTATCTTGTAATAGGCTAATTATTAGATTTCCTTTCAATTTTTGTGTTGCAGGAAGGAGTGAAAGTTCTCTTTCTCTACCTAGGTTGTGTGGCAGCCGTGGCAGTGTTTCATCAATGCCGTTGCATAGTCTTGACCTTTGAAAGGCGGCATGGTGCATTCATCTTTTCCAACCTCATCTGCCTTCAGCAAGGTGGCCCCAGCTCTGGAACTTCTGGCAATTTGACAAAGGCATCTTCCTACATGTCAGTTCTTGTTATCCACTTTGTCTCTTCACATATGACACACATGTCAGCTCTCATTTTTTCACTGCTTGCTTTGCCCCTTCACAGGTGGGAGATTCTACATCCGCTTTTTTGAGCCATTTCCAAGGTGGTGTTATTTTCCTGCAATAACTTTGTAGCTTTTCTTGACAACTTAAAAGATTCTTTTTGTCACTCATGGTTAGTGGTTCTTCACAGAGGAAAATAGCTTTTTAGAGGCCTTGTCACCTAGTCATAGTAAACTATTTCCCTGCCTTCTATGCAAATTATTCTCTTCGAGCTACCATAGATAAATTGTCGCTAAATGTTTTTGACGTAATTCATATGGAAGTTGCTCACATCAGAATGCTTGTTGAGTAACAGCAATGAATACTTTCATGGGCTCTTTATCTCCTTTAAAAACATTTCAAGTACTGTTTGCTTCATCGTTGTGATGAAATTGTGTAACTGCTGTGTTACTTGTGATGAATTTGTGTTACTGCTAAATATTAACATCCTAATTTTACAGATAGCAAAAGTAGCACCTACCTCCCACATGCTTTAGCTTGTCCTACTTGCTGCAGTACTCTAAGTAGGTAGCATTATTTGTGATGGGGCACAGACAAGAAGGCTATGCAAATCATTGATCACTGCCTCTTCTGTCATCTGGAAGGGAAACAGCAGGAAGCAGAGATTATAGAAACGTGTTCTTGTCAGTCTGTCCTTCATAAAGGCAGGGAGCCTCTGACTGTGCTCCTGGTAGCTGCTCAGTTGTCTTGAAAGCTGGTTCTAGGGAAAACAATCTAAAGAGCTAATTTGCAAGGAATAACTGTTGCCAGTCAAGTAGCAGTCTTCCAGTACTTAAAGAGGGCCTAAAGGAAAGGTAGGGAGAGACTCTTTGTCAGGGAGTGTAGTAATAGGATGAGAGGTAATGGTTTTAAACTGAAAGAGAGTAGATTTCAATTAGACATAAGGAGGAAATTCTTTACTGTGAAGGAGATGAGACACCAGAACAAGTTGCTCTGGGAAGCTGTGGCTGCCCCCTCCCTGGCAGTGTTCAAGGCCAGGTTGGATGAGGCTTTGAGCAACCTCGTCTAGTGGAAGGTGTCCCTGCCCATGGCAGGGGGGTTTGGAACGAGATGATGTTCGAGGTCACTTCCAACCCAAACCATTCTATGATTTTATGTCTCTATGTCTGTGTTCCACTGTCTGTTCAGTGGTCTTGAAATTTGGTTCTAGGGAAAACAACCTAAAGAGTTAACTTACAAGGAATATCTTTTGCCAGTCAAGTGGTCCTGAAGGCTGAAAGAAAAAAAAAAAAACCAACAAAACAAAACAATGCCAAACATATTCCTGACCCTGTTACTCATATGTTTGGACACTTGCAGTAAAGAGTTCAAATAAGAGCTGAGACAATGGGCAGGTACTGTTCAAATTCCATATGATGGCTGCACATGCTTAACTACTTACCTGAGGTGATGAAAGTAAGATAGAAACATAGTAATTAAATAACCTGTAAGCCTTGTTTGTCCTTCCACATGTGTTTTTTTACACTACTTTACCTTTGTAAAGGTAACATTAATTTGATGTCCAAATGACATCATAAATGAGAAGCAGATTCTTACAAAAACATAAACTTTGAAAATACCAAATTGCTCGGATCTAATCTAACTAGGTTTTATAGCAATAAATCTATTCTGGTTAATTTTGAGGCTTTCTTAAATCCGGGTTTTATTTTTACAATCACTAGCATAAATAATTGTAGCTAATCAAGACATCCCATTGCTGAGGTGTGTTCCTGTATACGACTAGACTATGTTGGAACACATACCAATAAAACTGTCTTTTCTAGACAGTTTGGGATTTTTCTTACAAATTTAGTAATTTTGTTTGTTTGTTTGTTTCTGGTCCACTTGAAAAGTTGCTAGCACAAAGCAGTGTAAATAGTCATGTTTGTCTTCCTTTTTCAGAATTCTCCTTTTAATGCAGTCCAGAGAGATGACACAGTCAAAGACTTTTGTCAAATCAAATCCATTACTTTGTTTTTACATAAAGTTTATTTATAGGAATAATTTGTGTTCTTAAACTTAGGAAGGTTTTTTCATAACTGGCTAAATGCAAACAAGACATATCTGAAAGCGTAGCATTGACTTATATCACAATATTCTTACTGTTTTCCTCCACAAAATGGAGTTACCAAACAGGTGAAACTGTCACACTGAATTAGAACATGGTTCAAATGAAAAAGTAAAAGAATGTACAACCTAAACTTAAAAGAATGTTAAATGACATTAGCAAAGAAGAGGGTTAAGTCTTTAAAATGCTCTTCTCCATATCAGACAGTTTCCAGTAATAAAATAAAGGTTGTACTATTTTGTTATTATAATAAGTAAATGAAGGCTTTCAGAAATTGCCTATAGGCAGATACTTTTATGCTATACAGTAAATACTTTAAACTCTCAATAATGTGTGTCTCAATAATAAAAACATGAAGAACCTCCTATTTACATTTGATAAACTCTTCCCTGTTATTCATGTATGTTGAATGTAATAACAATGTCTAGTTTAGAAAGGTGATGTGGTCATTTATTAATTGATATTTTATCAAGCTTTCACAGTTCTTAAATGCAAAGCGTTTATGTATGTATGTATGTATGTATGTGGCTGTGTATATATATATGTATACACACATATATATATATGCAAATCATTATGTAAATGCATTATTCTGGCTGTTCTAAATATTTCTTCAGTCTTTGCTCCCCTGCATCAAAATCTTATTTTAAAAATCATTGGTACTGAAAGTGTGAAATACAGTCAATTATTTGAATATCTATAAATCAGCCATCTGTGATACACACTGTAACAAGGAAAAAGGAATCAGGTTTGCCAGTAAATGCTATTCTGACAAATCCAATTTTGAATATAATGTACTGCTAAGGGTGTGTTATAACAAGTTTCATGACTCTAAAAGGGCAAATAAGTTATTTCTCGCCTTATTAATTGCACTGTATGAGGTGATTTATTCTAGTTTGAATTTAGATTTTTACTTCTGTGGTAATTACATTCATCTCAAGGAAGCTTATTCTGGGCTTTTGGAGATGTTAATTGTTTTGCACACTACTGTAATCAACAAACAAAAAAACTCATGCAAATTAAAACATTCTAAACAGCTAGAGCACTTGAGGGGACAAAGGACAATGGGTGCTCTCAGCTAGTGTTGTAACCTTCACACCAATTTATCTGGAAATAGGTTTTAAGGAAAAGCATGGCAGATATCTTTAGGAGCGTGTGTGCTTCTAAACAGGTTTTTGTTTGCTATTTTGATATCTCTCTCTTTTTTTAGATTATCTTTGTCCTTTGCAAAATCTCAGGATTTTGTAAGGACAGCCGAGTAGGTGGTTTGTGATTATTAAACATACTGCCCTGATAGTACACTCTGGAGTTCACATGTACACATCAAGATAACAGTCACTTTAATACAAGAGACAATCGTCCAGGTTGACCCACTCAACTCGCTACACAGAGGGCTGTTTTTCAAAAGGTGTGGCAAAGTAAAAGACAGCCAATAGCAATCGAGAAATGTCAGGCATAGCCATACAAATACATGCTAAACAAGTGTAGAACCAGGATGGAGTCTAATACACACAAACACCCCACACACACACCACCACCACCACCACCCCCCCATGCACACACACACCAGTTTAGACTTCATGAAGCAGGAGGAAAGTGTAATGTAGCATTATACATAACTTCATGCTGAAAACGTTCTCCCAAAATGTGAGAAAGACACTGTCATAGTACCTGTCCTAGTACTGTGGATTCGTGCAGCAGTTGCAAAATAGAGCATCTACATGGGCTTTATTTAGTGAAGTACAGCGTCCAAGTGATCAGAAAGTACATGATGAAAAATCCCCCAGAAACAAGGTAAAACACATAACAACTACATTTTGCCTCTGAATGTTCCTAGACTGTAAGTCATTAATTCATTTTGAGTATGGGCACAGCTAATGCACAATGGCAGGTGCTTGACTATGTAGATATGCCTTCATTTAGCCCGAATTAGAACACACATTCCTGTTGGGGTTATTTTAGTAAATACAAATTCTTCAGGAGCTTCTTTCTATCAACTTCATCTTGCAGTGAAGCTTACCCTTATATATACTCAGATGAGTAAGAAGCACAAAGTCAATTAGAGGAAAATCAAATAAAATTGTCATGTAATATCTAATAAAATGAGCAAAAAATATTTCCTGGTTTTGCTTTCAGTCAGAATATATCGTCTCTGTACAGTCCTTTCTTACTTACACCTCAACCTTTTCCAAAGGCAGAGGGAAGAGGAAGCTGGATACACCGAAGAAAAACAATTTATGCCATTGGACTTTTCCTTAAACTTGATAAAGAATTTAAAGGGCAATGTTACTGAAGTTCTGTGGTTTCTTGCTTGGCATAGGTGGATTGACTAAAGACCGGATTAATTATTTAAAGTATCCTTTATTGTTTTATGATCTGCAACAGTACATCATAGATCATAATCAGATGCACAATAAATAAAATTTACCAATGGGGTTACATAAAGAAATGTGCTTACCCTGATTTAAAGAACATTTAGTGTTTCCCCAGGGAAACCTAGCAAAGGTGAGTGTTTGGGAAGGGAAGCTAGAATGTATTTGTGCTTGGCTAAACAAGTCATCCAGGAGAATTTAGATATTGGTGAAATATTTGTAGGGAAATTGTGATTGAAACAACTGCACAATCACGGTAGATTGGTTTTAAGCAGTCTAATTTCATAAAGGGCTAATTCCAGAGAACTGGCAGGGAGAAAGGATATATGATAATAACACCGCCAACAGTGTTGGAAGAGGGATCCTAAAATAATTATAATGTCCCAGAAGTCATGCAGCTTAAAATAATAAGAACTAATTTTTAGGTACTTTTTATTAACATTTTAGGTTACAAGCCTGTAAGAGTTTAAATCATGTTTTCAGGGGGTTCTTTGCATCTGCAAAGAAACTTAAATTATTGAATGGAAGCTTGGATTTTTACTAAATATATGTGGCTGTAGGAGCTTGCTCAAGAAGGCTATTAAATATCCTGTTAAAATAACAACTTGGCAAGACTGTGTACTCATACACATTTATAAAACCTACATGACACACAAACATGTTAAGTTCTATCTTTGTACTGAAAACAAGAAAAAGAAAGGGCTTTTCAGAAATCTGTAATTTTTCTTCATGTAACAAACACGGGAATTTTCTAGTTCTACCAGGCTTTGGCAGGTAGTAAATCTTCAAGAGAGAAGTAAGTAGCTCCTGTGCTATAGTCTTTGTATGGAATACATATGTAAGAAGCAGAAAGGCAACCTTCTAACCCTACAGTATTAAATCCTTTAACAGAAAAAAAAATAGAGAGATGGAGAGAAAGCTGGACAGATGCATTACTTAAACATGCTCCTTAAGAATTCCCTTGTGCTCCTGGTTCTTTTTCATCACCATAAGCTCTCTGCCAGGTGTGAAACCATAAGCATATGAAAGCTTGTCATGCAGGTGTGTTTCATATACCTGCCACACTGTGAACTCACCATGTCTCTGGCCCTGAGGAGAAGTTCTCTTTCCTTGCAGCAAGATTATGTTTTAAAAAGCTGACTTTTAAACCTCTTACTGAATTTTTTAATGGATTAAATTCATCATGTCACCAGCTGCTGTGCAGCTAATAGAGCCATAAAACACTGTATTAAAGGATTACCCATGCAAAATTTCCTCTTGTGCTAATGTGAATTTTAATACTTTTAACATTTAGTCGAGATGGGAATGTCCAAGAACAGCTTGTTCAATAGGTTGTTCTATAAAATTAAGTTCCTCAGCTCATCACAAATGCCAGGACTCCATTAAGTTAAAATTTTACAGAGAGGCTAAGATGATTCACTGTATAGCATTTGCAGGGAGGAAGACAACATCTGCTTCTCCATTAATGCTATAAAACAAGGAAGTAAAACACACATGAGCATCATAACTGCAGGAGAACAGGGCTGAACAGCTGAGAGTCCTTGCTCCAAATTCGTTGGAGGTCAGTTTATGCCATTATGTACATAGGGTAAAGAACAGATGGAATACAAAATTCCACTCTCTGAAGCAAGGTGGCAACTGTAGGCCTTGAATATAGTCTCATATCAATGTAAAGCCAGGAGGAATTTCATGAAACCAAATTATTTAATTTGGGTAGGAGGTATGGGAAAGAGAAAGGATAGTCATGCTTTCAAAACAGGGAGTGAGACCTTTTGTTTTATTCTTATCTATAAACAGTAATAAACAAGGTAGCATTTATGTACCTGAAATCATGAAGTGACTGCAAACATGATGTAAAAGTCTACAGTTTGAATTTCTTTCATCTGGCAGCAACAAAATGGTCTTCTAAAGGCTGTCTCTGGGATACCTATAGGATTAGGAGCAGGGTGCCTTTTCTGACTTTTAGCTCCTACTTTCTGCAGAACAGGATAGTTTGAAGGGATACTAGCAGGTGTTAGGAACAGCCATAACGATCACTCATGGAAACCACCATCATTAACTAGATGCAATCCTTGTTTACGGCTGGAATGAATACATAATTAAGCACTTACTTAGACCTTGCTCAGCCCCTTTTTTTTTTTTTTTCTGCCATGGGCAACAGGATAAGCTCGAAGGAAGGGCAAAGAGCAGACAAGACATGGTGCTCCCAGTTCATCAGCATCTGCACTGAGCATCATTCTTGATAGCGCAGTGTGTAGACAAGACTGTTAAAAATAAGGAAGAATAAGCTTTCTTGTTACCCTAGCAGCTCTTGGAAAAGCAGAATGATCAGTAATGCGGGCAAAACATTCTGTGCTTTCAAATCACCATGTAAAAATCAGTTTCTCCTTATGACAGTTCATCTGAGCACTGATCATACCAGTACCAGCTAACAAATGGCATCATGACCCCACACACTTTACCCTGCTGGCAATGCCTTCATCATGCAGAGGGTGCTGCCAAATTAGAAACTACCAGTTCTAGGGGCAGCTAGAGCGCTTCTTCAATCCCACCCTGAGTATGTGGGAAAGGAGAAGGCCCCTGCTGACACTAGCCTAGACACCATGAACCCTGGAAGAGAGGCAGGTGGCTGGCTTCATCACCCATTGATCCCAAAATGACCAGAGCCACTGCCAGCAACCTCCTCCTTAGTATCTGGTGCAGCTGTTTACATTTGATAATCTGAGGGGGAGATCCTCACAGTCAGGAGCCTGATCAACAGGTAGATAAGGACAGTAGAAACAGCCAATGGATTTTAGGTTACATCTCTAAATGCTTTGAAATCCAGCAATGAACAGTTGACTAAATTTTAAAATGAGGAAGACTTTCCACATAGCCAATAGTTCATACTGATAAATTACTTGACAAAATTTTGTAGTAGCAGTACTAGTAGTACTAGTAGTAAAGGTTTGGAATAAAAAAAAAAGGACAGTTATTTAAAATCCAGCGCAAGATTGGTAAGGAACTTTTAATAGGCATATGCTTGAGCTGCTGTTCCTTACCGCAACTGAATTTTCTCCACAGCTCCATATTTTGTTCTCCATGTGTATTACTGTTCTGAGAGCCTGTCATTTCTTATCAGAATGAGAAAGGCTAAAGAGATAATATTTCAATAACATACTGGCCTGATCATAAAATAACTCAATGGAAATGTGTAACTGCCTCAGGCAGCACAGCAGGATAGTCAGCAGTCAGATGATTTCTATTCTGGGTTTCTTTTTTTTATGGTTACATTTTCTGTTATATCAGGCATACCCTCAAGTCTTAGTTATGCTTTTCTTCAAAAGGAGAACTGCAGTATAAAGACCTACAAAACTTATTATGATATATTACTGTAAAGAAATAAAAGTTGGTGCCACAGTAGCATATTGATAAGGACAGGCCTGCCACATTAATTGACCTTTTTTGATCTCAGCCACTGGGGCTGAGGCCTAAGCATCTCAGTTGCTTGGCAACAAGGTCACTGCTTTCAGGCCTTTACACCAAAAAAAAATAGTTAAGAAAAAATCAGAACATGTGATCTTATGAAGGCAGTAGGTATTTGGCAGAAGAAAGTATTTTTTTTCTATCCTTTTTTACCTTGTGCTGTTGATCGTCATGCATAGAGGGCAAAAAGGAAACCAAGGTCTGAAGTTTTATTGATCAAAGCAGACTAGCAAAACAGTACTGAAGCCACAGACACATGTTCCTACTTGATAGCAGTCCTGATGAGATGCTTTTGATTTTTAGAACATCCATAGATGTTTACAAATAATTCATATGATTCTTCTATGTGCATAAAATATATGCATACATGCAAAATACTAAGTGACCCTGGATAGCATACATATATTTTTAGGACAGCAGGGTGCAGCAGAAAAGTAAAGAGGGGTTCCTATTGTCTAGATCCTTTTTTAACATTCTATCATAAACATTAGTGCTCACTGCTATGTTTAATGACAGAGCTTGAGGCAACACAACATCTCCTAAAGGTCAGCTCAGAGAGAAGTTTGTTTCTTCCCTTCTCAGCATGAAATACAGAAAAAAGTCAACACTTCTTTTAAACTTTAATAAAGGCCAAGGAATGAGTGCTTCTCTGCCAGAAATCAACATCCTTGTACATGAGAGTAGCCAAATATTCACTGCAGGTTTCTCCTACTGCTGGAGTCAGGTGTGTTTTATTCCCAAATAATCATCAACAAAAATGATAACTGGCCTCATGAATTCCACTGTGCCTTAACACTAATCCTTTCCTAGATAAAATATAAAATGGGTGGCTCCTATTTTATCAGCTCTAACATAAATAACCGCACGGTTCTCAGTGAACGAAGTATTTAATGTAAAACTAAAGTCAGTATTTTCCTCTCACAAAAATCAGTTATGATTAAATTTAATGGTAAATGTGGCACACAATAAGGAGAGCTTTTGCATTTTCTTTATTTACAGTGTTACTTTAAAAAGTTGTCTAGAAATTCCCTAGTGTGTTTTAATCTTCTTTCACTGTCACTACGTGGCAACAGAAGTATTTGTATAGAACCTCTTCACAAAATCATTGAGGCTTGAAGGGGCCTCTGGAGATCATCTAGTCCAAGCCCCCTGGATAAGATTCCCTTGCATCTTCTCGAGGTTGAACAGTCCCAGCTCTCCCAGCCTCTTCTCAGATGACAGATGCTCTAATCCCTTTATCATCCTGGGAGTCCTATGCTGGACTTGCTCCAATGTTTCTTGTACTGGAAGCCCAGAACTGCACCCAGCACTCCAAATGTGCGCAACAAGGGCTGAGCAGAGGGAAAGGATCACGCCCCTCAACCTTCTGGTAATGATCTGCTTAATGCAGCCCACAAGGCTTTTGGCCTTCTTTGTCCCAAGACTACACTGCTGACTCAGTGTCCACCAGGACCCACAAGTACATTTCTACAAAGCTGCTTTCCATCTCATCAGCCTCCAGTATTGTACTGGTGCCTGGGATTATTCCTTCCCAGATGCAGGACTTTGCACTTCTCTTTAATGAACTTCAAAAGGGTCCTACTGGTCCTGTCCTGTACCTTCTGAATGGCAGCACAGGAATCTGGTGTGTCAGCCGCTCCCAGTTTTGTATCGTCTGCACACTTCCTGGGGGTGCATTGGGTCCCATTATTTAAGTCATTAATGAAGATGCTAAAACAGTTTTATCCCCAGTATTGTGCTCCAGGGTACCCCACTAATGACCAGCCTCCAACTAGATTTTTTACCAGTGATCCCAATCCTTCAAGTCTTGTATTTCAGCCAGTTGTGAGCCCACCCCACTGTCCACTCATCTAACTTGTACTTCAGGAATTTTTCTATGAAGATGTGAGAAAATGGGAGACAGTGTCAAAAGCCTTGCTAAAGCCAAAGATGAACAACCACTGCTCTACCTTCATCCACCAAGGTAGTCATTCCATCATAGGAGGAAATCAGGTTGATGAAGTATGATTTCCCCTTCATAAATGCATGCTTCTTTTCCTCCATCTTTTCAGAAATGGTTTGCAGGAGGATTTTCTCCTTCACCTTCCCAGGGATTGAGATGAGATTGACCAACCTTGTGGGTGCTTCCCATCAGATCCCATGGACTTGTGCATGTCCATTTTTTAAAATGTTTCCTAACCCAGTCCTCTTCCACTGAAGATAGGTCTTCCTTGTTCTGGGACTTTCCCACTGGTCTGAGGAACGTGGGATTCCTTAAGGCCAATCTTACCAGTAAAGACAAAGGTGAAGAAGGTATTGAGTTCTCTGACCTATTTACTGTCACCAGATCAACTGCCCCATTCATCAGAAGGCCTGCATTTTGCCTAGTCTTTCTTTTGCTGGTGATGTACTAGCAGAAGATATTCTTTTGTCCTTCACATCCCTCACCAGGTTCAGTTTGATGGGCTTTGGTTTTTCTTACCCGATCTTTTCATACTCAGATAGTGCCCATATATTCCTCCTGGGTTATCTGCCCCTGCTTCCACATCCTGTACACTTCTTTTTTATATTTGAATTTTGTCAGGAGCTCCTTGTTCATCCATGCAGGCCTCCTGCCACCTCTGCTTGATTTCCTACTCATTGGGATGGATCATTCTTGAGCTTGGAGAAGATGATCCCTGAAAATCAGCCAGCTCTCCTGGACCCACCTTCTCTCCAGGGCCATTTTCTATGGGATTTTTTCTCGCAGATCTCTGAAGAGGACAAATTCTGCTCTCCTGAAAGCCATGGTTGTAATCCTGCTTTTAGCCTTTTGTGACATTTATCTTTTTACCTTGCTTTTTGCTTTTTCCCAATTAACAGTGTTTTAATGTGAGCAAAAAGGGACAGTGAATTTACAGCTATAAATGGCAGAAGTGTTGTGATTGCAACTTGTCTAGAATATGAGAGGATTTTAAGAACACATTCTAGGCAGTAATGCCCCAGCAAGCTCTCACCATGCCCTCTCTTTCACATCAGTTATGTTTCTAACATAATGACCAAAATATCCACACTCTGTCTGGATCAGCAGATAAAATGGGCATCTCCGCATTGCTTTCTAATCTTACTACCCAAGTGAGGGGGTTTGGATGTTCTATTTTCATGCTTACACTTGCATACTAACTTCCAGAATAAAATTATCACTGATTGGAGAAAACTGTGTGTCACATGGGAACTGTACAGGATTTAGTGATCAACCGTAGGTCTTTGCCTATGATATGAAGTTGAGGCATGTTGTCTACACAATACATTTAATGAGGAAAATACATTTAACCAGGAAAAAACATTTAGAAATTGTGATAATGGATGTCATAGACATTACTAATAGTCTCCTGAAACCAGCTCTACTTGTATAAAAATTTAAATGTCTGCACATACTGTGTCTAGGGATGATAATGTTTGACAGCTGTATGCATGGAACTTAGGGATTTGCACAGTTGTTGTTTGATCTTACTGTTGCTTTTAAATAAGACCAGCAGGATGTTTGCTATGAATGAAAGATCAGCCTTACTATAATCCCTTTTGGCTAATTGAGTTTAGCCTTCTGATATCTTCCTGAACATCAAAATGTTAATCAGTTGTAACAGGTAAATCAACATGTCAGGGTCTGTCTCTACACCAAGATAGGGTATTAAATATCTATTAGCCTTCAAAGTTAACTTCTTTTGGCATTCATTAATACCAAAGATGGCCAAATACTTTTGATTAATTCAAAACTGGCCTGCAGTTAAAAGTTTTGTGAAAATGTAACTCTCAGTGATAGCAGTACAAAAGCCACACAGCTAGGTGGGTAGAAGTGTTAGTGTAAAGGTAGTTATACAACAGGCATAGCCTTCCTGCTGCTTTCTTTCATCTAGGTGTCCTGTGTAAAACTTCTCAGCAAAACTCTTTCACTAGTGTAGGTAGATTAGGTACCATTTTGCCACTCAGCAAAATGTGACTTCTAATACAAAGCTCAAGTACCTTTCCAACTTGGACAGATCAGAGAAAAAAGTGGAAACCAATGGCATGAACATGTCAAATATACACAGTTGTCCCTTTAAATGAACTGTAGCTATGCCAAGCCCAGATTTTGGTTCCAGCAGCTTCCAGAGTGGTATGCTTCCTTTCTAGTCTCAGTGGTAAACTCCTATAAAATTCTGCAGTTTATTTGACTCTGCAGATGTTAGTTTACCATCATGGTGAAGTTCAAGTCTGAGAAGTCAGGAAGTATCACAGGTGAGTGTCCTTGAGTACATCTTCACTTCTCCTACTGAGTTAAACCAATTTTGTGTGTTCACAGGTGCCAACTGATCATTACAAAAGTAGTTTTCAGTTTTCAGGTGACTTCTCAGAGGAGTGTTACATTTTAATTCCCTCTTATCCTGAAGAAGGAGGATAAAATATTTTTCCTCTCCGGGTACTGATACATGGCAGCAGAGTATTGTTACTAATGATGTGTTGGAAACTCACATGATTTTGTAAAGAGGGAAAAGTGGGAGTTTTTTCCCCATTCAGAAGGGAGAATTGCATCATTCCTCCTGCATATTGTCTGTTGCAAAGAGTCTCACAGAAAATCCTTAAAAGGATCTATATCTTTTAAATCAGTCCTTTGTTTTTATCATTACCCCAGGGGTTCTTCCAGGATTCTGCAGTACCATTGATAGATTTCTGTCTACTGGAAGAACTAAATTTTAGAATTAATTCTAAATATTTAAGCTGAATTTTTTTCATCCTTTTTATGCTTTCATTTTTTTATATGTTCAGTTTCTTAGGACTTCTGTGGAAATGGTTTTCATGGGCATGTACAACATAGTGCAGACCATAGGGAGATTCTACAGACATGTTTGTAAAGTTGTAGCAATAAAACATCTGCCATCAGCCTATATTAGTATTTGAAAAATAATATGCTATTAAAGAACGGAAAAATTATTGAATGTACAAGGTAAGATTCACTAACAACTGATGTTAAAGACTTTAATTATGGAATTTGATCATGCAGTTTTTGTCATTGCATTTACTATTATTCTTCAGTGACTTTCTATTTTAAGAAAAGGCATGGTAGGAAGAAAAAGGAAAACAACTCACAAATTTCAAGGTTCTTTGACTCTTGTATACATGAGTCCTTATGTGAATAGGATTTGACCAGGCATAGCCTGGAATATGGCCACCCCAACCAAGGCCACTCTAGACAAGATGTGGAACATAAAAATACCTGTGATAGATAGGAACATTATACAGGAACTTGGGCATTTAATGAATAATGAACTACTAAGGTAGGAAAGAGCAGTACATCCTTTCTCCAACCATGAAAAAATCATAGCGAAAAAGAAAATACTGCACAGTGTTGTGCAAAACCTGATTTTCTCAAATATTCTCACTAGTTAAATGAAAGCCACTTGCTATAGAACAAAAACTCTAGTGTTTTTCAATATCTTGCCAAATATCAATGTTTTAAAATCTGACTTTTTAGAGATACACTTGTTTAGCCCAACTAAATAACTGTTTTATGAGGAACAGAACATTAGGAAAACCAAAGTATAGCAGTTCCAAAGCCAACTGCTTCACATCTCTGTGCAAATTCTGTTTGTGTTCAAGTCTGTCAGGAAGAGAGAGGTGTAGAAAGATTCCTCGTGACTGATTCTGGATTTTCTATACAGTTAACTGATGAGCTGAAGTTGGAGAATTTCTAGCCACTCTCCCTTGCCTTGATTTCTGGAATGCAAGGAAAACTGGTATCTACTGGAATGGTCCTAGATGTGCAGGACAGAAACAGAAATTCTTGAAAAGATAATGAGAGCCAATGATCAGTAGGACTCTACAAGAGAACCATTTGAACTGAGTTATACTATTCTTGTCACAAGCCAATAATCAGTATTTTTAACACACAGGGTTTCATTTGAAACATCAACTTAGCAAAATCAACAAGTGCACAAAAGTACAAAAAAAGATATAAAACAAAAGTAAATTTTCTGTTGAAAACCACAGTGAGTAAAGAACTGTTGGATTCCCTGTCTGGTCAAAAGGATAGTCTGTACCTGCACAGCATCACCAGCACAGTGGATAACACTTTCCCTGCAGTAATTTGAGGTCAAAACTGCTCAAGAGAAATATTTTCTTCTGCCCAGTCCCTTTGAGCCACTTTTTCTCTGGTAACCTTGCAGAAGGACTCCATGGAAAGTTGCTGTGGTCCCTCTTATTGCACATAGAAAAAGCTGATTGAACTTTTTACCTTTTGGTTACGCTTTTGATCTGTAGCCCACATGATCTCATTAAGACCATATTATTTAGCTTAAATTTCAGATACTTGACCATTTCTCACAGTAGCCCCAGGCTGGGTGCAGTATAATATTGTTCATGCCGGCTTCCTGGCATGGCAACATGTCATAAAGTATCTGCTGGGATATGACAGAAGAGGTAGGTTGGGGGATGGAAGCTGGAATAAAGAGGCTCAGACACTTAAGAAAGCTTGCAAGAAGAGGTCAGTGCCCATCAGATGGTAGGATACTGAATCCCAATTACTCTGGAATGCTCAGCATGAGCTGCCTGACGCAGACTGCAATAAATCTTATGGCAGGCATTAGGGACACCTGGTTCCATATGAGAACGCCTTTCTTTGGTCCATCTAAATCAATCCTCTTTCTTCCCCTTGCCTGAACTGATCTCTATCTAGTGGGGGGAGGAAGGGGAAAGAAAACAAGCAGGTGATCTTATTATGGGTCTTGTCAGCCTTACTAATGCAAAACAGGTAACAGGCAGAAGAGACAAAGAGGAGAGGGTTTAACTAGTGCAATAGCTTCTGTCATCTGCCTTGTGATTTGAGAGGAGTTTCTTTAACAAGTGCCTTCAAATTGACATATGTCACAACACTGGATTTTGTCCAGCCCACACTCAGATGTCAGATGAGTTTGATGGTCATGAGTCCATTCATTAAAAGCTTTTAACATTGCTGACCTCCTGGATATCTTGGGTCCATTGTTCTACCTGAAGAAGAAGCAGGGAGGTAAACACAGTTCAGCCACTGTCACCTCGGCTGATCCAAATCAAAATAATGATGGTGATGTCAGGGAGATGAGTCTGGCCACACTCACCATGGTCCCCTACCCTGCTTTTAAAGGGCAAAGGATAGCTCCCAAATTTAAAAAAAAGAAAGAAAAAATAATAATAAAGCCATGAACACTACAGTTGGCTGTTTACAGATTGATATCTTTTGCTGTCTGAGAAGGTGTAAGCTCTGTTTAAGTATTTGCCCTGGACTGGAATATCAGTAGGATCTTTCTCCTCCGGCCTGCCCTGGTAAAAGGTGCTTAATCTCCCAGACATCTCTACCATTCCATGAAATTCTGCTGATATTTGTCAATAGACTCAAAATTTACCAAGGAGGGAAAGATATACACACATGCACACACAGAGGTAGAAAATGATTCCATGAGCTTATTTCTTGGCAAGCAGCCTGAAAATCAGTCAGTAGTGGCTGGGGTTGTGGTTCAGTGTGTTGCCCATTTTTAGTTTCTAAATTTTCTTTTATCCTTTTTTTTCCTCAAAAAAATAACCCCTTTATTTTCTTTCCCTCAAGATGGGCTTTTCCCTTTTGGAGAACTCCCATGAGCTTCCCTGAGAGAATTTCCCATGTAACAGGTAAACATGTGACCCAGTCACAAAAGGAGAATGCCTACATGGTCTCATGATAGCCTATAAATATGTGACTGTCCTAGCATTGTTGCTTACCAGCATCCATTGCAAACAGGCATCCAGTTCTGACCCTGGCAAACACATCCAAAATTTCCATGATCAGAAAGACCAGTTTAAGGCCTTACGCAAGGAAAGAAGCAGAACAAAGTCTTCACACTCTCAGTCAGTGGCAGTTTGGAGCTTGCTAGCTTCACCATTGCACCTTATGAGTAGCAGCTGTATTCCCAAGAAGCAGAGGCCCCACTTCATGTGCCAGCCTGAAGCAGCATAACTACCCACACCGTTGGCTGTGTATAAAAGGTGCTGAAAAGACTGTCATGTAGGATCATTTCAGTAATGGTTCTCACTGGGTTACCTAACTGATAATCTTCTCCCCCTGGTATACACAGCTGCACCACATCTCAGTGCACTCAAAGCTACAGGATACACTGAAAAACTTCACAGTAAATTAAGTACAATTAGCAGAGCAAATATCACCACTGCTAGCCTCTTAGTTTTGTAATTATTCTGACAGCACTTATTATTTGGACCATTTCTCAAATCAGTGGTCTTTGTAAATGAGTATCATCGTAATAAAGTCCCCTTTCAATTAGAGTATCATAGGGCAGAGTGAAGAATTGAGAAAGAAGGGGTTAGTTCTTCTAATTCAAGTAAACATTGCAATTGCGCTCTGGAGAGACTACCCATTGGAGTCTGTCAGGTGAATGCCAGCTACAAAAAGAACCTATGACCTAGTTCTTCCTGACTAAAGTAGGGTTTAGATGCTGATTTTTTGAGTTGTGTCCAGACAGCACCGCCATACTGACTGCAAGAGAAAATCTGGCTACTGATGCAAACAGGCATGTGTCAGACTGCCCATGTCCATGAGTAGATCTCTCATATATATTGGTCTTTAGCAGGTCTGTGAAACTCAGCATTATTATAGGATGATGTAACTGAAGTGCACAACCTTTCATAAATGGCTCAAGACAGATTTTCTCACTGCTTGGAAGCCCCTGTTCATTATCTATTGCTGTTTATGAAAGCACTCTGCACTTACGTTTAATGTCCCTCACCTAAAGAGTGTGCCCAAATAGGAGCCAGCCTGGCTTGACTGAATACTGGGGTTTAGTGTCTGAAATGCATCAGTGGAACCACAGAGACACAATATGCTTTTAGGACCATCACAACAGTTGTCTTGAAATTAGATGTGGGATGGACTAGCATTTTCAGTATCTCAAATTCCTTCTGAAGCCAATGGGATCTATCTGTCTTTGCAGTCTATGGGAATTTTTTAACTCTACTGCTGGTTTGGTGCCCAGGTATGGAGGTGACTGACATCATGAAGCAAGTGTCAAAAAACTGTGGCTAGTACAGCTAACAGTATAATTATTTGGAAAGGTTCATCCCCTTTCCTACTATATACTGACTTATCTCTACTGAGTGACAGAGTGGCGGCAATTTGTTCCATTTTATACAACAGAATAGGGATGAACTGAGGACTCACCTGTTGAGAGCACCAAAATACCTAAGAGAAAATTGACTGGAAATTACAAGATATCACCCCTGATCAGAAATAAACTGCAGTAATAAAAAGGTTAACATTTGTGATAATCCTTCTCTGCATAGCAGAGGCCAGGCATGGACCAGTTCCTGGAGAGATAAGGAATAAATGACAAAATAAAAACTGCAAGAAAAGATAGAAAAGGAGAATCTTCATAGTTAAAGTAGGGGTTTCTGACTCCTTAGTTCCCAGTTTACTACTACTGAAGATTTCCTGCATACTTAAAGACCAGGGTCATACAGAATTTTTAAGGGAACTCTAGATGCATATCTTATTTAGAGAGGAGGGGCCACTAGGTGGCACAAAAGTTGCCTCATTTCAGCAAATTCTCTGGTTTTGAGATTGGAAAATGACACCCCAAGGGGTGAACTACGGTTTTGTAACTACAACATTGTAATACAACCAACAAAGGAAATACACGGATGTTTAGAGAGTTGAGATTCTTTAAGTCCATCCTGTACATTGTAGGATTTGTGTGGTTCTGTTAGTATGGTCCCCTCCCTCAAAAAAAAGCTGGTTTGTTTTTTAAAGAAATAATTGATTCAATCTCATGGAAATAAAAGCAATTCTGAAAAATAAGAAGAGAAGAAAAAGATAAAAACAACACAATTGTTTTTGTATTACAAACCAAAAATGCATAACCAGAAAGAGTTAACAGGTTAATTGTATTAAAACACAGAAGTAAGTATGATGTGCCAGAGAATATTGTGGACTGCTGTGTAGTAGTCTACAGAAAGCCCCACTGGCAAGACACCCTGACTTCAAGGATGTAGGATTAGTTTTGAAAGAGGAGAGAATGACATCAGGATAGAAGACAGGAAGAAGAAAAATATATATAGTGGGAGAGGTTGTAGAAGTGAGGATTCATAACCCAAGAGCCACTCAGCTAATGTAGAAGTCATCCTTACCAGTGATATCTCAGAGGCACTTAAATATCACCCTCATTAATTAATAAAACAGAAACAACTGAAGACCAAACCATTTGGTTCCAGAGGACATACAAGGAACATCCCATGAAGGAGAATTCATCTGACTCTCTGGACATACAGAATGTTGCACAATTTGTTGCTGGGGCTACCAACTGTCTGAGCAATGCCTTATACACTACATGAACATTCACAGAGTCATTCTGGTCAAGGAGAGTCAATTTACAATCTGAAATCAGTTTTAATGAGAAGACTTTGATGGGCATTATGTCAGCTTCTTTCAACCTTGGGTTTTTGATTGACTGCTGAGGACTGTCCTTTAGATGATAACAAGGGTGCTGTCAGTCCTGCACAGATAGCTTGCACCAGGCTTGAATGCAAAAGCAAGTAGCGTGTATATCCTACATGCTCTTTCTGCATCAGAATGAATTTCAGTTTGAATTAATTTCACTGTAGGTAGTATTTAAAAGACAATTCTGGAAGACACACCTTAGAAGTGAGTTGTTCCTGCTGAGATAAACCATGGGCCTGATCATGAAAGTGTAGCTCCTGAGATCAGCAGTGTGGTATGCAGAGCCCATTATGCTCCAATTGCAGTCACTAGTGTTGATTACAGTAGCTTTTGAGCTGATAATCTGAAATAAAGGAGAGAAAGTTGATTTCCTGTATTGCTTATTCAATTTTCAGGAAGGATTTTCAGGAAGGATTTTCAGAAGTGCTTCAGTGCTCTGTCTTTGTTTCTTACGTTCAGTAGTGGATTTTATCATTGTTAAAAGGAGAACTGCATTAGACAAGTGCTGTGTGTTTAAGACCCTATGGCTTGTGCTTTTCAGCTGGGAAGGGAAGCTGGTTTCTGTTTTTAAAATATTTTTAAAGAGAGGAGAGGAGAGGAGAGGAGAGGAGAGGAGAGGAGAGGAGGGGAAAATAGAAGCTGTTGGAAAAACTCTCTGACTTTCAGCTCTGCTACTGCAAATATTATAATGCACGATGTATCTTTACGAAGTCATTAATGACATTCAGTTTTCTTCTGGTCCACTTCTGCTTTCTCACAAATAGTGGCATCTGCTAACACCTCTGTACTTCAGATGTCAGAGCAAAGTGATTCAGAAATCCCCAGACAGAGAAATAAAGCAACAGGAAAACCTTTGTCAATGACAGTTTTTTTCAGAGCAAATAGAGCTTTGTATTGACTATTCAGAGTCCTGGAAAATTTATAACATATTGGAAAAGAGGTATTATTTTTATAATAGGACTCATATGAATAAGATTTTGAATTCTACAGTAGCATCTCTAAGTAAAAAATAGCTACACTTCCCAAGCCACATCTTTAAATGAAGCCATGACTAAGACATACAGTAAGCCGGGACTTAATTATTTTCCCTGAATGTAAAAAAATACATGGATTCTTGCTATACTCTTGTCCATGAGATAAGAGTTATCAAATGATCAGATGAAAATACCACTTATCTGCTGGAAAAATATTACCCTGGTTCCCACAAGATTGTACAAGTTATTAGCATTCCACTTTTAAGCTGTTTATAAAGGATTAATAAATATTTAACGGATGCTATAAGCACATTTCAGATATGATCAGTGTATGCAATATATACATATTAGTATGTGGAATTGTAGTGGTTATATGCTATTGGGCTGTTATATTCCATTTATTAAAACAGCTGCAAATAATTTAGCAACCCTTTCTGCACTTCTTATAGCTGAAAGAGTAACATGAAGTGTGACCAAAAATGGAAGAAATCTTCCTGTCAAAATAAAATTATTTCCCTTCCTCAGCAGTACAAGACAGTTTAGTCTAGCTTTGGGTTGATCCTAACTAATAATTCAGCTTCATCATTGTTATTTTAATGCTAGAATCTATTAAATCATATACTAATGTGCAAGATTTAGAGGAGAGGAACAAGTCCCTGAAACAACAGGACAGATTAGCATTTGATTTCAAATCTTAAGGAATTAAACTTGCATATTGTAAACGCAGGCATATGTAAGAAAGATTTGTGGTACAATATATCTTGCTCTTTTCTCACTGTATTATTCACTGGGAAAACTGGAACATACAGGAATTCTTGTGAGTTGCTGAGCATCATATAGGATCAGGCACAGAATTTTCTGTCCATTTTAGTTAGCACCAAACCCCTCATAGAGGGTTTTTTTAAAGAAAATGTATTTTGAGCAAAGACTCTAAGTAGGTAGTAGCAGGGATATACTTGTCTGTACCAGCCAAAATTATCAACTCTGTCTTAGCCAAGCTACAAGTGGAAAAAATCCTTCTACTTGAATTGCCTTCACTGCTGCTCTAAACTAAGGACTCTGACAGACTGACTGATAGATGTAGTTACTGGAGTGTAAAATATCTCTGCCCTTTGCCACGCACGCCGTCCCTCTGCCAGAATTTGCTGCCCCATATCTGTGGCTACAGAACAGAACATGTAAGCCTCTGCATTGTCACCCCCCTTCAATAGTCCATGATTAACCTTAAGGTTCAGGAGCACATCATTCTTTTGGCTGTGTGACAGGGTGACTACCTAGGGCATAAAGTGGAAGAAGGAAGCACTAATATTTTTGGATGGCAAGATTTGAAAACTATTTCTGTTAATCTTCAGGAAACCAGAAGTTTGCAATATCATGTCTCGCATATTTTCATTTTTAACCTTCCCTTTGTCTTATCCTTTAGTCTGTCATGGTATTTGGGATGCAAGTCCCATGAAGTGCTCTAGACTGAGAGTGATCTCTGAGCTCCTTCTCAATTAAATCCTTCCTGGAAGATCCGAAACTCCATCCCATATATTTTTTTTGAAACAGGGACCAAGTCTCTCTTAAGATTTTTGCCAAAACATTATTCAAAGTGGATTTATTGCTTTTTTTAGAAATATGCATGTAATGTTTAACAGCAACAACAGCCATAGTAGTAGCAGCAGTAGCAGCAGCAGGAGTAGTAAAATAAATATACCTTGTCCATGCCTAAAGGTTAAAATGGGGGGGTTTTTTTGAGAAAATGTTAAAAACTGGTCGCTTGAACAGTAACCAGGGAGATGGTAACAATGAAGGGGAAAATGGAATAAAGACCACTTAAAACACCTTAGTTATTTTAGCTTAGAGCAGGATCCAAATTCAGGTCTGAACTGATTGGAACAGTCTGCTTACTTCAGTTTGCCCAATTATCACCCACCAGTAGTTGGAAGTTTGTCCCACTGTACATTAGGGGCTCATTAAGATTTTATTTTGGCCAATAAAGCCCATATTGCTTGCACTTGCACTTTCTCCCATTTGTGTTGTTGGAAACCTCAAGTCCCAGCACTTCTCTGGGGATTTCTGAGATCCTGTAATGCTCTGTCTCTGCCATAAGGACTAGGGAAAACTCTGGACCCTGAAGCCAACAACAAAACTGATACTAGCACAGTGAAATCAGAATTTGAGTTGCGCACTATATCTTCCAGATTATTATCTCTATTTCTTCCTCATTTCCCAGATTTATTACACTTGCAAAGGACTCTGTGTTAATTAACTAATCAATGCATAGAATTTTCTTTTTAGCATAAAGAGCTATTTTTTTTACTTAATCATTCACCATGTCAAGGAGCTAAAAAAGAATATGTTGAGGGGTTTGCCCTTGATTAAAACATAAAATGTGGCAATAAATATTTTTTATTGGTTAGAATACCTTTACTTTATTAGGAAGATAACAGACTGCTGGTTAACTGATCATGAAATATTAATTAAAAAGAAAAATATATGATAGGGAGTTATTTCTGTTGTGTCTGCCTGCTTTTTATGTCTTCTTGTCTTCCCATAAAAAAAAAAAATTGAGCTTTTCTTGTTTGTTTCTTATTAGCTACATGATATGATATTACCCATGTCAGTGCAGAGAAGGAGCAGATTTTGAACTGTTAGCGCTTCTTTCACTTGCTTGTCAGTGCTATTCCACCATCCTCTCTTGGGTATAGAGATTTGTTAAGCACAATGAAAAAAGAAAAATAACTTTTGGCACTGATTTCAAAACACCTTAAAAGTATCTGATGTAAGTGTCAGATACTTTATACCTGATGTAAAGTATCTGAAACATACACAATGTACATGAGCTTATACATGCTGATAAGGATGAATTGAAGCATGTGCCAAAATACTTTACTGAATTGGGGACTGGGGGTGGGGGATGGCTTAATTTTGAAAATCAGTTACCAATATGTTGTAATTATTGTGATAAAACTCCATCTAAAATTTCATAGCAAGTTCTACATTTTGAGAAAGCCTTAGTGCTCTAAGAGGTTTATTGTATATTAACAGCACGTTACAATATTTAGAAAATAAAACAAATGCTTATTTTTCAGGTATGTTTTTACAAGGTCTTTATTTCTAACTCCACTAATGCTACATAGTTGGGTATCTTATATGCCTACTTTTCATTTAATAAAAAAAAAAATCTTATTACTGTAAAATTCCATTACTCTCATGCCTCCCTATGTAGTACAATGTTAAGTACACTACAATACTGAGTCCCAGATGGAATACAATGCTGTAATTCAATCGAGGGATCCTGCTAATGTCCCACACTGAAGAATATAGCTTAAGGGTTTGGGTATGGTAGCAAACCTCTCAGCCTGGAGACTGAATTACAACCTGACTATTCAATCTGGGCCTCTGTGCAGTTGTTTGTAATGTACAGGACTCTGATTATTTGTAATACATCTGTAAAACAATTATTACAATAAAAAAGAGAACATAAGAGCACTGTAAATTAAAGGTTGTCCATAAGAAATATGCAATTATAGGAGAGCTGGGGTTACAATGAGTATGGAATAGAGAAAGAAGGCTTGCAAAGTGTGCTAAAAATTGTGTGAAAGGTCTACTGGATCTGCAAACAACAGACTCCTCCCCATCATCTCTAAGAGTTCTGACAAGAGCAAGACGATGATCAGGCTTCATGCAAAAACAAGTGCATTCAGAAGATATACCACCCCAATTCTTTGCTCTTTTTGCATAGTAGCTCTCAAGGCAGCGGGTTCTGCCTGAGATGTGGGTACCATCCTATCTGTCCACAGGGTGACTTGTGCATAACTCTGAGGAGAGCACTCTAGTCATGAGGCTGCAAGAGATCAGGCTTGTGGGGCACAAGGCTGGAGCTCCAAGGGTGATGGAGCAAATCTATCAGGTTGCTGCTGCCAGTGGAGGCAGATATGTACCCCTTTTCTTCCCGCTCTGTCAGCCATGTGTTCCTGCCTCTTTTCTTGTACTGGAACTGGCACAGACCTGATCCTGCACAAGCCAATCCAAGGAGCTAAACCAATCAAAAAATGGCCGTACAAAACCAAAGTAAAGAGTTTTTAGCTGGTTTAGTTCCTTGAAGCATTTCATGGAAATACCAAACAAGCAGGAGTACCAACTCAAGGGTGGCAGAGGGCATGTGCATCTGGGGCTATAGGAAGGGGCAGTCGAAGAACTGACCTGGTTCAGTGTATGGTGTCATTGTGCTGCAGCTCCAGTCACTTCTGTTGCTGCTGCTCTGTTTTTAGTGGAATATTTAAAGACCAGTGGAGCCAGGCAAAGAAAATGTAAGCATAGCTCTCTAGTTTAGCAATTGTAGCACTCTGGCCAAGGTTTATTTTAAATTGGAGAAATTTAAATTGGAAAAGAAAATGTGAGTAGTACTGTAGCAAGCACTTTAACAGCTCTAGGGCAGAGTTAGCCAAAATCTTAGTCCCTCAAATGATATTTGGCTGAACACAGGAGTTGCTTTTCAAACCATGCTAATCTGTTAACCTTTCAGTGCAGAATAGACTCTTACTAGATCAATACATGCAGACACTAACAAATAAAATGTAATTGGTTAAATGAATGGCCTTCACTGTCACAGCAGAGGGGAATGAGACATGAAAGGAGGCTTGTTACAGTGCACCCCCTTGAGCCAAGGTGCACTGGCTGTGCTGGAGTGCTAGGTCATTTGGGTGTCAAGAAATTGTGGACTACCAGGTACCTCATTCATGTCCCCCTTGTTGTCAAGCAATCTGTACCTTCATAGAATTACCAATAAAACATTCGTAGGAGCAGATTAGGTTTAAAAATCTACCTAATGTAGCGTGAAATTTAGAGTGTATGCTCCAGCGATCAGAGCTGCAGTGCTGACCCATTATGCTCTGCAGTCACATTCTTCCATTTTCACCCTTTGAAGCCACAAGGGGAGGGTGAACAAATAACATACATGCTTACAACCATTTTCTCTTGTGGGTTTGTTTTGTTTTTTTTTTTAAACTAAGGCTGTAGGTCAGATGCCTGTGCTGGTTTGCTTAGAGCTTTGCTTAACTTTGCTTAAGGGACTTTAAATTCATTGCTAGGATACCTGATGGCTGTTTGTTGTGGTTTTTGAAAAAGCAGCCTTGAATTTTTAGACTCATGGAAAGGAAGCACCTTCTTAACTATTCAGGCACTGGGGCTCTGCAAAATTGGGCTGTCATCCCATGTGAGTTAAGAATGATCTAAGCCTTATCCTTTAGCATACAGTGAAATGTACTTCATTGAAAGTCAGGGAGGCAGAAGGCTATGGTAGCTCTAGCTTGTGTCATAAGTCAGAAAGCTGCAGCTGTATTAAAAAAAAAAAAAAGTTATATGTAAGATATTCTTCTTTGCTTCAGCAATTATGCTGTATTATTAAATGTCAAATGCTTTTTATACATTTGTCGTCTTCTCTGGATTGATAAAAAACAAGTAATATATACTCAGCAGTCAAAAAGTTCAATGAGACTGTTTACATATGTGAACTCTGGTTTTAATCTCTGATCAGATATGCCTAGTGATTCTAGCCGCTACCACAACTTTGCATTTCTGGGCCTAGACTGATTTGTCATTCCAAGGAGACCTGTAGCAGGTCTTAGCCACAGTAATATTTAATTAGGTGGACAAGAGCAGAGATCAATTTATGTCGATATTATAAAAAACCTAGATGTTTACATGTACGATCCTACTTGCAAAATCTGAAGCTACATGCTAATCTGATTCACTAAGACTTGGATCCTGTAATATGATAGGGTCTGATGTGGATTGAACTGGGGCAAAATAAAATTCCCAATTTTCATTCTGCCAGAACTTGCCAAAGAGTTTTTGAAGAGTTCTGTCCTGTGGTGTCAAGCCATGCTACATGTCTCTGGAAGTGCAAATTGAGCACTGATTTCTCCATAGCACTTGTAGAAATTGAACTTCTATCCTGATTTTGATGGGAGAAGACCAAAGATATCCAAGTGTGACTAAAGAAATTTCACTTTCACAGTGAAATAAAGATTTCTGGAGGGAGTAGTCTTACATCTTTGTCTGGCAGACTAGTATTTTCCTATTTTTGGTTATATATTCTAAAGAAAATATAAACTTCTGTTCCTCTGTACTTTTTGCAGGAACCCAGACTCTAAATATGCATCTTGCAAAACTCTTGCAAAACCACACAGAGACACCTTGAAAAATCAAGTATATTCCTTTCATGTTACTGTTCATCACAGCAAATTGTGCTATTTGAGACCTACTGCTGTATATTGAAGCCTTTGACAAAAGACCAAATAGTTCTGATTTCAAAACATGCTTGGAAGTGACTACACCTTGTACATGCATTTTTGTTGCATGTTTTTATTCCCTATCACAGAAATTATAAAGAATGTTGCAAAAGAAAAGGATTGCCAGTATTTAACTCTTTATATCTCAGTCTGATGAAAAAAATGTAAAGCCCCTGTTAACCTTTCTAGGGAATTAAAAAAAAAAAACAGAACTATGCACACACACATTTCAGCTGCTGCTGAGCTGTTACATTTCCTACATTGGTAGCCCTCTCTCAGCATGAAACTATTTTCTGCCATGTCTTCAGCTGTGAGAGCACCATCAGAGAACAGTGATCTCATTTCTCAGATTCCAGTGCCATCAGTGAAACAATGTTGGGGGTGCAGAGACGTAACCGCAATCAGAATCTGGCCATGTCCACTGAAGTGAGGCCAACACTCAAATATACATGCATGACAGTACCTGGTCACAGACTTTGTGATAATGGGATGGGGAAGAGTTAGAGGAACCACAGTACTTCCATTCGAACCCCCTGCTATGATATATACACTCTGGATCGCTCGCAGGATGCTGAAATGACCACACAGCTGGGCAGCCCTTCTTTTCACACCATAGTGGTTGTGAGCCACTAATGGTCCTGACAGCCCTTGCAGTGTCTAATGCTTTTCTTTATACACACCCCACCCCACCCCAAGTTAGTAAAAGGACAACCTTGGCTATCAGTTCAAAGAAAAGATTTCCATCCTTTCTGGATCAGAAACCAGAAGGGAAAAAGAAAACCTGAAAAGGGTTTTAAATCTCATGACTTTTAAGACAATTGGATGATTTTGTAGAGCCTGGTTCATGTTTCCTCAGTACTTGGGAGTATGTTTTCATATTAAACACTGTCAGTAAAATTACACAATAGAAGCTAGTCACATCCTTGTTGGGAAGCTGCAATTCTCCCCCATGCAACAAACTCAGGGCTCTGTGGGGCTTGGTATATAAGCCAAAAGATTTCTGCATTACAGCATCAGGTTATCATAACCTATCTCCCCCTCCTTCCTACCCCCAGAACTCATCTATATGCTAATTTAATGTGACTAATGCCGCCCCACAATATAATAGCTCTAATGTTTTCAGGGGAGGAAAGAAAGTGGAAAGAAGCTGATGCTCCTGTTTGATTAGTGCAGTGTCTTCTGACAAAAATCCCAGATTTTCTGATGATAAGGTCTGATTGCATCAGCACCCTGACTATCTCTGGTTCAGCGCTTGACCATGCTTGCAGTTAGGTTTGAGTTTACATTCATGTGAGTTAAGCAAATGTAAAACACATTTTTCTCACCTTGCTTTTGTGGAAATGACTCTAATCAAGCTCAACTGTTCGTTTCAAGGGAGAGACACCACCCTCACTCTTACTGTCAGGGGCTAACAGCTACCATATCTGCATCTGACAGAGCTCCCCACTGAGTTACAAGATACCTGAACTAGTTGGGATTTGGCTCCTGGGCCTTTCTGGTTCAGTCATACAGCCTAGGGAGCTTTCAGTTTCTCCACAAACATGTGCATTGATAGTCCCTCTGCCCCTTTCCCCCTTCCTCCCTCACACTCACTGTAACGCTATTAAGATATCAAATGCAGCAATTACAACAAGAAAACCCTAATTAGGCAGCAGCAGCTTCTGTAATAAAGGAATCAAAGAAATCTGAAGAAAGAGCTAAGAGGAAAGACAACAGAGGTTTTCAAATCACAGACTTCTTGTTCTTAAAGGACTACTCAGTGCAGATAGTCCTCCATGAATTTCACTTCACTAGCTTTCTCTGCACTTTTCTAGGACAAAAGAAGTAATACCAACATAGAGTCCTGTGGCCATAATCAAATAATAATTGGCCTCGGAGATCACTTACGACAATCAGGGAAGTAATAAGGTTTCTGAATAATTATGAATAATTAGGCACATTTATGAATAATTACACTGTTAATAACTATCTAACACATCCAGTTTTTAAACTGTAATTCAGTCATTATTGATTGGTTAGCCATCATCTTCACTGCTGTTTCCCTACTCATTAACAACCTGATTCAGCTAGGAGCCCTGCAAGGCTGCATTTATTCTTTTGGCATGTCAGTAAAGGGGAGTTTTATTACTGTAACTTCTGAATCCCAAGAAAGGGGAAAACTTGTTTCACAGAGAACAGGTTTCACTGAGCATAGGGGAGGGACATTTATGAAAAGAAAATGTCCTGACACTTTCTAAATGTGATATTAAGATGATGCAAAGACACTATGACAATAAGGAGTGCAGAAAACAGGACTACAGTCCCATGTCTGGAGCTTCTGACTGTTTAGCTTCCTGTGTTTGGACTGTGAAGTTTCTGACATGTGGTCCATCTCGTATGGAATGGACTTAGCAGACCTGACTCAAGATGCCCCCAGCAGCACAAGTAGAAATAAACATTATTTCTTCAAGAAAGAGAAGCCTGGGACATGTAATTCCTGCCCTGAGAAGGAAAGGACCAGGGAGCTAAGCAGAGGCACTGCTGCCACCCCAGCCAGGACCTCAGGCATAGAGAAAGCCTTGCCTGCTGCTGTGGGGAGAGACCACAAGCACCTGCCCTTCAGCAACGTAGCTGCCACCCCCTCCATCAGCACTTCTCTGTGCTCTGCCAGCTCTCCCATGGCTCAGCTGGAGCCAAAGACAGCAGGAGCACCAAGGCTCTGGCTTTGCCCAACAACCAGCATCGCAAAGGAAAACTGCTGCCCCTGATGTTCCTCCATCCTCAGCAAACATCTGTTTTGCCTATGTCTAAAGCTGACCCTGGTTACATAAATTAGATAGCTAAATAGATGCCAGAGTTGCTGGCAAGGCCAATAATAAAAGGTATATATATACCATCCAGAATAGCTATGTTTGCAAGGAGATTGCATCAGTTTTACACAAATAGGATAGAGTGAGGCCAATCATTCAGAAAAAGCATAGTGAGCATCCTAGCTTTTAAACAAGGATTACTTTCTGAGATGCTATTGCTCCTCTACCTCTTATTTATACAGCACATTTCAGGCAGAAGAGCTGGGTCTGACATGGAGAAAATGTGAGTCATGGACTTCTATGATTTCAATACATTGAGACACATGCTACCTACTTTTGGAAAAGCATTCAGAAGAATAAGATACAGATCAGATGCCATGAACCATAAGTCCCAGTTGGAAAATAAAGTAATGCTGTAGGGTGGACATTTGATAGTCCATGAATCCAGGACAATTTACATCAGAATTAAAAAAAAACCAAAACACCGATACTTGTAAATTCCCTTTGATTATTTCCAGGGCATAAGTAGCATTCTGAGTGTTTTCCAATGAAATGTCTTCTCTTTTTTTTGGTGCTTAGCAACCCTGACAAACAGGATAGCAAAATACCTGGTGGTCACAAAAACAAGTGCTTAAATCACTCCAGTATTGCTTTTAAGAAGAGTATTAGCAAACAATAAATACCATAGATGAGCATTCTACCTATATGTTTCTTTACATGTCTATCCATTTCTCTGGAAAGAATGCTGATTCATTTTGCCTTTGGAGGAATTTATTTTCTGCATTTTCTCCATAGGTTTATAATTAATTTCTGTGCTACAGTGCACTATTTCAGAGAAGAAAAAAAAAATTAAGAAAACCATCACTTGCTAAGGTTGTGGCTCAAACCCTCTTTCAACTGCAAGGATCAAAACAGCCATGATAACCTATGTTATCTCTTTCATAATCATCTTGAAGCATAGTCTTTCTAATCATCTCCTCCTGAAGGCTCCGAAAGAAGAAAATAGATCAAACCACTTATCAGGAAAATGAGTGACTGAACGTTTAATGTTTGTTGAGATGGAAGTGACCATTTCTAAAAAGCAGAAAAAGGTCCCAGAATATAATTCTGAGAAGGTAACCATGGATCTTCTACTTTGGTTTTGATATACTAAGAAATGAAATGAAATATGGCCAAGAAAAACAGCATGCTTCTCACTTTCAGGAGGGCAGAAATGACATATCTCTATCAAAGATCTAGAGTCTAAAGAAGTCCATTATTTTCTTTTCATATAGCGTCTCATTAAACTGTGGAACTCATTACCATCAGATGTTGTGGAGACTAATGAGTTGGATGTACTCAAAAAACCTTAGAGAAATCCCTGTGGGAAAGTCCACTGGTGGACCAGATGTGACTTCTAGGTCACATACTTTAAACTGAAAGAGATTACAAATATCCCAATTTTTCTGTAGAGGCATAGATTTTAGTCATTATTCCAGTACCAGTAGTTCATCTTCCCTTTCTTTCCCTATAGCTGTGGCCAAACAAATAGCTTAGGAATTCCCAGGTAAGACATCTGCCTCTATCAGCTTGTGCAGTAGATGCATTCAAGGCCAGAATCTCCTATGTTTTAATCAGAGATAACCATTGCTACTGCATTTTCTGTGGAGACCACATTCATTCCCTCTGTAATATGTTTCCCTGATTATTTCAGCCCCAACCTCTAAATGCACAGCAAAGTTCTTCATATTTGGGGAAAGGGAGAAGGGTTCACTGAAAGAAAAACAAAGCTTTTGCTGGGGCTATTTATTTATTGCTGTGCTTTGAAGCATCAGGTAGCATTCTGTGTGTTTTCTTTCTTGTATTTGTCACTACTGATTGAATTTTGACTGTGGCAAATATTAACGCTTGAGTAAATGGTCAAAGCCCAGCATGGACACACTAGAAAAAAAAAAGTAGATGAATGTTGTTCATTTCCATCTTGTGTTGTATCATTCTGTTTCAAGAGGATTGCTTTTTACTGTGTGTTGGGTCTACACGAGACTTTTTTAATTTGTCCCAACTCTGGGCTATCATTTTATGGAGCTCATTTTTCTAAAGTCCTAACCAGGGCAACCCACAGTGGTATGTCTAGCATTTGACTGAAAGCTGCACCAACCTACTTCTTCCCAGATCTAGCACACATCAACAACCATCATTTCACTGAGGTCTGAAACACCTCTAAAAACATTTGTTTTCTTGGGCATGAACATCTATAGGATCTGTCTCCCCAGCGTTAGACTCTGCAAGGCTGTTTGTATATTCCTGCTTTCATGTCACAGAGAAATACAGTGTTACAGTTGGTGTCTGTACCGGGAAGGCAGAGAAATGTGAAAGACCAATCTTATTTCTCTAAAGTAAAAAAGTCACCTTGCACATAGCCACCTGGGGCTGCCCCAGACCCTGCGCCCTCCTCTCCTGTCCCCGTTTGTGTACTACACTGTGCCCCAGGCCATGCTAACTTCCCCCTGCCCCCACCCCAATCCACTCTTTCATATTCAATTTGTTCATCCCCACTCCATGGATGTCATCGGAAAGCAAGGGCCAATTAGCTGAATGTAGTCAGGGTACAGTGATTTGGATCCTGTTTTTTGAAAAATAGATCCAGAAGAGTACATTTGAAGTGGTTCCTGACTGCAGACATCAGTGGTGGTGAAATGCTGGCAACCTGGGACAATGAGAGGCAAAGCAGCAAGAGGACGCGCAGGGGGAACGAGGTCTTCAGATATGGGACATAGTTTTGAGACTACAATGGCATTCAGTGGGTTCTTCGGCTTCCGTTAAACATCACTAATGTTTTCAAAGAAGCACAAAATACCCAGTCATGCTTCAACTCCTCCATCCCTGTCCCTCCTGCAACACAAAGGGGATCTTCTTTTGTTATATTTGGATAATTATTCTGCTGCCTTCCCTCCTGCTACCCTCTAAACATCTGTGATTGATGAAGGGAACACATTGAGAATTTGAGATGAAAAAGTGAAGAGAGAGCAAGGCTGGGCAAATGAGCCAGTGGGTTGAAGCACTTGGGACATTAGAGGGTGTCAAGGATGGCAAATGACTTCATTGAAGTAATGATGATAAACATTTTATCCCTGTGCATATATGTGCATTATACCTAACGATCTCAAGCATAAGTAAGTGAAGAAAGGCACTAAATAAATCATACGAACAGGCCCTAAATGGGAATCCCTAAGGAATGGGATCTGAATTGTAAATGCACGCCTGAATTTCACACATCAAATTACAATAAGGAGATTGATATTTTAAACAGCTCTGTACTTAAAGGGTACTGTATCTAGTCCTGAGGATTTTTCTTTTTCTTAGATTTTTTTTTCAGTTACACCATATGTGTGTGTATATATATATACACACACACATATATGTGTGTGTGTGAAGTCATTAAATGTACTTTGCATATCAGTTACTCAGGATTTCATTAGCATCTCAGAGACTGACTAAAGAGTGTTTTCTGACTGGCTGAGATTTCTGAAGACATAAATGCTCAGGGACAAACTATTTTCTGTTACACCAAATAAAATCTCCAAAACCATCCTTGCTTTAAATGAACTTGATCTAGAACCAATTCTAGATGTGGTCTGATGTAACTGGAAATACAGTCTGACACTTACTGTTACACTTTTATATCTCTCTCTCCCTCCCTCAAATTATGAAGCCAAATTTTTAGCTTGCATCAACCAGCAAAGCTTCATGAACACTAAGCAGAGCGTGCGTGTTGGCATGAACTGATTTGGTCCAGTAGCCACACAAGGAGAGAATGGTCTTGAGTATCAAAGGGAACAGGTTTTATGCAGAACAAATTATACTAGAAATGTCATCCCATTCCCTTCCAGCCTCAGCCATCTTAAAATCATCAAAGTACAACTGCAGTGCTATAAACAGAGAGTAATAAATCTAATAAGGTATGGGAAAACAGGCTGGAAGAAATTAAAATGTCTAGTAAGAGGGAGCAGCACTATGTCCTCACAGATAGCCCTGGCCCTCACTGCATTCTTCAGTGGAAACACATGAGAAGATAACCATGGAGATTTAAAGCCTCTGGAATTTCAGCTGTTCTCCAGGTTTTTCCCATAAGAAGAAAATTTTTCCATACAGCTAGTAAAGAGGATTCTGCCCCCAGATATCACAGCCATCCCAGGATCTCCACATCTTTCTCCCAGCAGCTGCAGGAAGGCTGGCTAGAGGCAAAAGCTCTGCATGAGAGCTGAACGGCTTTTACCACCAGATTCCTTGACAGGTGGGAGTGTTTTCAGGCCAGGGATTTGGCAATGCTGCACCTGAGTTTACCAGACAGCATTTCCAGAGCAGGAAGAAGTAGTGAATGAATCTGTTAAATACCAACTCTCCTGGCTTTTTCCCCAGAGGATTGCTAGCCTGACACAGAGACTTCGTTTCTCAGGTCCTGATCTTAACTTGGAAAATACATCCTGTATTTAAATGTAATGTGCATTGATTCTTTGTGTTACTGTTAAGGATATGCACTTCCATGTGCATATATATATATGTATTTATACCTGCATACATACTTATGTATATGTATTTATGTGTACACACACATACACACATTCAGTTATTTTGCATTTGGGAAACATTTATACAGCATACCATGCCAAAAGTGAGGAATTTAACCCGTCCCTTGATTAAGTCTTACCCATTATGAGGAAACTGTAAAGCAAACACATGAAGCATGCCTTTTCATTTAAACAAATCCCTCCTGCTACAGGTACTTGTAAAAAATAAAATCCATTTAATGCTTTGTAAGCAATTTCCATGTGCTTGGTGGTGTATAAAGCATAGTAAGAGGTAAAGGTCATGGAGTATCTTCATATATAAGGGCTAAATCCAGAACCCACTGCAGTCCTTTTCTGAAGCCCATTCCAGTCTTTACCAAGAACAGAGTAAGATTTAAATACTGGGGACGAATTATCTCTTTTCCCCCAAAACTGAATATATTTCAAAATGTTGCTAAATTGTAAGTAAGTTTTCCCATCAGCACTCCTACCATTTTTATTTTTACTGGAGAAACAGAATGCCTTTTTGAAATATAAAAAGGTATATCTGCTTGCTCTTTACATTAGCAAACTATATTTTCCATAAACTGTAAAAAAAAAAAAAAGAGAGAGAAAAAATATATTACATCCTGTAGTCCCTGCTGGAATGCTCGATCTGTCACTAGTTATTTGACTATTGATTAATTTTCAGAAATGTGTTGACACAAACCTTTCTGTGAAAAAGTCAGTTCCCTTCTCTTCCATTCCTGAACTGGCATGTCACGTTTTTGCCTTTTTGCATGATTAATGTTGTTTTGAAGGCTTCAAGAATCAATAAACATACTCTCAAGTGGATCCATCTGTATTTTAAATGTGTTTTATTATCATAGGTTTCTAGTCAATCTGCAAAATATGTTTCCTGTTGCAATTAATAGGTGTGAGCTGTGCAGCTAGAGATAACATAGAAGGTCTTCTGATCTGACTGGGTCCTGGCCATGAAACCAGATTCTCCTTGCAAATCCAGGAGTGTGGTGTATTTGGTAAGAGTTCCCTCCAGAACTCCAGGAAGTGTGTTTCTTATTATTTTTTTCTCTTTTTTTGAAGTAGCACTGTTTTGTCTTGCCATCCTGGAAATATTTTGCATGACATTGCACAAGATATAGCCAGTGCAACACATCGTCTCTTCATGTCTTTAGCCAGGAGATAGCTTTATACCTTCAAATTTCTTTGGCTTCCTTAAGTGCTCAGCGTATTCAGTGTATTGCAGGATCAAACCTTATCCCTTGGGAAATCGAAAGAAAGATTCCTTCAAGCCAGCTAGCATCATATATATTCAATGAACACAAAGGGGATAAAACAGAGTATAATCCAGCATTTGAGGGATTTTACTGGCATGATATTGCAAGGATCGTGTTAGTCCATGCTGTGAAACACTGCAGGATTTGTGAGGGCTAAATGCATGTTCTCTGTCAATGTAGGAATCTGCCCTATAAGTGGTCATGGTACTCCTGTTTCCTAACTCAGAATCAGAAACTGATTGCCATACTGAACGAGCCTAGCCTGTACTTGTAGTGCTCTTTCAACATGATGCAGTCTGGAGGAGGAGAAAAAATATTTTACTAGAGGGATTCTTTTTTCTCCTCAACAGATTTGATACTGTGTGCTTGAAACTTTGCAGAAGCATGGAATATTAGTTCTGGTCCCACAAAAATGGATCAGTGGATGGAAATATGTTATAACCTGTAAAATCCATTCATAAATGTTGCCAGCAACTTATATTACATCTGTGGTACCTTGGCAAATTCTCATACTGTTCTGTAAGTTATTAATTATCCATATGAGATGACTGTGTGCCTCCATGGTCTAAGCCATAACTAGAAAATAGTTACACCACAGTAAATACAGAATTTTAATGTAGGAGCAGCAATCAATTCCAGGAGAAAGATGGGCAGAGGGGTAGGAGGAGAACCTGCTGAAAAGCACACTTAAGGCCTTTGTGCTGTGGAAATTAATCTGGTTTTGGTGCTGGGGGCTGAGTTTGTGTTGATGCACAGAAGTAAAACAAGAGTATTCAGACAAGTGGAACATGATCTGATAAGCCTGGAAATGACTCTGCCAGGCTATCTAGCCTGAATGACATCCCCGTCTGTGTCTTTTCAACACGTTTGATTTGAGCACAAGCTTCCCAGAGGAAGGCTTTTCCTGTGCTTTCTGTCCTGCTTCCAGTACTTCACAAAATCCCTGATGGTAGAAGCAGGGCAGGCTGATGTGAGAGGAGAGCTATACACTTTTCTTGAAGGGACAATATTTCTTCTGGTTTGGGGTTGTTTTTTTTCTTCCAGCACTGTAACCTGGCTGTCCTGTCAATATGGTACAAACTGAGCCTTTTCCTTACTCTTCCATCTTAATACAGTAATGAAGTTGTGCCTTTCATTTATTAGATGCTTGAACTCTGTGTGCATACTCTTTATCTGTATATGAACAAATAAAACTAGAAATAGGTCTGCTCAGGTTTTCCGATATGAAGCAGATGAAACAATTTTTATAGACTTCCCAGAGTACAATTTCATTAAGGTTGATATCCATTGAATGAAACTTTTGCAAAATGTCTATCCTTATTACATGAATAAAATGCAACAAGGTTTGTTCCTGAAGATTCATAGATATGAATAATGTTCACACAGTACCGAATTTCACTAAACTGAATATAAAGATTTATATTTGAACTATAGTCTTCAATTTGCACAATTTATGCCCTAGCAGTTGCATGACTGCATTTATCAGAAAGGGGATGTTCTTGGGAGGTAATTCGACTAAAGCTTGCGATCATTTGCCTCTTGATCAGTGAAATGAACTGAATCTCATTTTCTGTGTCTGTCTTTTCATATGTTTTCCACCCTCATGTGCTTTAACTCTGGCAAGGGGAATACATATTTCAAATAAGGATATGAATCACCTGCCCATGAATCAGCCAAATACAGGCTCTGCACCTAGCACCATCTTTAACATTTCTCCTAGACATGACAGTTGTCCTATCCACAATATTCATGGCTTTTAGAAATCTTAAATGTTTTTATGTAAAAGTAAATACTCCCCACGCTTGTTCCTTAAGCTTCATAATATATCAGATTGTGTAAGTGTTTACTTCTGAGCAATCAGGCACGTCATAGGTGGGTGGGAGATCAGCAGTCCTTAGGCAGTCTTCAGACTCATATTGATACCCTCAGACTCTTACTGTGTACGCATTACCACTGATTGAATTGCCTTTGGAAGAATGATCTTGATTCAAGACTGAAAATTGCTGAAGCTCAGGAGAGCTTGGATCAGGATGCAAATGTGAACAAGTTGACTCTATTGGAAAATCGCAAATAATGAAGATCATCAATACAGTCTCATTAATGTGACCACTTATCCCTGAAAGAAGCCTTATTGACTGCTGAAGTATCTGTTGCATTAATCAATTAACAAAGTGCTTTCATCTTAATAAAAAAGAACAGAATAGTCTCAAGTAGAAATAGCATGCTAAAATAGAAATATCCAGATGACAATCTCTCTGTTAAAATAAAACAGGGTAGAGCTCTCCATACTTTTTTCTAAAAATATGGTTTGGGTTTAAAATAACAAAAATGAAAATTACAGGGAAAGGATCACCGAAAGCACCTTCTTTTTTCATGACTGATGCCTCCTCTGCAGCTGCAAGCACATTCATTTCTCCATAATCCCTAGCAGTGCAGAAGAAAGAGAGCCTTCAGGTGAAAGGTTACCTACATTTATAATGTCAGGCACTGAGACTGGTGAGGTAAAAGGTAAATGGTAATTTTATCATTAGCGTGCCTGACCCCTTGCCCCCACCATATCTCATAAGAGACGTTAAGAACGGCTCACCTGTCAAGATGCAAACACTTAAAGGTCAATGCGCACAGAAATCTTCAAGAGCTTACAACTGAATTGCTGACACCTTTTATTATCACCGCTTAAATAAATGATTCAAGTAGCAAGACAAGGGTAAGATTGGTTTAATGTCAAGATTTACACGAGGAATTCTTGGAGCATTATTTTCTAAACTCTGACTACATAGGTATAATTTTTTTTAATTCTAGAAGTGCATGAACAATGAGGTGGATTTCACGTAATTTACAGGAGTTTAAATATATATTCCTCTTTTGAAAGGCTTGCCAGCACTTCACAAGCAGGAAGTTTTGCTTTCATTGGAACAGTGAATGCAGATTCCTGGATCCTAGGATTATCATCCTAGTGTATGATAGAGTTAGAAAACTCATTTGACCTCTGTGCATGAGAAGTGGATAGTTATGACTTAAGAGGATGGGAGGATATCTTGCAACCCAATCACAGTCTTTTCTTTAAACACTTGCTACACTTTATTATTACTTAATGAAGTAACTGGGTAAAGATCCTTTCCCCTTTTTCCAAGTTTTTTTCCCATTGAAAAGCTCTGAAGTGTGGCCATGTCAGCACCAGAGTTTGGAAGAGCACCACGGTTCACCCATGAATGCAATATCTACAGGATCAACAAGCGTAATTCTAAGGGCTGAGTGTAGCTTACTCCTGACACTATGTACCACACTAAAAGGGACCGTCAGGTATACAGGACTCCTGAGCATGACCCCCTGAAAGTTGATGCTCTGTAATACAAAAGCAATACTTTTGTATTGCTACTGTAATGACAGTCAGATAGCAGTGGTGTGTGTTGATCAGGGCAGAGAAATGGATCTGTCTCTGATTCTGCTGCTCATCAGCGAGTCAGTCATTTCTGAGCGAGGGAACTTCAGTTTTAGGGAGCTCTCACAGTAATACAAAGGAGAAATCTGAAGCAGAATAGAGGAAGGTGGCTTATGTTACCTGAAAAGCAGACCTTACGCCTTTGTGCTGAATGAGTTCACGATCTCATGACTCTGTGAGAACTCCTAGAATTAATCCCCTTTTCTTATGGCTGTTATATTGCTTGATATTTCCAGTGAGACCATACCAAACCTTGTGCAAGTGAGTTGCCCTGAAGGAAGAAGCTATGTTCTTTTGGAGCCTGTCAATGGTGAAGTGAGAAGGAGCAGGGTCAGTTTGGCACTGATGTGTGGTTAGGGCTTGATGATGCTTGAATGGTGAGTGGTATGTGATTAGTGTACACATTAAAGCTGCCTTACCTAGAGGGTTATAATTCTTGATCAGTAGAGGATAGCCTCAGCATCCATCCCTATATAGTAGCAAAAGTTTGCCAAGTACAAACACAGCAACTGATTATTGCAAGCCCTCCTGCATCTCTATTGCTTTTGCCCTCCCCACGCAATGATCACTATTGTCATTAATCTGCTGCCCTCTGTCTTATCTCCATCTACTCCATCTCCTCTCAGAAATAATATGTTCACATTCCACATACTTTTCTCACATTCCAATATTCACATACTTTTCCCACATATTTCATGAAATTCTTCCTGAAACAGTTGCATACCACTGAAGCTATCCAATGAAAAGCTTAATTTCTCCTTCCCACGTATCACCTATATCACTAGCACGCTAAGGTGCTTGCATTTTTTTCCTATATTATTTTGTTTCCAGCATCTTGTTGCTGTGTTGTATAAAGAAGTACTGCAGTATTAAAAGAAGGTTAAATTAAAAAAAAAAAAAAATAGTGGCTGCCCAAAGAATGCTTAGTTCCCCTTCATATTTAAAGAAACAGTGATCAAAAACATGGACTGGAGTGAAAGTACAAACAGTGTTTATGAAAAATAGATTTTCCATAGAAGCCCCTGTCATCCAAGTGCTTTGCTAGGAACAACTGCAAGTGAGCCACACATCCCTGGCTGCTTGCACCACAGCAATTCTTCCAAGAGAGTTAAGGCATTGCTACAAGAGGGTGCACCTACTGCCTGTAAAACTCAGGATGGACAAGTGCTCTGCTTCTGGTTTTGAGCACATCTCTTACTTTTTTTCCCTACAATGTCCTACAATAAAAGATCTGATCATAAGCGACTTTCTTTAGTTTCGTTGCTGTAATGCAATTCTATTCAGAAACGTATCAGTAAATGTTATCGCAGGGCTGCAATCTCACTTCGGCTTTTGCATTTATAAAATAAGAGAGAATGTCACACCTGCAAAGAGATGTTAGGTATAAAGCTGAAATGCAGTTTAATAAAGCAATCTAATATTCTTTATTAATAATCCCTCTTTATCAATAAATAATTATTTATTGATAATAATGTAAAATTATTATCAATAATAATTTTACATTATATCATTCTTACTAATTGTGAATCTCAAGGACACCAGAGATTACTAAGTATTTAATTTCTAGTGAAATGCAGTATTTCGTATTTATTTGCCATCCTCTGCTGAAACTGCTTACTGTCTAAAGGCAAACATTTTGGGAAAGAAGAGAAATTACTATCTATCAAAGTTTCTGGAATTACAAAGTCCTCAACAAATATAAGAATGAAATCTAAATCACTTAACACTTTAGGAAGGTTCATCTAAGTCTTGAATGATCTTGAATCTTGACTGGCAACACAGGACAGGAGGTTCTTCAGCTTACTGAAAAACACCTGCTTTCCCAGTAATTCTTCATCCTTGGCTAGCATCCCTGCTAGGATATTTTCCATCATTGCTACCTGCATGGCAGGTCCATTAATGGAAGATAAAAACCAATGGGAGCACTAGTTTCACAGAGCCCTGGTATACTTAGTGCCACAGCATGTAGTATTATTAGTGTTCTGCATGAGAAGATGCATGAAACCTCAGTGACTAGTGGCACCTTCTCCACAGGAGCACCTGACTGCATAGACAGAGCATAAGTAGATATTCACATGCCAGGAGTATTAAAGATTTTGCTGGACCAGACCTCAACCGAACCACAGATTTAGTTACAACTAATTTTACACAAGCAAGTTATCTCAGTAGGACTTAAACTTAGCCTGATGCTTAAGCACTTAGCTGGGTCAAGGATGTAATGAGTGAAGTGCTGGAATTACAGTTGCCATTTCATAAAAGGTACCATATAAAAATATATACCTTTGGAGGCAACTACAGCTTTCTACCTGCAGAGCTGCTTTTATGGCATTTAATACATAGAACAAAACTGTATGAAATGCAGTCTTTTTTGCCTTACATTGGTCTTGTGCATCAAAAACTTCTGTACTATCTCAATTTTAACTGTGCGTGATTAAGATATTGTAAAATGGTTTATAACCATTATAAAAATATTTCAACTTTTTTACCTGACCACCTGAGGAAGACACCTGGTAGTAATAAAATTATTTTTACTACATGCCTTTCAGGAAACAAGAAATAAAACACTTTCTTTTTTTTATGCAAGTATTATACAACTGTGCTTAAGCAAAACACCTGTTATGCCTCACTGAAATCAAACAACCACCTTTTTATGTTGCTTGGTTGTCTTTCTTGTTTGTTTGTTTTGAATTATTTCTTTTCCACACCATCAAAAGAATGCAAAGAGTAACCAACAGGTGAGATCAGCCTAGTAAACACTCTAAAAGCTCAAAGAGATAGAGGCTTCTTCCTTTGCTTACCGTGCAAAGCTATTTCTTTTTGATCGCAGTGGTCCCTATCTGAAATCTGATTATGAGCATGTGCAGAACATGCCACTACCTCTGATGCTAACTGGTTTCATACACATGTGGAAATAGACTCCACTCAATATGCAAAGTAAGCATCGCACTGCTGCTCCTGTCTGAATGTTGACATGTTAGGTAATAAAGACAGAAGTTCTCAATTTGGAATACGGTACTGCTGATGGTATCTCAGCTACTTACAGGTGGAATGTGACAAAATATATCCAACTCACCACCTTTTCCTTGTAGAGAAGGACAACAGATCCACTTGCACCTCTCCACAGAACTGGAAGATGCTATTCTGAGCATATCCAAGACATGGAAGAAAGTAGAGATGTCTAGGGGCATGGTTACTTTTATATCTGTTGGTATATGCTGCTTCCACCACGGTGTAAAACATTTCTCATTCTGTATGCATAAGGAAGTGTAATTGAGAAATCCTGGACTGAGTATTCTGAAACATTCTTGGCTTGAGGGACCTAATATTCCATTTCAGGATCAGGCTCCCTTTTACTTCTGCATATCCATGTAGACTAATATAAAGTGGGTATGGATCACAAGTGTCTTGATGTGGAAAGTATCTGATGCTTACTTTTCCTCAATGGAAGTGCCAAAACAACAGTGTAAATAAATAGAGCATTTGGTCTTAGAACTTTGGGATAATGGTTGCTCTTAAATGTGGTTACAAGGCTTTCAAGTACCTCTTTCCTTCATGCATGTTTGTGGAATCAGCCCTCAGTGCAGTGGAGGAGACAGACAGTCAGACTAATGTATTCTAATATGTCCTAACATACACCAATTTTTCTTTGTTGTTTTGTTTCTTAATACTCTCCAAG
Source organism: Athene cunicularia (assembly GCF_003259725.1). Taxonomy (NCBI): domain Eukaryota; kingdom Metazoa; phylum Chordata; class Aves; order Strigiformes; family Strigidae; genus Athene; species Athene cunicularia. The sequence continues at coordinate 60,572,498 of NW_020799095.1, forward strand.
TGCAAAATATGTAGGAAGCCACGCATAAATTCTGGTTATAGTGTCATCCCCTAAGAGACAAACACAGGCAGGAGCATTTTTATGGCAGAAAGAATAGAACATCCAATTTTCCACTACAAAACAGGTGCACTCAGATTTTCAAAGTACATCACACTTGTCTCTCTTGTTTATTTAATCCTAATTTATTGGATCAAGACAAAGAATAGTACAGTTTGGTTTTCTGGCATGTTCGTGTCCACAGCAAAAAGAAGGTCATTGCATTTGGGTACTAATCTACCAGTGCAGTAAGCCGTGATTAAAATGTCTCAGTAATGTTCTCAAAAAGCATTACAACTGTTTGAATCCATATCCATCCATGGCCAGAGAAGAGGGGATGCTAGTCTGGTTTGGTTAAATAGATATAAACTTATTCCCCAGTCAGTCAGCTAGAGCAGCAGCCCTGCATTTCAGTGAGCTAAATAAAAAGATTGCCTGGGGTCAGGATAAAAGCAAAGGTACACAGGGCCATGAAATAGTTTTCACTGTTATCATTTCACTTCAGAGGACCCAATAGAGCTCTCACTGGGGATCATGAGTGACCTCAGCTCTCCCTTTAAGTTTCTTATGCCTTTAAATTTATTATAATGTTCACCAAGATAGTGAAGGGTTAAACAAGGAGGATAGCTGGGGGGGGTGGGTGTTTTGACTTTGTGTTATGTTCTGATTCTGTCAAGGAGTCTGAGCTTTGGACAGGTAAGCAGGGAGGGATGGAGTCCTTAGAATAAAGTGAAGTGAAGATACAATGTAAAAGAAGATATCTCTGTTCAACTTCTGGGTGAAGTTCTGTGTGCCTGAGCCATGCTTCCCCTGCTGCCACTGCTGCAGCTTCTCCTTGCTTTTTTTCATAATCGTCCCCATTATGAGTCTTTGTTCACAAAGGTGGAAAACACGGAGGGCTCCAATGATGCATTATCACAGGTCAGAGAATGAACCACATAAATCTCCCTGGCATTTGCCTCCACACAATACCTCTAAAAGAACAGCAGCATTCCTTAAAGATGTAGCTTTTCCCTAGTCAGAGACGGCTCAACAAGGCAATGTACCTGTGGGCTTTTGCTGGGATAATCACCTTTTCATCTCACTGCTCCTTGGACAGCTCCGACCTTGTCTGCTTTTCTTCAGTCTGCCATGTTTTCTGTAATGAAGACCTGAATTCAGTTGTACATCTGGGACTAATAGCTTTTAAACCTAAATTATTTCTCAGCTGCAATTACAGTCAGGGTGTCATAAACATGCAAAACAGTGCAGTAAGGAGAGGAGAGATGCCTCCACTCTAAAAGCCATTTTGAAAGCAAAACTTCAGTCTGATTTAAATATGTTATTGTTGTTATAGTTGGAGTTTGATGGAGCTGTCTTTGAAGACCATGTCAGTTATGCAATTGGCTTAGTTTAAATCAACAGAAACCTGGATTGTACAGAGGAGTGAGAGTAAGACTATGTATAAAATGTCAGTAATCAATGGCAGTTGTCTTATTGTCATGACAGTATGATGGCAGTTCAGTGAAGCAATTATGAATCTTTTTTAATACCAATGAAAGCAAAGACTTTCAAAGAAATAATAAGGTTTAATATATATTACACAAAAAATTATTAAGGATAGACTAGAATAGAATAGATTAATTTTGCCATATACACCAAGTGGAATCTACTTTTTTAAACAGAGACCATCATTCAGGTTCTCTGCCGTTGTAAATTAAATAACAACACCACTGAAGTTAATGCACTATTTTAGACCAGCTGAGTATCAGAAATTTTCAGTTCAATTTATGATGACTTGCTTCACATGTAGAGATTACACTGGTGTTAACTGTATGGAAGATAACAACATTCTCATTTTGTAGGAATCTAAATCCCCTTTCCTTACACTGTGCATTGGAATGACCAGCTGTACATAGAAAGACAATGGTGAATTGGACACTAGACAAATACTTGTGATATTGCCAAAATAATGGCAGTTTTCTTGGGGCACCACTGGCCGTATGGGACCAAGTGAAATACTGTCAGTTCCTACTAGCTTTGAGTCATCCATTGTTACATGTTTATATTGTAATACATAACCAAGTGCAATTTAACTGGAAGCCTATCCCCTTGTAAAGCAAAAAGTCAATGCAAGCAGTGATGGCTCCCAGTGTGCTACCTACCCTGTTATTGTAACTGGTCTTGGATTGTGTGTTTAGGGAACATGGCTTGTGCAGACTTCCTTCCTCTCCATCCTGACAAGGACCCTACAGAACATGCTTGTGGGTGTTCTGGCAGACCTGAACAAAATAATTTTCCTGTTCTCCATTTCTTTCAAACTCTTTGACTACTTAACTATAGAAAGATGAGTAAATGGGAGCCAATAGCCACAGGAAGTAGTAAACTGGCAGACAAAGGTTGTTCCAGATATCCTGTTTTGTGTGTCTGGTGCAGATGTGAATTCAACCACAAGACACAAAGCCACAGTGGAAACAAGTTTCATTATTTCTACTGTTCTCAAAACTGTTTTTTTCAGAATGAAATCCCATTTATTTCACACAATTCTCATGCATTTTTTTCTCTCTTTCTTAATTTGTGTTTCATCCTGCTTCCTGAAGAACAGTTCTGCAGCTGTTAACATAAGGAAGATTTTTACTTCTATTTCCAGACTAAAGATTGCACATATTTCTTTTCTAGGTGTTCTCAGAACAGCATATTTTCTCATCATGATGTCTCTAGACTGACTAGCAATCATTTTCCATCAAGCTCAAGTTTTACCTATGATATTTAAACAAATTTCTTTAAATCACAAAACCATTTATGGATGTGTTCTTCATACATTCTCTTTCATGAACATTCAGATCTGGTCATCAAAGGCTCTTAATTGGTCCCTTGTTAAAACAAAACTCTTTGGGTGTTGGGCTTTGACTTCCTTTACGTGGCACTTACGGGATTATCTTTCTGTTAGTCACACAATATTATAAAGCCATTGCATTTAGTTAGTTCGAAAGCAGAACTGAAAGCTCTTTTGCAGGGTTTTGTTCCCTCTTATAATGCCAGTGGGAATGAAGTTTCTCTGTGCACTCTAACATGCTGATCATACTGCCTTTTTCATAAACAACTATAAGATACTTGATGTGAAGAATAATAATAATAACAATGCTTATATTGAATTTGCATTGCATGATGCACATCTCTCCCTGCAGAGTAGCAAGTTTTGCTAACCAGCATTTCTTGACAGCTCTATCAAACTTCCTATGAACCACAGCAAGGGGTCAGCTGAGAGAAGGAGCCTTTCCACAATCCACAATGAATTTATAGTATATACACAATGAAGTCAAGTGTATACAATCATCAGCAAATGTGGGCGAATCTTAAAACAGACACAAATCAGACACATGGAATTCTGCATCCACCAGTAAAGATGGTAACACAGCTGACTCCGTGGAGAAGAACAGCATCTGCTGAGGAACATCCAGTGATCTACATCAAGCTAATGATACTTATCTACTGAGAATTTGGAGTGAGAAGCAGATTACAGACGAGGATTAGAGAAAGCACAAGAAAATGAGTCTTTGTGCACAAAGCTAGATTACCTGCTGCTTCCAAAGCATTTTGGTTAATACATCTCCTAATGCAGACTTAGGATAATTTCAGAATCAGGGAATCTCCGGGATGTGACAAATTAATGAAAACCAAAATTTTCTCAATGATAAACAAATAACCAGGTAGGAAATAAGAAAATTTCCTTCAGCTCTGATAAAACCGTAAAACCATAATTGCTGAAGTTGCATCTAACTCTCATGTTGAGCTGCACCAACTCCTGAAAAAGCATTGCTTCCAGCTTTCATAGCCTGCATTCTTTTTATCCCTGTCACCATGTTCTCACCAGTTTTATCAAAACTATGGCATAACCAACCAGCCTTCCACACAGAAATATAAAAGTGCTGATCATACAAGTGTTTTCTGTGACTCTAGGTATAGCTGATAATAAAATGATGCTTTGTACAGTAAAGGTGTCACCAGGCATTTTATTATTGACTCTAGTGAGTATCAGTAATGGTAAGATTAATGTAACACAGTAACACAAAAGTACGTACCTAGGCCACTTTTTTTTTTTTTTTTTTTTACCTAACAGGACCAATGCTTAGTTCAGCTGTGTCTTGAGTGTGTGCCTAACATGAAGTGTGAGATTCATATAATTCAAGTTCATAGAGCCCCCTACCTGTTCAAGGACCTTTGCAAAATCAGGACTTGAATAAGAAAGCCTGTCTTTTTAGGTAAATTGAAGAAAGACTTGACAGCAGTTTAGGGAGTCATTATATTGCTATTACTACAACTTAATCTCATCAAAATACTTCACCTGTTTACCATCCTTTCTTTTGCATTCATTTGCTTAGACACCTGTTGCTTTTTCCCACTCCCCTGGATTACTGAGGCATATGTAAGAGCAGATAGAATGGAAACATGCCGTAATTAAAAGGTAAGGGATTGAAGACAGGAGCTTTTCCTTCTTGTTTACTAACAAGCATGAGATACATTGTCATTGATAAATAAGAAATTAATGCCATAAACACCTACAATCTCTTCAGTTAAGAGTCATTCTTTGTATGCAACATAAAACATTCAGTACAGTTCAAGGTGCAACAGTGCTTCTCTGATTCACGATACTTATCTCTACAAAATATATCTGTATGTCTGTCATGTTTGTGCTACGTAAATGGAGCCACTTCAGTGTGCAGCTATCAAATGTAATTTCTTTTAACTGGAACAGCACTGCTTCACAAGTAATTGTGCTATATATTAGATGAAGTCTGGAAAGAGAATAGCTCAGCTTTTATATAAGCACATGTGATGAATGAGCAATAGAATCAGCTGAGTCAGTAATCAATGGTTGACTACAAAATACATATGTCTGGGAATCCAATAAATTGATTTATTTTCAGAAATCACATTTTATGTTGAATGTAGTGTTTATCAGCATTAATCTTCAATACTGGCTGCCAGTGGGGCTGTAAGTTATTCATTTGTGCGAGCTCTCTGATTGATGTTGTTCATACAAACTTCTCAAAGCAATATCTACATGGAAAAAACATTTCACCATGATTAAGAGAATTATTGATGTTTTCATTGTTAGACAGTAACATCTTGTCTAAGATTCACAAATAGTAGCAGATTCAGTAGCTTCAAGTTTTAGATATTTGTAGCTGTGTTTTGGATTCAAATCACAGGATGAGACTTCAGGCAAGGCACAAAACTTGCAGCACAGAGAAGCAGGAGATTCAGACAGTGTTAATACAACTTTATGCCTTCACAATTCTGCTTAGGGTCAAAGCCTTGACAGATGCTGGTATGAAATCCCAGCTGAGGTATTGAGAAACACTGCCCATACCCAGGGAAGCATCCACATAAAGGAACAGTCACCTCTGACCTGCTGACTTTGCCGTCCTCTACAGCCCCATACATGCCCCCACCACACAACTAGAAAGTATGGATGGGACCCTCTTGTAGTATTTTAATTCTTACATTATGGATATTCTCCATGTGCCAGATAAGAGGCTTTTACATCTCACTTATCTAAAGAAAATAAAGCAAAACAGGGTATTCCTATTTATTTATCTGTCTTTATATGTACTTTCATATCTTAAACACCTACCCTGCTTATTTTTCTAGTCAGTTTTTGAATTTCCGTTACAATAGCTCAGCTTGCTTTCTTAGAGATCAGCTTCAGTTCTGTATCTTATTTTATCGGTATTTGCATTTTCATCATTTAGCAATAGACATACATTAGTGAAGGAAGTCTGTTGTTGTTTTTAAGGGATATATGTCTGAGTAACTTTTATTTTTTTATTGGATGTCAAGAGGAGGGAAACTGGGAAGGTTTCTTTCATTTAAATATACTCACAGTTTGGACTGAAGTGTGAGGTCTGACTGACCTGGGCAAATATTAGGATCCATAGGAAATTTAAAATAACATCAGTCACTTATTCCTCCCTTTCAGCCAGATAATACACCTCTGAGTTAGGTATCTTAGCTTCCCAAGGGTTAATTATTTTAGCTTGGTAGTCTAATTCTGAATATCAACCCTAGGTTTAAACCCTGGAGTGTGGATCTGAGAAATTGTCTTCTGCTAATCCAACTCCCCAGAGGCATTTTAGGTGATTACAGTCATTCTTGCTGTAATTTATATAATTATAGAAAATCTGATTTTTCTTGGTTGTCTTTTTTTTTTTTTTTCCCATTTGTCTCCCGTTGCCTGGCCCGAAATAGAAGGTAGAGATTTCATTTATGCTGCTAGATATGTAAGTGCATGTATTTTCCCCAAGTTGTTGTATTTAACATAGGATGCTGTAGCGATGGTTTATCAAATGACAACTTTAGAAAAATATACCTGTGCTGAACTACCTATGCAGGTATATGTGGGAGTTAAGATAAGGGAATGAAACAGTATAACATGCATCATCACCCCTGTAAAAGTGTGGCATGTTAAAGGAGACCACCATGTGGAGGCTACAGACAGCCTATGTATTGCAATAAACCATACTGGAGCTTGTGGATGGCTTAACAGAGGATTAGCAGTGCAGTACACAATACCTTTCTCCTCCAGGAGAAACAAGCGTTGTGGGGAGAGGCTGTATTTTGTATTATGCCAGTTGATAAAGTTAAAAAGAGTACAAGTATTCAGGCTTTGTATCATCTCATCAATTTAACTTATATCCTCAGATCATCATTATTTCAAAAAACCTAGCAGGTCATTTCTGAACCTGTGTAGAGGGAAAAGCTTCACACCTTTTTCTGAGATGAGAAGCAAGAGGACTTAAGTGTTTACAGATCCTGCCTTGCTCTCATAACTCCTGGAATGGGTTGTGCAAAAAGGGTTATTAGTGTCAGGGTCCTGGGGGCACTAACAGGCCCTAATGGCCTTGACCATCCTCACTGGGTCTCCACCCACACCCTGCCCAGGTCATGACTGAGCTTCCTCTGCCATCTTTCTTTCTTGGGGCTGTGTAGGAGCAGGGTAATACTTTCCCTGTACAGCTCCAGAGACCATCAGATTTGATACATGCACATGACCCAACTGGTGAACAGAAGTCTGACATCTGTGCTCTCCCTGCCGCTGGAGTACGTGGAGTGGCTGTCTGGAAGGGACACAGGGGAGCAGAAAGGCATTTCATTCCTAATGGAAGAAAATCTGGGTCTTGGATGCCTCTGAAATTTCCCTGTTGTCATAAAGACTTTTTTCCATCTATATCCAGAAGTACCTAGCTTGCATGGCCCAAGCTGCCATAAATTGTCTAACTTCTCCTCAAAGATTTGCATCCTCATTTCAGACCATCTTTCTCTCATAATGCAGTGCATGTATGTGCTGGGATTTCTAGGAAGTGTCCAATTCCATACCCAAGCTATGTCAAGCCTTTAATAGGTTCTGTAAAAAAAAAAAAAAAAAAAAAAAAAAAAAAAAAAAAGAAGAAAAAACAAACAAAAAAGAACCCACAACAAAAAACTCAGCAAACAATATCAGACTCAAAATCCTTAGCAAAGCACACAGACATCTATGCACAGCTCAGAAGATACCAGGCTAACAACAGTTAACTGACACTCTTTCTTAACAACCTTAACACAGAGATAATTCAGCACAGCCATGCAGTCTGTTTTATCCTCCTTTGTTATGGCCCATGATGTAGAGGGAAGGAGCATTATGACAAAAAGGGGACATGGAGAACTTATATTCAGCACTGTATGGATAGACATGATTTAATCAATGCTAAAAAAAAAATAAATTTAAAATATACATATTTTTAATATGGCTTAAAATGTTGGAAGGGGAAGGGAAGCATCTTATTTCAACTTGAAGATTTTATTATAGCAACATGTAACAATGTTCCTTGAGAAGGGTGTTGTAGATTCACAGAACTGGTACAATTTTATTCTGCTTCTCTTGTGCACCACAAAGTGCCTGGATTGGAAAAAAATCCCAGTTCAAATCTCGGTTTTCCTAGGAAGTACTCTGAATATTCCTCTGAGTGTTCAGAGGAGGCTTTATCTCCCGCTGAAATGATTGCACTTCCTGTAGAACACTTAACTGCTCATTACAGCACATCAAGGAGAGGGTGAGAACGACCTACCTGATAGCTGCTCACCAGAAAACCCTCCCAAGAAATTGAATTGATGGCAACAGATAGATAGTTGGATAGATAGATAGATAGATAGATAGATAGATAGATAGATAGATAGATAGATAGATAGATAGATAGATAAAAGCCATCTCCTATCTGCTGTACTAATCTGCTTTGAGGATGCAGGCAAGACTTGACTCTCCTGCTCTGAAAGCAAAGGATCTGAGAGAAGGGGAAAAGACACTTCACACAGTTCTTTTGCTCTCCATCTGAATATGGATCTATCTGAAATTCTTCTGAATAAAAAGAGATAAATTTTTGTGGGGGAGCTAGATCAGACCCTCAGAAGTGAATACTTGGCAGAACAGACAATTTTGCCCTGGGAAGGAAATAACGGTTGCAATTCTCTCCTGCACTCAGCTTCACAGAGGTGTAACACCAACCACAATGGCCCTTTGGTAGCATAACACATAAATAAGTAGTGGTTTAGTTACTTAAAAGAATCAGAATTGAACAAAAAAATAGTAGATCTTGCATCAGTGTTAGACTTCATGGTGTTTGATTCACAGTATTTTTTTATTTATCAGTAATTAATTAATGTTATGGTGCACAAAGTAACTAATATAGCTTTAAGCGAGTAGATTCCTTTGGGTTTCCTCCCACTCTGCCATTCCAACAAATAGGCGAATGAGATATTTAATATATTTTTTATCAGGAAATATTATTTCTTAGTAATTTGCTTGTATTAAGAAGCAGATAATACACTATGTTCAGAGCAATATTTATTTGAAGCGGTTCAGCACCTCTTCATTTACATAAATACTTATGACATATTTCATGCCTTTGCCATTCTCTCCCTCCCCTACAGCTTTATTTTTATTACAAGTTTTTATATCTGTTATTAGTAGTAAAATACTATTAACTAGATATTTAGTTGGTGTCAACTGTATCTGGCCCTATAAGGTCTACTTGTCCCATTAAAATATAGGCAGTGTGTAACTGAAAAGCAGAAGAAAAGTAATCACTGTTAAATCATCAAGTAGGTTATTGCTTTTCTCACTCATCCCTCTCCATTTTACCCCATATACTAAAAAAAAAAAAAATCAAGACAAGGTTTTCAAATCATATATTCCTTCAGCAATAATAAGATGGTTGATGCTTAAAGCCTCTCACCAACCTTAATCCCCTAAATCCCTTGCATGCCATAGCAAATTGAAATTCAGTTGGGGCTGTCCAGCCTTGTAAAGACAAACCATCCTTCATCAAAGAGGTGTCTGTATTGATAAATTGCTCCCTTCATACGCATGACACTATCTCTAAAAGTGATTTGTGTACATTAGGACAGCAGAAAAAGATGAAACGAAAAACCCTTAAGAGTAAACTAAGATAAAGAAAAAAAAATATTACTTGGAGCAGTCAAGTAGCTTTTTACGGAATCAAATTTGGGGAAGAATCATTCATTTCGGTCTCTGTAAAACACAAGTCCTGCATATGGGCACAGTGCATATGACTCACCATGGATGTAAAACTCACTGTGGAATTTCTCAGATGTGCTTGCAAAGCTATTGTGGCGATGGAGTTCAGGAGGGCAAAATACTGAGCAAATGGAATGAATTCTTCTGTTGTCTGATTGAAAGCAAACATATTACAACATTAACAAGTATTTTGATTCCTGCTGTTCTAGTGCAGCTGGGATGAAATCTTAAGATGTTTTTGTGGTTTATCCAATGCACAAGCTCATTTTTCTCCTAAGGAAGCACAACTCCGGCTGCTGCTGTTGCTGCTGTCTTCCAATTTGAACTTGTCTGTGCTGAGTAGCTATTCTTCATTGCTTTTTGCAGTGCTCCTAATATAACACACTGAGAAAGATTTGTTCCTGTCCTAGATTTTCACAGCAACTGCTGCTTAGGGTGTAGAATGCTGTGCTGTGGCTGGACCTTCAGGTGTCTCTATGTTTTTCTGATTAAGTTTAAAGAAACAAAAGCTAAGGGAAAGTGAATACATGATAAATTAGAGGGTTAGTAGGGATTGGACAGTAGGATGGGAAAGAGAAATGCAAGCAGTATTAAGCAGTTAGTTCAGTAATGCATTTAAGAATATCTGATTAAATGGATGCAGACAATTAAGTGATTTGCTGAATCACAACTTAAAGCTTAAAACATCATTGCACACCTCAGCTGTTTCACTGAGCATTATTAAACCCAGAAGTATCCAGGCAAATTTACTACTTAGGAAAATGTTTTTTGCTTGAATGTCTTTTTGTTTTCACCCGGGTTCTTTAGACTGTGGAAATGAATTCAAGTTTACTATGAATTTAGGCATGTAGTCTGTACTTTGGTCTTATTTTGAATAATCTCCTTTTATAATGTGGTATCAAAAAAACCCAAACTGTATTGCTGTGTAAAGCTGTCTGTGGCATATTCTTCTCTCTTTAAACTGAAAGTGTAAAATAGTTTTGAAGCACATCTTTATCCAAATAGAATTCAATGGAATTGAAAGGTGACAGTTTGACAGTATCTGTTTTAGCAGTATCATTCTGTGTTCCAGTGATTAGTAGGTGAATATCCATTTTGCAGCAATTAGGAGAAAAAATCTTGTTGAATAATTTACTCTGTAAGTTTCCAGCCCCAAATCATAAAGAGCAAAAGAATATTAATATCTTTCCTGTGTAAAAAGCCCTCACTTGTCTCCTGCCACAAAAACCCCTCAGACCTCAGGCTCTGTAACGAAGAGCCACCAGTTATGGCAGACCAAATTTTGCAGCTGTGTTTTGAAGCTATTTCCAGTCCTTCTTTCTGACTTTCCTCAGCCTTCCCAGTGGCATTGTGGGCACTTCACAAGACTGGCCACTAAAGACATTTGCCTGCCTAAAACAGTTCCCTGAAGAGCAGCAACAACAAAAACACCAAAAAAGAAATCCAACTGAGAAAAGAGAGATTATTCTAAAAATAAGACCCTTTTAGAAATATGTGGCAAGTCTATATCCCTGAGAATAATCACAGCAGACATGAGAATTATGCTGATTCCTACACCGATCCTTTGTTTCTCCTTAAGATTGGTGACTTACATCACAAAAGTCCTTGACAAACAGAAGTGATTGACACTCTTCTCATTCAGACCTGATGTGCCTCAACCATTTTTCCATGATTCAATTCTGTATGCATGATCTGAGTTCTTCTACAATGTGTTGTTAAGAGAATTCAGATGGCTTTGCACACCTGATTAATTACTTAACTAATCCAGCAGGCTTTTCTTTCCACTTTGCAAATCAGAATCTCAAGTAAATTTCTCTACCGCGGGTTGCTGCATTCATATGTTTATTTTAAACATAATATGGGCACAGATGTACAAACTAAACTGTAACTTATATTATCTGCTTTATTAATTTACTATTGTTATAAAAGCAAGCAAAAAAAAAAAAACAAAGCGAGCAAGGGGTGCGAGAGGTTCATCTCTCATAAAGACGTTGTGGTTGAAGGGCCCAAGACAGGGTAGAAATCAGAAAGGAAAAAATGGCAGCCTATATGCGTGCATGTATAGATGGGTGAGACTTGAATCTTCCCGTGTCTCCTTTGCACAGCCTGCTATATGAATATGTATGTGCGCATGTGCATATATTAATCTCTATTAATAATTAAATGCTGCAGTTCAGATATTTCATTTATTTCATGTCCTCGAAAATTTTTCTTGTGATGTAGAATTTTTGTCAAGAAAGGGTTTTCATACCTACATCCTCATTGCAGAATCCAGAACATCAGCATATTTTCTGTCATTTCTATAATCTCTCATTATATTTGTATCTTTAGTTTAGATATAATTCTGATATTCAGGTGAGTTCAGTCCTCCCACAGGATTTCTTACAGAGCTTGAGAAAATTAATTAGTTAAAATGTTGACCCTGTTGATAAATATTGATATTTCCTTTTTTGTGTGTGTCATCCATTAGTACTGATCATTTTACAGTAGCACAGAGAGATCTGTTAGGGCAGATCCTCCATGCAGACCTGATTTTGTCTGTGATGGTCTGTAGCCTGAAGATCTTGTAATTTAAACGATCAAAAGAGGTGGAGAGTGGGAGAGAAGCACGGGAAGTGTTCCCAGTTTACAAACACGGGTAGAGAGAGTGAGGGCAGTAAAAACAATTTGCCCGCTCTTCTTTTGCCCCTGAGCAGTCCCTCTCCCAGTCCTCATTCCCCTTGACCTTGTCACACCCGCTTTAACTCCATTGCTTTCCATGGTTACCCAGCCCTGCTCACCCAGCCTCGGGGTGCGGCTCTGGAGCTGCTCGGGGACGGGTCAGACAGCCGATGGGCTCCCTTGGACCAGCACCCACAGCAGCAGCTGACGGGAAGCACCAAGCCGCACGCAGCCTTTGTGCTTCCTAGTGGCCAAAGACAGCACCCATCAAACACCCACAGCCTCTTCAGGCCCAGGTATCAACAGCTTTTTCTCATCATCAGGCATTGGCTATGCCAGCCTCATGCAGTACAAATGTTTCCTCGCTTGTAGGTAAAAATCTCTGCTGAGGTCTGATATTCACAGCCACCCCCCTCACAGAACTGCCATTGCCTCCTCTGATAACTTGGAGTAGTAAACCGTTTGTTTAATCTCTTTGCTTTTCCCTGACTGCCAGTAATGAAATGCTGCTCTTTCTGAAATTATTTCCTGACTATTTGCTAAGATTCATCTCCGACATTTCATTAAATATGATCATTTAACTGTACAAGTACAAATGTATTTTTAATTTAGCTTACTGCAGATATTATAGATGTGGGGAAATGAATTCGCATTGCTCTAGGACAAATATATCATTCATATATGAATGCCACAAAAGAACAAATTATTAAAAATTACTGAAACTTCCACAAAGATTTATACTTAACATTTCCATTTTCAATCTCAGTGCCAGGGAAACATATAGCTTGTCACTATATCACACATGATATTATGAAGAATGTTTGGAAGATTTCACTGGGAATCTTTATCAGCATTTTAGTCTTGGATTTCATGCCAAGGAGCAAACTCTGGTTTTGGGAAGAAAGGTGAATTCAGTTGGGATTTATCTGGGAAGGCTTGACTTACCAAATAGGCTTTAATCAAATAGTTCCCTGGCCACACACAAGAGATACTACTTTAATGAAGATAAGCCCAAAAGACAGAAATAAATTAAATATTGATTAATTTCTCCAATGCATATTCTATCCATAATGTTTTGTAAACCATATGTTTATAAACCATCAGTCAAGGTCAGAAATTAAGAAAAATAATAAAAAAATAACCCCAAGTTGGTCACAAAGAGAAATGACTCAGATCCCAACATGTTTCAGATATTTCTGAATTTCGTTAAAATCTGGAATGGAACTGTTTTAGGTTGGATTGCTTGGGTTTTTTCCTATTTCAGGACTAAATACTGTTGTTTAGTTGAAACAGAAGGTAAAACAGTTCCTATCAACACATTGTGTGTTTTGATATTAAAAGTGTACTTTTATACTAGCAAAACTTCCAAACATCAGTTTGGAAGGGCCTGAGGGATATATTGTGCTAATCTCTATATAAAGAAGAGAAAAAGAAGGCAGTCCCTGCTCCTGCAGATCACAGGTAAACAATTTATGAAACCAATGGCCAGGTTGATAAATAGCAGCGGTTTACTTAATACCTCAAAGTGGTGCAGTGAAATTTTAACAACGTATTTCAGTCTTTTCCTGGCTTTGATGACATGGCTTAAAACTTACTTGTATCTTGGGCCATCATTATACTCTATTTTTGTACAGCATAGGGAATTCTAGATTATGACTCTTATGTTTATATAGGAGAGGAATAGTAACAATAACAGTAGAGGAAAAATCATATGCTGGAATTAGGAGGAAAAAATGGCTTGTTGCTGAAGAGGGGAAAATGTGTTTTATCATGTTTTGCTTCCATAAAATGTAGTATCTTCTTAATTGTATTCCATGAATTGCTGAGGGTTTTTTATTTACATATATTAGAAATTTACTAGTATTTTGAACACAGTTTCTCTACTTTCACAAAAAGATTTACAACACAAACATTTTCAGTGTTTTTTCTAAACTTGAAACATAATACTGAATTGCAGGAGGGGTGCTCCCTCTGTGACTCAGAGCTTCCAGATCACCTCTTCACAAACTACAGGCCATTCCTCCAGTGAAAAGCTGCTCTGCTTGGTTTACAACTGTGTGTGACAGGCGTTTCTGAAATTAATTTTGAAAAATTATTCTTAAGATTTTAAGATCAGGAACCTGAAGCCAGGCTGTGTCACATATGTATAGGCACTTAAATAACTCTTCTTGCTTTCAAGAATTACTATTGTACAGAAACGAGAAATCTCAATTTCCCTTTGTATGATGTTGCTTGTATAAATAATATGCCAACTGCTCCACTGTATCAAGTAAATAATCATAGAATTATAGAACGTTTCAGGTTTAAGAAAATGAGACATATTGCCAAGAGATGAAAAACATTCTGCAATCAGTGTATCAAATTCTTATTATGAGTAGATCAAAGCAATATGCTTTTTTTCCCAGTTAATTATGTAGGCAGCTCACAATGAAGTGAGTTTAGGATGCTACACATACTGTCTATTTTATTTTGGTGTATATGATAGTCTATGAGGAGACTGGAGGTGAAAGCTGGTCTGAATTCATGTCAATCTGGTTTAGCATATTTGAGATTAATTTATTCATTTCTTCACGGTTTCCCAGTGGGCACTTATACATGTCCCACAGGAGGGCACTTCGTTAATTTCTGTGTGGGAGTGGTCCAAGATTATTGCTGCTGAGAAGCAACACCACTTCAGTACTGAGGAAAACTGGCAGAGCTGGGAAACAGACTTTCTCTCAAGATGCTGAAGAGTCACACAAGGAGATACAGGGGCCTTGGCTCTTGAGAGCTAGCAACTTGAAAACAGTTTCTATTTCTAAACATTTGGTCTTGTGTCACTCAGGTTTGTTATGAAACCTTAACGTCCTTCTTTGCAACCCTGTATACTGGGGGATGGGATGCAGAGCTTGCTTGGGGATGTGGCCAGAGACCAGGAGTGCAACTCCTGCCCCTGCTCCTGACCTGCTGGCTAAACCTGAGCAAATCCCTTCACCTCTCTCTGCCCATGCTTCTGTCTTGACCACTAGGCTGTCAGCTCTTCCTAGCAAAAGACCCTGTATTTATATCAACACAACAAAATTTTCATCTTACTGGGCTGAGACACAGGACAAATTTTAGAACTCTGTTGAAACATGTATCATTTTTACTCTTGGTCAGGACTGGAAATTTCTGGCAGAGAGATTTGAAAAAGGAGGTTTCAGGTTGTGGAGGAAGCTGGAAAAAGAGAGCTCTGAATTGACATGACCTGTGGAGGGTAAAGGATAATGACAATCCTGAAACTGGAGATCATGGAGGATATATAGTTTTCAGCCCTTGCCACAACACAGGAATTTTTCTAAAAGTTACCTAATTTGTTTAGCAGACAGAGCTGTCAGCTCTAGCATCATCCTGATGTTTATTATATGGACTAGAATAAACTTTAAAATTTTAAATGCAAAAAAACAGCTTCTTGAAGCAGTCTCCTGATCCTCTGATGAAGAAAACATTGAAATAAAACTACAAGAAAGCTTTCCAAAGTATCTCAGTTCCTTAGCTGTGGTCACAACGGAAGAAATTTGTCTGAGAACAAAGCTATCAGACGATCCTAGTACAAACAAGGGAGAGGACAAAAAAAAAGTCAGTGTCAACAATGGCACACCTGCTGAGTTATTTCATAAGTTTTTCCTGAGTTTTTAGATTATTTTATACCCTGTGTGTCTGTAGCCTAACTGACTTCTGTTTTGGCTCTTCAAATACATTCAAAGTCTGGCCTTTGGTGTTTGCAACACAAATCCCTATTGAGATTGGTCACAATTTAACCGCAAAAACACAGAGGAGAAACTTAGTAAGCAGTTTAGGATTCAGCTCGACTTTATTTTACTGTATTTCTTCTCTGAGAAACAATCAGTCATAAAACTGGTGCCTTGCTGGAGTGACCTCCTAACCTTTACCTGATACTGGCTTATCTGACATTACAAAGAGATGCTTGAAGGGACCCACCATGGATTTCATTGACTGTACATGTCAGTATACAGTACAGAGTGTATGTATCAGCTGGAATGAGAAGCACAGTTGCACAGCTGATCACATTCCTCTTCCCTGGGAAGTCAAATACTAATAATATTGACAGGGATTAGAGGTAATAGCTAATGAAGACATGATCCTTATATTTTAACTGATGCAGGGGATACTTGTCAGAGTCACCACTTCTGTGTGTAGCTGAGAGAATAAGCAATGTAGTCAAGTAATAGTCAAGAATAAGCAATGTAGCCAAATGTATAAACCAGCGTAAGGAAATGCTTGTATTACCCTTCAGGATGGTTCTGGCTGGCAATAGGCCCTTGTTCTGCAGTTCAAAAAATTAACTGAAACCTGAATAATGGTACTGTGATAAATTACATTTTTGATTAGAAGGACTGCAATTCCTATGTAGTGGGAATAGCAGATGCTTGAGGAAAAGCCAAGCAAAGTGAGTTAAGTACCAAATCTCATTGAATTTCAGCTGCCGTGTTAGTTATCTAATTGTACTGCAGTAAGGAAACTGCTTTTTAAAGGCCCTATGGCATTTTTTTTTACAGCAGTAACTTTTGTCCAAGTTTACTTGGGCATTTTTTTTTCTTTTTTTCCCCAAGGACAGTCTTTTCTGAGCAGTGAAGAAGAAGTCCTCATGCCTGAAGTTTGTTATGGCCTCTGTGACTTGCTAGTGTTACACTTTATTTTCCAGTGCAAGTTTATTTCCAACACCAGCAAGCATTCTGCAGTCTTTGAATCTGTTTCAGGATACATGGAATAGAAGAAAGCAGAGGCTGGTTTTAAAGTTTGGGGTTTTTTTTCTTAGGATAGATCTAGTGGAAGAATTGTCTTGATATTTGACCAAGCAAATTACGCCAGCTAGTAGGTGCTTTAATTTGTATGCCTGAGGCTTAAACAATGCCACATTCACTTAGAGACCTGAGCGTTACTGTTCTGCTCCTGTTACAGTTAGTGATATCGAATCATGTTACTGTAGACGTGTGTCTGTAAATTGTACTGTCTACATTTGCTTATGTGTGTATTTCTAACATGGGGATGGGGGATGAAAAATAAATCTAAAGATGATGGAGAAGAAAATAATTTTTTAATTTAAATAAAATGATCTATTGGTACATGCTTGTGGACTAAATGAACAAAGGTGTCAGAAGTAATGAAAAGTTTGGGGTCCAGAATCCCTACTAATCCAAAGTGATCTTGAATTCAGGATGTCAAAAGCTTTAGAATTGATAAGAGGACAGTCCTAGATTAGCGTGACATGACAAACAACCAGTTGAAGTGCTGAGCTAAATAAGCCACACTAATATGCAGGAGACCTTACTTATTTATTTTAAAGTAAATAACTATCTATAGCTTTTCCCATCAGGATATGTCCTCTAAAATGCTGTGGTTTGTTTTATGATGTGCATCATGCAAGCATATATTACTGAGATAAAGGTCATCTAATTACATGTTTGTTTCAAGCATGTCATGTATGTTCTGAATATTCTTATTACCAACTGCAGCATCGAATAAGTGCATGTTACTCCCAATGCTCAGACACCTTCTGCAATAAGTTACCACCACATACCCTCTTACTTAGTGAGGGTAGTACTAACTGTATATCCCATCTATAAAGTTACTGTTCTTACTACGTGAGTACAGATTTGCAATGAATTGACAAAGAGCCCAAATAATAACAGAACTGGGAACTGAGCAGAAAGCACCAATAATCAAGGGTATTTTCACTCTCCTTACCCGAAGTAGTCTCCTCTAAGATGTTTGTTCTCCTCTACTTGATAGAAAATAGTAAAAGAAGCCCAGTATGGAGCTATTCTCAACAAGTGTCATGGTATTTTATGTGATCAAAGCAAGACAATAACAATCACAGGCATTTCCACAATGCTGGCTATACAGAAATGAGGAAATCATTGGATAGATAAAATACAGGACT
Organism: Athene cunicularia; assembly: GCF_003259725.1. Lineage (NCBI taxonomy): Eukaryota > Metazoa > Chordata > Aves > Strigiformes > Strigidae > Athene > Athene cunicularia. The sequence continues at coordinate 60,590,671 of NW_020799095.1, forward strand.
GAATGCAGGAGATCTGAGTTCTATCAGTACCTCTGCTGTAGATTTCCTCTGTCACCATATTTGACTCAGTCGCTGAATGCAGATTTGTCCTTCTGTAAAACAGGAATATTGCTATTTGCAGGTGTAGGTATTTTCTGCCATCATCTGATTGAGATGCTGTGAGGCTCCATGTACTGAGATTTTTTTAAGGCTCTGGACATTTAAAAATGTGCAGGTGAAGATCCTGTGGAATTCTGATTTATATATATGTCAAGCAAAGTTTTTTTTAGAGACAGTGCTGATTTCAGTTCAGAGGCTATGTGTATGGCTATGCTTCGAACTCACCCTTAAAAATGTTGCAGTTACACCATTAATAACAGCATGGTAATAATATTGGGAATAGTTTAGCTTACTCTGCACTGACATGTAAAATTCTGTCAAGCTCAGAGAATGGAATCCATTGCCTTTTTCAGTTAAGGATGCACTGTCACACAGATATGGCTTGCATAATTTAGTTACAAATGATCTGTTAAACCACATAACATCACTTCAAAAGCAGATGCCTAATGATGATGGCAAGAATGATAACAGCAACAGGATGGTCAAAAAAGGAAGGACTTGCTTGCCAGGGACAAATCTGTGTGCATTGCTCATAGTCAACAATATCAGTCAAGAAAATGCCAGTATTTTCATTAACTATGCCTTAAATGAAACGAGAGAATTATCTGTCACCAACCATCCAAGCTACCATGCAGTTAAAGCCAAAAGTATCTGCAAGGACACTGTACTGTCAAGTTGCTGGCACTGTGTTTCTCACCAGGGTCCTTGTCCCCTGACTGCCAGCAATGCACACATGCCAGTTCACACCCAAGCTTTGGGGAACCCAGGCAAGTAGTAGAGAACAGTCTCTATCAGAACTTAAACATACTGCCTGGCCACACATCATCATCCTATGTGGATGGTAAAGATGCTATAGATGCGACTTGTAAGATCATAAAGCAAAGGGCGTTTGAACTCTGCTAAAAAATAAATCAATAATTTCATGAAGAAATTGGTAAGAAACATTACTTGATGCTAAGCAAAACCATAGGTTAAACATTAGCAAGGAGTGCTGGATCACCTCAGATGTAAATATATTAGAAAGCAATCCATTCTGTCTGGAAAAATGTCTCTTATACATTGCTGCAGATCCAGCTGGGCTGAAAAGCAAGTAATCACCAGCTAAAGTGAAAGCTTTAAACCATCATCAAAGATTTGGACATTCAGTGGTCTTGCTTTCCCCTCCTTATTTTAAAAGGAGCTGAAATAAGATTCTGCACAAAAAAAAACACCTTATTTTTGTGAACAGCCTCTGGTAAAACAACAAAGAAGCTACTTTAAAACCTATTTAACTTCCTATAGCAAGCGCCCTTCAGGTCCTGCATATCAAGGCAACAGGTAAATTGTAATGACAGTCATTTTTAAGGGGCACTTTTTTGTGTATTCACTTTGGCACAATTTTCTCCTTGTCATTTTTTGAAAAGCCCGTTACTTATAATTAGGGGGTTTCAGTCTTTTATTTATACAGTGATACAAGCTAATACTTTCTGCATATATCCTGCTCTTGCAGGTTTTTTTATATGCCTTTCTTGAAATAAAAAAATCAATAAATAATGTATTGTTTAAAAACATCACCCAGTGTCATCCTCTGCTGCAGTAGCTTTACTGCACCCAGTTGCATGTTCCTAACAGAAATCTTGTTAAAATATGAGTTGGAACTATATATTAATTCCACTAACGGGTAGCTGTGTTTTGCTGAAACAACAGTCTGACCTACATTTGCTAAACTGCTGCTGAAACAGCAGGTAAGTAAACCATGGTAGCAAAAATGGAAGAATGCAGCTCAGAAGACGATTCTACCCTTGTGTTTCTGCACTCTGCCTCCGTGACTTCAGGCAAGCTACATAAGCTTTTTTCCCCTCTCTCTAACCATCTTCAAACTGTTCATTCAACTTCATGTTTAGCTTCATTACTGAGGTGATGTTAAATGTATTAGAACCCACAAGCACTGCTTCTCGAGTAAGTCTTTGCTTTGTAAAACAAAAATGTGACACATTGGGGAATGTGTCTATCTGCAGCTTATGAATTCTAATTTTACTGTGAAATTACACGAGCATCAAACATATCAGAGTAACTAGGATCTACCATACGCTGTCTATGCTGTATCATATATTGACCAGCCTTGAGAAAACATGATCTTTTGAACATCAGTGGTCTCCTATTGAAATGCAAACACTGTGTAAAAATAACTGGTTGAAGGGAGGAAAGTAATCCATGCAGTTTTTCTGTGAGAGGAGGAATTGTAGAATACAAAACCTCTTGTAGGAAACAAAAGTATTGTGTGTGAAACTCACACAGGAAGACTGGAAGCACATGACAAGTGAGAGGATGAAAGGAATATACCCTTGTTGTAGGGACTTTTTAAATGAGGCAGCAACTAGATGCAGAGCAGTTTTACTTAGAACAGATTGATAAAGACAGACTCAATGGTCCCAACAGATACTTTATTGAAAAAGGGATTCAGGACTGGTCTGAATCAAAAGATCTTTGGGGAGTAATCCAAAAATTGAGGCATGAAGTGTGTATAGAGTTTATTGCTGTATCCAGATCTGAATTCTTCATGCTATATAGGAACAGAATAATTGGTTTTAAGATCTTATGCAAAGTGTCTGTGTGTGTCATGTAATTTACTGTTGCATGTCTTTGAAGGGTTAAATTATAAATGCAGAGTGCCTGCTGTGTACGCTCCAGGGAAGGGTGTAATTAAGCTACTGGGGAAATAGCACCTGTCTGAAAGACCTGAAGCAGTCAGAACCAAAGTCTCAATTTTTTTTGGTAAGGAATAGCAGAACTATGTGCTGGAAATACAATGTGAAGGCAAAAGGGAATGTTTACAACATAATAATCCAGTCTAAAACATGAAGCCTAAAACAAGTGTTCACTTATCTAGCTACAACTTTGAGAGGTTTTGCATGTATGAGTAAACCATGCATCCTCAATTGAGAACACTTAAAGAGAAAAGTTACAGAAGAAGTAAATGATTGCTGTAGAAATTTTAATTTGCATATCACAACTCACCTTGATAAGAGTTCCATACTGTGCTTGGTGATACTGGTTTTTTTTTTTACTATGTCTTGTTCTATCCAAAGCAGCATAACTAAAGGAAAGAGGGAAGATCTTTTCCCTCCAACAAAAAGTGAAGGAAAAATTATTTCAGAAGAAACCAGTTATTTCCTTGGTTTAACTACCAGACCAGAGCTTTAGAATTCTCCTAGTTTTGTTTTAGGCTTCCTACACAGATAAACTGCATTTGGTAGACACATGCTTTTAGAAGCTGAAAATAACCATGAGGGGAATAACAGGAGCAGACTCTATAGGCCTAGATTCACTACAGCTACATTATCGCAGTTGAATTGGGGAGTCAGAACCCAGCATCAGCAGATACAAAGGAACCTACTTACCATAACCATGGGAACAGACTATTAATATGTAATTAATATTATATGTAGCTTAGACCAGGGCAAGAATTCATGAGGCTGATTTCAGGACAAGGGGAGACATTTCCTCACATTTGCATCTGTAAGTCAGGCCAATGTCTGCACTTACTGCATCAGACCTACTCCCCACTGGGGCACAGAGTGGTACAGGTCTGATCTAGACACGTACACATACATGACTGCTTTTCTGTTGAACTAGACTTTGTACACCATACAGAGTTTATGCAAGCTTTATTTTTTATGGATGTTGTAGTAGGCTGAGAGAGATCAGGTATTAGTTTAAATTAGTAAAAAGTTTGAATGAAGCAGGCATACGGGATGTAATTTGGCAGGAACTTTGCAGTGCAAAATTAATACATCCAAACACTTCTACCACATGTAAACTGCTGGAGTGAGATTATCCTGGCTCAGTGCTTTATATCCTATAGCAGAAAAGTTTTTGGTCTGGATTAGTGCCCTATTGTTAGATTTACTGTGGCTACAAATTTATTCAGCTAATAGCTTTTCTTCTCTGTGTTGCTGGCTCAGTGTAGAGCTGGAGGGTGACCACCACCCCAGCACATCTACAGACATTGAAGTGTCTGCTGTAAGGCAACCAGTGATTTTGATGGGTTTGTTTTTTTCTCTGAGAGGAGCCTTTCAGTTGTCTGGGCTTATCATGGGAGTTTGCTGAATCCCAGGTGCTGCTGATTTTCCTGCTAATGTCTAAAGAGAGGGAGATGTTTGACATGCAATAATAAAAACCCAATTTTGTGCTGTTAATCAGCTTGAGCATTGCTATGTATAAGTGCAATCCATTCCCATAAAAGCTTTAATCTTCTGTTTCTTGGCAGACTGCCTAACTCAGGTGAGGCTCCAGGCTGCCTCAGCTAACCCCTTAGACCATTTGAAACTAACCTGGGTAAGCCCACACTCTTGTCCATAGCACAGAAGTTCCCTAAAGTGTTCCAAAAGCATGGATAGAAGAGTGCAAACTTCCTACAAGGCTTGGAAAAAATTAACTAGTTATTTGCTAGTTATCTTTTTGGTAAACCTTTCTTCGATGGTTAAGTACAGTCACTGTCTCAAGAGTGGTTGTGTTGTAGTCAGAAGTTCTATATTTTTGATCATAAATCTGTTGGTAAAAGAGACTATTTTAGTCTTGTACAACACTGGGCATATTGTCTGTGATTAAAATAGCAGGTAATAACAATAATGATGATTCAGCTACATGGAGAAAATTCAGTTCTTCCCAGAGAAAAGTCAGGAAAGCAGGAAAAAGCTAACTGATATTTTAATTTATTAAATCCATTCACATTTAACGGATACAAAAAGGTGCAGCCTTGTACTGTACTCAGACAGCTACCAACTCAGATGATGATGGACTGTCAGATGCAATCAGCTGCAGCGCAATCAAATTCAACAACCCGACTTTTCTTTTCTGTGCCTTCTTGTTAGCATTTGTAAAACTTTTCAGAATCACTGAAATCTGCCATTCTCCTTCTAGACCAATGTTGGCAAAGCTTCAATCAGTCATAGCTTTACTAGCAATTAATTTGAGAGCACTGCTGTATCATTAGTTCAGTCAAGTAATGAACATTGCACTAGGAAAATTGTCTAGTTTAAGAGGTATTAACCTTGTTTTCTTAGGGATTTTTATTTGTAAAAGTCATCTTTGATTGAACTTAATAGCCATCTCACAGCGGGAGAACTGCCAATGTGAGAGGTAAATTATGTGGGACCCTAGAACTTTGTTGAAAATACTAGGACACACAAGTGATTACTGTTTAGTTGCTGTTTTATATGGATAAATTAATCTTGTGGAGTTCAAGATTTTGAAAAATCTACCGAGTTGATGGGTTGGCTGGGCCTCCCACGTATACTCAACACTTCCACTGACTTCACTGGTCTCTACTGTTTCCTTGAATTTCACAAGTAGGGTCTATTCCATGAAGTCTTTCACTGACAGAAGCATGTCCACCTGTACAGTCTCAAAACTTGAGGGTAGTCAAACAGTGAGAAAGAGCATTTGCGAGTTTATAAACTCCATTGTCTCTAGTCCTGCAACACGTTCACCCACATTGACAACCATTGAATTCAGTGGGTTCTCTAAGGATATCAGCATATGATCTCAATCCACTTCTTACAAGGGGAAAAGTTGCTGCAGAAGTGTCAATGCCCCTATAGCAACCTGTCGGTTGCATAGCAGAGAAAAAGTTAATTGATTAAAACCTATTTTGCAACCATGTAATTAAACTCAGTTCTTGGATTCAAGAATACATATATTCAAGCCTTTGAACTTTTGAATTGCTTTACTTATTTTGTATGCCATATTGCCTTCATGACCATGTATTTCCCAGTAATATAAGAATATTTTAAGAAGCTCTGTACCAACATTCTCTTTTTTTTCTGCCTCAGACTAAAGAAATGTCACAACAGTTGGTACAAATGGTCAGTATGAGACTGAGTCAGATGACAGAGTTTTGGAGGGATTCTGGTTTCCCCCAGAATATTCAGCTTTGTCTTCTACCAGGGTTTCATCCTTCAGTTTTAATTAGAATCCATAAATTGGTATTAAAAGGCTGATTACTCTTAAATTTAATAAGATGACAACTGCTGTAAGATTTATAAAGCTTTGCTATTTTTTCCTAGAATGCAAGAATAGACAGATTAAAGCTGAAGCCAGAAATCTGCCGATTAAGATAAGCAATCGGTAACCTTAAAGAAAAGGTAGAAGAATTGTTCCTCTGCATTGCCTCCTTACTGTCAAGAAAGGAGAGGAAACAGGAAGAGACAATTACTCTTTTCTGAGCTACAGAAGAAACAGATTGTGCAGAGCGGTTGCACTGGATGGCTCTGGCAACTGCCTTCACTAGTGAGAAAAAAAGAAATACCTTGAAGATTTTGCCATAGTATACCAGCCCTGGGGTATCTTGTAAAGGCTAATCAGCCAGTCTGACAGGCAGCTGAGATGCTAAATCAGCTAAGAATGATACTTATTAAGTATAATCTTAGTAATACATTTTCTTACTTCATCTATTTGTAATTTTATTCTAGTATTGCAAATGTGTATTATCTTCTAGCTAACTAGATTTTTATTCTTAAACCTTTTCAAAGGATTTAAGGATCTGGCAAACTACAAAAGCATCCCAGTTTTTTATCCCTGAAGTCAGAGGGCTGAAATACTCTTTGTTGTGCCCAGCATCCCAATACCTTTATCCATGGTATACAAAGAGCATCAGAGTGCTAAATTTCTGATTCCGTCAAGCTGAGAAAAGATAGTTTAAGTGGCGTGTGAAAGAATCATCATCAGTGGCCTGTCTAAGGTAGACATGTTTCCTGATTCTAGCAAAGTATTTGGAAAGATGTCTAAACTTCAGAGTCCTTAGACCATCACATAGAGTATATATTACAAATTCTGTAGTATGTAGCTACTTCCTGGAAAAATAATTACAAAGCATTTTGGGTTTAATGCGGTATTGCTAAGTGATTGCTTTGAACAACTGCCTTAAAAGCAATATTGAAATTACTGTATTAATGTGACAAAGTTGCTGCTGGGATTGTATATGATCAGAGGGCCCTTTATTCCTTCATTAATAATAATAGCTGCAAGTAACAATGCAGGCATTTTTCTTAGTAACCGTAATCACAATAACGCACATTTAGGATCTTGCCCTTAACTGAGATCTGAAGTCTTGTTGTTCACACACACATTCTTGTCACAAGGGTTTTTTTTCTCACTAAGAGTTGATGGAATCTGTGTAAGAACCTCTGCTGCTGTGACCTGCATGAAATCATGTCCTACAGTCTCCCTCACACATTTTCATGCAGGATATTTCTGTCGGCGTACTGTTGAATAAGTACTAGGCAGCCTCAAGTTTCTTCACCCATTCTTCTGTCTGAAGTTGTATCACTGTGGCATCTCAGCCTCTTGTCTCTATGCCTTTTGGCTCCTTCTTTGATAATATTGATGAAGTATCTTTCTTGTATGTGCATAGGAAAAAAAAAAAGAGGAATGTGGCAGTTCAGAGGTACAGCACAGCTGATACCTCTGTGTATGGAAAGCAGAGGAGTAAAGAGTAGAGATGTGCTTGTCCTTGCTTCCCTGCAGATCTCAAGCAAAGCTTAAGATGAAACGAAGAGCAAGAGTGAGAACAAATATCCAAGTACAGGGCTAGGCAACTTGAGTCAGGGGTTCAAGTGTAATTCTTCATAAAAATCCTAGTTTCAGCCATACAAAAACAAATCTCAGAACTTTCTTTACATAAATTTGAACAACACATCTGCAATTTTTAATCTTAATAAGCAGTCTACCGTGAAATATTCATACTAGGTTGCATTTGCCATAGAAAGTGCTATAAAGATGTACAGAGATCTGGACTTACTAAGACTGGGGTTTCTCTCGTATCTTCCATTACCTCCCAATGAGCAGCCTTCTCTGGTTTGTGCTAAACCAACAACAGAGAAGGGGTGACATTAGAGACTCCCAAGTGGCTTTTGCTACTTAACTTGTTGGTAGGAAGTCACAGTACATATCAGCAGGAACACAGGCAGAAAGACAAAAGGGGAAGAAAGCATGCACCAGATGATTGGAGAGGCCCATCAAGGAGGCAAACGAAAGAGAAATAATTGCTAGGAAGTTTTCTTAGTGCATTTGCAACTTAAGCACATGCATAGAGCTACTGAAGACAAAGATGACAACCAATAATAATGCTTTGCTAGAGAGGCAGGTCTAGGTCACGGCTGTGTTCATGCTGGTCAGATCTGATTGACTGTGACAAACAGTGCTGAGTAATTGCTCTAATCACTCTGGTAGGCATTGTACCTTGGCCCAGCAAAAGAATGATGCAACAGCGGCTTCAGAAGCCTGCCGCACCTTCAACCTGACATCTCTGACAGCAGCGCATTTGTTTTAATGGGAGGGTTATTTGGAGTTGCCGCTGTTCAACAGGGGAGAGCCCAGTGAGTATTCCTAAGTTGGCCAGAGATAAGGGCCTCATTAAAGTGCTCAGGAGTACTTATTTGCAGGTTGACTTGCTGTGATGATCAGTTGGTAGAAAACCATAACAATGAGAAGCGCAAAAACATGTCATAGAGCATCGGCTGCAGGTTTGTGTTTCTCTAGAAGCACAATTAGGGTGGTGTGTCATCAAAACTTTCACATCAACAAAGCAACACATTCACTTTAAATGAAACAAAGTCAAATCTACTTAAAGGAAACCAAAACTGGAACATTCTTCTGAAGTGCATGCCACTTCAGGACGCCAGACTGTTTTAGAAGAGTATGGGGTGAAAGACTGCATGAGGAACCCATAATTCCCTCCTGTAACTCCCTGTTTTTTTCCTCCTCCATGTTTTCATACTCTCTGCTTACAGCATCAAGGTTGTGTGAAGTCTAAAGTTGATGAAGCAGCCTGAGAAATTTCCATCTTTTCTGTTACAGGATGCCTTCAGAATGACTGTGGTATAGAAAGGAGCAGGTTTTTTGCCTAATTGCAAAGGGATGTTAAATTTCTCAAGCTCTCCAGCCACTCCACTCTCCTAACAACTTGCTGCCTCTGGTAGTCAAGTGTGTTCAGGGCTCCCCATAACTGGGCAAGGCTGACTCAAGTACCCAAGATGAACTTGAGTATCTGTTTTGCTGGCTGCTACAAGACGCATCTCACAAACAGTATGTGCTACATGATTTTACTGCCAACTGTCTCAGTATCAAAAGCAAACACTGTTTGCTGGGATGCACTCCCAAGTATCTCATCTGTAAACACTAAGTGAATTGTCATTGAAATATAGAGCATAGCCTTCTATTATGAGAGCTAAAATGTTTAACACATGGGTGAGTCCCCTCTGGGGGACTAACACTTGGCAGAGCTGGCCTCCCTTAATAACATGATGTTCTCCAATAGAATGACTACAATAGATAATACTAAGTGGATGTAAGTGAAAGGCATGCTGGCAAATACTTTGTTGATTTTTACTCACGTACGTGTGTGTGTGTGTGTGTGTGTGTGTGTGCGTGCACGTGCGTTCACATACAGTATATATGTCTGTAAGGAGGTCAGGCTGCTTGACCTTCAGAAAATAGGTGGAGCTGCAAATTCAGCAGCACTGCTGTTTGCACTGCTTTAAACATTCATTCCCCTGTAATGGAGGAAATCCAGAGCTGCCCTTTAGGGCAAGTTTACAGTTGGTTTTATATCACCTAATGGCTGCCAGGCAGTGGAAGCTGTGATTTGGCTTTATATTTACAATGCATATTCTCTAAATTATTTTCTATTAACTTAGGTTTTCAGCATTTTGTAGGAGTGTATGGGTCTGTGCATGTGCATGTGTTTGTGTGTGTATGTATAAGAGAACAGAGGGAAACTCAGAGCATGTGGATGAGTATCAGCCAGTTGAAGGAGTGTTACAGCTTCCTCGTCAGTGACTAGTGCATGGGAAAGGCGTGATATGCTTGGGAAGGCAACCACATTTGCCTTCTGTCAGATTTATCCAGGAAAGGCGAATTTGAACAAATTGTCACACGCTTACTACAGCTACAAATGATTACCAGAAGTCTGGAGAATGACCTACAGGATCATTTTAGTAATATCACAGGTTGGTTTGCACCTCTTTGCTGGGTTTGATTTTAATTTTCATTTTGCAGATATTCAAGGCCAGGTCAGTTAAGAGGGAGTTCTTCAACAGGCCTGAAAATACCTCATTGAACTGAAGTTCAATCAGTTGGAACTTTTCCAAAGACAAAGGAAAAAGAAAAGTTTCCAAACATACAGATCAAAATGGACGGGAAGAAATTTGGGAAAAAGTAAAGCCCTAGAAAAGTTACTTTTAAATATTTTGGGTTTTGTTGTTTGGAGTATTTTTTCATAGATGAACTTTGCCTAGATCTTGCGCTCCATATCTCATATAAATAGACATAGCAGCTTAATCACAGGATTTCAGAAAGAAATCATGGATTTATGGAGAAGGTAGAACTCAAGAGTCACACATATAAAGGGACCCAGCATTAGCCCGTGCTTTCTTCAAGACTGACCTAAATATCTTCATTAATTTGCAAAGCTGTTCACCCAAAACACAGCCTGTTGAGCTAGTTTGCTCTTACTGTGGTTTGGCATGGGAGTTCTTGGGCCACTGAAGCCTCTCCTGAGCTAACTACTGAAACATTGCTCCACTTAATTTTATTTAGGGTTAGATGAGGGAATTTTTGGAATATTGGAAAATTTTTTAAAATTACATAGCTTCTGTCATTCCCTGATGTAAAAGGGAATTTATTTTGACTTACCGGTCCAATTTTTTCCTTTTCTCATACCAGTAGTAATGAGTGACTCTGTTTATTTCATTGAAAACATGTAGTTATATCCATAGTTGGTATCCACAGATGGGGCTCCAGTGACTTTGATTTGCACAAGCTATGTATTTGGCCCATTTTCTCAGTGGATTTATTCCAGACACATATGAAGATTAGAATCCAACCCAACAGGTATCCAGAATGGTTACAGTTTTAATTGTGGGAATTACTTGTGTAGGGACATTACACTGAAATTTGATTATAGCTGCTTCGACAAGTGTAACACTCTGTAGGAAAATCAATCCTGTTTCTGTAATGAAGAAAAACAAGTCATTTTCAAAAGGAAATATGATTATACATTCACAGCTTAGGTTGAAGAAACAGAAGGCAGCTTAATACAGTGCAGGCTTGCTCAGAGGGAATATCCACTCGCTGAGGCCAGCATAACAAGATTGGATTCCAGTTTAATGTGGTTGTGACTCAAATCCCTTTGGAGAGTTTGTTTGACAATCTGACAAAGTTATCTCAAGAAAAATAGGTTAAAAAACATAAACTTGACTTCAGTAACTGCATTTCCTCTTCAGCATGTAGAGTATTTTGCCTGGAGGCCCCTGCAGCCCGAAGCCCCATAGGTAATACCACTTTGTGCCTTTACATAAACCAAAATGTTTTAGCAGGCATATTGCTCCAAGAAAAGGCTTGCCATGTGATCTTAATACGGGGAAATAAGGTCTTTCTGATCTCTCTATATGAAAAAGAGAATATGAAGGAGATGAAGTGTAACTGTTGTTACTGCAAGGATGTGGGCTCATCTCCGGTAATTTCTAACTACTGTTTTAGTTATTTTTCAGTAGATGCCTGGTTCCCTCATGATGCATTTGAGAAATTCCTGTTTAATGTTGAATCCTCACACTTAGTGTCAAAGCAGAATGTGCTAAGTGAAAGTGAACGTGCAATACTGTTCTGCTTCCACAGATGGGAAATGGAGGCACAGAGAAATGTGCCATGTCGCCTTTGGGGCTAATTGTTTAGTCACTGGCAGAGTTGAGTCACTCCCACACTCTATCTTCAGGCGTAGTCACAGAGTTGCAGTGGCAGTAATTGTCTTCAAGATATTACAACCTCTAACTACTCATTAGTGTCCCCAGTTGTCATTTACCATCTTTCAACTAGTGGTTACCAACCCACAGTTGAGCCACCAGAACAGATTATGTATATCCTAATAGATTCAACGCCTAACCAGCCAGGTCTTCTCAAGTCACCTTCATCTCTTATGAGGACAAGCTGAGAGAATTGGAATTGTTCAGCCTGGAGAAAAGAAGGCTCTGGGGAGAACTTATAGCAGCCTTTCAGTAGGACAGACTTTTTAGTAGGGCCTGTTGCGATGGGACAAGAGGTAATGGTTTTAAATTAAAAGAGGGTAGATTCAGACTAGATATAAGGAAGACATCTTTTATGATGAGAGGTGGTAGTTGCTCCATCCCTAGAAATATTCAGAGTCAAGCTGGACAGTGCTCTGAGCAACCTGATCTAGTTGAAGATGTCCCTGCTCATTCCAGGGGGGTTGGACTAGATGACCTTTAAAGGTGCCTTCCAACACAAACTATTCTATGATTCTATCTCTGCTTTAGGTTGAGCTGGATGAACTGAAACAGGATCTTCACAGCAGCTCTGTCATGAAATTAAGAAGTGGTCACAGATTGCTGAGAGAGGTAACTTCTTAAACTTCCCTAGGTGCATTTCCAGTAATAAATCTGACCGTTATTTCCTGACCAGCATTGCATCCCATGTGATGAACTACTGATTCTTGGTGACCATACTCTTCTACATCTCTGGCTACAATCTATTCGAATGTTTCAGTCACAATTGCATCCTAGAAATGAACTATATGTACATACTGGTAAGCATGGGTACTAATGCTTTACTAAGTAAAGAAAGCTTTTATACATCAGGGTAGATAACTTAAGCTTTGCCTGTCTACTGAACCACTCAGGATATCATGAGGAACAAAGTATGGTCCAATTACATCATGCCATCTTTGAGGGTGTTGCAATGATCTCAGTTTGGCTGAACTTGGGAGAGTATGTATGACCTAGCTATGTAGAGAAGCCAAGGAGATATTTAGATACTATGGTTATTTCAGTTTTAGAGTACCTAAACCCAAATCAGAAACAAGATGACCAGAAGTGCAAATCAGTGGCATTTATTTAAAAAAAAAAAAATGTGGAGCTCTAACTTATCAGAATATATGATTTAACTGAATATTAGCTAACAACCTTACTTCATTAGCAGACCCCTCTATAGTCTCTAGAGCATTCACCAGTCCCTTTTTCCTCACATACTGTTCCCTGCACTTTGAAGTTACAGTCTTTTGATGTGGTAAGCAGACTGAACCCATATCTTGTTCCACCTGTTCGGAAGTTTACTGATGCTTGATACTTTCCTTACCAGTGCCATTTTTTCCATCATGACCTCAGTCGCCCAACCTATGACCTCACATATGCTCTGCTAGGATATCCCACAGATGAGGATCTTATTTTTGCTCAGCCCCATCACCTTGGTTTTCTCTCAAGGTCAAGTAGTTGGACACATCAATGCTGAGAGCTGTAGCTTGCTGCCTCTCACCTGAAGTGACTCCAAGGCAGGGTCTGGCCCAGCAGATAAGTAAGGCATTGCATGCTTAAAGATTGTAGTAGACAGACCCTGGAAAGACAACCTGAACTAGATGTAAGCACTGTGCACTAGGATTCTCAGAAGTAAGTGTAGGATGGGATATTTCTGGAAGCACCAAATTACATGACTGGTTGACCGTGACAGCAAACTGTTCTGTCTCCAGGGCATCAGTTGAGGAGTACAGAGAACACAACTTTTATGATGTCTGAGAGACCAGTTGAAGATGACCCCAGCACAATGTTGCAGTGACCCAACATGTTGTTAGGCAATCAGGATGGGTCACAGGACAGAGGGAGAGGATACACACTTGGTTGAGCAATGCTCATTCTAAATTCCTGCATGTCACACTCACATCATGAGCCGAGGCACTTCCAAAGAGCATTCTGAACTTCAGCACTGTCTTACTGACTTGTCAGCCCCACATTGATTGGGACCCAAATGTTAGGAGTCAAGACCTGCCACCTCCCAGATAGCAAAAGTCCCCTTCTCCTCAGTGTTTAGTGAGCACTGCTGGTTGGGTGGGCACCTTCCCGAGAAACAGCTGCAAGCAGATATTTGGGAACATTTCTTTCACAAGTTTTTCCCATAGTGCTGATCTCCCAATATTTGAAGTTCAACCTTCTGCTGGTAGTCATAGCTCTTCTTACAGACCCAGATGCTTCAGGGGTCTGTAAGGAACCTGCCGTTTCTTGGACTTACTGTACCCAGTTTTATCAGCAATAAGCAAAAGTTTGGCAAAACAATCAGTTCTGTCCCCTGTTCCTCCTTCCCTGCTCATGCAGCTCAGCATGAAACACCATTCCCTGGGCATGACATCTGCATGTCTCTATCACCATCCTCTAGCAGGAAAGGGCCACTTTCAGGGGCATGGCGAGTAACAGATCCATGTTGCCACCTACTGCATCCTGGAAGCTGTGATGCCCTGGCACATGGTGACATGCAAACAGCACCTTACTTGTGACACAGTGACCTTCTAAGGTTGTTCTTGTGGTAATAACAGCTTCATAAGCAGGAGCTAACTTTCCTATCATAGCGCAACAGGTCATCATCCCAAACCACACTTGAGAGATAAGAATGAATGGCATATGGGATTCATTGTACTCTGGACTATCTCATGGCACCAGCTGACATAAGCACTATCTGATGTGCTGTGAATAATTCAACAGGAATGCATGCCTGTCTGCATCAAATTTGTATTGCCAGGTGATCCAGTAATGCATAAATCCAGTTTTAGTGATCATCTGACCACAGCCTAAATGTTCAGTGCTTGGCTCTATCATTAATCTCACCGTGTGATTTTAGACAAGTCATTTTCCCTTCCCCGAGAATCACTTTCCCACAGCTGGAAAATGGGACATAACAGGTTCCTGTAAACCCATACTTCTCGGGGGCTTACTGTCCCACTGCAGGATATAAGTAAATCCTGCTAGGATAGAATGAGTATTTGCAAACAAAAAAGAAATAATAATAATGATTTAAAAAATGATGAGAGGTATGAGAACAGGGAACAGCTGTGTTTTAAAGGTTGGTTGAAGGCTGCCTCCAAAAATAAGGAGCCTTATTTTTATTCAGAAAACACTTTTAGAGAAATAAATTGGTTCTCTGTCCATCCTGTAGATGCAATTAGTCCAAAGAAGCCCTTTCTGAGGACTGTACTCTGGGGCACATGGATCAGCATCAGCATTTGCAAATGCTGGTACTGAGAACATCTTTTTGCTTCTGTAATTAATTAGATGAAACCGAAATAATATTTGCAGTTTTGTCCATCACTCATTTTTCTCTTTTCTAACGGGCACTTTTTATTACTGGACTGAAATACTTCTGTGAACAGTATTAGGCGATTTCACATGATGTCAACTTGTGAAACACCACAGTTAAAAAATAGATGTGTGGGAATAGTATGATGAAATTTATGTTTGTTCAGCCAAATTTAAAAAAAAAAAAAATCTGAAAGAAAATGGAATAATATGGATCAGAAATCATTCTATACCCTACTTACTATCTTTTCCAAAAATATACCTTTTAACCTTCCAATACAACAGTTATGCTAAAGTAGCATGTAATGTTGAATAAAGTATTGCATTTACACAGCCTATTTTTCTTTCACTGCCAATGTCTGTCAGATACTCTCACTGTTACTAGTGCCCTTAATGATTAATGGTTTTGGCCATGTTTTAGAAGAAAAGCAGTTTTAACTCAAAGCCATAGAAGAAATGGGGCAGAAACATTATGGGCTATATTCAGTAGTGGATTTGAACATCTCAGATATGCCTAAAGCCTGTTTTAAGCTCATACATCCTTTTTGGTCTGTTTCTTTTGATCTCTTTTTTTAAAAAAAATGTATATCCCTATTGCACAAAACTGAGATTGACTGTAAGTGATATAGTCCCCAGTTTAACAAAGCTGTTAAAGTGAAGCATGTGTTTAAGTATGTGAGTAATCAATAAGCTCAACTCCAGGGACATGAAATAAGCATGTGAATACACAGCTTCCTGTGTATTATTGGCATTGCCTTGGCATGGTTGAGAAGGGGGAACTCTTCTGCATAAGATGATCCCAGAGCAGTTTTCAGTGGGAAACTACAAATTAAAGCAGCCACCCATGTGCTGAACAATCTTCTCTCTAACCTCCTGAGTTTGGATCTCATGATTTGCCCATCATCATAGTACCTCAGCACATTGGAAAGTTAAGTCAATCATTTTACACTAGATTTCAAGTTTTAAAAAGTTTACACTTAAGTTGACAACCGTGGAAATTTACTTATATTACTTTCTGGCCAGAGACGGAGTGCATATTGCTTTACACACCCAGCCAAAGGTTACTGATGATTTCAAAAAACCCCAGGCCTAGAGAATGTGAAGAAATGCATTGTTCAAATCAAGGTTAATTTATAATGCACTTTGATCTTCTACTAAAAAGTAACAAATTAAGAACATTATCCTATGCCTACCACAGATTTAAAAATATTAAAAATGGAGAAATTCCTTTTACTCATGAAGATCTAATGTCTTTTATTATTGTGCAGGATTATTTCTTAATTAGTATCACATTTGCTAGCATTTTATCCAGCAAAGATTTAAATGTCTCAAATAAGAGAATTTACAGTTTATATTCATTCTGTCAATGCTGAGATAATGGTGTTACTGGTGTTGCATAAAAATCACTAAATAAGTATTAAAAATAAGAGGAAAGATTCTTGCCATTTCCAACGAGAAAGTCTGCCACGGTACTATACATGTGTCTGAGCTACTATCTCAAACTGTAAATTTTAGTAAATCCTTCAGGTAAAATGAAAGGGTGAGTCTCTGTCAAATTACCAAGTCAAAAAAGCAATTACCATTACCACCCCAAAACCCCTTTTATTTCTGAGTTATATTTAGGGCAGATATTTTCAGACAACAAACCTAACCCAGTGTCTGTCAAAATCCTTTCTGTGAAATGTTGATCTGCCAAAGATTTTCTTTAAAAGTTAAGCTGGTGCTCTTTTTATTTCTTTATTACAATGAAAAATGTGAATCTTTTTCTTCTGTTTCTTTTTTTCCCCTATACTTGTTTACTTTAAAAATAATGGGCAAAATCCTGTCCCACTTAAGCCCCTGGGAGATCTGCCAAGATATCACTCATTTAGTGCAGCTTTCACACCATAATGTAAGTATTATGGATGTTGAATTTTAAATAAAAACATCCTCTTTCTAAATGCTTTTTAGTCACTAAAATTAAACAAACTGAAAGAATCAAAACAGTCGATGCTAAAAACCCTTTCTCTCCTAAACGCTTGACATTTTTTGTTCCTGTCTCTTCCAATGTTATAATTTAAATAGTTTTTCAGTTCTCACAGGCAGGCAAGACAGGACTTGAACAGTGAACAAAAAATCCCTGCTTTCTTCTCACCTCCTTTAAAAAATGCCCATGAGACAGAGTTTCTAAGCATAGAAAATAAAAAAAATCCCAAACAATCCTATTATTTTTATGGGTCACAATTAAGACTTCAATTAGTTGGCTTACTCAGTTAATTCAGGTTTTAGCTAACGTTTCATTTTTGAGCAAGAGATATTGACTCATTCACTGAAGTTCCTAACAAGCAGTTCTACTCTGTTCTTTGGAGTAGAGATTTTTCTCTTTTTTAAAAATTGTAATTTTTTTTCTATTTGAAAATAGAAAAATAGGGGGGTTTAATGTTTCAATGCGCAACTAGATTATAGACACTTCTGATTTAGATAATATCTACATGCAAACACCAAATGATAGTTCCTTTTTCATCAGATGGTTAGGCATTTCAAGAGCATCAGGGCAAGGCAAATTTGAGTTCTGACATTGTAATAGGAATTCTTGTGAAGCACAGAGTGCTCAATAAATGACAAAGGTATCTCTTGAGGAACAGCTGAAAGCCATTTATACTTGGGCATTTCTACAGCATTAAAAAAAAAAAAAAGCAGAATGAGACAAATTTATTGCTGTTATTTTTATTGATTAAACTTCATGGTAAATTTGAAGTGTATTCAGTGGCAGGGTAGTCTCTGGAACCCCCTGTCTAATCTGACTAACAAGGATAAACTCACAGTTGTACAGTCAATGTGTATTAATCAGCTATTAGATGTGACACATACACAGTGACACAGGTTAAGAAAATTTGGGAGGAGGAGGATTCTTTATGCTGATAAGAGGTTTGCACTGTTGCATGACAGGACATGCAAAATACTCTTCTATTAAATAAAATGAATAATGTACAAGAACTAGTTAAGGAATAGATAAAATATGAGCAAATGTGTTATAAATCTTTCTCCATCTGCTTTAAGAATGCTGATTCATGTCAGAACACAGGTAGATACTGTATTATCATGCATGCGTTGAAAAAGATTTGTAAATGAAGGGAAGATGACAAAACGTGGCGTTACCTACATACAGCTATATGAGATTGGATTTCAGAAGAGTTGGTCATCTCTTTACTAGTAGACTTTACATAAATCTCCTCACTTAAAACTCTCTTTTTTAACTATACAAGTATGTGCACCTTTGTCTCCCAGTGAGGCAATACATCACTCACAGTGCACCCATAGGCTAATCCTATTGCAATTATATTTGTGTTTCTTCCATGAGCTCAGCTAGAGGAGGCCCATACCACAGCCTAGTGTCCTCTAGTAAAATGCAGCTATAGACTACCTACACTTGCCTGTGTCCCCACTGTTAGTGGCCTAAGAGCTTCACTTGCAGACAAATACAGCTGTGGCAAATCTGATTCCACCTTATCTTTCTCTTGGAGCACGTGAGGGACATCTGTTACTTTTCTTCAAAAATTGCGGCTCCTGCCCTGGGAGTGTAATTCTGATCTTTCTCTACAGATTCTTGCTCCTTACATTCGCAAATGATTTCCCAGCAGACACGGGAGCTCGTTCCACTCTAAAATGCATGTATTACTATTTCAATGTTACACTTCTTTACAATGTTATTTACAGCCATGTGCTGTGCTCTGATTTTTGTTTTCCTGCTTGTGTGTGCTCTTTCCTGCTTCCCCTTCTGCCAGGTGAAATGCAGGTATACCATCCCCCACCTCTTCAGTGATGGCAGCTCTGACCACTGGTGTCAAGCTCTGGCAGGAAGGCAGAATATACATGCTTCTTTCAAGAGCTGACGGTAAACTTTTTCTGATACATCTGAAAAGGTCATTTATAGTAACTGCTCCTAGAAGGGCTGTCTGATCTGGATAGGGCTCTTCTGAATTGGATTTGACCCTGGCCCGAGCTGTGAATTATGCTTTTCTGACTACTCAGTAGTTTAGTCCTCACCTTCTAACAGTTCACTCCCTTCTCTCTGAACTTTGAGCCTGACTGATGGGGAGGATGGAAAGGCTTTCCTTGCAGGCCCTTGGGGTTCCCTGTAGGGAAGGAAATCTCTTGCAGATCAGGTGGTGGGCTTTGCAGTATCAGTTTAGGCCAGCAGCTTGCAGGCTTACCAAGCCTGACACCCAGAGAAGGCATTTTGGATGCTTCTTCCCACCTCCTTCTCTCTTTCCCACCTCCTTTCTCTCTTTCCCACTCCCCAGAAGATGTTATTGTTACATCTAATCTCTGTTATCTATATGCTGTGTACTTCCTGTACACTATCTCATCCATCAGACTGTAAGTCATATATTTAAGGATGTGTCATTTGCAGACTTAGTCCAATGAGTAAAAGACCTGAGTTTGGTCCAGATCAGCTGTATGATAAAGACAAAGGGTAACCTTACTAGTTCAGCTGTCTAGCCCAAATTTACTGTGTTTAATTGAACAGTGATAAATTCAACTACCCAACAGAGCAGAACACCTCTTTCCTAAGCATCGGTTTTATATTTATAGGGATTTTAGGTATTCACCTACAGTCACCATACAGCAAGATATAAATGGGAACAAACTGCAAGAGGAAAGACAAACTGATAGATTGTTAGACAGACTGAATCAGTTTGTAGAGTTGACAATTATATTCATTAACTCAATCAGCCTTCCGTTAATAGTGTGGGTTTGATTGCTGTCTTGCCTACAGTAAATCTCCATCAAAATTACAACCATCAGTTAGTCCCCATTTTTAGAAACTATATGTGCTGGAAAAAAAAAAAATAAAAAAAAAATCTGTTGCTATTTCCTTTCTTCCAGCAGCAAAAAGCTGCTCCAAAAGCAGCAGGAGGTGCAGAGCCACAGTGACCTCAGCCGGTGCCGGAGAGACCGTGCGGCGCCAGTGCCCCAGTGGGGACGGTGTCCTCAGATCTGCCTTGCCGTGCTTCCAGCTTGAGGGTGCTGAGCTTTTTCCTGCCATCATACTGCTTCTGCTCGCTGTTACAAATCCAGATGCTGTAGCCCATACTGGACTGAGATCCTCTCCAACTCCCTGTTCTCGTCCCCTCTGAGAAACAAGGTTCAGGATGGCCATGTCTCCATTGCCATTGGGTAAGGATGTGTGACAGCAACTAAGCAGATGTTAGTTGGTACTGGTGAGAAGAATTTATTATGGGTTAAAATTAATTTTAGATTTTTTTGCAGGAACTTGCAGGATACACTTTGTAACAGTGTCCCCAACATTTAGTACTATAAGCAGCATACACCTTATGCTGATAGCCTCAAATTTAAGGACTGTGGTGATTTAAAATAAATAATTCTCAGTAAAATCCTCTACATTCATTATTGCTATGCTATACAAAATTTTCTGTCATATTCTTATATTGTGAATTCTCAAGTCACAGTCCAAAGTACAGCTCCATGAAAAAACAATGCTGTAAAGAGCATTTACATATATGTTCCAAGGTGAAAGGTGATAATCTCTGACAAAGGGCTCATTAGCATATTTCTGCCCCCATTTTGTGCTAATTTATCAAGATGTGAAGATTTTTACATTTACAAATAACAGAATTGTCATTTTCACCAAAAAGCAGCATCTTTTAGCTTCCCTCTTGAAGTTTCCATCATTTTAAAATACACCAGGTGTTAATAAGGCCATATAAACATGAATGAGCGAGGCTTAGTTTCATGGATAATAGAGACCTATTTTTTCCACTGATGAGCTATAAAACCAAGATCTTTTATTTCTCACCACAGCAAATAAATCCTGTCTAGCCCCAGAATCTACAGATTGTACATTCAGCTAAAACAAATTCATATTGTTTCATTTGCATCCATGAAGTGATGTAGATTTGCACCAAACTGAGAGTCCAACTTTCTGTGTGTTCAGGGGCAATGACTCCATAGTCTGCAATCCTCATAAAATCTAACCCATCTTTTCCTGGCCCAGGTTCACATGCTGTGAAACAGAAAACTCGTTGTTGGGAGCTGGAGGCGATCACAGCATCAAGCTGTGCTGCAAGAGAAGGTCGCTCAGAGGGCTGGGGACTGAGGGCAGTTCAGGTTAACAAGTGGGAAGAGTGGGCTGGGAATGGGGCACAGCCAGTGTTCACAGTGCACTGGTTCACATCAGCTCTGCGATGGAGAAGTTTCCAGGGAGCCCCAATTTAAAGCCTCAAGCTCCTCCTCATTGCAGGAAATTTTGAGAAGTGATGCCGTGTCCCTTATTCAGAGGAAATTCTCTTAAAACTTATGCTGCTGGCATTATTTTTTTTTTGTCTGATGTGATGTATCTGAATCCTTTATATCTGACCACTTGTGTCCAGAAGCTTTAAACCCAAACTACCTTTATTTTACACAACCATAAGCAAGTAGTACGTTTCCTTTCCCCCCTCTGAAGTTAGCATGGAATCTATATGCACCCTTGGTTTGTTGTTTAGGTTTTTTTCTGCTTGCATGATTTAGAGAACTGGAAACAATCCAGAGATTGCTGATGTGTCAGAAAAATGTCAATTTTTAGCCAAATCCCACTACTGCTATCAGGAGAATAGACATTTCCATTCTAGCTGCAGCCTGGAGTCAGTTTTCCTTTGTGTGCTTCAGACCAGCCAAGTTCTCTTTTTTTTGTTGTTTTTTTTGGCAGGGTGGATGTTGGCTTATTGGTTATGAGAGCCTGTACAATCATTGCAGTGGAAATAAAAAGCCCTGACACTAGAGCAGTAGAAATAACAATGTTGGTTTCTTCCCACTAAGTGGAAATAACATGCTTTGTTCCACCAATTTGCGGTACAGAATACCTGACACGAGATGGTGTATAACATTTTGTATTTTTCTGGGAAAAATGTCTCAGCATCACTACACTGTGCCAGAGCAAAACTGCACCAAAAATGGTCAGGTGCAAGGTCACTGATAATTGGCCAAATTCTCAGAGCTGAATTGGAAATATGAGGCTACTAAGATTTCTATCAACTGATAATGTGGCCTGAAATATTTATTTCACCAGCTAGCTGAAAGTCAATTCTTGGGTACTGTGCCTTGATACCTTTTAAAAGACTGTCTCTAACCTCTAATAAATAAATATATAACAAGTGACAGGCACTTACAAAAACTGATCACATGTAACTGACAGGAAGAGATGGTGACCCTAGTTTAATAAATCATGCAGCTTGCTGAACTCGATAGTATCATATATTTTTAAGGTGAGCCCTCATAGATTTTGTATAAAAACGGAATCACTCAGGAAAAGGATTACTTTTTCTGTTCTTTATCTCACCTTATATTAAAGTAAGAAAAAGCCAGTAAGTGGCCAGGTCCACCTATTTCTTCCACTGGTGCCTTTGCAATGCTGCATGGTCACAAGCTGATTGAAAAGGAACCAAATCTTTCTAGTAACCACTTGTAACATAATTGTTAGTATATACTATATCTTAAAGGTCTTAAACAACATCTGTAGTTAAAATGTAATTTTGAGTTTTGGAGAGACCCTAGATGTGTATTTCCATTATAGTTTCAAAATCTCTAGGTTAAGTTTAACACAAATACAAGGATGTACAGCTGTCTACTTCAGTGGGCAGTGAATCAGGACTGACCTGCTCTGGGCAAGGCTGAACAGGCACAGGGTGTGTTTTTCAAATACATGAACCAGCAGCATTTCTATGAGGAAATTTTAAATCACAGTTAAGAAAATAAAGGAAACATAAATGAGTCTAGTTACATTTTTCATTTTCCTTTTCTTCACAAGTACTTTCACATTCTCATTTGGGAAAAAGCTTTTATCCAAGACCCTAGCACTAACTTCTTTAATTTTCCTTCATATTTTGTTGGCAATTTATAATGAAGGTGAGTGTCATTTGGCACAAATGAATATCCACTGGGGCCAGCAGTAGCCTTTGTTCAGACCCTGAGACTTGGTCCCAGCTTTGCAAGGCAGATGGGGCTGTGACAGAGGGAGCAGCGTTGCTACTTGACTGCCTCTGTCTCGCATGACACAGAATATGAGCAGGGTGTTGGGCAGTGCTGGTGGAGCTGAGGGAAGAGTCTTTGAATCATCCTTAGACTGGTCTCCTGTTAATGACATGGTACAGATAGTATATTTAAAATCAATAACCATTGCCTCTGTATAGCACCTCAATTTGTCAGCTCACAAGGCAGACATTTCAACTTTTCTGTGTTGGTTAAGCTGGAGTATAAATAACTGACTTTCCAAAGATTATCGATATAGCCCCTATTAATTAAATAACAGAAGGTGAACTAGGCAGGCAGAGGTGGTCTGGGGACTGGGGCATTAGCCCAGCATGAGAAATACACCAGAAGAGTGTTAGTCTGTTTCCTGCATAGCCTTAAGCAAACCACTTACCCTGTTGTGTCCTGTTTGACCAACCTGGACAAATAATCCTTCCTTGTTTCATGAGCAGGTCTGATGTAAGGATAAATATGTCAAAGATGAGAAGAGTATACAGTCTGTGTAACATGTGTACATATCTGACAGTACAATTACAGTTGTGAGAGTTTTTTGAACTTTGCATGGTCTGATCACCTTACACCCTCCCTTGAAATAAACTGGTTTACAGTCACAACATAATTTTATCCAGTCTTCATGAAAATATGATCACAAGATTTGTCTGAATTTTTTTCCCAGCACTGGTCTGAAGTAAGAGAAAGATGTACAAGGGGAAGATGAAGCTATACACGGATGCATTTCTAACTGACTGTTACAGCTCCTGGATCAGATTCTCAGCTGATAGAGCTACAGGGTAATTGGATTACCATTAATAGAAATCTCCTGATTGACACCAGCTGAGAATCTAGTCCCATCTTTTAGAATCAGAGGCTTTTTCAAAGGACTATGATACCTCTTAAGTTTTTTCTGGCTATTTGTTACGAGATGTAACGAGAAATAGAAAGAGCTTTAACAGCAAACTTCTGAGCTTTTCTGAATTTAAGTTTACTCTTGCTGTAATATCGTTTTTTATGTCACAACTAGACTGCAGATCGAAAGGCTGACTGTGTCAAGGGAATTTGGTGTTTTACATTTAGAAGGCACATTTAATGAATTATGCTGCCCCCAGATAACCCCTATTTCATTTGTATATAATGCTCAGGGCTAAGGATTGTCTTCCGGATCCTTCTCAGATGTTAGGCAGTACGATTCATGAACGGTCACATTACTGCTCCCATCCTTACTTCAGACTCAATCCTGCAAGTGCTGAGTGCCTTAACTCCCACTGAGGACATAAAATGGCTTTAATACTAAAATAATCTTAAATTTATCAAAGGCATAAAGTTCAGAGTGAAATCAAATGCTTAACTTTTTTCTCTATGTGGCTAGTGGGCAAAACATATTATGTAAACATGACCTTTTAGTAATTTAATATTTAGTACTTTTTATATTAGTAACTAATAGCTAGATATTTTTAAAAATGAAAAGTACTCTAAAACAATAGATTGCCTATAAATAATCTGTCCCCTTAATCCCTGGAGATATTACTGACTCAGCTTCCACTAACGGTCTTGTCAGTTTGCAATTCCACATCTTCAGAAGGGGAGATACAGACCTTTAACTTGATGTTGGAAACGAAATGAGAGGAATGCACAAAACAGTATATGGGTAAATGGAATGCTATTGGTTTAGGAAGAAACTATTTTATTACTTAACAGCCATGCAATGTAAAAAACCTGAACAACTAATCAGACATCAGGCTTCACAGTGCAACTTTGTTGTCTTGTCAGGGTCAGCAAATGATTTCTTCCCCCTCCTCTCTGTCAAGGCACTGGTATCATTGGCTCCATGCATTATGGAAAGTAGCACCTCTCCCTGTGGCATGACAGGATTGTCAGTAGCCTCTGGAAACTGGGCTTTACCTCCAACATGCCTATATGCTTCACATCATACATCCCAATTTGTGTTTGCTTTCATTTTGATTGTTTTTAAATATGTAAGTGATTTGCAGCCTATAAATGAATGTGTGCATTTGTACGTCTGCGAGATATCAGACCAGATGAAAAGTTTCTGCTTTTTCTCTGTGAGATTAAGTAGGTGTATGAAAGCCAGTATGTCAGGTCTGGCTGCACGGACCTATCAGCTGAACTTGCAAGCCCTCCAAGTGGCTGGACCTTCATCACGTCTGTATAGTTTAGCTAGTACAAGCAGTACCCTGTTGCAGTTACACATCTCTGTAAAACCAATGAAAATGAACTAAATCCACTCTGAAAATAATTTACATTTTTTTAATACAAAATGCAATGCAGTCTTCTGTAACACTTCTGAAGTTTTACCTGAAGACTGCATTTGGCCTCTGATTCCTATCTGCAGCACCCTGTGGAACAGTGATGTGTTCAAACACTGTCAGTCTGAGCCTTTGCGAGGAAACATGGGCATAACTTCAGTGAATACAGTATATATCATTGCCTACAGTGGAAATGTGTTAATTTAATTACCTGAGGACCTGCCCTGTGTTTCCTCAAACAGCTCTAAGTACTTTTTCTCTTCTGTTTTAGTGTGCTTTTGTTATATGAATGAACACTAGAAGAGAAGAAGATTGCAAAAGTTTTTGTATCATACTCCAAGAGCTCTCCTTTGAACTGGTGGCAAAACTCTCCTTGTCAAGAATGGAAGTAGGGCTGGGCCTGGAATGGGGTGTTTTCACAGGATTTCCTGTTCCCTGGGATTTTGTGTGAATCACTAAACATTTACAGTTGATATGGTAATTTTAAGAAGAAATATCAAATCCAAGTATTAGAATAGGAAAGCAATGTTTTCAAGCAGCACTGATGATTTTTTCTACCTGTTTTCCACTTACATTCCCTCTTTGGTGGACCTACAAAGTAAGTCATTTGACCAGCAGCACTTGTTGTTGCTCCAGGGCAGAGAGCATAGGACAGAACCAACATGCACTCTGTTGCCCGTGCAGCATCCAAGCAAGACAAGCTGTGGAATAGAAATAAACAAAACTTTCTGAAAATCCAGAGTTATTTTCTTCTCCAAGGACTTTTTCATGTATTCGCACATCAAACAAACACTGACCTGATGTGTTAGAACTGAGCTTTTGGCATCAGTATCAGCAGAGGATGTAAAAGAACTCTGCCAAGGCCAGCAGAGCTGGGTGCCTCCAATACAGCAAAGTCTCTGTAGATGCTAAATGGCAAACAGCTGCTCTTCAATATCAGCAATGGTGCATGAAAAAACCTGAGGGAAACTGCAGGTCTCTAGCGTTCTCCTCTTTGTTATTAATATTGACCTATCTGCCTTTCAAGGTAGGAATTCATGGTGTCCTTGAAACAATTTGTATCAGGGCAAGGTATTTTTTCTGACATAAGGAAACTGGTTGCAAAAGATGTGCCTGAAGTTCCTGCTATCTTCCACCTTGACTAGTCCTAGCCAAGTGCAGACGAAACTTTGTCAGGAAAGTTTCAGTGTTGGTGAAGTTGCTACATCAGACAGCCTTAGTATTTGTTGCACGGTATGTTAATTGGATTCAACCTCATGATTTTTTCCTGCTGGTGGGTATATTCATTTACACATAGTCAAAGACTTGGATACAGAGGAGAGAGATGAACTTAAAATGGCCAGATAAAGAGCAGTCTTGTCTGTGTATACCCCATTTAGTCCAAAATTGGTTTTGCCGATGACTAGAAGATAAGTTTAGTTTGGAAGCATGAAGTGGTATTCACAATATTGTTATCATTCATCTGTAGAGATTCCTTATGAGTAGTAAAGACTAGTCACTTTGAGCCTGTGAGCTTAGATGCTAAGGCAGTGAGCCCAACCTACAGATACCGTTAGCTCGCTGTTGAGTGTCCAACAAATTATTACACACTGATAATGTGATCTCCAAGTTGCACAGATAGTCTTTGAGATTGTGTCTCAGAGTCTTTGCTCTCTTTACCTAAACACTGCGTCTTTGTGGAAAGACGATGCAGCACAGTCCTAAGGCCTCAAAAGGATATGCATTAAAACTTGTAGATCCACATCTCAGGGGAAAAGGGGGGTTTGCACTGCATACAGTACACATGTAAGGAAATGATCAGCAGGAACTGAAAGTGCTTTTTTATCCTGTTTAGGGAGGTAAGTCAGCGATAGCTGCATTGTAGCAGCACACCTTTATTCAGGCAAATATGAGGGCTCCTGAGTCCTAATGAAACAATTAGACTATACGGTGTTGCTCTGTCTAAAAAGGAACAGCTTTAATATGTTTTTGAATAACCAAAACTTGCATTTTTTTCTGCTGATGTGCCCAGGAAGTTAGTGCAAGACCATATATACACAGTTATGTAAACTGCAGACATGCAAGCCCCTACCCAGTCTGCCCTGATTCCCCATGTAGATGCTTTTAATCTTTAAATACATGATACCTTATTCCACTCCATTCAAGAGATGTTCTTAAGACTTGTGTTGCTATGACACCTGCCCCACTCTTCTGATGGCAGTTTTCTTCTCCTAGCTGGGGCAGTAAACCCAAATGTGGTTCAGTTCTTCAGCCTCCATCAATAGAAGCTCAGCTCATTAAGACAAATCAGCCTTCACTGGTAATGTCAATGAACGCAGCTGGCTGTGAAGGAGGATGGTGGAAGGGTGGCCATGTTCTCCTTTCCATCACCACTGGAATATGGGCCATAATCTCCAGCAAAAGGACAAGGCAGATATCAGGGACACTGGCCCCTTAAACTTCCCTCAGTGAGTGCTGGCAGAGGCCACCTGAGCGCACCCTGAGGGCTCACCACTCTCCCTATGAAGAATGAGTGCAGACAGCTACTGTACCATCAGTTTTCATCTCGCCTTACCACATGCTGATTTCCCCATATAAACACGCCTTTGGCTGCCCTTTAGAGTCTGCTTGCTCCAAAGGTATTTTTTAGTCAACTTTAAAGATGTGAGGAGTAAGAATTTGCAACAAAGATCCCCCCGTTATTTACAGAGACTGCTTCTGGACCCTGACCATATTAAAAAGCTAAACAGAAAATCTTGCTGACATCTGGGAACCAAAATTTTTTGGGTCAAGCTGATTTGTGTTCACTGCAACCTACTTATATTTAATTAGTCCATACTTCAGGGCTGCTGTCAATCAATTTCCTCTGAAGATTGGCCACAGATGGATTTGCGGTGTTGGGGGAGGTGGTGGATGATCCTGGCACTATTGAGAAAGAACAGGTATTTCTTTAGTATGTCTTTTTCACACTTTCAGGGTTAAACCTGTCACCAGACTCAATAGTAACAAATTGATAGTTTCATAACTACACATTTCAGGATGGAATTTTACTTCAGAAATATCCATCCTCCTCTGGAACTTGGGGCATGGCCCATGGTGCCATGACTTCCTGCAAAGATCTGGAAACCACCTAAGAAATTCCTGCTTCATCCAAAATATTGGCAATGCCTTCTATTTCACCTCTTCCTTACCTGTGACACCATTTTTGAGGTTTAGAATCATTATAACAATTGTAAGGTCTGTCATTCAAAGGTCTTAAGGGGTGTTTTATAAATTTTGGTGAGTCTATATTACTGGAATGCCTACAGATGTAAGACACTGAATTGCACAACACACAGTTGGTCCCTTTACATTCCAACTTTTCTAAATGAACATGAGCTCAAAGAAGAACCTGGGAGGCTCTTCATCTTTCCCAAACTAAAAGGAGCTTAAGTTCTAGGTTTAGAGTATGTCAGACAAACAATGCATGCAGTTTTATTTACCATAGCAAATGGACAGTTTTTCATTATGTTTTTCATCACCAGGTCTTTTCCACTAAAAGATCTCAAAGAAGCAGCCTATGTTATAAATAGTAGAGAAAAATGGTAATCACGATGTTGTCTCCTGCTTCCAAATGATGATGTGCAAGGCACATACATAACTTTTGGCAAGGATCCATTTGTCAAAATAAAAGAAGCCAACTGTGTAAAGGGAAGAGACGATAGATCTTGACAAACTTGTAGATGCTAGCAAAAATGTAAACAAGAGGTTGCTGTGACTGATGTATTAATGTAACACTGCCAGAGTACTAGCTTCAAAAAATTAACAACTGTTGATGCTTTTGTGACTAGTCAAAAGAGCAAGTGTCATGATTTCTGCTATGTTTGACATTTTCTATAGTTTCTACTCAATTTTAATCTCTGTGTAATACTCAATACTCAGCTTTCTACAAGAAAGACAGAATAAGTAAGATTCCCACAAATGGGATAATACATTTGAAGACAGCTGACCTAAGAAAAGAGATAGCAGAGATGAAAATTTCTTGACATTTTTATGAACTCATCAGTTTTGCCATTTAATATATAAAAAGAAAAACCTATTTCCACTGATTGATTACTTTAATGAATAAATGTACTCAATGATTTGGTGGCTTGAGTGGATTAAATTTCCCTTGCTGGCAGGAACTGGCCTTAAATGAAAGTGTTTTGAGGGTTTATTCATTTTTCCCGCACCAAAAAAAAAAAAGATAGAAAATCAGTCTGAATTTCAAACCACTTTGATCTTTGTGTATATTTTATAAACTATTGTCTGAACCTCTGTGAGCTCCTGTGAAGTAATACCCAATTACAGTCCCACAGATAGTGAGCTCAAATAATTCCGAACCAGATTTTTCACAATGTCACTGATGTGTTGAACAACACCCAGCATCTTATAATCATAACATTCTTCTTTTGCACTATACTTCCTTGCTGTAACCAATTCAAATACTCATCATCACATAAGCCTCACTCCTCATTGTCACAAAATGCTTTCCAAAACACAGCAGTAAATAAACAGTTGGTTAAAAAAAAAAAAAAAAAGGCTGCATTGCCAGGCATGGTTTTGACAAGTTTTGTATGGAGACAGGAAGAGAGACTGAAGATCACTACAGGAAGCAACAGGGAAAATGAGAAAAGGATAGCTCGTTACAAAAGCCGAAATAAAAAAAAAAACAAACAAACAAACAAAAAAAAAACCACAAAACCAAACCAAAACAAAAAACCACCCTGGAAAAGGAGGAACTGTGATTTTGCGGAGGTGCTGGAGGACAGGACAATCTTCTATTTGCAGCCCTGTTTTCTTCTGGTAGATCCATTACCAAACTCAGGGGTTATGGTGCAACATAACCTGAAGTTCTTAAACTCATAAGGTTTGTGTTTAATTCTTCCTGCAGTCCTGAGTCAGGCATCATGTGACATCTCCACACTAATATAGATTTTCCTTTGGGTGATGTATGTGCTAATGTCAAACAAACACACTTGCCAAAAGCTAAATGTAAATTTCTTCTCACAAAGTCAGCCTCCCACAGACAGAGTTTGTGTTCGCCTGGATCTATAACATATATTCCAAACATTTTATCTTTATGAAAGTTGCTTTACTGAAAAAAATGCATTTTAAAATTTATACAATGCATTGCTTTATTTACGATTTATATTTTGAATATGCTTGTTTACTTTGTAGATTCGTGTCTCCAGAAATACAAAGTTGAAAGACACTAGTAAAGAGAAACAGATAACAAATGAAGAGATATAACATTTATATTCACTAGCAATACTGGCTTCAAGGGGCTTTGCCGCAGATAAACCTTGTGATTGCATGTATACAAAAGAGAACTCAAACTGTGGCGTCATTTGCTCCATGTTTTCCCTTGTCTGGATGTGTCCTGATGTTCGCTCCTGTTGTCTTTATGCAACTTGTCTCGAACCACATTTGCAGGAAAAAGGGTTTGTAAGCTTTCCTTTGAGGCCGGCTGCCACTCAGTGAAGGACCCTCTCAGCGTTCATGTCCGTATAAATACACCTGCCTATTCACGGTGTCAAGTCTGTATTACTTTTTTCTCATTTTTCTGTTCTGAAGCAGTTCCTAGTGTTATTGAATGGTTCCTCATTGACTCAAAAAGATCTAAAGAAAAATGTGCTTGTGTGTAGTATTTGATCATTTCTGTCCTGTTAGAGAGAAAGTAGAGATGCACTAGGAAGTGTCAGATGGTCAGATTAGCAACAATTGAAGCCTGATTACTCTTTTTTTTATTACTGATTTAACTACTGCATTCTCTAAATGCTACAGGATGCAATACTGAAGGCCATGAAGGCTTTTCATCTGGGAGAGAAGCATAGAGTCAGAATTCTCTCACAACAATTCATAACCACAGTGCATCCGATACACAGAGATATAGGCAATACCCGCCCTGGAGAGCCATCAGGGTTGCTATTTCATGAGACTTGCCTCCAGAACAAGGTGTTTCTCTGAACAGCTCTGCATAACCATGTAGTCAGTGCAGACGGACAGAATAAAAGAGGGGGCAGAGGAGCTGCTGGGATTGGCAACTAGTGATTCAGAATGGCGCACAATGCATCAGTACAGCATCCAGGTATGGGTTTAACCCACCTCAGTATGAAACTTTTTGGAACTTAGAAAACCATTGTCTTTAGAGCCACTTATAAACTGAAGTTTAAATGTCCTAGTTTCTAAGTATGTCTGTTTATTTAAACTGATATTTTCCCACTTCTCAAGAGTCCCAACTATTTTACTAGCTGACTTGGTGAATAAGGCAATTGAAGCTACATGAGCATCTACTTCTCCATAATTCTCAGCTGATACAGAGCCGCATGCAGTAGTAGTTTACTCTAGAGAAAAGTCTAGAAAAAAAGCAAGGTTTCCACCATTTGTTGTCTAGAGATGTGCAGAGTAGGTTTAGATGAACTGGCAACAAAAACTATCTTGCTTCTATGAAAGTGCTCTAGCCCTGCAATAGATAAACTCCCTAGAATCCTCAGTACAAGCTTGTTTTATTTGTGCTAATAACTACAATAGCATGAGTCTGACTGTAGAGTAGTCGTGTCCTTAAAATCTGGAGATTAATTTATAATTAGATCAGAAGAGGTGCACCAATTCAGGAATTCGCATGCTGTAGTAGAAATCCTAAATGCATCTGATTGCAATTCAACACTGAGGAAACTTTTTGTTTGAGAAAAAAAAACAACAATTGGTGACAACTCATGGCATTCCTGCAAATATCACTAGTGGAAAAAAAAACTATTGGAAAGACTATTTTAAAAATGTGCTTTACTCTTAGAGCCCTGTGAGACTCACCTATGACATTAGCATAATCTGATAGTGATATGACATCTCCTTTCAAATCCATCCTTTCCTCAAGGACATGAGGAGAGGTGAAAGCTGACAGCATTTCTGTTACACTGACAGAGCTGTGGGTCAAGCAAGCACCACACCAGTTTACATGAGGGCTGAATCTGACCTTGTGTCACGACAGCTCCCAAATGATCCTACAGCAAGCACTGATGTATTCAACATTGTACATGCAGGCATCACAATGAGATCTCCACTTTAAGGGCAACGTTGAGGGCATCTTTCATCCTGGGGCAAACACAGAGCATTGGAAAGATGTTCTGCTACAAAAATTTTGCGACAAGCTGCCATCATCTCCTGCAGGGCAAGTACAGGAGTCTACTGTTGAAGACAAGCCATCAGAGCCTGCCTCAGGTGCTGACAGCGCTTCTTTAACACATCCACTTCTCTAACACAAGCCTTATTCTCAACAACAGCTGCTACTGATCGAGCTGTTACTGATCGGGCATCTTCTCCTTGTCGGCTAAAAGGCAAAAGCAAATCTGTCGGAAACAACATGGCCTAGCATCTTGTGGGCAGAGGGCTAGATCAGCTTCTAGTCTGCTGACTGTGTACTCATACCCAGTACAGCGAGCCAAATGTGCTTTTGTACAGGCCTGAGGAGGCCAATTGATCTTTTGGAGTCAGGAGAGGAGGCTGTGGGATGAATGGACATGGCTCATTCCCAACCACCTGACCCGCCTGCCATCTAGTGTATGTTCAGGACATATTTTCAGCTCAGCGCAGCAATCATTGGAGAACAAAGAACAGAGTTTTCTGGACTAACGTGGCATGTTACTGATAGCGTATGCTGAAACACTTTAGCCTTTTCACCTCAGGACTCTGCGTTGTGTAACTAGGGCATAGCCCCCAAAAAACAGCTTGCCAGCAGCAACTGATTCAGTTACAACAATCATGTTTGTTCTCAAAAAAACCAGCAGACAAAACCCAGCACTTACTTAGCTATAAAGAAGCAGCAGATTACATTTTCAACAACCAAATGTACCACATTTACACATGATAGTTAAACTAAGTGTAGTGTTCCAGGTATACTACTTTTAAAAGTAGTTATCTGCTTCATCTATATAGCTGTCTCTCAGGAACAGAACTGCTTGTGCTAGATATGCACAGCCACTGAACAAACCAGTGGTCCTCTGCCACACTGAACCCCAGCATTCACATTAGTCTATCAGACATCAGTTTGTTCCCTTCTGTGACAAACAATCAGCCATTTACCATAACTCTTCACTTCTGTACACCCATCAATTTTGATTGCTTTTCTTCAAAGACATCTTCTAATTTAGAAGGCGAGTGAGTGATAAAGGATAGTTAATTTGACTTAAGAAACAAGGATGGAACTTAGAGTAGAATATGTCTCTATAGATCTCTCAGTAAATTTTCTGTGCAGATCTATATTTTCTTGTCTCAGGGAAATCAAATTTGTGACAATCAGTGCCAAAGAGTTGACTATTTCCATATGGAACAATAAAGTTACCTGGGCCTTCTGACAAAAAACACTTCAAAGGAACATCAATAAGACAGTTCTAATAGGCCATACATATATATGAATACATACACACTCTTTGTTGATTGGTCTCCAAATCCATGAAAAACAGTCAAAATTACTGTGGAATTATCAAACCCAAACTCACACCCATGTTCAACAGTTGTTTAATCTCAAAACTGAGTCACGATTATTCTGAGATCCAAATGCAGACATGTTTGCAACTGACAAAGTTCAGGGAACTCCAAGCTATGAACAAGCGAGTCAGCTCTGGGAACACACTAAAACAGGCACAGCAGCACGGGGCTAATTGCCTCCTACCTGGGCTACTTGGCTTTTATGCAGCAGTACAGTAATGCAGCTATCCTGCCTGTGAATCTGGCACTGCCTTGCAACTAAGATGATGACCTTAGATCACTGTAATGCCTGGGCAGCACCTTGACTTTCAGTCATCTTCCCTGGAACAAAAGGCAAAAAGAATTAAGTCAATTTCGTAATGGTCAGTGATGAATTCTGTTGTCGCTCCAACTTCCATGAATATAAACATTTACATATTTTGCTAAATTAAGACATACATGTGCATGAGATCAGTCTTCTCAGGAGTATAACAAGTCTGCCTTGCCCTACTTTTGCTGTTGCACTATCACAGCAGTAATATCACAACAACTTTCCCTTTCCTGTTCCCTTCAATATGCACTTAGGCTAAAATCAGCTGCTGGATGCGGGGACAGTAACATCTCTTAGTCATTGCCTGCAGAAAGGCTTCTAACTAGAAGTCCTTTTTTTCAGTGTAACCTAGTGGAAATGAGACAAAAAGATAAAATTATTATGCCTCTTAGGTTTAAAATACCACTTGTGAGTTTTCTGCCTGACACATGCAAGAGTAGTTAAATTTTAACACTGACCTGGGGCTCGTGTTTCTGTTATACAGCGTAGGGTTCAGCAAAAGAGGGAAGCTGAAGCAGAGGCGAAATGGCTGTTATAAGCATCATTCTTTTTGTATGTTCAATTTTCCAAGAGAACTTTGAAAAAAAAAAAAAAAAAAGAACCAGTTTCATCTTTGCTTCATTCAGCCACCATGGGAACCAGGAACAAGTCTGGATCTCTTAGTTTGGTTGCACTCATTTCAACGAGTGGAGTAACAGCAGCAAGGGCTCAGCCTCTTTTTTTTTTTTTTTTTTTTCTCCTAAGCTAAAGGAATAGCTCTGCTCACACAGGCTGTAGATCAGGCAGTATAAAGGGTATCAGTCACAAACATTTGGCCACTTTGTTGAATGCATTTAAAAATAAATTGTGAAACTACAGCAATGAAACCTTGCTGCAGCACTCTGCTATTAAATCTTTGCTTGGGGAATTTTTTATGAGGTTTGGATTAGGAAGGTCCTACTGGTCCTATTAGTGGGAAATAATGTGGTTCATTGATATTTTTATTTCAACAACTGTATAAAAGTGTCCATCATGCAAACCCACCTTCTTCACTTCCCCAGGGGAATAAATAAGCATTAAGGCTAATGTACTTCATTGTGCAAAGCAGGGACACAAAATGAAAAAAAGTGAAGAACGGCCTCTTTGCTTCTGGTTTGTGGCAGGGAGGGGTCTCCATGCACCGGGGCAGTGAGCTGAGGAAGGAGCGGGACACATAGCTATAACCTGGACGTCTCTGTGGAAGGGCACTGTGGGACTACAGCTGCTGCTGCTGAATATAAGAAGGTGGAAGGAAAACCAAATTCGGATTGTAACTGCAGTGGGTCCAAGGCACAGGGCAGAAAACATCCTCCATTTGTATAAAACATAGATTTGTATGTAAATATTCAACAATAACTTCTCTAGTAATGAATAAGAAATAAATTGCTTATTTGATGTATGATAAACCCATTATTTTGCACAGATGAGGCAGATGACACTTAATTTATATTGTCTTGCAAAAGCTTCAGACAATTAAGGGGAAAACTGTTCTGAGACTTATTACATTGACAAAATTCTGGTACAGCTAACAGCAATATGATTCACACAAGGATCATCTGGCATGTAAAGCTCTTTTTAACAGATACCAATGTGACATACATAAAGCTGTCAGGCTTTCTCTAAAGGACAGCATCCACTTCATGTTTCAAGTACCAAATTAATTATATTTGACATTTAATTTATAACCTTAGGTATTTTAGATCTGGAACTTGACTATGATAACAGCAGATTAGAGCAGCGCTCGTTTGACAGAATCGATTTTTCAAGTTATTTTCCTTGTGTGAGGGTCTTGATTCAGATTTTTGTGTATCGAGCTTGCGTACAGGACACTGATACCTTTAAGCAAAGTAAGCTTCTTTCGCCTTCTCCCCCAGCCATTCCATGGTGAATTATTTTGCACTTTGAAGCAAGTTTCTTCTTCAGTCTTAATCACAAAGCTCCACCTAATGGAGGGAGGGGAGAACTGTCCCCAGAAAAAGGAGAGAGACACGGCTAAACACCGTTACCGAGGGAAAAGTGCTACGCTACGATAAGCAGTTAAATCTCCTCCACCTAATTGATAAAGTCTCCCCTTCCAAGGACGTTAAAACTTTGAGGTGGGAGGAAAGCCAAAAAAAAAAAAAAAAAAAAAAAAAAAAAAAAAAAAA
>NW_020799095.1:60627162-60638770 GCF_003259725.1 Athene cunicularia
GGGTTGGTGGTTGTTGTCAGGTGGCGGCAGCGGCGGCCCCTCCTTTGCCAGGTGGTTCTCCGCCAAAGATGGCAGGTGCCGCGCGGCTGGGGCCGGGCGCGGAGGAGCTGGCTCTGCTGGAGCAGTTGCTGGGCCTGCCGAAAGGGAACAAGTACGGCGTCCAGGGGGAGCGGAAGGTGAAGGGAGCGAGGAGGGGCCGGGAGCGGGCAGCGGCGCGCGCGGGCCTCTACTCACCCCCTTCCCCAACGGCTTCTTCCCTCGCTGCTTACTCTCCCGCACCCCCGGCCCGGCCTTGCCCTGCGCCGGTCCCGCGCCGGTCCCGCGCGGCAGTTCCCCGATGCCACGGTAGCTGGGGTCTCTCACCCCCGGCGCCCCCCTCCGGGGCGGGCGAGCCCTCTACCGGTCTCAGTTGCGCATCCGCGCACGGTCAGCTCTTCCTCTTGAGCTCTTCCTCTTTCAGCTTTTCTCCCTCAACCTTTTCCTTCTGCACCCGCCTGAAGTTGTGGCTGTCGGGCCTCGCTGTCTACTCGCAAGTTCTGGAATCCCCTTCCCTCTACCTGTGGAAGGGTTATCGTGTGTCGTTGGAGGGATGTCGGCTTAAAATGTACTTGTCCTTACACCGTTCTCCTTGTCCTTGTGTTTGTCTGGTGCCAGTGCAGCTATATCCGCTGGTGCGGTTAAACTGTGTGAAAAAGATACGTTGATAATGTCAGAAGTGCATCTGTAGTGAAGAACTGTTGCTCTTAAATCTTGACATCTTGAAGTTTGTACGGAAGCATTAAGTTTTGTAGTTTAAGAGCCATTCAAGGCATGAAAATATAATGTGGAGCTGAGGGTGTCACAGATGTGTGAGGGCCTTTATGTGATTCCCTTCAAGAAAGATAACAGAGGAAGGAAGCTGTCCAGTTTTATCTTTTTATATGTTGCTTTTTTTGCCTTGACTTTACTGTTTATGATTTATGAATATCAGTATATGCATTCTTTAGTTGCAAATGCTTCTTTATTTAACAACCCAAATGGTATTTTAATGCTACTACTGTAAAGCATAAGTATGAAAAATCAAATAATTAAATCTGTCCATAGTTTTTCTGACTGCACATTCAGTGGAAAAATTAAATAGTAGTCAAGGACTCTTCGTACTGCTGTAAGATGACTACTGTGCTTTTGGTCTGCATCTTAATTCTGAACATAGACAGGTTCTCCTGTGTGGTCAGACACTTTAAAAAACCCTCCAAAGTACTGCCTTTTAATCAGTTTCTCTTGTCATTTGATGTCATAAATGAATGGGCTTTAGTCAGTTGCAGTGAGTTTCAATTCATTCATTTCAGACTCAGTGGTTGAGTTTCCTTTCCCACAGTTCAATATGTGGTAATGTCACTAACAGACATGGTTAGAACTAGGGATGTGTTGTGTTACTGTCCCCTAATACCAGTGAACTGCTAACTTCTGTCAGAGCATTTGGCAATAGAACAGTAAGTATGAATAAGCATTTCAGCAAGTCTGGCTACTGCAGTCTGCTCAGAGAGAAATTGGATGCTGCTGACTTTACAATCTTAAGTCAGAGTCCTAAGTTTGAAAATAGGTTAAAAGTTAGTTGATAAGATTTCCACTAGTGTTAGAATACTACTATTTATTGCTAATATTGGCAGAATTTGATTAATTGGAGCCAAAGGTGATTTGGTTTGTCCTTGTGCATGTGTGAAATACATTTCTTCTGTAAAAAGTGAAAATAAACCACTTCAAAGAGTGAAAAGAGAAGATGCACTTTCTTTTGATATTACTATCTTTAGTATGAATACCTCTAATTTCTGATACATTGCTTTAAAGATCCTTTTGAGGGCCTATAAAAAAATACAATAGTTATTCTTACAGAGACTACTTTTTGAATGAGTTGTTTAGTATTACACTTTTGTTTCCTTTTCTAGGTTCCTGTTCTTCAAACAAACAATGGTCCTGGTCTGACAGGATTAATGACCATAGCTGCCCACCTAGTTAAACAGGCTAGGAAAGACCAACTGCTTGGAAGTACTGCAGAAGAGAAAGCTGTCGTTCAGCAGTGGTTGGAATATAGAGTGACTAAAGTAGATGGACGCTCTAGTAAAGATGATACTAGAATAATTCTGAAGGTAAGGAGTACTTAGTTACCTTGACACTGAATTTGGGACTGATTAGATCTTGAAGAAGA
Organism: Athene cunicularia; assembly: GCF_003259725.1. NCBI lineage: Eukaryota > Metazoa > Chordata > Aves > Strigiformes > Strigidae > Athene > Athene cunicularia. Next base: position 60,629,348 of record NW_020799095.1, read on the forward strand.
TTACAGTGCTAATACGTGTATGAACAACCAATTAATAAAACTGAGAAAATGCTGAAGACTTGTCAGTATCTTTAAGTGCTGACTTTTGTTCTGTTTGCTGCTTTTCATTTTTATCAATAGAAGTACCCAAACAACCTGAAACAGGAGGGAAAACAGCTTAAAGTGTAAAATATGTGAAGCAGGGCTCTTACAGAGTTTTAGGGCTGTAATGCTGTAAACAACATAGAGCGTTCCAGATAGTTTAGATTATTAGCCATATAAGATACCAGTTTCTTACTATCGTCATAAAACCTCAGTTATAAACAAGTTGTGTCATATTTCAAGATAAAACACTGCTCTGATTGTTTTAAGAGCTATTCTTACTGATTTAGTAATTATGGAATACAGGCTATATTTGATGTTGTGGTATTTGTCCAGTAACTCCTTTTGGTATCAACACCTGAATTGTGTGTGAAAAATGAAATCATAAAAGAACCTGCCTTTCACATCAAGCTACTTTGTATGGAGGCTTTGGTCTACTGTATTAAAATTTTCTTATAGTCTGAAGCTTACTTCCTCTTAAACAGGTGGAAGCAGAAAAGAGAATCTCAAGGGTCGTCCTGTTATTTGAGCAGCCAGATGGCAGGGAGTAGATAGCAGAACTTACTCTATTTTCCTTCTTACTCTTTGTGACTGGTAATTAGTATTTGTGCAGTCTTGTGGGAACAGAGCTTGAAGAGAGAATTTACTTTACACTGTTAAGTGCTAAGGGCTCTTTACTAAGTGTATGAAACCAGTGAAATTCAATCAGTTTTTAAAGTGTTGTCTTTTAGATGGAAAGTACAATGCTCAGTGCTACTAGTGAGTCTGGGTTTAGAAATAGCTTTCTGAGCTGCAAGGTATTAGGACAGTTGAGTTTACTTGAGCCAAGGAGAATCTTAAATAATACTTTTCACTCTTGTTTATGTGATGAGTCTGAGCCAACTAGAACTATTACAAAAACCTAAGATAAACAGAAGCAGTGTTCAAGAGTTAACACTGTGTTACTTAAAATCAAGGAATATGCATCTTAGAATGGTGCAAAGCTAAACCTTGTTAGTAACCTGTTGTCCTTTTCAAACTGACAGCCTCTTTGGTCTTGAGGACTTGGAGTATCATGCCTGCTTTACAAGGATCGATTTGGTGAAAGCCCTAAAGAGCCATTTCTCTCCCTTAGACCCCAGATAATCTGAATTATCTTGATCTCATTGTATCTATGCAATGTCTTCTGTTGGTTAAGCATGACTTTGTTTACATTGCTTCTCTTTTTGTAACATCTGTGGTCTAATTTTCTATGTGAAAATGCTATCAAAACCTTTACAGTCATGGTTACTGTACAGGTATCACATGAAAACTGTCTACCCTTTGAGATTTTCAGGACTTGATTGGAGGAGGCATTGACTAATTGGTGTTTAAATTCAGACTTAGTTGTACTTTGAACAGGTGGTATAACCTGGTGGCCCTCAAAGGGCCCTGTTGTCTAGTTAATATTTTAAAAACACTTTGACAAGTATATAATTTCAGTCATTTTTCAGACAAATTTGTGATGCCTTTTATTCTTTCTCAAACTGTGAGAAGACCATATGAGAATAAATATGTAACATTTATTTACCCTTCTATCATAAAAAACAAAAGGAAGTTTTCTGCTTTGTTATAACAAAATACATCTGCTCTGGATACCTTAAATGATGATACCTGCTTTGTCAGCACATACGTGTGGATATTTGCAAAACTGCATCTGAGTATTAAAACCAGACGCAGAGATATGATGGCTCCATGCTGAAGCTGATATCTCATTTTAATCTTAGTAACAGTGATAGTGTAGAAAAGACAATATACTGAAATACAAAAACTTAGATAAATCAAGTGTTTCTAAACAAAGCAAAATTTCCTTACTGAGCAGTCAGTGTCACCTGAAGGAGAATCTCTGCCTTTAAGTATATTCTAATAGATATTACTGCTTTAAAATTTTCCTATAGATTTTTTTTTTCTTAGCAGATGTTGAATAGCCAGAATTTATTTTGACACAGGGCTGATCTGGAATTGTTCCAACACTAATAATTTCATAGTATAGCAATTAAGATATTTTTTTTTCCAATTTGTTCTCTTGCCACCATGATTAATCAGAAAAAGAAGCAGCCTACCATTAAAGTATACTATGCCAAAAGGGAGTAAGAGTGGAAAAAAAAAAAAAATAGAGAGGCAAGTCTGAGGTTGTAGTTTTACAACGTGTCTGGAATACACAATGGCAGTCTTGGGACAGTTGCAGCCTAGAGCCACAATTTATAATAAGCTGTGCCAAAAACAGTTCAGTCACTTCTGCTATAAACTTTAGGCTGCCTCTGTTTAACCCTTAACTGAAATGATGTGGTTATGAAAAATGCCAGTAAATAACTAGTTTAATGCTTGTGGATTTGAACAGGAAGGGTTTTCTGTTGGCCTTTAGAAAAATAGGTTCTTGAATTGTTCTTACTGATGTATTGAATTGGCATGAAAGCAACCATGAAGTAGTCAGACTATCTCTAAACAGGTTTTTTTATATTCATTCAGAGCAAATGCTATACTGTTCAGAATTGGCTAATGAAAATGCTCTTGGAGTTTTGTCTAACTTCAGTTTATGTTCCTGTACTGGACAAAATAAATGGCAGCAATGCCTCTGGACTGTTCTTCAGCAGATAGGAAGGAATGATGGTTGTCAATAGAGGTGATAACATCATACCCAATGCATTATGTTAACTTTCTTTTCCATGGGGAGAGTATTTTCCTTAGCTGCTTTGATGTTTGGTTAGTGGTAAATTAAGCAGTATGGGGGAAAAAAAAATCTGAAAATTACTGAGTAGTTATGCTTCATAACTAGTAGTTTTTCTACTCTTCTAGGAAGGGATTGTGACCCTTTGTGAAACACTTGTGCCATCAAATGTCTGCTTAGATGTCAATGAATTCCATTAGGGAGATCTGAATGTCTCTGCTTTGTCAATTTTAGGTATTGAAAACTTGAGGGTTCCTCCCCTGACCCCAACCCCCCATCTTCAGAGACATATTCCAAATAACTGGGAGCTTGTACTACATGTCACAGAAAAGCTCTATAATCTCTGAAGGATAATTAGAACCAAGAATTTTTCTGTACTACTGTCTCATATAAAAAATGTTCCATGATTTCAAATAGTTTTGTCCCAATTTCCTGTGCTATCTGGCTGTAATTATGAAAACCAGTTAGGAATCTGAGTAAGAGAACTTCAATTCTTAACATGCTTGTTTGAAAAATTACTATTTCCATAAACACATAAGCAGGTTAATCCATGCTCTGTCTATGCTGTTAATCCACAGTTCTTGTAAACTGTTTTTTGACAGACTTCTAAATAGAATGCCTATCCACTTCGGCAAGCTTGTCCAGCAAGCATTTTTTAAATTTCAACTTTCTGTGTTCATTTCTTTCCCTTTTCTTTTGGCATCAGGATATTTTCTGGTGTAAAAGATTGAATGTTGATTACTGGTGTAAAAGATTATTGATTATTTGAGCAACATTTGCTGATTACTTTTCGTCTTTTACAGGAAACTCAGTATGTTGAATATAATATTCTTCCACACCAAGTTTAGCTCAGAGTTTGCCAGTTAGAAAAGTCTTGCATTAGAATTAAAAATTAGGCTGTGCCCCAGCAGTGCCGTTTTGCTTTTCTTGCATATGGCTGCAGAATCCTTTTATTGGGCTCTGCACTGTCAGAGGCTTTCCTGAGGCATTTGAGAGCGCTCCTCTCTTTGTCTTTGCATGGTGTGATATAAAGGCATTTAGGGCATAAATGACCTCAAGAATATTGCTGACTGAAAGGACGTGCTTCTGTGTGTAAGGGAAGTACATAGAGCAACAGTGTGTTGTTATGGACAAAAGACCATACTCTGATTTTGATTTGGATTAGATCTGTTATAAACTATTGAGTCATTGCAAGAAATGGCTGTTACTTACCTGAGCTGCTGTCTCAACTTGTGGTGACTGGAAGGGATTCAGTCACCTAATGGATGAATTGGACAATTAGGTTGCATACTCAAAAGATAGTAAGCAACACTAGAGTGTAGCCAGAAGTGTACCTTGGATGGGAATGTGTTGAGTTGTCACTCTAGATACGTGCTGTAAACTGGATTTATTTTTTTATAGAACAAGCAAATGTAAATCCTTTGGTTAGTCCGTGAATAATGCAACATCTCTTCTTTTTGTTGCTTTTCCCCCCCTCATACCTAAAAAGGGAATTTGAATTCCTGCAGTTGTTCTATGCATATTAGTGCATCAGACTGCAGTTATGTCTTAAATACCTGTCTGAAATTTGAGAAGGGGTTTCCTAAGGGATTGCAACAGTAAGTTCATATAGTTGAAAGCAACTTCCAAGACTCTTTCAGTCATTTGATACTGGGATTATGTATACGTAATCAATTTTACTGATGTTCAGTATGTGAAAGATGATACAAATGACAACTAACAGATCTGAATTTCCTGTATGTAATAGAAATTCAAGTACAGTTTTGTATTCGTATTTTCATTAATCTCTCCAGGACAGGAACACTATTTCAATTTAATACTGTGGTCACTTAAGAAAGCTTGATTTGCAGGAATTTTAACACGGTTGGCTGTTAGCCAATAATATAATCATCTATGGGAAGCATAACCCATGAGGCAAGATTAACTAAATGTGCCTAGTGCACATGGAGGAAAAAAAGTGGTGTTTCTGAATTAGCTTGAGCTACAGGATGAAATCAGAATACCTGTCTGTGTTTTATGTGGGGAAGGTACATGTGAAAAACCAGAATTTTAAACTAATGCTAATTTGTCCAAGGCTAAACCATTTTTGTCAAGTTCCATTTTCTCATTTAATTGACTCCATAAAATTTGATGAACCAGAATAAATAATTGTTCATGTTGTTGTGTCTTACCTTGCCTTTAAAGCCTGAGGATATTTTTAGCTGATGTTTTGCACTGTATATTCAAAGAACAAATGATAAGTAACATGATATTAAGCTGTCCTGAAACAACTAAATAAACAGTATTTCTGCATAGAAACTATCCTGCCTCTTGAAGTCATGTATAAAACTAAGAATTAGCATGCCATAACTTTGATGCAAAAATTCCAAATTTTGGGCAGGGAAATAACTGTTGTCAGTACCTTCAGAGATAATGAGGTTTTTTTACTTTACAGAATCCTGTTTCCATAGCCTAGACTAAGGGGGTGTGTATGTGTATAATTTCAGCGATGTTACTTCTCATTATAATGCATGTTGAATTTCTGGTTGATCAAAATGAAAACTGCTGGTCAGAGAAGTGGTGTCAGAATAGATGAGTTTATGATTTATTTTTTTTAAGTAAACAAATCTCTGGATATATTTTTCTTCCTGCAAGCTTTTTCTTAGTATTGCATTTGTCTCTGTGCTGTATGAAATTCTGCAGAACTGTAGTTACATGTTTAAAGTAATTTGAGCGCTTACTAACACAAAGCAGTAAACCAGTCTAAAGAACAGAAGCTACATAGCCAGGGGCAGATGACCTTATAGAATTTTAACTATGCAGGGGTTAATATTTTTCCCTGATTTGCGCTAATAAAAGAAATCAAAGCAGACAGGAGTATGTTTAAATATTACAGAAGTGCAGGAGTCCTGTCATGAAGAGGTTATCAAAGAAATAATAAGGTGGCATAATGGAGTCAAACTTGTCAAATTCAAATACAAGGTCAGATGTCTTAAAGTCTCAGCATTTCAGTTTTGTGTTTTGGAATTTTTACATATGCACTGTAGGATATCTCTGCAGCAGTAAAACTATGAACCGTGAAAACTGCAGTATGCTTAAAGATAAATGTAATTTTTAAATTGTTCGCTAATTATTAACCTCCTTCTTCTTGCCCTAGACTATTTTAAAATAAAAGGTTGTCTTAAAATGGAACATGCTGTAACTGAGACTGAAAAGTTATTTCAGGAACGTTTTGAAAAATGTTAGTTATGTTTAAGCTGCTTTTTTCTGTTTCTGGAGTTAGGGGTGGGAGTGACTTAAGGAGATCTCTGAGGAAGGAGGGCATTTACTATCTAGGTCTTTTCAACCAGCAGAGAAATGCTATCAGTTTCCAAATCCAAGGAAAAGCTGAGAAATTGTTTTCCTACATTTCTGAAAATAAAATTACAAAACTAAAGCTTGCTTATGCTGGGATCAGGGTTAAAATATGTAATTTTGTTTGCTGTTATATTTATTTCTTTAGAGTGAAGTAGGGGTCAGAAGGGTGCGTAAATTGTATGAGAAGTAGGTAAGATATGGAGAAAAGGAAGGCCAGCCTGGATGGGACTTTGAGCAACTTGGTCTAGTGGAAGGTGTCCCTGCCATGGCAGAGGTGTTGGGACTAGATTCTGTGATACAAATAAAGAGTTAGAGCTGATGTGTGATGCCTATGTTCTCAGAAGTGATACACCTGAGCAGTGATGAGTCTGTCAGCTTCCTGTTTTCTAGCAGAGAATGACTGCATACAAAAAGCCATGAAAAAGAGTCTTTCAGTAATTCAGATCTGAAATATTTATTCATTGAACATAAACGGAAGGCTTCTACTACCCAGCCTTACAGCCTCTGATACAGAATTGTTGAGAGATGGTCAAAATGCTGAACAAGTGCCCTCTTCATATGAACTTAAATAACAACTGAATTTGACACTATTGGTTGTTAAGAATTGCTAGCAGTGATTTCAGCATTAATAAGAGCAGGTGCCAAATGATACCAGCTGATGGGTATCAACATATTTCAAGCTCAGTGCCAGAAACTTATTTGTCTCCCACCTCACTATCCCTTTGTGTTTTCTTGGTTCTTACACATTTTCAGTTCCAGGACTTTGCTGACCAGCTGCATTGAATGAGTCCTGGAGGACAGGAGAAGCTGCTGCTGGAAGAGCAATATGCTCTCCTTTGATCATAGGACTTAATTTTCTACTTAGCAAATGTTAAATGTATAACAGTGGTGCTTCTGAGTCATATGCACTAATAAAAAAAAAAAAAATTACACAACTCTTGCATTTTTGAATTCCAGTAATTTGAAGCCAAGAAGAGACAGATTTGAAAGTATTTCTGTGGAGTCAGCTTAATACGTAAAATAATTACACTTGTATTTACAAAAATTTGAGTGGATGTAAGTGGAGGAATTATGAAAAATTGTGCCGGCAGCAAGCTGGCTAGCATTTTGTTTGGAGACCAACATTTAAATTTTATCAGATTCTTGCTGTCAAAAGATGATATTTTAGTTTATTATCTTGATACTTTCTAGAATTTTTTTATTGTTTTAATGTTTTTCTCCTTTGAGTTGGGATAAACTAAAGCTGGCATTATTTTATATTATTATTCTCCAGAGGAAGTTTTTTATTATTTTTTAACAATTGCCTTCATAATTTGTCTTACAAAGTCAATACTACAGTAGTGTAATTACTTTTTCCTTTTTAGGATCTTAATATACATCTTGAAGATAAAGTCTATCTTGCAGGAAACATTTTTACCTTAGCAGACATTTTGATGTACTATGGATTGCATCATGTCATGGTAAGTGGTACCAGCATTATTTTTATATGTGCAACTATCATAATTGCTGTTTATCTAAGGGGCAGTTTATTGTTGTAGAAGTTGACCTATTGAATTGATCAATGGCAATTACAGAAAACCCCAGAGATTTCTAATAAGAACTTCAAATAAAAGTTGTTCTTAAGTTGTTAATTTTTTACTTTTTTTAATACTCAGCTATAGATCAAAATAAGTGTACTGTCAGTAGGGTCTGGAATGCAGTAGCTTTTTCTGTGTAATGTAACAAATACGATGCCTGTCCCTATGTTTCTAGGTATGAGGACTCTTATCTGTTCAAGTCTGAAACATGACTGCTTACAGAACTGCATGGGGAAAGGGATAATAGAAACTGAAAGGATGTGTCAGAGCTAAAAGTACTAACCTTGTTAGTATTGGAGAAATGCTGCTGGTGCTGTGAAAGATGCATGTAAACTAAGTTCCTGAAGGACGAGTGTATATAAAACTGTGAGCCATGACAAAATGTCAGTTGTGCTTCAACACTTAGTGATAAGACTTGATATGAATGTGAAAATAACATGTGGACCTGGTGCTTAGGAGGGGAAAAAACAAGTTTATACTGAGTGGAGAAGATGTTGAGATTCTCTGTAGTCAGCTCAGGGTTTACTGTAAAGTGCTTATAAATCATTGCACCTCAGTTCTGAATCCCAAGTGGTAATTTAACAGTGAAGCAGTAGAAATTTATATTTTGGTGACAGAATGTAAATGTAAATGAGCCATCCTTATCTAGCGTGGGTACTGCTAAACAAACCAAAGGACTTGTATAAAAAGGTCTGCTAAATTCTTGGGAGAAGGTAAAATCGGTCAGTTTTGCATTAGAAAATTGAAGGAGAGGGGTTAATCAGAAAAAGATGCCTCTGACAAATGCATGTGTGTCTGAGAACCAGTGAATTCAGTCAGCTGGGTGAATGGTTACTTTATACAATTAAAAGCAGGGCTCTTGAAAGACTGCAAGAACACTACCATTTGAAAGGGAGGCAGAGGTAGGACAGGGGAAGGATCAAGTAATGAAATACTGCCAAAAATGAGAAAGAACTTATGTGTATGTATCTTGACTGTCCAGGAGTAAAAGTTTAAATGAGTGTCAAGCAAAGGAGAGGGTAGGGAAGCTTTGTTTTATAAGGTTTTTTTAAAGCATGTTAGAGTAAATGCCTTAAAATTAATAGTGTTGAATAATGTTTGCCTTGTAAAATTCCTTTAGTAGGATGGATGTGTTGACTAGAATGTTAGAATGGGTTACTTTTCACATATGATAGGTAGACACAGAAAAAAACATGTAAGTACTTCCTGAAAATCTGACTGTATAATGCTGTAAGAGTACAACTTCAAATGTGACTTTTTTTAAAAAAAACAACTCAGGCAGGGGAAAATCAAGCATATTTTAGAGTTTGCTCTAGAGTAGACCACCTAATCAAGAAGAAAAGATACAAGTTATTGCTTTGGGAAATAGAACAGATGGTAAAAACAAATGACTTGGTGCTCCTGGGTGCCTGCAACCATCCAGACACTACTTGGGACAAGTTTATAGTACGGCATCTGTTTCTGAAATGTTTGATTGCATGGAAGATAATTTTCTGAATCGGAAGGATATAAAGGGCAAATAATAGGGTGGCTATCCTAAATAGAGAGGAAAATCTAGTGGCTACCAACTAGGAATTATATGTATTTTGAAGGTTTCACAATTGATTAATATTAGTACTTAACTGTAGAGTTAAGATCTTGAACTGTATAATCCTGTGATTTATTTGGGTTTTTTATTTTTCCTGTAATGAGAAGAGAGTATGTCCAGAGCTGCTTCTCTGCCCTAAGCTTTGGGGGGGGGGG
>NW_020799095.1:60638820-60652239 GCF_003259725.1 Athene cunicularia
GTCAGTGTGTATAAGAGACAGGTACATGGGGAAAGCTGCTGTATCTCGTGATGTGGTCCAGGGAAGCAGTTTGTCATACCTACCACTGTTTTAGCTAAGCCTTGTGCAAAATAACAGTAAATCTTTCCTGTAATTCTTCAAGATAAGAGGTAGAAATGGGAGGCACAGGGTGGGGAAAGCCACAGTTCTTTCTGTCCATCAGGCTGTCCAGAAAATTGATCTGAAAATGTTACTGATAATGACCTTTAGGATAATCTCTCTACTTTGATAGACTAACAGCTGCATGCTAACACAGACATTGATTCATCACTGTCCATGCTTGTCCATTTGAACTTACTAATTACTCTGCTGGAAAGCAGCAACTCTTAATTTTTGCAGTTGCATGCCTTTCTTTTATTCTTCCTCTCCCTTCTAGTTATCTTAATCAAAATAGTACTGTGTGTTTTAAAAATTCATGTTGTGGGAAAAGAATTAGTATTTTAGTGAACAAGAGTCAGATTCACAGGTAGTGTTTCAGGCTTCTTGCAGACTGAGACTGTTTGGAGTCTATTAATCAGAAATACACACGTAATAATAAAGCAGGAGCTGGATTGTATACATTGTTGTTCTGCATCATAATACAGGTCACAAACACCCAAAACTAATGCTTGATACTAATGGTCTAAATGAACTTTTTCAAACCATGTGAGTTACACTGTCATTTGTAACTCCATGTCTCCATGTGTCTTAATATAAATATTGTCTTTGGGTGCTTTGATTACTTAAATATGTATATGGATAAATATGATGAACGATGAAGTTCTATGAAGTTAAAGCATAAATTGCAGAGCAAATGTGGAATTGGAAACATTACTTGAGGACAGCTCAAGCAATCACTAAGCATTATACTCCCTCTGTGGTAATAAACTTGTTTTCACATCATTTTTTTTAAATTTAAAATAAATTTCCCTATGTTTTTATTCTTAAGTATTTTCAAGCAGCACAAGTCCAGCTCTATTTAAGAGAAATAATCTATCCAGAGATTGATCTAGTTTTAGATTTTAAAAAAATTTGTCAGAACCAAAGAAGTAGTCTCTAATCTATGTCTGTCCTGAATATTTCTTTAAGAAAGCCTAGAAAATAACTTATGGGTAAAATTTATATCTGCAAATGGAAGAAGCCTCAGTCAAAATTTTGGTGTCAAGTCAAATACAAAACAGAGTTACTCTCCTTGATCAGAACTACTAATACTGAACTATGAGACTGCAGTAGTAGCTTATTTTCCAGTTAATTTTTTCACATAATGAACATTTCCTGTAATAAACAGATTGCCATGAATTTTTGTTAATATGTACCAATATGCTGCTTATGTTAGTACTGGGATAACAGGCTTTCCTTCTAAAGAATGATTCTAGAACTGGTACTTAAACAGAATTACAAAAAATAGTTTGACTTCAAAGAGAAGATTTAATTTTAAGCATGTTCCTTTAACGGTGGAAAATTAGTCAGAACTATGTGAAAGTACATGTATTTCATGAAATACACCAATCAACTGTTCCCTTTCCCTCATATCTAAAGGCTAAATTTTAAAAGTGAGATAGTATCTTACCCTTTTCTTGAGGCTGAATAACTTCAGATTTAGGCAGGTATTTTTAGACTTCCCATGCACATGTGGGGTATGGGATTGGGAATTTGTCTGCAACCTCAATGCTACTAAAAACAAATATAATTAAAACTCGTGTATTTATAGCCCTTCTAGAAACTCTTCTAGTTACATTGAGTGATGACCACCTTGGTTACCCTTTGTAAGCTTTGTGGTAGAAGAAAGACCTTTTTTTTTTAACATGACACAAAAAAAAAAAAGCCTGTCAAATTGAGTGTCTGCTTCTTTGCTATTAAAATAATTGCTTTAATAGCAAATAATTATTTTAACAGCAGAACAGCAGCCTTTCTTAACTTGGGGGAATTATCTAATTTAATGAGGAAGAACAGAAAATACCCATCTAACAAAATGTTGTAAAAAATGCCATGGAAGTGATCTCTAAACAATTAACCTAAGAGTTATTTTCTGAGTAAAAAGTAGAGCATGCCACAAAGTGCTTTTTAATACATTTCACTGATAGAGTACGTTATGTAAATAAGTAAAAATATCTTGCTTGTTGTGCCTAGAGTACAAAAAGGGGTTTTGTTATTAGAGTAGCTGTCTGGTTTGCCCTTCAGATGTTTTTTCACTACACTAACAGAATGGAGGAGGACTAGTTTTCCAGACTTTGTTTTTGATTTACATCAGAGAAATGTGAAGATTAAGAATTACCAGTATAAAATTATGGGGAGAAAATACTGTATCTGCTGCAAAGTCTGAAGTTTAGTTCAGCATTTTCATAACCAAGTGCTTACCCATTTAAAGACTTTGAAAAAGGGTATTGTAATTATAACTTTAGGTGTATAACACAGAACTTAGTATTTTTACTATCTGCTTAAATACTTTCCTTCACTTTCAGTAATTCTAAATGGCCTTAAGAGTACAAGTGTTGCTCTTCCCATGCTCTATGTTGCTTTGTAAATGGTTCTGCAGCTTCATACCAAGCACCAGCTTCCAACTACCATTAATTATAACAAACCGCATCTTCCTCTAAATGGTACTGCATGGGGGGTTTTGTCCCGAATATACTGTACTTGCAGAAGCTCAGGCAATTTATGAAGTACTACTCAGTGTTACGTTTCAATAGCTTCCACTTTTTGTTTGTAATGCCTTTAAAATTTCTGAAGTTTTTCCCCTTATCAGTGTTATTCTCTTCCACTTGGCTAATGCTGATGAACTCTCTCTTATGTTTCTAGCTCAGCAAAAGTATGTGGCTGTGTTTTAATCAGTTTGTCTATGCACTTCTACCAGACTATACAGCTGTAGGAAATAGTGTTTACATTTCCCTGCCAGCAGCAAGAAAAACAGATATTTTTTTTCTCATACTGTCTGAACTGGGGTTCATAACAGTTCAAATCTGCAGAAGTGGTTGTGGAAATAAATGTGCAGTTCTATGCTTGTATTCTGGCAGGTGAGTCCTCTAGGAAGAAATGCTACTTGGGTTGAGGAGCAACTGCAAGATCCCTGCTTTTTGGTTGTTGCCACAGTTCTTCACTTTCTGTTAAAAGAGCTGTAGTGCTACGAGGCATTGGTTTAGAATTCCTTCCTGCAACGCCTTGAAATTCCTCTTCTGTGGTATTTTTCCAGTGGCTTGTTTTCCAGTGTATATATCCTTACTTTCTCTTTACCTCTACACGTTTAAAGCTTTCCAATTAATTCTAAGCCAAGTATTGGTTTCTGTGAGAGAACAGTAAGGAGAAGTAGCAAATGTTAGAGGCAGCTCTTAAAAGGGCTGGTGTGTTATGAGGTGGAATTTAACATGAGACTTAGCTTTTCACACGTACAACTGAGTAAATGAGTAAGTATAGCTCTTCCTGTGATTTAAAGTTTGTTGGAACATATTTGTTTCCAGCTGTCCTGTGCCCAAGATCAAATCTGCAGTGAACCTGTATTATCCATGAAATCTGGTGTTTGTAGAACAAGGCATAAGGAATATGCCATCTGTTTAGCTTTTGAGGGGATTAACCTTGATTAGCTTTAGGAGTCTAAGCATGAAAACTATTTGGCATATCTAGCTAGTGATTTGTCTGTTAAAACTATCTTTTACAGGTGTGCCCTTTTTCATTGACTGCAGGTGTTGTCAGGATGACTAAGTTAAGCTTGGTGGTTAACTTAGCTAACTGAAAATGAAGTGAGGTGAATCCTGCACTGATTAGTTTCAGTATTGGTGAGATAAGATAGGGTGATTGGTGTGAAGATTACATTTTGCTCCTGATGCAGTTGTTGTAGTCTGTTTTGAGGACTACCTCCCCATTTGTAACTAAGTTGTAGTAGGTTAATGTGAGGAAACAGATTATTATCAAAACTGATAAGCTAACTTCAATACGGAGGAGTGAGACCTAAAACTGCTAGTCAAGGAACAGTGATAGAGATGGTACAGGATGGAAATAGCTCTACAGCTGGCTTGAAAGACTCTGAAGTAATAAAAGATTTTCTAGTGGAGCTTTGAGGATGTTGCTGACTTGAACTTAGAAGACCTTGAAAGGTATAGTTAAGTTCTGAGCCAGTTCTCTGATAAAAGTAAAGGTAAGCTTGAAGCTCTTCATTAATCTGAACCATGATTCTTGTGGCAGGGAGCTGTTTCAATAGCTATATGATAGTTGGAGGCATCTTCCTTACTGATCTTGCAGCTGTTTAGATAAGGGTTAAAATAAGCAAGTGACTATGCCATTGACTTGAGAACTCTGGTGAACAAGACCTCACACTGTAAAAGTAAACGATAATACTTCAAATGCCTTTAGGAATTACAAACAGGCTTTCAGTTTGTTTTATTGTAGTAATTTGAATCATGCCATTGCTATCTTAACATGAGCTAGCACATCTGAACAATTAAGTGTTAAGTGGAAAACTTCAATCTTTCCATCCAGTCTGAAATTGCCTGAAAAAAATGTTACATCTTGAAATACAAGGCAGTCACTTTGACTGTCAGCCAAGACCATCCACTAGATCGTGTGTGTTGTGGAACTATTCCCTACACTTCCAAATACTGTGAATAGATAAGGTACATTAAATTCCAGCAAGCTAATGCTCTTTTTACCGTCTTCTGTCATACAAATGTGTATTCCACCATCCAGGTATGTTCATTTGAGTAAATGAAAAGTAAATACATATTTTGGTCTGTGAATTCTAATATGTGAAATTTAGAATACTGCTGGACTGTAACAACATTTTGAGTTGAAAACAGCTGTAAAACTATCCACTTTTATTTTACCACATGTTATGACAGTAGTGATGCAGTGCCTTGTGTTATTGGTGCCTTATCTTTCTTCCCCATGCAGGCAGACCTCACAGTGCAAGAAAAGGAGGAATACCTTAATGTGTCTCGTTGGTTCAACCACATTCAACATTATCCAGGTGTCCGACAACATCTGTCTAATGTCATCTTCATCAAGAACAGATTATACACTAATGCTCATTAAGGAAAATCTTAGTGTCATGTTGAAAGGCTATTTGGGAGTTTAGAAGCTATACTGTCCAAAACCACTAACTTGCAAATACTGGTTTGTAACCTTCTGTATGTGAACGAAAACTGTTGATGCCTCAGATAATACAATTTCATTGCTATTGTTTTTTTCAAGAATTTTAACTAGTTAAAGAATTGTGTCATAGATCTGATTAAATGCAACAATGGTAGAAAGATGGAAATTGAAAGAACTTTTCATTTTAAAAATAGTGAATTAAAACAATTAAACATTCAAGTGTAATTACATGGTCTTTGTAGGAAAATTACTTATTTTCCTTCAATTATTCACTCCTTCTGCTATTTATTGAATTTTTACCTATGTCCCACTTTCTTTTCATTTTATTTTTCCATGGATGTTTACACTAGTTTTGTAAAAGTTAAGAGCTATATTGTGTGCCAAGGATGTGAAAAAGGGAACATGCAAATGTTACAAAGTATTTATGTGACTGAATAAATTATTTTAAAACTGTAATCTTAATTTGGCTGTGAAACTTTAGTTTTTCTTCAGTAAAGAAAATTTAAGATTTTTTAAATGTTAGTTCACTTGCTACTTCATTTTGTGGTATATGGCCTATTATTTTGATTCTAGGAGCATTTTCTTTCAAACTCAGTAACAGTGTTTTTTGAGTCTCGCTTCATATGGTATTTCCACCCAAGTGCAAACATGAGTTACAAGACCTAAAAAAACAAAAAAAACCCCAAACAAACAAACAAAAAAACCCAAAAAACAGACCACCAACCAAAGAACCCACACCAAATACAAACCAATCAACCAAAAAAACCCTTAGCTTAAGATAATAACCTAGTCAAATTCACTCTCAATGTTTTAAAGTTTGTTTAAAAGGGAAGACATGGTTGTTGAATGAGACATGGGGACGGGTCATTTCACTGTGGAATGTTGTCCCTTTATTTTTAATAAATTTAAAAATGATGACAAAGTCTTAAGGATATGTCTGAATTGAGTGATTTTCTATACAATTCAGTTAAAATTTTTAAACTGACAGAAATACAAAAATATTTTGATATTTTAATAATCTTCTATGTTGGTTTCTACGACAATTTCAGTTGTAGATTCTTTTGTCTTAACTTGTGTGCTGCTTTAGGAACCTCCCACCCAGTCAGGACTTAGCTGTTTGAGCATTTTGAATGTTACAAGGCCTTAAGAAAAAGTGAAATGAGGTAATTAAAATATATCCTAGCACATAAAAGGACAGAAGAAAATTGCATGAGTAAGCTTAACTTGGACAATTCCAGGCTTTGTAAAGAGGTGTTTTCTGTATGTACATAATTCCTTTAGAGGGCTTACCAAGCACAAGGTGTCACTTTTAGGATTGTCTCATGTTGCTAAGAAAATATTCATGTTTTGTTTGAAAAAGTTCTCATTCTTTCCCACGGGTCCTAATTCTCAGCTTCTACCATTTCTCCTGTTAGTTACTCTTGTTTGCTATTTAGAAGCAGGCCTTGTGTACTTAATTATGAAGATCTCCCTGAAATCTTGAGATCTGTTCAAGAGTTGTGGAGTGGGCTTCAGGGCAAATGTACATTAGACCCTTCCCAAACTCTTCATGTGTGACTACCTAAGGGCTTCAGGTTTTTACTGTCAGTACTTGGGCTCTTAATTTCCAATTTATTTGAACATTTGTTACCTAGTAGTACGTATATAAGCAAGTTTGCCTTTTTTCCCCTACTTATGGCTGGGAGCAAGAGATTATGAGACTTAGAAAAATAACTCCACTTCTACTAAATTCTACTATAATGGAATCATTTTTTGCTTCTGAATGGGAGCATGAGTGGGAATAATCAGTGCATTTGGTCAGGGTTTGGGGAAGTTCTCCATTGACCTTACAGATTGTTTGGTTTTATATATGCTATTGCAAATAAGAATGATTTAAGTTTTTTAAAGTGTATGTGCAAGCCTTGATCCATGAAAACAGCAGCTTACATTATAGCTAGGAATATTGAAATAGAACCAGAGCTAAAAATATTGCTGGAAACAATACTGTTGTCTTGTCAGACAAGTTTCATAGGGATGATGCTACAAAGGGTCTTTTTTTTTTTTTTTAATCCCAAACAGCCGCTGTTTCTAAGTGTTGGGATTTCTCAAGGTGGCTACATGCTATGGCTGCAGTATCCCCTAGCCTCTTGTGCCAGTTTTGTTTTCTCTGGTGTAGAACAGAAGTGTTACTTGCTGCTGAAATGTTGAATAAAAAAAGTTCATCTAACAAAGATAAAAATGTTTAGAAGTGGATTAATAAAATTTAACTCTATGCTATCTAAAAAGCATTTGGTCATTATCATATGCTAACTTGAGCATTTTGATTTTCTCTCCCCTGCATGGAGAAGCTTAAGGGAGTAGAGGGTTAAAAGGAAAAAAGGATGAATTGCCTTTAGAGAGATTACTGGGAAAACCACATGGTATTGATTTCCTCCTCTCTTCCCCTTTCTGTCTAATGCCTTTTGATCATCAAGGACAACTTAATATGTAAAAAAACTTCTAAAAAATTATAAAAATGTAGCTTGGTCTATCTGAGACTGTATGAGGTACATTTTTTTATGATGATGCTTCATATTATTTACAGATGAGGTATACTGTATGTGAGCTCTCAGATGAACATTGATGGTCTATATGAAAAGTGTGCATGAGTAAATGTTCTGCTGTTTTTAAAGCTACTACTGCTTGCCTTTCTGCTTCTGTAATATTTTATTATACTTTCACTGAACATTAGTAAAAGTCACTTTCCACCTTTGCAACCCCCTTCTCCTTTCTTAAAATTTCAGTTGCTGAAGGGCACAGTAAATACTGTGATGTTGTTTTACTTTTGTTCCTTCACAGTTTGATGATGATGATGACCGCAGTGATCTGTGGAACTTATTTTCACAGCATTTCATGAACAGTGACACTCTCATTTGTTAATGTATCTCATCATTGCAGTATTATTATTTTGCATAATTGTTCTATCTAATTTATTCAAGGGGCCTGACATGTTATGGTCTTTTAAGTATGTGCCTCTAGGACTTGAGGTTGTTGCCATATGGTGAGATAGTGCTGCATGACAGCCTTTCAGCAACTGAAGAATTCAACAGTGAAATAAATATGATAATTGTAAGTGTTCAGTGAAATCTTACACTTACCACTTTGTCTTTTTTCCCCTCAGTGCCAAGATGACCACTGCTTGCAGACAAGACAGGTTGTAACAGGTGTTAAAGTATTGCATCAGATATTAGAAATGTGCTGGTGATTTTTAGTCATCATTGTACGTGTAACTTCATTTTCAAGTGAGAGTTCAGTTTGACTTCAGAAGTCTCCAGGAGCAGTTCTTGCACTGCGCAACAGGGATTTTTATAAAAACTCAGGTTTAATATGGGATTAGAAAATAGTGAGTACGAATGAGAAATTTGAGATGTGTTACACTGAATAAATTAGAAAACTAGTTTAGACCTAGGTACTAAGAAAATCTGACCATTCAGATGGAACTGAAGCATAGGCTTTTCAGCAGCAAACCTGTAAGGAATTCTTTAGTGATAGCTTTAGTGTATAACATGCTTTTTGTTGAGTTCCTTTTGTGTCATCAGGTTGGCATCCCCTCTTTCCACACAGAAAACAAGTGAGGAGATATCACTTCTAGTTAGCAACTGAAACAGTCCAATCAAGCAAGTTTTGTTACCTTTCTTCACAGCCCACCCACAGTAAGTACTTAATTTCCAGAAGTTTTCCCTATAGAATTGCCAGAGATTCTTTTGAGTATAATATCTAACATTTGCAGAGTGAGGTCTCTTAGCTGTTTGCCTGAGAGGTGATATTTTCACATCCTTTAAATCTTTTTTTTAATCCTGTAATCCTTCTCTGTAGCCTACCCCACTCTCTTCAAAATATTTTTAATCTGTAGTAGCCCTTCTCCCAAGAATTTCTTACTACTATCTGAATCTTTGAAAGAACATAAGCCTAGAAATGGTGAATTTATTTTTTGTAAGGTGCATCTTAAACTTCCCAGTAGATGTTATAGTTTATTGGAGTATCTTGATAAAATAATTCTTCAGCTTCTCTTTCTTTCTCTTTGACACACATACACATTTACATTCTCTCACACACCTACACATTAATTTGAATTATAGCTGGTGGAGGAGTAATCTAGATTCATCAGCGTGGCTGTGTATCCTGGGTTATTAGTGGGAAACAGAGACTAACTAAGGTTTAAGATGGATGTGAGTACTTTTCAATTCATATAAGACACTCATTTATATTAACTTATATGAAAATGTGACTTAGAAGTGTTAACATGGTTTGTCCGTGAAATAAAATACAATCAAATAACATTACAGATGAAGAGAGCTGTAGAACTCAGGCATCTTTACTGTCTTGGTTAAAAAGCAGTAGATGATCAAAACTCTGCTCCTCAGTGCTGTGGATTTGGCAGAGGTCAAAGTACTTAAAAAGAGGTTAGCTGAGAGAGATGAAAATGGATACAACTATAAAATCAAGAAATCCATTGTAAGCTCTTCTAGTCAGAGGTCTGGTTCATATTCTTTCTGACCTGCCATCATCTTCTGTTTGCATCTCTGCAGGTGATGCATGGTTTGTTTGGTACATGAATGCTGAAGTTGGGAATAGACATTATCATGATTTTTCTCCAAGTAAATTTGCCTTGGTATGGCTATAAATTGATTTTATAATCGTATGTGTCTACAGAACCTAGTATGTCATTTTTTGTGCCGCTTTTTTTTTTTTTTCTAGGAAGAGGGATCTGTAGGACTATCTGATTTTTTTTTTCCTTTTGCGTTTTAATCTTATCACTTTTAATCTTTAGTGTGTTTCACGGTCTTTAACTTCAAAGTGTAATTGCAATGATTCAGCTGCTTAATGGATTAATACATTTAATATCTTCCCCCTAAGAGCGGTATTTCTTCTTTGCATCTATAATTGGATCGTGCTGCTGCTGTCTCTAGTGGAAACACCAGGTTTCATATTCACCATACACCTGAGCACATGCTTAACTCACTTGGTAATCTTAATTTTTCTTCTGGATTTATCAAAATGTAATTGTATTCTGCACATTTTTGTGCTTGAATTTTATTGCAAAAGACATGTGAGGGGAGATGCCATCATGTGCCTCTGCTGCACCGAGCTTTTGGATTCAGGATGGTCTTTGTATCCCACTGCTGCCTGTCTCGAATATTAGATTTACAGTACTTCAGAGCCCAGCTCCAGGGCTATATATAAAGATATCACAGATTGGGGGGGAATTAATTTTGTATCAGGGGTTACTTGTTGCTGCTCTGTGCGCGTTCCTACAGGCGTGGCCTTTATTTTCCATGCTGGTAGTGACTACAGCAGCTGTGGCTGCTGCAGAATGCCACACATCCCATCTCTCACTCTGCAGGCAGGCGGGAGGTGAGTAGTTTTTCATTGTTGCGGCATCTAAAGGATTCCCCTTTCCCCTCCCACGCTACCTTGGCCCCTTTAGGAAGATTTTCATCTATTAAACTTTCCTTTCTCCGTTGGAAGAACTAAATCTCTTTCAGCATTTCCAGGCTGGTGATCTAATTTGACAGCTCGGTGATGTCTATTCCACTTCAAAGAGGCAGGTAGCCTCGGGCTAGCCAGCTGCATTGTGGATTCTGCAGATTTGGCTTGCTGTTCCTGCTGGGTGTCATCTGTCTTCTTAGTCTCGCGGTGGATGATTTTTGTCCTCCCTAGCATCATCTGCCTGAGCAGTTTCTGCCTGGCAGGCCTGTCTGTCCAGGTTGAGCATCAAATACAGTAGCCGCACAGCTAATCTGACAGGGCAGTCCTCCAAACAGCACAGCCCCGGGCCTGCTTTAGCCAGCATTGGCATTGCAGCCCTCAAACTTCCAGCCATCATGATCGCGGTCTTGGTCTCCCATCACGGGTGCAGCCCATGGACTTATTCTGCTGGCGCAAAGTATGTCCCCCGCCTCACCCGCTTAAGGGCCGTCGCTCCAATTCCTCCCGTCCTGGCAGACGTCTGCCTCAACAGGTTTGGGTTTCCCTGCCTGTTGCCAGCATCTGACTTGGACACCGCCACTTGGATGAAACAATCCTTTAGTGGATTATCATCGCCAGACAGCCTGTGGGGGAAATGACAGGACTCGGCACGTTCATCTGAAGATTTTGCAATCCGGAGTGCTGCTAACGCTAATGGGAAGTGGCAGGGTGATCCCTAAAAGAGAAAGCGGGTTCCATTGCATGGCAAAAGTGACAGAAGTTGTTTAGCCTCTCTTCCAAAAAAATACATGATGACTACATATGTTGATTTTCATGCTCCGAGCCATAGCTATTTCCATATTTTTGTGACTTGATGACTACTTCCTACAAACTGACAGGTTAGGGGCTCCACAAGTACTGTCTTTTCATAGCCGTCACCTCTTTAAATCCTCCAGAATTTTTAAAAATATGTTTTGAGAACAAGCTTGATGGGGCAGTGAGAGTAAGCAAGGGGAAAAAAACAACCAAACAGGCATAAATGCAGCAAGTAAAGCATATTCTTTAAAAAAAGTATTCAAACAAAGAGATGAAATGGTTTCAGGACAGTAGTCCTATAAACTGATGCACTTACCTGTGACAGGATTTGCCCTTGTTGCAGTACCGTAATTCCAAACCTGACATTACTCATGATGTAAAAATTCTTTCCTAGTAATTTTAAACCCCTTTAACTACAGAATTTCCTCCTTGACAAATAAAAAAAATAGCTGGAGCATAGGGCTTAGAGGGGGAAATAACTTGTTTGAGAGAGACTAGGAAAGGATGGCAGCTAGACTGAAAAGAGATAAAATTAACATTTGAACAATTTTACCCCTAATTATGAGTGATCATCAAGCCAGCTGGAATATCCTACAGATATTATTAATATATGAGCACTAGTATAATTTACTCGTGATTGTCAAGTGCTTACGTGCTTTGGATCCAAGTGGAAAAATATAAATACTGATCTATAGGTTGCAAGAGATGGTTAGTTTGAGGGAAAAAAAGATATGTGTAAGGGAACAGTATTTTTTAATAACAGTTCTTACCTCTGCTAATTACCTATTTAATGTAATATATACAGACTATGTAACAGTGAATGAGTGAAAAACTATTTTAGATTATATATTTGTGCTGAATTTAATAATAATGTTGGTTGAAATTATGATGTAAGATTCATTTTATTATTTAAAGATCTAACCATATTTTGACTGATTTGGGGGGAAGTTGTTTCAGCAAAACCAATTAATTCATTTTTAAGGCTGAATTTAGATGATCATATGTTTTATCAAAACAATATTGTGATTTCAGTGAGCAGTTTCTGAGCTTTGATAATGGGACACAGAATAGGATCATTTTTTGTGTCTGTTGCAATAGCTTCACACCACAACAAAAGTCGTCTGTGTTTTTTTTCCTCAGCCAGGCAATTGTTCCTATTTATAAAAACTATACAGAGTAGAACATGGGCAGAGCTAATTTCTAACAAATAAATATATTCTGCTCCTGTTTTCTACTAATAAAACAGTAATTGTTCCAGCTAAATTGGCTCCTTTCAGGTATTTCGTATCAGGACACTGAAGGTTGCAGCAGCTGTAGCAGAATTTGTGGTCCAGTCCTTCCTTCACTGACTGGAGAAAAACACTGAGCAGAGTGGTATGTATTGCAAATAAGAGAGATGTGTAAAAAAACCCCAAGCTGTAAATGCAGTTACCTAAATAGGATCAAGCATTTGAAAAGTTATTTAGTCTATATAGGAAGCATGAAAAAGGAAGTCCTGGGAGTTTCTGTTAATACACTGCCATTTGTTAAGGGGGTAAGTATACTGAAAATATCCCCACACTCTCAAATGGTTTTAAAAGAAATATATAAGGATTTTATGTCATTTTTGCTTTTTGTAAAATCGGTTGCTGCTCTTAAATTTTTGTAGCCCACATGTCCAACAGTTGTGACTCATGTTCGCTTCACCTAGAAGCAAACCGTTTCATCTGAATGCATATCCCTTCTCCTAAAACAAAAACCAACAAGCAGACAAGTACCGGGTTGGGGGGGTTTTTTTTGCGGATTTTGGTTGGTTTGGTTGGTCGGTTTGTTTTCAGAAATGCAGGCCGCTGTGCCCAGAGAAAGTCTGGTGCCGGGCTCTGCGCTGGAGATGTCCCTGACGCCCAGGCCAGGAGGGGGCAGCCACGGCCGGGCCGGGCCGCACAGGGCCCCTGAGGTGGAGGCACCTTCCTTCCCTTGTAAGAATCTCAGCGCAGCCGAGGGGGGATCAGCGGGCGGCACCGGCCCGGTGGCGGCAGGAGGCCGGCGCTGCCCCCCCTCCCGCCGCGGGTACGGCAGCGGCGCGCGGTGATGACC
>NW_020799095.1:60652289-60701937 GCF_003259725.1 Athene cunicularia
AATTATGGCGGAGACAGGCGGGGTGGGGGGCCGTGGGGCCTGGCGGGGAGCGCGGCCCTTGAGCGGGGCGGAGTGGCCCTGCGGCGGTGGAGGAGGATGAGGCGTTAAAGGTCCCTTGGGCCGCTGCCCAGCCTGCTGCGGTTCCACGAAGCGTCCCGAGGTTTGGAGCTGAGCACCCGGGAGGCTTTCCTGGCTTTCCTCTCCCGGAGCTTGAAACTGTGTGGTGTTACCTGGGGCAGCCGAGTCCGCCGCTGCGTCCCTGCTACCGCCACCGACTTTCCTGGGAAGTCTTTTTGTTCACCCAAGCACCCGCGTTTTTTCCTAGTGAATTTGCACACGGAAGCGTTTGAACTGGGAAGTGTTTTAGCCTGTGCTTTATTTACTGCAATCGTGTCTTTGCTCAAATTTGAAAGCTCTGCACTTTTTTCCAGTGGGGTGGGATTCGGAGTGTTGAGCTCCGTGGTGGAGAGAGGGAGAGCCACGGAGGGGCAGGAGGAAAAAGTAGGGCTCTTTAGATGCCCATGTCACTTCAGCATCAGTTTAAAGTGTTTATGGCACAACACTGTCTGTTTCTTGAAATAGTCTTTATTTGCTATGCTATCAGAGTGCTTTTAAATTTAATGAGCACTTTTTTTCCTGTATGACAGCCAAGCCTATTTTTCATACATATTTATGTTGTAAATACTCTTCTTCAAGACAAAGTTCTAAGTCTTTGGCCCTGGAATACAAGAAAATGCTGACAGTTTTCCTTTGTAGTGAGCTTTCCTCTTGTCTCTTGCTGCAAAAAACTCTCACAGCTTAAGCTGTGAATCCCTGTTGGGCTGCAGCATCTAGTTCTGCTCTTTCACCACCATTAACAGATCTGGAAGCTGTCCTGAGGAGGAGGTTTGAAACAGAGGGTGCTGGGAGACAGAGGAGAATGTTCACTTTCACAGAAGGGTGTCTGTGACACCTGGAATAGTGATTCATTGCATTTTATCTATTCAGCGAACCACCAACTTAGATAGAATAGCCAATAAGTATTTTTCTGGTGTTCTTTTGATTTTGTATGTATTTGGTGAGCAGTAGTCCTTCTTGCATTGAGGTAGGCTGTGCTACCTTATGTTGTGTAGCCTAGTATGAAGTGTGAGAGAGAAACTGAAAATCTGACTTTCATTAATCTTCTAGATGTTGGGGAAATCTATTCAAGACTACTGGATCACAGACCAGTAATTCAGGGAGAAATACGTTACTTTGTTAAAGAATTTGAAGTAAGTATTTGTATCTTATTGGGTGTTGTAATCTTCAGAGTCTGAGACTTTAAACAGTATTAGCATCTTTCTGGAGATTATAATATGTATGTCATTTTCTTTAGAAAGACCTGACATGTATTTCTTGCCCCAGATAATTTAACACATCCATAGTATATGTCTGCATCTTTAGTAAACAAGGCAGTAATTTAGGTCTTTTTATTTAAAAAAAAAACTTGAAAAGGGCGTAAGTATTTTTCCTGTAAAAAAAATGTCAGGAATATTGATATAGAAGAACAATGTAGTCCTAACATCTGAGAGAAGTCTGGTGGATTCAAGGAGAATATTGTTGGCCAGCATAGGTGTACATGTGATTAAGAAATTGCTTTATGCCTTAGCTAGATTCAGCTAGTACAGTTATGATTTAATTTTGCTTTAATTTTTGTTGCATGAAAGAAAGTACTGAAGGTGTAGAAGTGTTTATATACAAATTTCCTTGAAAGACTTGCCACAAGATGGCAGCAGAAGTTTAGGTAAGTATAAGAGAATCTTGTGTCAACAAAAGGCTCTTTATGAGTAGATTTTCATTCTTGCAGAATTTGGAATTTAAAATCTTAAAATTAGTCCTGAAAATACAGTGATACCTCAAACTTCCAGTATGAAGTGCTTTTTTTTTTTTTTAATGTCTTCTTGCACTCCATTTGTAGCTAATATTTCAAGCAGGTCTAATTTGCCTCTGTACTGGTTTAGCAAAATGCATAAGTGAACTAAACTCATATTAGATCTGTATTGTATGGGCTTGAGAATCATAAGGAATGATTTATTTTCTTTGCCTTCCTTAAATAAGTTATAGCATACAGTAAATAGTTTTACATGGTTTTTCATTAGAAGGAAAATTTTAAATTCAGTTACGAAATTAGAACTCATCTTTATAGTTCATATATTTCTCTTATTGCACCCAAAGTTTTGTTCTATTTCTTAGACAAATTTAATATATTTTTATATCTTTTCTTGAAATTTAATTTCTGGTTTATACTTTTAGGGAAAAATAGAAAAGCAGAGGATTATTTACATTTTTGCAATTTAATATTTCTTAAAAAAATTGCACTTGTTTCCAACTTAGAGATATCAGATTATTTTTTTTTTAGTAGGTCATATGGAAGCAGTTTTCCTATGTTTCTGAAAAGAATATTACAAAACTAAAGCTTGCTTATGCTAGGATCTGGGTTAAAGTAGATAATTTAGTTTGCTGTTACATTTCTTTCTTTAGAGGGAAGTAGGGGTCAGGAAGGTGCATAAATAGGATGAGAAAAGGAAGGCCAGCCTGGACTGGTCTTTGAGAAGCCTGGTCTAGTGGAAAGTGTCCTTGCCCATGGCAGGGGGTTTGCAACTAGGTCCCTTCCAACCCAAACCATTCTATGATTCTATATGCTGCTTCTTTAAATGATTAGCATTTAGTGTGTAAAGAATGTAGATTTGCATTCAGGAAGTCTGGAGCCTGTTTAATTAAGCAGCTTTACTTGCTTGTGCCTCCTCTCTTTCTGAAGTTTTGAAGCTTCTTTCTGAAATAGGTATGGTGATCCAGTTACCCGCTTTATGCAATACAGGGATTTTTGATTATCTAGAATTGCTTTATCATTCACAACTTTCAGTGCAGGAATGCTTGTGTGCAACTTGTAACTCTGAAGAGAGAAAAGTAGGAAAGAGGCAGGCAGCAGTCTGGAGCAGATCTCAGAATCCTTTTCATTATTTAAAGGAAGGTGCAAGTGAAACTCAGAGTGGAAGTAGTGCTGTGGCTTCAGAAAAACAGATACCTTTTTTTTTTTAATGTAAACAATAAAGCAAGAGCGTATTGTTCTTGTAATTAGTCATGATCAGCAGTGAGCCAGAAGAAGGGCTGCCTTTTTAGTCAGCTGTGTTATGTTATTTTTTTAGTCTTGACTTTATTGCTTTACTTCAGTAAAAAAATTATCTTGCTTTCATTGTTTTAATCTTGTACCATGCTAAATCTGGACGGTCAGACATCAAGCAAGCAGAATCACTGCTATGTTATTGCTCTGTAACAACTGAGTTACTGAAATGGAATGCTTTCAAGCTGTGTTTCTCTCTGTTGTTTTTGGTATGCTGTAAGTAATCAATACATAACAACACATTTTCCACACAGTGTTTTCATTAGTAAATACTAACTTTTCTCACAAAGGCCAGAATGGTCATTCAAAGTATTTCTGTATTTTAATATGAAGAATGGAGCATTACTGTCTTTGGTTTTGGTGGGTTTTTTTCCCCCCACAAAACTAATTTTATCAGTTGTGCTAAATAAGTAGAGTTTAATAGACAATGGTATAGTCTTTGATATAAAGCTATTAGTTTATCAACTGGGAAACCATCTTATTTTGAAAAATGGAATTCCTTGTTAGCCACTCATTTTCTTTTATATTCTTCTGCCAGGAAAAACGTGGCCTCCGAGAACTACGAGTACTTGAAAATCTAAAGAACACAATCTTTGAAACGAATGAACATGTTCTTCCTAAGTGTGAGCAGGCAATGCATGACAATTTGAATGAAGCATTCAAGAGATGTAAGCATGTTGCTTCTTATTTCCCTTGTTGCATCATTTGAGGAATAATTTAAATAGTTTGGATTCAAAATATGATTTGTGGAAAAATCCCTGTCCTTGGATAGATTTTCTACCATATATGTGCTTTGCTCTCATTTCTGTGAAATTTTAAAATGTAAACAGGGACATTTTTATATTCATTGGTCCAGCCAACACAGCTCTTGCTAAGGTTACATTAAAGATTTTTACTTATTTAAGTAGAAACTATTTCAGCTCAATCTTTTGCTACTCACTTGGAAACAGGATAATGCTCTGTGTTGGCTAAAGCCATGGACAAAATTTCAGTTTTCGGGTTTGTTGCAATCATGCTATGGTGTGACCTTCAAGTTTCTTAATTTTCCCATGGAAAAGCGTAATACTGCCCCCTATGATTTAAAACAAAACTTGCTGCTGTGTAGCTATGAAATATGCTATTATTACTATCTTTAGTCACAAACAGGGTAGGAGTAATAGCTGTTGTATGTGAATCCTAGATTCATCATTATAACCACCTGATATATTTTTTTATTGCTCAGATTTTAGAAGAAATTTTAAAATTTGTTGTACTAATTTTTCAGCATCTTTTTTTTTCTTATTCAGCAGGATAGCTTCTCAAAAAGATATTTTAAGGGAGTGCAACTATATAGTTTCAGCTGCCAGATTTATGCAGTTGAAACATGCCAGTGTGGGGTGTTTTATATTTTATGTATAGCATATTGTATAAGCATTTAATTTCATACAACTTACATGTCATCTGACATATGCAGAATAACAAATAGTAGATGATGCTATACACACAAAATGATTGCCGTAAAGTATTTGAAACGTAAAATTTAGTCATTGAAATAGAGCATGTCTTCTAATACCTTCTAAATGGGGTGAACCTTTGATATCCCTGTCTTTCTAATGGTCACCTGTGCCATACCTCATTAGTAATAGAATGACAGAATGGTTGAGATGGGAAGGAACCTCTGGAAGTTGTTTTGTCCAACCTCCCTGCTCAAGCAGGGGCAGCTAGAGCCAGTTGTCCAGGGCTGTGTTCAGCTGGGTTTCAAATGTCTCTACAGATGGATAGTCTGAAACCTCTCTGGGCAACCTGTGCTAGTGTTTGACCATGCTCACAGGAAAAAAGTGGTTTCTTGTGTTCAGATGGAATCTTATGTGTTTCATTTTGTGCTCACTGCTTCTTGTCCTGGCAGTGAGCGCTATAGAGAAGAGTCTGGCTCCCTCATCATCACTCCCTTCAATCAGATATTTATTTACATTGATGAGGTCCCCCCTGGGTTGCCTTTTCTCCACACTGAACAGTCCCAGGTCTCTCAGCCTCTCCTCACATGAAAGATGCTCCAATCCCTTGGTTGTCTTTGTAGCCATGCACTGGATTTGCTCCAGTAAGTCCATCTATTTCATTTACTGGCAAGCCCAGAAGTGGACAGACTACCACAGGTGCAGCATGTGTTTTAGTCTTCAGTGTGTACTGCTGCCTGGGATTATTCATCCCCAGATGCAGGACTTGTCATTTTTCTGTGTTGAACTTCATAAGATTCTTCTCAGCCCAACTCAGCAGTTGCTTAAGGTCCCTCTGAATGGCAGCACAACAGTATATTCTTTCAGCCACTCCTCCTGGTTTTGTGTCTTCTGCAAACTTGCTGGGGGGGCTCTCTGCTCCAGCATCTGTGTCACTGACGAAGATGTTAAACAGTATCAGATGCAGTGCTGACCCCTGGCATGAACCACTAGTGACTTGCAACCCACTTGACTTTGTGCTGCTGATCTCAGACTCTGGACCTAGCTGTTCAGTCAGTTTTCAGTCCACCTCACTGTCCAGTTACCTAACCTGTACTTTGTTAGCTTGTTTATGAGGACGTTATGGGAGACAGTGTAAAAGCCTTCCTGAAGCTGAGGTAAACAACATCACCTGCTTTCCCACTATCTGCCTAGCTAGCTGCTGCATTATAAAAGGTTATTAGGACAGTTAAGGATGATTTCCCATTCCTAAATCCATGTTGACTACTGCCAATCACCTTCTTGTTCTTCATGTTTTTGGAAATGCTTCCAGGAGGACTTTTTCCATCACCTTTCCTGAGATTGAGGTGGGGCTGACTGGTCAGTAGTTCTCTGGATCTTTCTTCTTGCCCTTGAAGATAGGAATACAGTCTTGAGGAACCTGTCCCAGTCGCAGTGACCTTTGAAAGAGAGTGGTCTCGCAGTGGCATCAGCCAGCTCCCTCAGCACTTGTGGACACAACCTATCAGGCCCCGTGGACTCGATATATTTCCAGTTTGTTTAAGTGCTCCCTAACATGGTCCTCCTCCACAGAGGGTAAGTCATCTTTGCTCAACTTTCCCTCTGGTCTCAGGAGCCTGGGTTCCCTGAAGGCTGGTATTTATGGTAAAGACTAAGTCAGTGAAGGCAATGAGTACCTTGGCCTTTCCTATGTTCATTGTTGTCAAGCTCTCCTGCCCCATTCATCAGAGGGTCTACATTTTCCTTAGTTTTTCTTTTGCTGTTTATGTACTTGCAGAATCCTTTCTTGTTGCCCTTCACACCCCTCACCACATTCAACTCTGGATCAGCTTTGACTTTCCTAAGCCTGTCACATCACATAGCAACTCTATACTCCTGGGTCACCTGCTCCTGCTTCTACCTCCTATACCCTTCCCCTTTTAAGTCTGAATTCAATTAGGAGCCCCTTGCTCATCCATACAGGCCTCCTGCTTGTTTTCCTACTTGTTGGGGTGGACCTTCCTTGAACTTGGAGGAGATGATCCTTGAAAAGGGTGCTATGTCCCTTCTGTAACCATCATCTCGGACCCTTTGTTTGCCTACCCTATCCCAAACTTTTTTTTTTTTTTTAATTAGGAAACACTCCCTCGCCTGTCATTTCTAGTTTAAAGCTGTCCCTGCCAGGTTGGCTGGGCTGTTGGCAAAGATACTTTTGCCCTGTGTAGTTAGGTGGATCCCATCTCTTCCAAGCGGGTGTTGATGCTCAGAATGGGTCTCATGGATGTAGAAACTGAAACAGTACTGCCAATGCCAACTGTGCAACCAGCTGTTAAAATTCCATCAAGTCCACCTCACTAGAAGGTTGAAGAGAACATTACCTGGACCCCCATGCCTTTGATCAGTGTTCCCAGATCTCTGTAGTCATTCCTGGTATTTCTCAGGTCACCCCTGCAATACCAATGCTGTCTACGTGAAAGAGCAGCAGGGGTAATAGTCCAAGACTCAGTAACCTCTCTAGATAACAAAACATATCAACGGGCAGGGAGCTTCTGTCCCCTGCTGTAGGAAGTCTGCTACAACTGTCCCTTGCCACTGTCTTCTGATGGTCCTGAGAGGCTCCGGCTTAGCCACCACTCCAATTCATGGTGCTCCCAGCTCCTCATCAGCTGAAAGTGCAGTGAACCTGTTCTGTAACTGGAAGTCCTCAGGGGGGCAGGACCCTGCCTCCTCGTGTGAGAAGTCACCTGAGATACTAAGATGATAAGTCACACACTAAGATGATAAGTCACACACTAAGATGATAAGTCAGGTATTTCTCAATAGTAGAATATATTAGTAGGAGAACTAACTGCTTTGGGGAAATTAGTTTATTTAATTCTGCATTAATTAAGTGTTAAATAAGTTAGGGAAAAAAACTACATAGGAATACAGTTTCTGTTTCCACTGAGAAGTTTTCCTAGGCTTAGTCTCTAGAGAGAAGAGGCTGGCTCCAACGTAAAGATGTTCTCCATGTAGCTTGCTTATACTAAATCACTTTTTACATTTGATGGGGAAAAAATAAGGAATAAAAAAAGCCAATTAAAACATAGAGCTTGGTCACCTGTTTCAACTCACTGGTTTGAGAGGTTTTTTGATGCCTTCTGTGGTGCTGAGTAGTGCACTCTAGCTTGTCAGCAACACTAAGGAGTACGGGCACAAGAAGACCTAGCTGCCTTTCTCTTCCTGGCTTCTGGAACATGCAAGGGTTGAACTTGGTGATATGCCTACATACAGTTACCATTGTAAAGCATTTTCTGCAAGTACTGGCAAATCTTTTTCATACAGAGTAAAGTGACATAGTGGAATATAATCTTTGACTTGCAATAGCCTCATGTCTTTTAAATCCCTTTCAGGTGAGTTTCTTTGATTTAGAACAGCAGATTGATCTACTGCAATTTGTTATTTCAGTGCAAGCTGCCAATGATATGTTCCGTAGACTCCAAGAGAGGGAGCATGAAGAGAGGAAGGTAAAGGATGGATGGATGGGTAGATTTTTGTAATGTGATCTCAGAGTCTTGTGCTTCTACAGCAAGTTTATCTACCTTCAGTATAACAACACTTAAAAGCATATTTTTCTATATGTTACAGACTTGCAGTAAAAGTTTTGGGGTGATTTCTGCACTTAGAAAACACTACAGCTGTAAATATGTTCTCTACTGCAAAGTTAATGGATCACTAGCTCTTCCTACAATCTCCTGATATATGGAAACTATTTTTTTTTATTTCCTTTGCTTTATTTTCCCTCCTAGCTCAGACTATATTATTTGTCACATAGAGGGAAAGTTTAAATATTAAAAAAAATTATTTTTCTGTGGAACAAAAAACACCTACTAACCTACCAGAATGGAAATGTAAATCTTTCCAAGTTAGCTCAGAACATTGACCATATTATATATATTGCTTGTTGAAAAGGAAGTGTGTTTTTCGCTTGTGGATGGGTTATTTAATGAAGGGCTATATTATAGGAACATGCGAATCATTGGAATCTTTTCAGTTGGCTACACTTTGCTCATTTGAAATACATGTGCTCTGAATCTAAAATTTAGAAAATTACACTAGAAATTAGTTTCACATTTCTCATTACTCCTTCATGATTGTGTTCCTGTGTTACCTTTTTACTTGCAAAATGTTATTTATAATTATTTAGTTCAGAAGAACTGAAGACATTTCTGTGACCATCATGCAAAACAGGCTCTGCATTGATTTATGTAAGCTGATAGTCGTGTTTTTCTTTCCTTTTTGTAATCGATGAAGATGGGCAGTCCAGTTCCAACTGAATACTGGTACTGTGTGAACAGCACACTGCTGAACCTTGACAAAGTTTGCTTGTTTCTAACACTAGTGTAGATACTGGTAGAGAGGTTAAGTTGGAAATTCTTACAGTTCTGCTACTGTTTGTTTGAAGTAAAACTTCAATAAAAATTTGTAACATAAAATGAACACTCAAGAATAGTAACTGTTCTTTTTAAAAATATTAGCTGTATGTTTCCACTCTTTTTTTTTTTTCATATGCAGTGGAGAAATACTAATAGCTATTCAGGATTTGTAGCGTCTCCTTGAAGCTTGTATAGTAAGACTTTTTGGCTTGAAACTTTCCAAATGTGGGTAGTAAGAGAGGTAACCTTTTTTAAATTATCTATGAAAGTTGTCATTGAGAAGAAATACTATTTCCTTGCTTTTCTTTCTGAAATCGTGTTCTGAAAAGATAAAGGGGATTTGGTAGGTTCTAGTGTCAAGTGATTATTAGTGTTAGCAGCCCTCAGTGAAATTAATTCATTTTCTGCTGGATAGAATGAATTTTAAAATTATTTGCTTTACTAATTATCTTTTTTTGCAATTCCTTCCAGCTACTGGTATCATCCAGGTAACAAAAGGGAAATGATGTTGGCCCTATCACATTCTCACTTAAGGTGTAAAGTGATTCGTGATTACAGGACTGTCATTGAAAGAAGCATTTATAGACTGCTTATACTGGAAGCTACCTAACACTTATTATGGTCTTATCTTTTAATTTCTTGTAGCATGAACTGGTATAGTAACATTTCTCAGAGTCTGTCTGCCTCAAATAGTGGATTTTTTTGGTTTGGGCTTTTCTGATGTGTTTTTGCTTGGATTTTTTTCTTTCAGAAAAAATAGCCAAAGAAATACAAAAACCAAAGTTTACTGAAAAAGTTTATGGTCTTGAAAAATGCTAATTTTTTGCATAGCTAATGACAGTAAAATGAGGATAGAAACAAATGCAACCAACTCATGTGAGTCAGTACAGTATATAAGAAGGCTTTACTAGTCTTTCAAGCTCAATCATTGTGCACTATTGAGTGAAAAAACGGTTTCATAATCAGATTTTTTCCAAATAACTAATGTCTGAACGTAGGTATTGATACAAAAGGAATATGAAAGACGTCACTGCCAAAATATGCAAATTTGCTAACACACCAAAGGGAATTCCCAGAACGGGAATTAATAAGGCAGCAACTATGTTTGTAATTTCAATGAGCTTTGGTTTATATCTAAACAAAATTATGAAACTTAAAAGTATTTTCAACTTTTTATATGAATATGAAATCTGAAAATCTTCCAACTTTAAACATCCTATAAAAAAAAATACTCATAAAAGTAGTAGGCATTGTTACAAACATAGAGCAGATTCTAAGCTCAGTTTGAGTTTCCCAAACCCTTGTATTTATGAAGTTATACTGAGAGACATAAATTGAAGCCAAGTATTCAGGTTACATATGAAAAGTGAAGATTAACAGCTTGCTATGTCTTATGTTCTGTTGGGTGACAGAAGGCACTTCTAGCAGAACAGCTGACAGACTGTTTGGAGAAGAGGAATACTGAAAGAATGGATAACCAGCAGACAAAGTCAGGAAAAAGCTTTATCAGTGTGTTCTGGAGCTGGAAACTTTATAGGATAGAGCTGGAGCTCTAAGAGTGTAAGAGGGTGAGGAGAAGATTCTCTGATTAAACCAACAAAAAAAATTTATCCAAATTTTACCAAATTAACAGTCATGGAGAAATACCATTTGTACTACCTCATAGGTATTTTCAGGTGGGGTAAAAATGTTTTTTTTCTTTGCAGCAGATGATAATAAGTGCCAGTCGGTAACACAGACAGTAGAAGTATAAAGCATAATATACTGTTGCTGACAGTTAAATGATCCTTTGGTTCAAATAGAAATCTACAGCATGGCAGGAAATGTTGGATTGTCTAATGCTTAACACATTACAATTTATAGCTAATTATGGTGACTCTTCGGTTCCTGTCTAAGTATTGTACCAATACCGTGAACTGCCTAAGGCTTCTCTTGGCTCAGGTACATCTGTCTGCATGCTTTAGTTCATATGGCAATTTTCCCATGCTGCAAAGGTCATGATGTTTTGTCTAAGAACAAAATGTGGTGTTCTGAAGCCCAAATGTGGTATCATAATATTGCCTTCTGTTTTGTTATCATGTACTGGTATGTTTGTACAATTAAATGCAAAACCAACTTTGTAGACACTTCTTGACTGGATGAGGAGAACAGGGGAAACTTACATGTTTTCTGTGGTGGCTGTGTTGTGTTTATTAGGTGCTGTTTTCTAATTTATAATGAAGTCTCACTGAAGGGCCTTGTGTTCTTTCTCTTGTTTTTTTTTTTTACTTGTGAGTTTAGGCTGTAGTTTTTATAGATTTGTTTAACATTTGAAATGACAAAAGGTAGGAATTAATTAGGCTATGCTATGAAAAGTTGTTCTACAAAAGTATACTGATTTTCATGTTTGTATGTGCTGTTCTTTGATGTTTTCTTAGTTAACAAGTCACAGTTTCTCCAGTTGGTAGCCCTGGAAGCAAAAGAATGAAACCTAAGAACCAAGGTGTCTGTATCTGGTTTTTTAATCATTACCAGTAATCCAGAATTTGTAATGAGAAGTTTTCAGTGATTTGGGAGTTCTGTAGATCTTTATTTCATTTTGTTTTGCTGCCTGTTCATGAGCCAGAATTTATTTCAGTTTATCTTTTACATAGTTGGGTTGGTTGCAACATTACAGGTTTAAAAATAATGAAAATTAACACTGAGTTACTATTCTTCCAATTATTTTTTTTTTTTAAGAAGAAAAAGGGAGTACATTCTTGTGCAACTGTGCCTACATTCTCAAATGTGCAGGCATTATTTCCTCCTTCATGACAGTAAAAAAATACTAATTTTAACAGATCATAAGTTATTTCTTACTACTGCAAGTGGTTTATGGACCTCAGGAAAAAAAATATATTCTTCTACCTTCATGAAATATGAATATGTATTTATTCAGAATGCACATTATAATTTTGTGATAAGACCAAAGTGCTTCTTAACCATCATACCATCAGTATGCGAAGTATGCTTCATACCATCAGTATGCAAAGGCAATTTCAAGTTCTTAGTCCCTTAATATGTCATATGTCACCTACAGGGGCCCAGCTAATGAAGGTCTTTGGGTTATTGTTTGACTTGGAAGTTAAGATAATTGTCATGAGTCATTGACTCAATGAATTCAGATTTATAAATACATGTATATGTGTGTGTGTGTGTGTATGTGTATATATATATATATATATGTGTGGCAGTGGTTACTCTTTTCAATCTACACAATAACCAAGCAGATAAAGGCTGTACATCCGTTCTGTATTCCTTTGAAACAGCTGACTAAAAAAAGCATGTAAGAATAATAAACTGGTTTAATATGAAAGGTAGTTATTGACATCAGTCATCTAGGACTTAAACAATGTATAAGGAACTGGAAATCGGTCTCCACCATCAGGATAAATGCTATAAGTAAAAGGTTTTCAGTTCTTTCTTTTTTGCTTGCCCAGGGAATACATCAGGTTAGGGAAGCTGCAGAGACTGATCCCAGAATCATCTGTAGCTCTGTAATACCAAGACTGTCTTGTGAGTGGGGATTTGTGGATTAGACTTTTTTTTTAAGTAAAAAGCTATTTTATCACCCATCTCTATCAAAACATGGACTACTCTAATATGGCCATCTTTATTACCTTGTATGTCCAGATTACAATTTTGGAGGACTGGTAATTCATTAGAATATATTTATTATCTTATTGAATTTGAGAGGGTTTTTTTAAACCTAAACCACTGAGACATGGCAACATGTTTGAGATTGCTTAGAATGCTGCTAAACATTTCCTGGATACAAAATTGCTGAGAACATGCAAAAGCTGGAGTGTGAATGTTATTGTAGTCGTGACAACTCATTTTTAACTTGCAAAGGAACATTGGAGTTTTATGTATATCAGCAGCACTGAGGTAATACAGATCTCTAGAGACTGATCATTCTTCTTGCTGTTGTGATACTTGTGTCAGCAAGCTGTATGAGATAACCTAGGGCCTTAACTTTTTGTTTCAATTTGCAGTTGATATTTAGCAAGAGGAGGTACTTACTTCACAGATTGCTTCTCTTAAATGATGTTCATGTGCTCTGTTCTACTTGGCAGGAGTTTAAATGTGCAATGAATTAATTCTTCATAAGTGGGGATCCTGACACTTAAGATGATAATACCGATTTATATTAATATTTAAATTGATTGAGGTTATTTCTTCAGTTTTAAGTAGTAAGACATTGAGGAATGAGAAATGTCATATGACATCGGAAAGCTTTATAAATAACAAATTGATAGAATATAGCCTGAAGTTCTCTTAAAATGAAGACATTTTTCTCACTTTTACAAAATCACTCTGGAAATTAATTTGCCAAGCACACTATCAAATTCTAGGTGTATTGTTTTCTGGAAAACAAACTTATTGCAAATCTATATATTTGGAAATTACTAATTGATAGTATAAAATTCAGTCAGTATTATCTTTATAGATCACTAATAAACGTAAATATGCTGACTTGCGGAAACTGTTTGGTTTTTGAGAGTGACTTTTGACCTAACCAATACAAATCATGCCAAGATGTTTATACATGTTGAAAAACTTTGCATTTTAAAGATTTTTTTCATGACTGTTAGTGGCATATTTAACAAGAGGGATTATTCATCTATCTATATGGACCGCTGTGCTTCCTAGCTGTGCTACAGTTAGAGTTAGGGCACAGTATTTTTTGCATAGCGTCTTGATTTCATTTGTTTTTCCTCCTGTGTATTATGGTCAATTGATTAACACAGTGAAGTTAATAGCATTGAATATGAAGAAGATGTGGTAGGAGTGAAGAGCACCATGGTTAGAAAGCACAATATAGGGCAAACCTGAAAGGTACTTGCAGAGCTGCAGTGTGAAAGTCATCTTTCTGTGCTGAGAAACCAAATCTTTTTGTGGCTGGAATGCTATATGTTGATGTCCTGCATGGGAGCCTGGGTCCTTCAGAGACTGTTAGTGATGTTCTGCGAAGTGAAAGGCTGTACCATGGTAGCAGCTCTTAGGAGACAGCAGAGAAGGCTTGGATGAGGGAAGGAAGCCATTTAGTACCTTAGGCATCAGGGATGGTGTCTGTTGCAGCTTGGGTCTTGCAGTTGGGTATGGAGCAAGTTTATGCTGCAGCGTATGCTTTGGTTGAAAGATCAGTATCTTAAGGCAATGCATCCATTAAGAATCACATTTTGTTATTTTTGCTGTTGATGCTGCTATTCATCTGGTAGGAGAAGGAATACTGGTTTCAAGATCATTACTGTCTCCCACACAACATACCCACTCAGCAGCTGTAAGTGTTAATAATCTGAAGGTGCTTCTGAGAAGAGTTGGGTTTGAATTAGTTTTCTAGGAAGGAGAGCTCAAGATGTGCACTGAACTTCTATAGTGGGATTTTTCCAAATCGTTACCAGGGTGGGAGAGTGAAAACTGTATTCAAGTCCTTGGTGTCTTTTACTTGGTATTTGTCGTTCTTGCTTGTTCTAGCATAGCTTCATTTTACTTTTCTATTTTTCTAGAGTGTTTATACATATCCACAACTTTTTACTTTGTTAAAGGTGAAAGTTGCAATTATTTTGGAGTTACTTTATTTCCAGCATAAATCTTAATCTAAAAATTAGTTACTATTTCAGCAGAATGCTGCTTGCATTTATTTATTTAAAGAATAAGTACTTACAGCAATTGCTTCTCAGTACTCACCTGTTTAAATTTTTATTCAGGCATAGATTAGGCTGCTGATAGCCTTTTTTTTTTTTTTTTTCACAATGTCACCTCTCTTGTGTCAGAACAAGCTAAAGAATGATTGAACAGGGGAATGCAAGAGGGGTTTTGAGAGAAGAAAGTAGTTAGACCACAGATTTTTGATAAAGTAAATTTTGCTATCTCACGTTCTAGAAATTTCATAGGTTGTTTTGCCAGGTAAATTTTTTTATATCCTTGGATAGAAGTGGTGCAGTGGAAAGTGAAAATAGAAAGTAGCAACATGAGTTTCATGTACCTTGCAAACTATTTATGTGAGGAGCATGGGTTAGACTAGCTGAAGTGTGGTTTGGGTAGGTGCTGTGCAGTCCTCTCAAAAAGTGTGTGATGCACTAATGGTTTCAAAACCTGTTAAATATGAAGTAGTGTAGTAGTCAAACTATACACTGGTGTATTTTGTTAGTAGCTGATATTGCATCTGTTACAAACAAAATGGAACTTGGCATAATATTGTTACAATGTATGTAAAATGCTGCATGGCAAAAACAGTGTACTTAACCCACCATGTGTAATCTTGAAGAACAACGCATACATACAGAGTGTTGAAGAATACGTACATGGGTTCCCAATGCCTTTGGGTTCCCAATGCCTTTAGTTGACAAAAATGCCAGATTTCTGTTAAAGCTGTATGATAGTATTTATTCCTACATAAAAGTACCATTATGTAGAAAACAGTCATTGGTGATACATTATTAAAAAGGAGAAAAAGAGAAAAGGATTAATCCTCTCTCTTGCTAGAAAATGGAGCAAATATAAGCACAACTGCCTAGATTATTGTGACTTAAGCGTCTATGATATAAAGAGGCTGTACTGTTAATACTGTGTGCAAGCAATCCACAGAAGTACGTCTTACTTTGACATGCATGTTGGATGTGTGTATGATCTCTCTCTATAGATATCTAGATATCTTTTTTATTTTGGGGTTTGTTAGGTTTTTTTCAAGATAAGAGAGTGAAAGGAATTGGACTTACCAGAAGCCAAGCAGTATGAAAGTATGAGGGGAAAAATAACTTGTTTATAAAGGAAGACATTAATCAGTGAGAGCTAACTGGCTAAAGCAGAAACACTAACTGCCAGTTTCAAAACATTATCTATGTTGTTATATTTCACTCTTTCCTTTTTGTATTAGAGGCTTTTCATCAAGACTAGTATCTGATGGCTGTGCTGAACCTAAGCATTGTGTTAAAATAGGAATGTGATTTGTTTCTAGCTTTAAAAAGGTATTCAGGAATGTGGAAAATACTTCTGTTTCAACAGATCAGACATTCAAGGGGAAAATAGCAAATGTCAAGAAAAGAGGAGCAATATGTTGCAGGATTGGCTGACATATAGCATAGTTTGTTGTGAAACACAGAAGCATTCTATTTACACGTTTGACATAAAATCTGAAACATTATCTTGAGTGTTGAAGTAGATCCTTTAATCTCTGATAATGCGTATGTACCTAAATAATAGTCAAACATAATTCTCTAAAATTTTGGCTAGCACTCACAAATATGAAATATAGTGGGCCTAGTGTTTTTTTCATAACTCAGACACAGTAATGCCTCCAGTGCACTTTTAGTCTGTATCACATATAACATGGGTCTGCCTGTACTTGTTGTACTAGATAAAGATTGTCGGTTCTTTGAGACCACTTAATCAAAAATTAGATGCATTTCATTTATATTATTTCTCTTCTGGTTACTTGCAGAACAGTGGACTCCGCAAATCTGTTCATGTCAGTAGGCAGCTGCTTTATGTGTGGACACAGGAAAAGAAGAAGGATTGGGGGGGGTAGGGAAGGCAGTGTTCATTTGTTGACTGAAATGTTTTTTTTTTTTCCTTATAACTGAGGGGCTAAAAGCAGTGAATACTGTATGGTTTTAAAATCAGAAGTTCCTTTTAAAATAAAATCTTTGTGAGATAATAAAGATTTATATCAGCTGCTTAAAGTACTTCTACTTACATTGTCAGTAATCAGAGGACCAAATAATGCAACAATTTTTAGAAACTAACAGAAGTGAACTAGGCAAGCTGGTAACTTCCAAGTGTCTTTCCATTTATGTAATTATTTTCCACCAGACTGTAGCATAGAAAAGCTATTGTTGCTAATGCTATCACATTAACAATATCATAGACATTTTACCATTTGTTTTGGATTGACTATAAAAATATAGTTGACTAATTTATAAATATACACTTTCAGTTTCACCTCTTCATATGTTTTCTTGCAAGTTTCACTTTACTGAAGTAAAAGTCCAGTTTCTCTGATAGCTGAACATTATGTAGCTCTCATTAAACGCTCTGTTTTAATGATTTGTTAAAACTTCACCTTTTCTTCCTCTCAGCTTCAGGCAGACAAGCTGATGGCTCGTGAAGAGAAGCGCATAGCCCACTGGGAGGAATTCATGAAGGAACAAGAAAACAAACAAGCAGAGGTAGACGAAGAGCACAGAAAAGCTATGGAGCGCCTCAAGGAGCAGTATTCTGAGATGGAGAAGGAACTGGCCAAATATGTTTCTTTTTAAGACCTTTCTTTTTTAATAATGCTGGGTTTGTGCCAATACTCAGTTGCTTCTGACTTAAAAGTTAGATTCTTTTGGAAAGCTGAAATACGGAAGGACAAAAAGGACAATTTGCTCTACAGGTTTGGAATGGGAAGAAGAGGTTTGCATACTTTCAACTTAAGTGCCTATCTATGCTTCTTTTGTTCAGGGCAGGTGGAATGCCAGTATTTCTTTGTTTGTTGGAAGGTGGAACTGGAAACTATGTTGTGTGACTACATCAGCTCAGGGAGTTGCAAACTGGAATTTTCGCCCATCTGCAGAGAGAATCATATCATTTGGGAAAACAGAGACTAATATAACACTTAACACTCCCAGTGTGCAGCCACAGCCCTTTCCGAAAAAGTAGGTGTGATAGGTTCCAGCCATAGTTAGCTGAGAATTCACGGGGAAAACCATAAATCCTGTTCATGGATTTCAGGAAAAACAGCTTTTTTTACAGAATATTTTACTTTGAAACTTTAACAATGAAAGATCTCCACTTGTAATTGCAACTTTTGGGTTGTATGTTCAGTATTATGATATAGAGTTGAGGTTTAAATGAGGTTTTGCTAACATAAAAATGGCTAAGTGAGCTTGGACAACTCATTTTGTCTTTCTAAATGTCTCAGGCCTCTCTTTTTAAGCTTTACTATTCTAAGCAAAGCCAAAACAAGCTCAAAAGTAATCACAAGCAGCATATTGGTCTTTGCATTAGCTTAGTAGCTAGTAAAGTATTTACCTTAAATATTTGACATGCTGTTGGTTTACTTGGAATAAGCTTGTTAGAACTCTATAAAGCAAGTGAGGAAAGATTTTTGTTTCTTCGTCAGCATAACAAAGAAGCAGATAGTGGTAAAAAACACCAGTAGTACTGATCTGCTTTCTTTGCTAACTGTTACTCTTACAGGATATGTGAAACCCCTGTATTGCTTTCTTTTATTTAAAACTTGTAGTTAACAGCAGTGTAACTGAAGAAGTTAACTTAATCAGTTCATTAACCAAGCAAAAAAAGACATAGTACCTTAATGAAATTTGCTGCAAGCTAACCATTAGTACAGGAAATATCTTT
Source organism: Athene cunicularia (assembly GCF_003259725.1). NCBI lineage: Eukaryota > Metazoa > Chordata > Aves > Strigiformes > Strigidae > Athene > Athene cunicularia. The sequence continues at coordinate 60,670,622 of NW_020799095.1, forward strand.
CATAATTTAGCTGCTCTCCAATATAGAATGGAAACAGGTAAAAATAAACAGAATTTACCTGCATTGCGACAGTAATATGCCAACAGTGGTTGCTTGTGTAAGTTTATGGCTTGGTGTCAAGGCTCCGTTCCTGGCAGAATGTTGATAGTGTGATTAAAGTTAGTAGAGGAGATGGAATAAGTATTTGAGATTTCTTTCAATAACACTGAATTCCTGCCAAGCTGCTCTGCCTGCTACTGTAGCCCCAACAGCTTCATCAATCATTGTGGTGTATCTGGACTGCAAAGAGGACTTCCTGACACTGGGGCATGCTGGAACGTTGCTAATTCTCTGTTGTGGAGGGAAAAAAAAATAGATATCTCAGAAGTAACCAACCCACACATGAAAAATAGGAAAGCCTCTTTTAGAACAACCCTTATTTGAATAGAAGGTGATCTCTGTAATATTTTTCAGCTTATGTACCTGTGATGAATGTTGTAACTAAGTGCAGACTTTCATTTAAAAAGAAAAAGTTAGCTCTTGCCTGTCTTCAGAATTGGGTGTGAAATAGTTTTGATTGTTTTGAGCACAGACTGAAAATGGCTTCTCTTACTAGATTATTTGATGTATATGTGCTCAAAGCTCAAGCATCTTTATAACAAAATGCATTTAACTGCATTCTGGACTCACTTTTATATTTGCACTGATAATTTTTATTAAGAGTTAGATATCTAATTTACTGCACTGGAGCTGTAGATTTTAGTATTTTGTCAATTTGAGGGCTCTTGAGCAATGATACAGTATTGTAAGTTAGATAATTCACTGGAAAATAAAGTGGTATTTCCAAAATCTTCTGGGATGTATGCTCCTGATTCTTTGAAAAGCTTCTGAATGCTAACACTGAAAATGTAGTCCCCTTTTAGAATGATGCAGATATTTTCATGCTGAAGATCATTTGAAAACACTTTTTTTTTTTTATAGTCCATATCTGCCTGTTGGCCCACTCTTACTCATTGTGGGTACTACCTTAAAACTATCTGCTGATGAATTATTCATTAACTTTCACTTTTTTAATATATGATATTCTGTAGGTTTTGAGGTGCTTGGAAAAGCTTAATTGTCTTTGAAGCAACTTGCCAACATTTACAGGAAAACCTATTTTTTCTGTCCAAATGCTTAAAAAAATAATAAAAATCCGCAAACCTCATGTGTCTAATTTTATCTCAGAACACATCTGACATAAAAAAGGTTCCTATCTTCAGCAGGTTTTTTGCAAGGTGGGTCTGTGGTCTGTCTGGACACAGTAGTTCTCCACAGTGGCACTTTCTTTGTAAGATTCAAATTCTTGTTATTTGGTAATCTTTACCATTTGGGAGAAACAGAAAAACTAACAGCTTTAGTTTTATGTCACTGGTGCATGAAGGAAGTGTTTTACCTTATACTTGCAATATTCATATGACTGAATTTCATAGTTTTAAAAAGCTTGATAATTCATTTAATCCTTGTTAAACTCACTAGAAATTTGTACTGGATTCCGATAGAAGCTGGAAAGGGTCCTCAACATTTAAGTGAACTCCTGGTATGGTTGGTGAGTTTTGCAGTCTGTCTTTGTATCAGACAGATAACTTTTTGCTTCACTGTTAGCACTGTTTGTTACACTGAACTGTTGGTTTAACTGTTCTTTGTAACTGGAAGTTGGTTTGGAAGTCATGTAATCACTGGAATATTTTCTTAGTCTTTCTGTTCTAAAGAATACATAGCAAGAAACTGGTATCTGCCTTGAAACTGCTGTAGGAAAGCATCTCCTGCTGCTGCTGTATTTAGGAGTAATAACAAACTGAGGAACTGAAGAAACAATTAAGGGTTTGGTTTGGTTTTAACTGCCTTGTTAATGAACCTATGTGGTGTTCTCTTTGGAATGTTTTATATCTAAGGCCTATCACATTTTTTTAATCTTAGGAAGGAGAGAGAGAGACGGATGATTTATCTGCTCTTAATCTGCTTCTTTCTATGCTAAGACTAGGTAATACTTCTTATAGAAAAATTCCATAATTACAGCTGGAACATTTCATCTTGTCTGATATTTCAATTTATGGCTTGTTAAATCTTTCCTCAAAAACCGGGAGATTTTTTAGTAGTCAGATTATCAAGTACATGTCATAATCAACCAAAAATTGAATCCTGTGTAGTTCACTCCTGAGTTGAAAAGCTTCCTATGTCCCAAGGCTATAGATTTTGAGTTTACAAGTATTCCCCAGTAGGTGTCAGTACAAGCCCTAGAAGGAAAATTAGAAAGACTGTTTTAACGAGGTGTAGAATGTAATGTTCAGTTATAACATTTTTTTGTATATGAAACCACATGCTTTTAAATAAAAAATGGCACTATTTATCAGCAGCATTTTGCCCCATTAGTCCCAAAAAAAGCTTACAACAGGTACCTCTTAAAATTATTTTTATAACGTGTGCTGATCTGAACAATGTTGTCCACAATACGCTTTCTAATTAAGATTTATTATAGTCTGAAGTTAGACTCAATGTCAGAGATTAAAACCTTCAAGAGCTTAATTCTTACACTGCTGTTCAGATTAGTGGGTCAGGTTTTCCAGAGGTTTGAGGCAAAAGTTTATGGTTATTGGTAGAGACTGTGCCATAATAAAGAATTGGAGACTTTTGCAAAAAATTTTGTGAACAAAGTTACCATACCACACACTTTTAAACAGGCCAATTATTTTGCTTGTTTATAATTAAATGAACTTCTCAAGTAATAAAGCTGTAGTACACTCAGTGCTTGTTGGTCTAGCTTATGGTCTGTGTGTCAAGATACAGCAGAATCTGCAAGAAGATGGGATTGCAGCTGCTGTAGTAGGATTTTAATGAATAACACAACTTTCATAGTCATAAGATTATTCAAAAATTCCAAATAACAGACATTTAAAAGAGAAGGGAGAAGTCAAAAATGCTTAAATCTGCTTTGGGTAATTAACAAAGAGAGTTTTATAAGGGTTGAAAGAAATCTTTTATAAATACATGTATGCACCTTCCAGTTCTGAAGAGTGTGTTGTATTGCGTGCAGGACCGTTGTGGTTTTTTATATAGTAATAAGCAAAGTTAGGAACAAATTTACTCAAGATAATAGTGAGCATTAGAAAGAAGAAAAGCTTGCAGAAGCCATGCTAGGGCTTAAAACTGCAGCTTTGAAAATCTGGGGCTCAGATTTGTGCTTCCTAACTAGGAATCTAGTAGAGCTATCCACCTAGGTTTTAGATTGCCTTCTTAAATGCTATATCTGGGCCAAATCAAAATCTGAATGATTCAGAATTTTATTTAACATCATTTTATAGATGGTGAAAAAGCTGACTCTTTCAATATGAATTTTCAGGACAGTTGCACAGAAGGATGTATAATACTCTATTTTAAAACTGTAATTTGAAATAAAGCCTTACATTTCCTCAGTCTTCTCCACTAATGACTTGCTGGGTAGCTACAAGGATACCTGCAATGGAGTATTATTGGGTTTTTAGCAGACACTGCCTTTAACTTGATGCAATGGAATTTAGTGAGAAACAAAACACTGTTTGGGTTTTTTGTTTGTTAATCGTTACTGAATTTTTTTAGATGGACATAATCTATAAATTCATCCAGCATTTCATGATTTATGGTCCCTATATTCTTTAATCCGGAGAAAAATAGCCTTTGTTTTTGCCTCAGCAAATACTACAGGACTTGGATAAGCGTTTTTCGTTGTCTTTGAGTTAGTTGTAATACAAATTTTCAAGCCTGCTTTGCATAGCTTGTTGGTAGTACCTAGCCAGTGCTTTCCCAAACTAGGATATGCAGAAATGCCTCTTGCTGTAATGTGTTCTAGAATATGCACAGCACTTTTCAGTAGCTTTAGCTTTGGGAAATTTAGTTCCGGATTGCTTGAGGTCATAGGAAGTCCTTTATGAGTGGACCCAAGTTTGTCCTTTCCAGATGTTTTTAGCCCTCGTTAAATAAATTCCGGTTCCTGAAAATCCCCTCTCCAGATGGCTCTAAATCTGTTCCAATATTTACTATGTCACCTAGAAAGCTTCTAAGCTGAATTACATAAAATAGGAAATACTGTGCATCCTTCCAATGTGCTCCAGTGTACTGATTTTAAAGAAAATTGAGCATAATTTGGAAAATGTTTACTAAACTGTTAGAAATTCTAAAGTAGAATTACAGTAGTACACCTAATTAACAGTTTTATTTCACACAACTAATTAGCATTTGGAATCCTAAGAAGGAATTACCCTTTAAAATATCAAAGTTTAAATGGTTCAAAATTTTTTTCAGAATAAGCAGCCCACCATACATCACAACGGTGGAAAAGTTTTCTGGAATCAGGAAGCACTCGGAATAGTGGGACTTCGATATTTGTGTCCTGAGCAAGTTTGGAGGCGCTCATTATATTAAGCAAATGTGTTGAATTAATTGTCTGGGACACCTTGAGTACAGAATACGAATGCTGCACAGATACCTAGTGTAGGACACAGCATCTTTCTCTCACTTTGTGTAAGGCTTCTTGCATATCCATGTTCCAGGGAAAGAGGACCAAAACACAGGCTGCCACTTCTGATTGAAAAAAAAACATATATATATATCTCCATAAAAAAAATGTGAGATGACCAGAATGTATGTGTCTTGAAGTTTTCTTGCAGCTGTCTGTGACTTGCAGGTGGTACAGCAAATACAATTTCCTCTAAAACATCCATGAACAGATAGAATTTTATGTAATAAAACTGTTTAATTATTGACCTTTTGTTTCTTAGCCAGATGTTGAAGTAGGGAGGAAATGGATAATGCAGCCCACTCCATCAGGTTGCTGTACAGTGGTGGTTGGTATTTGTCACTGAGGTGGCAGTCACCATCACCACAGCATCACAGAATGCAAAATCTTTCTTCAGTTTGTTTTTAGAGAATGCAAGTCCTAGAGAAGTGGGGGGGGGTGTCAAACTAGAGCATGAAAAGCCATAGCAGTATGCTGCCCCTTTGTCCCTTGCAGCCTCTCCTGAAGAAGAAATAGTAGTTCCCTCTTTCCAGGCTCACTTTTATCAAAAATTAAATTGAAATTCAAAAACTCAGTTGAATCAGTTGAATTTTTGCCATTATCTTCAGTCAAAATAAAGTAAGAGTCTCAAATTGAGCCTCTGTTGTTACAAGTTTTAGTGCTGATTATATGTTTGCCTATCGACATGGAACTGGACTAGGACCACATACTTCTGCAAGGAGGTTATCCAGCAGCTATTGTATTAGTGCTACTGTAGGTCATTGCCTCAGTATGTTCCCTTTGAAATGGCTGCCATAAAGAGAAACCTTAGGCTGAAAACTATTTGCAAATAATTTTCACACGGTAAGAAATTATTCTTCATATATGATGTGATTTCCACGTGCACCTTGCCAGTGCTTTCAAGTTCCCAGGCTAGTTTGTCCCACAGAATCCAATAAAAAAGTGTAATTTCTCCCTAGGGTCTTTTCTGCTCATGTTTGATATCACTTAACATAATGAGCTTTTTACTCCCACATCATAAAGGGTTTTGTTTTAGACTTTTTTTTTTTTTCCTTCAACAAAAAGTGTTGCTTACATCCCTTCTAAAGAATGCGCTTAGTTATGTGAAATGTGGACACGTTGTCTGGGCCAGCCTCTTATCTGCACCAGATTCAAAAAGTCTGGTTCAGTACAGTGGCTTAGACTGCATGTTTTTGTTGTGTTTTGTTTCTTTTAAAAATATGTATGTATGTGTCTTGTTAAAAAACATTGCTGCCCCCATCTAGGAACAATGCAACACTCACATCATTTCCTGAAAGAATAGACTTGGAAGGCAATTATCTACTCACCAAACAGGCTAAAACAACAGTTCCTGATATTCTTCTCAAATATTTCAACTTCCCAGGAATCCGGAAAAAATAATTCCATGAGACGGTGTTATGAATGAAGGTATGACATTTCAGTTTCCTTCACTTGGAATCAGACATCCAGAGGTAATAAATTACCGTGCACTTGGCACTGCTGGGATGGGGGGTCTGGCTGTGGCAAATTGTTTTTCTTCAGGGCAGGAACAATGAAGTGCTTTTACATCCTCCTTTGTCCAGTGACAGGCATGGCTTGCTCTTACTGGGCTCTCAGCAGCAATCGCATGAATTACACATAGAAGAAACAGGAACCTGGCAGCAAAGTACCTTAAACCAAATTTATTGAGAGATAGGAAAGTATAATAAAGACTCTTTTTTTTTTTTTTTTTTTTTTACCTCTGTGAAATAAAGTAACATGCTCTGAGAACTGGACTGTAACAGGAGAATAATGAGTACTGAAAAAGCATCTTTACTTCTTTCTCTTGCATCTCAAGGAAAGCAATTTTTACCAGACTTATCCTGGTCCCATTTCTGTCACTGAAATGACTAGCTACATCTGCTGTCCATACTCATTGTATGCATTTCTTTTTTTTTGGTTAGTGCAAAGGAAAGAACAGTAAATATGCTCAAAGAGGGTTCAGATATTGGTTTTGCAAGTTCTCTGTCAAAAGTAATTTTCAGCTTACTCATTATTTCATGTTTGAATAGTTCTTAGATGGATGGTAAACTCGGATTGTATGATAAACATTATATGGGCATATAGAAAAGTGAAATGCTGTTCCTGGGGAAAGAGTTGATGCTCTTGGTTTTTGAAGAGCTCGCTTTAGGTATTTAATAATCAAGCAGATGGAAGATACTTCTGAAGAAGTGTGTGTTTGGATCCAAAGGGAAGCATTTTAGCAAGGTAGCACTGGGAACCTTGCATCATTAAATTTACAAAGTCACGGCAAGAAAACAGCAAATCAGTGCACATCAAAAATCAAATAGTATTAAACCAGAAGCTCTTAACTGAACCTGCTCTCATTCTTGCTGCTGAGTGAAGCTCAAAGAAAATACTCATAAATGGTAAATACATAAACTACATTTAATTGATTTTAAAAAAGAGTTCTGATTTAATGAGAAGATACACATATCATATAGCTCTTCTAAGAGATATTTTTCTTCTACTTTTTTGAGACAACTTGACTGAGTAGTCCTATCAGCTTCAGGGGCAAGTGTATAAGCACTTGCTGCATGCCAGCAGAGCTTGCAGGGTCTAGCTCTGTACTTAGCATCTTGAAGTGGATTCAGCATTTACAGGGGATCACTTGGCCAGAAAGACTTAGACTCATCAGAGAGGTTCGCATGTATCCACAGCGTATTCTGTTGTGCCAGGGAAAACAGAAGGACAAAATCCTGCTCCTGTTGAAATCTGTAGCAAAATGCCCGTTAATTTCACTACAGCTAGAATTAGCTAGTGTTTTTGGAATCAGGCATGACTCTTCAAGGACAAAAGCAGCAGTCCCTTTTTTAAATAACATTGCATTTATGATACAGAAATGTGATTAATGTAATCACTACTCTCGTACCACTTTCATGCCCATACTATTTAGATCTTTCTCAAATTGAATCTATTGTTGCAGATTTGTAATTTCACAGAATCATAGAATACCAGGTTGGAAAGGGACCTCAAGGATCATCTGGTCCAACCGTGTCAAAACATGATCTAGACAAGATCAGCACCCTGTCCAGCTGAATCGTAAAAGTGTCCAAAGTTGGGGAATCCACCATTTCCCTGGGGAGAATTTATCTACTTATTTCTCTTCTATGAAATAATGAAAACTGTAATGCTGTTTGCTGTATCAAGCTTTGATCAGTTCATCACAACCCTAGCTTTTTCTAAGCATTTAGAATTGCTAGGCATCTCATCAATAATGAAGGCCAACACCTTTAGCATGTTTCATGGCTCCTGACATGCTTTGTGAACAGCAGACTGGTTGGTGCTACCTGTAAAGTGTAAACAGCAAGACTACCAAAATGTCACAGAGACTTTTATATGAACAAAAAAATTAGAAAATTTAAATTTATCGTTAAATAGCTCTTTCTTTTCTTACCTGCCAGCCCTGCACACGTAAACAGGGCTATATAAAGGTGAATTTCTTATTTGCATTTTCCTTTCTGTATTCTTGCTCATGGTAAAGAGATGATATACTAATAGTTTCTGGGGTTGTTTTGGTGGAGCTCAACAGGCTTCACCCTCCCATCCTTTTCAAATGGTCTCATAGTTGTGACTGATATTAGCATTCAGGCCTGCCATAGGACTTGGAGCTCTGCTTTTCACCAGTACTTTCACTTTGGCTTTATTTCAGCTCATTGCAATGTACTCTTAAAGGATTAAAAGGTAGTAAACTATTTCTATTATAAGAACACTTTTAGTGGCCATTAAGCTGGTAACAGATGTTTAACGGAAAGGTCAGATAATTTACAATGTGGAACACTATTTCAGTTGCCACCTTTCACAATTACAGGCATGTAGTTTACCTACATAATACTCTGAGTGTTTGTGGCCCCGTGCAATTAGGCATGAAAAAAGGATTAAAACCTGGACTGAGAATCAGACCTTCACTCCATTATAGGATCATAAAGAAGAAAAAAAAAAAAAAAAAAAAAAAATAAAACAAGCTACTTGTTATTATTGATACTTTGCTAAGCCTTTGATCAGAAGAAATTGAACTGAGTGGTAAATGGCTAAAGATTAGATTAGAAGACTCAAGTGTCAGCTTGCTTGAAAACAAAGTATATTGTAGGACATATGGTCTGGAAACCTTACACAATCTATTTTTTTTAAAAAGAACATGGAATTTATTAGAGAAGAGTGGAATTTATTATCTGTTATTTTAATGTATGTAGAAAACAGGATTGTCACCTTTTCTTACAGTGCAAATAATTGAGTCATGAAGGCTCAATATTTATTTTCTATAAAATTGAAAGGGAAAGAAAAGGTTTCAAATTGTGCTCCTTTACAACAGGTAACTGTTACCATGCATCCAAGGGTAGTAGGGTTCAGAGGGTTGGGGGGGATGTTGGGGCAAGTATTTGTTTTTTTCCTGAATGTCTTACTGGAGTAGCTATGTTTTGTGATAAGTATAATGTCTTGCTCCTGAGATCTGTATAATTTCTGTGTAAGTAAGGAAAAGGAAAAAAACAAAGCTGTAGGGATAGTGGTACTACATAGACAGATAAGGCGTTTGCAGTTAGATTCTCTTCCTATACTTCTTGCTGTTAAATGCTATAAATGAAGAGGTGATGAAAGCTAATACATAGAACAAAAATTTCTTTGGCTTACCAAATGCATATTCATTTAATTTTTAGATCAGTGGTGGAGCCAGCATTTAAAATAATAATTTAAAAAATCAAAACAAAAATTAACTTTCTGGGGGCTGTTGTGTTGTCAACCGGTGGCCGGATGCTAGGGCAGACTTTCCCCAATTAGCAGGTTGCGTGCCCCATCTGGTTGGCCAACATCGCTGTTTATGCGTCCTACACATTACCGCAGTCGAGACTCAAAACAGTAAACGCCTTGGAACACCAAAACTGCCAGAAGCCACCTTATTTTTGTTGTTATTTTCGGTAATTATACCTAGGAGAATTGGAGAGTTCTAGCACCTTTTTTTTTTTTCCTCACTTTTTTTTCTTTTTTATGACTTGTTTTTTGTATTTCATAAACCCTTGGCAATGGGTACAATAGCTGCCTTTGGACGTGGAGATCCTCTCAGACACGTACGCTTCCAGCACTGATCAGTCCCCTCTTTCACCATGCAGTGTGTAAGTGGTACGCCTGAGAAAGTGGACATCATGTGTATGGCCTCCTTGTGTGATGTGGGACGTGCCCCCCAGAGTTGTTTCCCAAGGGGCGTGTACACTTCTGTCATTTCTCTTCTCTCGTTTCTGTTCTGTGCTTGGCTTCCTAGTGAACAATGATGCCCTCTGAGCTCTAACATTCCTCTTTTACCCACCTTGTCCCTGACCATGCTTTTCTTCAACAAGCCTAAACCAGCGGTTGCACAGTTCCAATTATTCTTTTTTTTTTTTTTTTTTTTTTTTTTTTTTTTTTTTGAAAAGGTCAGTTTGGTTTACTTTATGGTAGAAGGTCAAAGACTTCATAATGGAAAAGGTGGATGCACGTTGTTTTCATAGAGTTTTAAGTAAAGTTAAACAGAGTTCCCCCAAGGTTTGTACTGGTGCTGGCACTGTCTAATGTTTGATTTGGAGGAAGGCACAAGGAGTGGGTTGGTAAAATCAACACATGACCAAAAAAAGATTTACTTGGTCACATTTAGAAAGGAAGAGAAGGAAATGTAAAAGAACCTAACGAAGAGCGGACAACCTGACATGATGATGGAGCTGCAATTGCAGAGAACAATGTTGACTGTATATATACTAGATTTTAAAGTTACTGGAACCAGCTAGGGAAAAGATGCACACGTTGCTGTGAAGAACTGAGTGTAAACATCTCTTCGTTATGCAGTGTTGGCTGAAAAGCAAATAAATATATGGGAAATTAGGTAATAAGAGAAAGGTACAATATAAAAATGAAATAATGTAATATCATGACATATAGTATGTACTCGCATAGACTACTAAATACGGCCTGCTTCATCTCAGAAGAGATATGCCTGAGATGGGAAAAGGACTGAAAATAAAATGAAGTTTGGAGAAGTGTGTATGCAGGGAGAAACCTGTAGAGATCTAACTTTGAGAGTATAGTCTTTAATACAGTAAACAGTGCAGAGAAAATAAATCATATGTCTATTTATATTTCTTTATTATTCAAGAGTAGAGAGAAAAATGGATTAAATCTATTTGAGTCTTACAACTGATTTAAGAAATTGTTTTTTACATAACATGCAACTGATTTGTAATCCACACTACAGATTGCCATCGACCGACTGCTTTGTAGATGAACTTTCTGAGAAAACCACCCACACTTTATTGAAGGACTCCACTTAGGAAACTTTCTATTGGCTTTTTTAGGCAAATTTCATCGTGACCTTTCTGAACTCTTGAGCCCTATCATTTGCACAACACTTTGTAACACAGATGAGGGTATCTAATCAGACACTTAGCTTTAAGTATGCGGTTTCCATGGACTTTAATTTTTTAAGCAATGTACTTTACAGATACAGGTTCATGTGTATTTCACAAAATGCTTAATGAGGAGAATGCATAGGGCTGGTCATCTTTGATTTATTTCCAGAGTTAAACTTGTCAGTGAATATTGGGCAAGAAGAACAACTAAGGCAGTGCTGTTTGTTAGGAATACTTGGTGGGATGGCTTTGGATCCTGCATGACTTTGAAAGGTGGTACAGGGGCTAACTACATGGTATGGTGACTTGGGGGAGAGAGAGAGAGCATGGTCCTGTTAGGAAAATACAAATAATCCCATTTTTTTCCTGCAGAGCGATTACTTGACAGACTTTCTGGGGCTTTGAAATAAATTTACCTTGCAAAGGTACTGAAAGACGGGGTGACTGCTGTCTGTGCCAAACTTGTAATTCTTATTGCTCTTGCTTAATAAGAGTTCACTGTAAATAAGTTTTCTAACTAGCTAGGTTTGCTTTATGTGAAAGTTAATGGTCCAGCATCATGTTTGCCTACAGCTGGTTTTGCTTCTAGCTTTTCTTCTAAAATGTAATGTATCTATCTTGCTTTATTTTAACACCACTGGAATAGTTGTGCGCTTGGGTGGGGGCTGACTGTTGAAGCGTCTTTTGGAGAGCAAGACTGGCTTCTGATCATGAGAGAAGGGGATATAGCTGTGGACATCTCACAAATGAGCAAATTGTGAGACTTTCCCAATGCTGCTGCAAGAAAAGTGGTGGTACTATTCTTAGTATAAGGAGTATCAAGTGACCTGAGAAGAGCCAGGCTTTCTTTTTATCACCAGAATGGTATTGCTGGCCAATACTAAGGCCCAATCCAAATAAAATCTCCCCTGGCCAACAGTGAGCTATGGACAAGGCTGCTGTTGTAAGGAGAAAGTACAAAAATCCTCTCCTTTTTTCTTAAAAAACCCCCATGATGTACAACTCCACTACCCCACACCAAAAGTTTGTAAACCATCCACCGCCCCCTGCAAATCCCCTGTTCCTGAATCTGATCACATACTTCTGCTTCAACTTAGAAGAAAATTTCATGAGAATTTAATACTTCTGTCTTGAGTCTCCCACAGAGCAGCTGGCTTGGGCTCCTTCACAGAGACAGGGTGAGCAGTAGGTGATGGAAGGCTTTCCAGTTAGCACTGGCATACTCCGCAAAGCTGAGAAGGTATAGAAATGAAGAAACAGACATAAATTAATACTTAAAAATAACCCACCTTCACCAGTAACAACACAGAAAATACTTTCCATGCTATGTAAGTAATACATCAACATTTAAGCTGATTAAAATTTGATAAACTACTAACTTCCCCAATTTCTGATAGGAAGGCTGGGGCCCGAGATAAAGCAGTGTCATGCTGGGGAGGACAAACACCCTAGCATCCAATAAACTTTTTATGCATTTATATTGTTAAGACTGATTCCCATTTCCTTTGTAACTCTTTGTTTATTAATGAGTTGACTCATCCAGAGTCCAGCAGCTTGTTTCCACACCAGAGAGATGGATTTGCACCCCCGCCAAGTGGAGTCAGAGGCAGAGATAACAGCCAGCAACAACAATAGTCTTCCCCGGTCCATTTGCCAAGAACAATTGGCAGAAAGGACTCAGGGAGTAACTTATCACCAGTGCAGGGAGAGGCTGAAGCTCTGGAAGCACAGAGGTTGCTGCTTGCCTGCCACAGATAAACAGCAGGATGTGACCAAGAGCCTAGCTTGCATTGCAGGCTTTACCTGGCTGAGGAGGAGACAGGCACCCATCAGTTAACATAACACTCTGTGATAACCAGCCAGTTATTTTAAGTAGCCTATGACACATTAGACTAATGCAGCAAGCTTTTTTCAAGTGTCAAATCCACACTGACAAAACCCTGAAGATAGTTTTGTTGTGAGGTAAGTATTGTTCATGAGTGCGCACACGTTCTTGAATTTGTTAAGCTCTTCTCAGATGAAGCGTGGTATTTTTAAAGATGAGCAAGTAATCAGATCCTGTGTTATGGATGATGTGAAATGTGCTCACAACAGTTCGAATTTGATATTTCAGTCTGCTTCTCTCAAGTCTTATTCTGCAAAATGGTAAGCACCTGTTCATATCAACTCCGCTGTGTTTGATCCTGATGGCTCTTTTGCTTGAGAGTAAAAAAATAGGAACACCTGAAACAAATTCTCTTACAAAAATTGTATCAAAGTTTGACCTTGTGACTGCATCACGGTTCTCTCTGAGAAAACCTTCCTCTGCTAGCTAGTCAAATAAGTTCAGACTTCACAAACATAGTAACTTTAAGTTACAGCTGTACAGCTGTTATTTGCATGGCTTTTTAGACAAAGCCAACATTTTATTAAATAGCATTTAAATCTAATTGAAACGCCCATGAAGATGAAATATGACTCAATATATTTAATTTAACAAAAGAATATGACAAGTTTGGGGGTTTAGAGTGGGAAGTGGTATGAAATGGTGTATTGTGGATTGTCTACTACAGCTGGCCTTCATTCTGCTAAACCCCCTTCAGATTGAGGAGAAATTGGAGCATGTTAATTTGTTCTGTGTTTGTTTATATGCCTTACCCGCATTTTCTTCTTGATTGGACTCAATGTCAGAAACCATCTTTCCAGTCTGGCTTGGTAGATAGTATTTTTTGTTATTCTTTCCCCCATCTATACAGCTATGTAGTATTGAGATCCTTCCACTTCTTTTTCTGTGGACCTGTCTCTTCCCATAACTTCAGCCAAATCTCATTTGAGCTTTTACTGTACCACGTGTTGCTTTTCAGCTCTTGCAGCATGCTCTTTGCAAGTGTCACAGAGACGCATTCTTTCCCCCCAAAACAGGTGTTAAATTCAAACTCTGCTTTTATTTGTTTGATCATGCTAATTCTCACTTCAGATCTCAGAGCTGGCTTCTGTGTAGCATCATATTAAATTTAGGACTCCAATTCCTTCAACACAAGGACACAAAATTACTGTTCCTTTTTAAACTTTAAATTTTGGTGGTTTGAATTCTAAAGTTAGGGTTTACTATTAAATGTTATTTTTGGTTTGCAACAAAAAGGAAAGGGATAAAAAACAACCCAAAGATGGCTTGCAATAAAATTTTTCAGAACCAGTAGACCAAGAGATGAGAAAGTTACTGATTTTTGAGGTATACCTGAGTTCAGGGTGGCAAAGTAATGATTTGCTGTGAATCAACAATAATATTACAAAATTTGAACATCCGAAATCTACTTATGCTATAATCTTTGTCCATGAGCCCATCTCAGCCTCCTGTCTTCTCCCACTTTATCCTGTAACATCTAAAGTTAGACTGTTAGCACTGGAGGAAGAAACCACACCTTTCCCATATCTTTTTTTTTTTTATAAGAGCTTAGCCCATTTTTGCTTGCTCTATAAATAAATAATAGCCAGTGTGGTGCCAGGGAGGAAAGGAAAAAGCTACATTAGATCAAAAGGCAAAATAAGAAATCAACAAAAATAAATATTTTCCTTACAAAATGCAACCACTCTTGGGAGAAATCAACGCATTCGGTGTTCTGTCAATGAAATTAATCTCTTTGCTGTAGCACCCCTGTTCCTGACTAAAGAGACTGCTATGATGTGCAAGGACATTTGGGACACCTAAATGACGAAGCAAGCCAGCACTATGGGATGTTCGCTGAGCATCACCTTGTGAGGTGTTGGCAGGCAGTGGCTGCAGGGCCAAGGCTGGAGATGCTCCATGGGCTGCCAAAACTCCAGGCGGGGATCAGCACTGACCCCTACCTTCAGCTACTTGTTGCTGTGGTGCCCTTTCCTTGTGCTGAGTGTTTGAAAGCAGGACTTGAGCCCCTACTGGCTCTGCCAGGGAGAGGGTCCTCACAAGAGGAAAGGGAGGAGCAGAGGAGAGGAGGAGCGGTGGGGCCAGGATCTGCCCACATCAGCATGACTTTCTGCTTAACATCAGTGTGGTAAGTAGTGGTTGAGCGTCTGTTTGTCTCCAGTGTTAGCCTAGAGTAAACGTCACCAACATGGTTTTAAAATAACATTAGTATTCCTTTCCCTTAAGGTATTGGGATTTTCAGCCCATAATCTTGCCTCATGTTTCTAAGCATTCATCTAAGTGTTAGCCGTGCCGCAACGAGTTGTAAAACAACTATTTTTATTTTTTATTTTAATGATGTGCTATCAAATCAACTTGCCTGTTGAGTTTTCACCATGCCTCTTTCCTTCCCATTTAATATCTCCTTTAGCTCCTTTTTGCGGTGTCATATTAACCTTGCCTAAGATTCAATTCCGCTTTTCATTTGGATTATAGTTTTTTAACAAGGATTTGAGAAAGCTGGAACACAGTTCTCCATCCGGGATGGATGTTATCTTATTCTGTAAAGGTGTAGATTTCTTGTCTTATCAGTAACAAAATATAGATAAGGAACATGAAGTATGTTGGACTCCTAAGAGAAATATAGGGAGTGAGGAAGTTAAACACCATCTCATGAGATCAGAAAGGGAACGTTGTCATAAATGCCTTTCTTAAAAGAAATCAAAATGTATGGTGACTTCAGGTACAGCAAGACTCTGTGTATGAGTGTTCTTGGAGCTCCAAAATGCCTTTGCTAGCCTTCTGAGTGGGAAAGGCCAAGAAATGCCAGTCAGTCTCGAGTAACAAAAGGAAGGAACCCACAAGAGAAGTTATGTTTCAGAATCGAGGAGATTTGGAAGCACAGTGCCAAAACTGTCAGTTGTTTCTGCTGCAGTCATGGTTACCAGACATGTTGAACTGTAGTTAATAATTTCTACATCTGTACTCTCAGGATACATTTGGCAGCCAACAGCACTTTTTATCCTATCACAGATTACTGTGCTATATTCACACCAGAGCCATCTCAGAGAGCTTGAGGGACTCTTTCTACCTCTACTGGCATTGGCAGCATCCTGGTATTTCAGTTTTGCGTGGATACCATCAGTGAATCATCCACTTGGACCCTTAGATTCTTCTTTAAGACTTGCTTCTTCACATACAGCAGTAATATATGCTCAAAGAGGACTCTAAGCAGACAGTTCATCTTTCTCCAAGCCTTTTCTCACCACAAATTAATTAAGACCACACCCAAAATTTGTATCTCGTAGCTATGCCACGTAGTAGCCTTTCTTTTTTTACAGAGTAAAGGACTCTAGAAGTTGGGTAACACAGCTGCCTTCTCGCTTCCTTTCTACCCAGACAGATGCAGCTGTTTGTGGTTTTTCTCCCCTCCCAAGTGTGTTAATCTGGTAACACTCCACAAATGCACCTGGTAGGTGTTTCTGAGACTGAGGAGCAAGCAGCACTGAACGAGTTCACTGCACTCGTTGAGAAAGAGCACCTGATGTTACTTCAAAATAGCATCTGAAAGTGGCAAAGGCAAATAACCATTCCTGCAGCTACAAGTCAAGTTGAAGTCTCTTCTAATTTAACCTAGCTCTGGAGATTTTAGTGGAATCTGTCCCTTAACAGATCCAAACAGATTGAAGACCTAGCAATCTATGACATCTCTTAACTTTTCAACAAATACAGCTATTCTGAGCTGCCTGTGGACTCTACTTTCCTATTAATAATTAAATACACTTGTAAAAAAGCAATTTGCTTTCTTGATGCAGAGGACACTGAAGGTTTCTCAGAGTTTCAGACATGGTGCATACACAGCACCAGGAGACCCCCCCAGCAAAAGAAAGTCCATGTGTGAGATGGCAGCTTGTCAGAGGTGGTGGCTGGAAGCTGCTGAAATGTCAGCTTGAATTTGGCTTCATCTCAGAGAGCTTTGCCTTTAGTTCAGGGAGGACTCCTGTTCATAAACTGTCAGTGGTCTTGCATTGGAAGGATATTGTTTTAGAGTGTTAAAAGGTGTTTAGTTATTGCCATTGACCAGGCAGGGCACAGCACAAGAATAACCTGTCTACGTTATTGTAATGTTCTGAGAAATGTGTAATCTAGTGCCCTAATAAGATGACGGGGAGGCCAGTGTCACTGTCACATTTCTGATGCTGGCCTTAAGCAACTGCTGTGGTTCCCTAGTTTCCCCTTGAGCCTGCAAGATGGAGAGATAAAACCTCAAATGTCTACCTAACCTCTGAAGAGATCCCCAATGTCAGGACTGCATTTACAGGGTGCTCTTGAAAATGCCTTTTGTAGGTAGGTCAGGGCTGTGTTCTCCTCCCAGGCTGTGTCATGGGGCAGAATGGAATAAGGGAATAAGGCTGAGAGGAGCAAGGGAGAAGAAGCTACTTTGATTTTTCTGCAGGTGTTCTTCTGGGACACTGATGCAGAGTTCTGCCACTGATAGAGCTTTTATTAGGTCATCCTGTGATTTAAGATACCAGCTTTATCCTTCACCTCGTTTTCCCCAGTGTGTAAAGGGAGAGAATGCTTTTTGCACCTCTTGAAGTGGCTTTTGATAATTAACATTTGGAAATGTATTAAAGATTAAAAATAATTGAAAGAAAGATTGTTAATTACTAATTACTTTTTTTCTTTATGGAAATAAACTTCTATGGCCAGTGCTTTGCTCCCTTGAATATTAACATAACTGTGGTATATTTCAAAATAGTTATGTAACTATGTAAGTAGATAAATATTGAGAGATATATATCAATATACCTGAAGAATTATTCTGCTGAAGTCCATTAAATGAGATATTCCAGGTGCCTGATAATTAAAAATGTTCCATTACACTAAATTCATGCACTTGTCTGAAAAATTTTAATTAATGTATAACCAACTGATTGAAGTTTCACGTGACCTTCTCTACTCTTCACCAGTTTAAGGGCTTGTGTCATTTGCAAATTTTGCCACCTTAGAATTCTTTTTTCCAGGCCATTAATTTAAAAATCCTGTCTGAAAGCTTTGCAATCTTAACTCAATCCAGCTATCCATGTTTTACCGGTAGTTTGGATTGGTTTTTGCTACAGTTTGTAATAGCACGTAAGGCTCCAGCTGTGGAGCATGTCACATCTGTGCCCTGTGCTGAATGTATGCAGAAGCACAGGAGGATGCCTTTGTCGACAGCTCCTCTCTGCAGACTGGTATAGCTTTGAGGTTTTTTCCATCTCTCTGTTGATTTCTGATTCAAGACAACATTTTTCTTCTTTGTCTTTCGGTGGCTAGTGTCTTCCATAGTCCATTGAGAGCACTTTCTGTCAAAGTCTTTTTCAAAATCCAAGTACATTTTATGAACTAATTCCTTTCTCCTTTTTCTCCCTGTTTCTTTGACAATGTTAGAAAATTGTTTCTCCATCTGACCTTTCTACCTACTGTTTAGTGATGGTCAGGGACTGGAAAAGCAATGTCTCAAGGTACCTGGTGTATCAGAGAGGTCCCTTGTAAGAATAGTTATAATCACACAATATTGCACAGTATTACCATGTAAAATTAATAGTTTATACCCTAAGACAAGGTCCATTTTCTTCAGTGGGCCTCCGGGCATGTCAATATGAAAAATGTGGTATGTAAATCCCTATCTCCTCCTTCACAATGTCTCATTTTTGACAGCCTCTGAAGATGTAAGCAGGTAGAGGCAGTGTGGTACCTCTAAAGATGGGAATGACACAAAGCCCTTGATTTCAGTGTACCCTCCAACTTTGTAGAAGTTTGAATAAGCATCTTGAGTTTATGACTTGGGTTCCAATCAGTAGTAACTGTAGTAATTGTAGTCCAACAGTAGAAACTGCTATGTTAGAGTGACTCATGGTAATAAAGCCAATGATGTGTATTGACTTACAGAGCTGTATCGAGGAACTACACTTCCTTCTTCTGGTATCTGAACTTTACCAGCAAACAGAGGTCCCAAGCCAGATGTCACTGTGACAACAAATGTTAATCTTCATAACAGATATTACAAAGCTTATTTTTCAGCATGATTTCTCATAATTATACATTTCTTAATCCATGTTTTGATCTTTCCCTGCACAATAGAGATGTCCAAATAGAGTTGTGTGACAGCTGTAACATCACTACTTTGAGTGAATGTGTTATATGGAACAGGAAACAAAAATCTTAAAGAAAGAATAAAGCAAAAGTTAATGATATACTAGAAGTTGTTCTTATATATGCTAGCTGGAGTGCTCAGTAGAACGTATTTCCTATTTATCATATCTTTTTTCCAAAGTAATTTGCATGTATTCAAAAATTAATCTTCACATCACAGTATAAATTTCTTTTCCAGGGGGCAACTGAGCCAGGAAAGCAAAAGTACAGACTTGTCACCATACAGTGACTCATCAGAAAGATTTTGTGTTTATTGTGTCTTTCCAAACCTGGTAGCACTAGAGGCTTCAGTTTGGATGCTTCGGCTTATGACAGCAGAAGTAGCACTGAGAGAGCTGGAGGTTCAAGTCAGCTGCCTGTCAGTCATATGCTGGCAATAAAAGATGCACTTGAAAAGCAGGTTCTTCCATTAAAAAATAACTTCCATTGCTAAATAAGCTCTATGTACACAGCCTTATCTAGAGAACCCTATATTGCCTACACTTTGAGATAACAAAGAAAGAACCCGTAGCCAGGATCACATCTCATGGATAAAACAAGTGCCCTTGTCACAGGTGCTGCACACTCAAGGAGGATCTGCTGTGCATCATACAGGATCCAGAGCCTGTAAACATGCAGGATGGATGGCTTCTGCGCTCCCTGACATGCAGGCAAAATGTCTTTCTGTTCTTCTGGTACTTACACCAACCTGCTGGTACTGTGGTCAAAACAGTTGTTTCAAGCAGCCTTTGTCTCCATTCACATATGGAGGAAAAAGGTGGTTTCAATGATTGTTTTATGCCCTTTCATTTTAATGCTGTTAATTCGAAGTCTGACATTCCTTTTTTGCTGAAAGCTTCTGCAGGCCCTAGAACCAGGTATATAGGAAGGCACTCACATGTGTCTAAGCAGAAATATTCCTTGGTACATAAGGCTGAATGGTGGATGTTTATCATTTCTTTCTGGCTGTTTTCCCCATAATACACTAAAGCATGGGTACTTTGTAGGCAAGAGACCCAATTCTGTTCTCTGCTTATTTCAAATTTGCACTAGAATTGGAACACATTATATGCAGAATGGATTCATTGTATTGGAACTGTCACACTGACTAAATGTGGAGTGAACAAGTGCTGCAACTTAACCCTGGGTTTCCTCTTTCTCCTGTCATCCTATACATGCTTAGCGCTTGCCTGTTGTTGTCCTAATGTTTGTGGAGGGCAGTGTAGAACTCCCAAGATACTGTTTCAAAACTGAGTCAGCCTTCTCAAAGAATTTAATGTTTCTTGAAGTAATTTGGATAAAATGTATATCCATTTTACAGGGCATCTTGCTAGTGTGAGAGGAAAGGTACTTTCCTTTTTTCCTTGAGGGTGACACACGTCTGGTTTACACTGCCTCGTTTGCCCTGTGCTAGCAGGAATGACTGTTAGATGCCTACATTGTATTATTGATTTAACTATATGATCTGCTTGCCATCACAGACTCAGAGTAGTGCTTTGTACACACAAAAAGAAAGTAGTTATGGCTCAGTTTCTGTTGTTCACAGAGGTTGAGAGTTCTTTAGTATAAAACAAAGTCAGACCCTGAGCCAGTTGCTGGTCTTGAGTACATGAAATCACCAATCAGTATAAATAATGCAAGTTCAGTAAGCAATATATGAGGATAAATAAAGTTTTACTATACAAACAGACTAAGGTTCTCCCCTTTCCCCTTCTCAAGCAGGAAAATGAGTAGCAGAATACAGAAAGGCACTTTATTTACCTGGAATTTTTGTAGAGAATAAAGCTTCCTTCAGGGGGGGTGTTTGCTGGTGACTGACTGCCTTTAAGCATGAGCAACTGATGGTAGCCCCTGATGAAGGGTTTTCAGTTAAGACTGGGCTTAATAGAAACAGGAATTTTGGTGGTTTATGCCACTGACCAAATGTTCCCAGGCTACCCTTGGTACCTCCCTGTTTCATTATCAACTTACATGTTCCTCTGCATGAGATAAAGGAATAAAATAGATTGAACTGTTCAAAGGTTGGTGGTATGATGTTCTGAGCCATCAGTGACTGCTGCTGCTCTAGCCTCTTTGCAAGCTACTGCTGTTTTCCTGCAGGATGCCACACTGGAATCTATATGCCTTAGTTACAACTTCAGTGTTATGCCCAGAAAACTGATTGTCTTTCCTTCGTTTTCAGAATATTTCTCATCTCTCTTGAGAAGGAATTCATTGGCATAGATTGTTCTGGGAAGAGGAAAAGAAGACACCTATGAAATGCTAGAGTAGCTGCCCTTGTGTGCTTAAGGCTTTCTATAAAAAGAAAATTGTTCAAAATGTATTGAACTATAACTGCCTAATTATAAGATTTTTTCATTTTCTACATGTAGAGCTTTAACAAATTGTGTTTGAGCACTTATCAAGGAAAAACATTTGATTTAATACTTTCTAGTAGTAGGCACACACGCAGTCTATATATCTTGGCAAGATGACAATCAAGGAAGGGTTTGTTTTTTGTCACATAGACTAAGCCTTCACAGAAAAACTAGCATGTTTAGTTTTGTTAAACTATTTGAGGTACCTGAGCTTTTCATTGAGAACATCAGCATGGAAAATTAATTTCTCCCTGGCTGAATGCCTAAAGCTACAGCCACTGATTTAGTCTTATTTACCCAAGGATTATATCAAGTACCTAATACTTTTCTAGCACACTAAATGCACTAGAAAGACACTCATGTTTCATGAGATAAGATTAAATTCTGTCTACAAAAAGAGAAACTTTTCTCATTGAGAATGATGTTTCCAAAATCTCTGAGGGCTAAAGCAGTTTAGAGCAAACTGAAATGGCAAGGACACAGTAACTACTCCTAAAACAGAATTCTCTGCTTGGGAACCACTTGGACACATAAGGAGAATGATAGAAAAGCTGATGAAAGTATATTGGCTATAGGTGTCCAAAACAAACTCCAAAGATCCTACCACAGCCCTTCTTGTGAAGGGATAGTGGTAACAAATTTGTTGAACAAAGTGCTTAACATGCATGATGTTTTGACATCTGTCTCTATCAAGCAGGAGTTAAACAGATCACTCAGGATGAGCTAGAAAAAGCTAATTTGGCTAAATCACTGTCTAGACAAATTAGTTATGTTTTAATCACTGTTATCTGCCGTCCTCACACTTTTTGTCTCTCTTCAGAATTACAGTTATACCCATTACCAAAGATTTGCTAGACAACTCTCTGTGTTCATGGGAATGATGGAATGCTTCTCTGCTAGCTTTGGCCTCCTTGATGACTTAATCTTGTTTGAAGATTTGTCTTTTTTGGGGTTTTATGATATTATTATTTCCTGTTTCCTGCCTCCTTTGTCCATGACTGCTCTCCTTTCCCTTCCCTTGGTTTCTAGGGAAATGTCCCACCATGTTCTGTCTTTGGCCTTCTCACCGTACAGCTAAATGCTTCCTGAGCACTTAGTGCTGTTGCCTCCTGAGCACCATTCTTTACTCTCTAGGTTATGATGTGATCCCTTGATGTGATCCCCACTTTTAAAGTACATGACTTTGTATTTGGCTTTGATAAAATGTCCAGCTTGCCAAGGAATTCACATCCTCTAAAATGTGAATTTGCTGCTCTGACGACCTTTGCTTTATTCATAACTATCAACAAAAAAAATGTAAGTATTGACAGCCCTTTCTGAGAGCTCCTCTCACTGCAGATAGGCTGATCCCCAGCAAGTAATGTTTTGCAGTGCAGAGTGTGGTGTGCCCTGTGGTCCCCAATTCACGCAGCAGACTCAGGTGAGATCTCCCAGCCAGGGTAATTTACAGCTGCTGTCATGCTCTTAGGTGTTGTCGGTGAACACTTGGCCTCCAGTTGGTTGACAGATTAAGAACAAGAGACCTGGACAGGCACCTTCTCTCCTGCAATATACCCTAGGTCCTACAGCAGGTACACACAAGTTGCTGGATTCGGGTACCGTCTTTTAGATTGCTTCTCCCTTTGTCTGTATGGATAGACATCCTGGCTCCCTCAAGCCACATGCATGTCTTTGTGCCTTTCTATCTTGGATGTTTCTTCTCTTCCTCTCACAAATTCTTGTGATCTACTGCAGACGTGCCTGGTTACCACTCTTCACGTCTTACCCTGCTGCTTCAACCTTATCTATTTTACAAATTATTTTCCTTAATTGTCTTCAGAATTTCTTCCTACCAGTGTTGTGCTGTTCCTCCAGTGGTGTGTAGTAAAGATCTGTCTGTATACTTATTCCTTTTGTGAATCTAAAGGAACCGTGACCAGTAGGTTATTTTTCTGTGTGTCTTGAATGTGCATGAAATAGAATGGGGGTGGAATGTTAGCCTGATTTAGAAAGAAGAACAATGAGTATTTAACATTTTTTTAATATTTCTTTCATTTTTTACATGATATCTAGAGAATTAATTTTATAATCCATAGAATATATAGTGTAATACAGCAATTTCTCAATTAATATGCTTCCATAGCAAAAGAAGGGAAATACTGAGAAGTACAGGTATAAAGATGTAAGACAAAGCAGTAAGATGAAGAGAAATAAGTTCTTGTATCATCAGTGCAAAACTGTAGATTGTAGGGACAGAAGAGCAAAATTTGAAGGGAGAGAAGTGCACATAAGGAAGGCATTTGTGTTTGTCCTAATCAACTAACTTCCATTTAAAAGGATGGCTATTTGCTTTATTCTTGAATCTCTGCACATTCCTCTTTGCTTCTGTGAAACCATAAATACTGCATTTGACATCAGCTGTTACAGGGAAAAGAAGTTCATTAGTGCTCCAAAACATCCAAATTAGATTATGTGACATACTGAAAGTATAAAACAAACATTAAGTAATGGCAGCCCTGTCAGTTAGAATTACAGTCCTCCATAGTTTTGGGTCTTCTTTTCTAAAGAGATGTGATGTTGCAGTTCAGAAGAGAAAAATGAAGGGAAAAAAAATCGCTCTTATTGGTCCCTTACATTGCAGCTGGCTTTGAAAGAGCAACATCAGAGTCCAACTTTTATTGTGTGAATATTGCAGTTCGCTGGTTATGAGCCACCAGGAGGGTACAGGGCAGATCAGGGAGAAAGTGCTGATTAAAAAATAATTAAAAACAGTTTTCTTGCTATGCAGCATGTGGAGTTGGCCAGAAACTATGAGTGAGTAACTCTGTCTACACAAGTGTGTTTTGGTTTATTTTTTCCTAATCTTCATACACCTTCTGAATGTCTCAGGACATTTTTAAAATTCTACTCATGACTGAAGCCCCTGTTTCTTGAACTTCAGGTTGGCTTTATTTAGGATATGTGGAGAAATCACAGGGGCTCTGTAATGTATCAAATATCACAATGGACCAGCATTTGTACTGGCAGATAAAAGCAGCTGCAGGTTACTTAAGAGGGTGTGTGCAGTGTAATGGAAGAGAATTCAACCATGGAAAAAAATAGCCTACAATATTCCATCATTAAGAGGAACACATTAAAGCAGCTGCAGAATTAATAGACAGGAAATTCTTTCTTTATGATCCATGAAATCTTCAATCTGTATTATCCTATTCTTCCTAACAACTTCTAATTGCATAACTGAATTTCCCTGTTTATTAATTTTGCAGCATAGCAACTTACAATTGAGAGTAAATTGCCTGAAAGCAAAATTCTGTTTCATTTGACTGAACCATGAGAATTGGAGGACCATGGAGTGAATAGCATTTCCAGCAATTCTATATTCCTTTCTTGCAGCCAGTGGAGAGAGCAGCTATTGAAACCAATGTTTGTGGCCACAGTGGTCAGAGTCCCACAGAGATAGTGGTCGGTTGACACAATGAGCATGCGTTTCCTCCAGAACGAAGAGCACTCGCTTGCCATGAGATTGCTCTTTCCTCACTGCTGTGCCATTTTCTAGGCTGTCAGACTCATAACATTTTGTGGGTGGCAAAATGATGTCATTTTACTCAACAGCTTGTAGTAATTTCCACTCCTAACTCTTCATGAGAGGTACAAATTACCAAAGAAAAAGGGCTATAAGCTTACAGATGGCAGTATCTCTTTTCTTTTCCATTGAGATCACAATATCCTTCTTTCTAGCTGAATGACAATTGTGCTGTCACTAAAATTACATAATGCTATGCCCCCTGAGGTGTTATAGTTTGGGATTCAGAGGACAGCTGTCAAAATACAACTTGCTCTATTCTGAGCTTTAAAAGTCTCTTAGGGGGTCATACATATGAGTTTGTCTTTTGTGTGTGTGTATTATAGAGTTAACAGTGGAATGTGAGAAAACTATATTTACATGGCAAGTTACGTGATACACCTGAGATACAAACGACACGCTAAAATAACTAGTGTTTGCTGTAAATCATGGGGACCAAAATCAGGGCTAACACAAACGACAGCACTATACTGACTCAGTGGAATTTGGTAGCCTACGATAAAGCTGCCTTTTCCTTTTTATTTTGTTTACTATCACACCATACAATGTGTAGTAAAAGCTGCTCTGATTTTCTGGGTTTTGTCTAATGTCTTGAAGTCAGCTGTGCTTTAACAGCCTCCACTGTTGTACACTGGCTCCAAGTGCCTGCCAGTTACTACGAACAAGCATTAAATCAGAGAGTCTCAGTGCAGTCTTTGAATGTGATTGTAAGGGAAAAACTCATGTAGTTTTAAAAGATTTCCCAAAACAAGAACAAACAAACAAACAAACAAACAAACAAAGGAGGAAAAAGGTTGGAAAAAGATTCTTGGTTTGGGTAACTGTATCCCAGTGGGCAGCTGAGCCCCACACAACTTCTTGCCCACTCCCTTCTAGTGGGATGGGAGAGAGAATCAGAAGTGTAGAAGTGAGAAAACTGAGGGGTTGAGATAAAGACAGTTTAATGGGTAAAGCAAAAGATGTGTCCACAGACAAAGCAAAATAAGGAATTCATTCACTACTTGCCATTGGCAGGAAGACGTTCAGCCATCTTCAGGAAAATTGGTCTCTTGCGTAAAGGTGATTTAGGAAGACAAATGCTATAACTCTGAATGTCCCCTCTTCTTTCTCCAAGCTTTTATTGATGAGTGCAACATCATATGGTGCGTCATATTTCTCTGATCAGTGGGGGTCAGCTGTTCCCAGCGATGTTTCCCTCCCAACCTCTTGTGCACCACCCATCTGCTTGTTGGCAGAGCAGTGCGAGAAGCAGAAAAGGCCTTGACACTGTCTAAATACTGCTCAGCAATAGCTAAAACATCCCTGTGTTACTATAATAACATTGTTTTGGTCACAGAACCAAAGCATAGCTATTATGAAGAAAAATATCTCCATCTCAGCCAAAACCAGTACAATAAGTCAATTATGTATCCATGTTTATATTTGAAGGAATGGAATGGAATGGAATGGAATGGAATGGAATGGAATGGAATGGAATGGAATGGAATGGAATGGAATGGAGCAGTTTTTATGGGGGCCACAGCAACTCCTGAAACATTATTTTTATTCTGTCTAAAACTGAGGATAGCAAAGAAGTGTGTACATGGCCTTTTTACAAGGTGAAAAAGATTTAGTTAAAACACTTCTAAATGACAGAAGGCAGCAAAGCTCAACATGGTCAATGCAGGTCTTAAAACAGTAAATCTGGAGACTCATCTTTTCCTGCTCAAATCACCATGTTAGCTGGGCTAGATGACGTGTCTTGTATTTCTTCCCTGAGGGTCTTGAGCAGCTTCTTGTTTTCCTTTGCTGCTTTCAGATATTAGCAGCCTCTGTTGACACAACTTCAGCTGCTGTTGTAAAATATGTATCAGAAACAGGAAGCTCTTAAGAAAACAAGCCTGGCTCTAGCAAAGTCCTTGAAACAGGGGAAAATGTAAGTGAGGAATGGGAAGCCAAGAAGGACCCAAAGTCCTGCACATGGGTCAAGGCAATCCCAGGCACAAATACAGGCTGGGCAATGAGTGAATTGAGAACAGCCCTGTGGAGAAGGACCTGGGGGTACTGGTGAATGAAAAACTGACTATGAACCAGCAATGTGTGCTCACAGCCCAGAAAGCCAACTGTACCCTGGGTGGCATCAAGAGAAGTGTGGCTGGCAGGTCAAGGGAGGGGATTCTCCCCATCTGCTCTGGTGACACCCCACCTGCAGTGCTGTGTCCAGGTCTAGGGCCCCCAACATAAGAAGGACATGGACCTGCTCAAGCAAAGAGTCCAGAGGAGGCCACGAAGATGATTGGGGGGCTGGAGCACCTGCCCTGTGAGGACAGGCTGAGAGAGTTGGGCTTGTTCGGCCCAGAGAAGAGAGGGCTCCAGACATAGCGGCCTTCCAGGCATTAAAGGGGGCTTACAGAAAAGGTGGGGAGTGACTCTTTATTGAGGAAGTATAGTAATAGAAAGAGAGGTAATGGTTTTAAACAGAAAGAGGGTAGATTTATATTGGACATAAGAAAGAAATTCTTCACTGTGAGGGTGGTGAGACCCTGGCACAGGTTGCCCAGAGAAGCTGTGGCTGCCCCTCCCTGGCAGGGTTCAAGGCCAGGTTGGACGGGGCTTTGAGCAACCTGGGCTAGTGGAAGGTGTCCCTGCCCATGGCAGGGGGGCTGGAACTAGGTGATCCAACCCAAACCATTCTATGATTCTATGAAAAGTAGAGCAACAAAGCTGCTTCTGAGGGGTCATTTTCCCCACCTGCAAATAGTCTGGTATTACCTGAGTAGTATAGAAGAGAAAAAAGTGTGTCACAGAGGTGTTTGTGGATCAGGCTTTAGTTTGCAGAGCACCTATTTCTGGACTCTGTCAAGCAAGGCAGTCACTTGCTGTAGGTTGCTTTGGTTGCCAGTAAGCAAATCACAGTTAAAAAAAAAAACAAAAAACCTGCAAAGAAAATGAATGTGTACATAATATCATCTTTTCACATCAGGGCCACAGAAGGGAAGTAGTTGTCTGTGACATGAATGGAAAGGGAAACATCTGCAAAATAGTCAGACTCTTAGATAAGATGCTAATCCTGTTTTAGGGATGCATTTAACATCAAGGATAAGGCAGCTAAGAAGTACAGGCATTAAAACGCATTTGCTACTCAGCTGCGTGTGAATGGATGAGAGGATGATTGATTGTTTTTATTTGCCAGTCTGGTTTGCACAGAAGATTTGTGGGATGGTACTTGTGAATGAATGGGAGCTGTTGGCTTGCTTAGACTAAGAGAACAAAAGCCAAGAAGGGATGCCACTTCTACCTCTAAATGCTGTCAGAGCAAAGAGTATTTCATATAAAGGACAATGCTGGCACAGGAATACTCTGGTATGAATGAGTTATAAATAAATATAGGCTGACTATAAAAAAAGTTCATAATCCTAGGCAAGGACCTAACTTTCAGGGTGGTGTAGACAAAAAAAAATAAATCACTTGTTTTAAAATAAAGCTACAGCAGTTTACAAATAAGACTGGCAGAACAAGGACTAAACTCTGTGACCTCTGAGGTCCTTTCCAGTCCTAGGCTCCCTTGGTCCTACATAAGGTTTACATGAGGCCTATGCAATGCACAGCCTCCCTGAGCACACACTGCCCACCAAGGACTTTATTTGGCCAGGCATAACATGGGGATAAATAACTTGGTTGCACTGTTTCAGGTCTGCAGGGCAAAGCATCTGCCAGGAATGAGCTGGTGCCTCAGCCAGCTGGAGCTGGTTGCCTGGGGAGTTCAGATGCAGTGGGCTGGGTTTGGGGTATTGAGATTATTCCTCTGCAAAGATTGTGAGATTAATTGTGCTTCCAGAACTGAGGTCAAGAGCATGGGGGACCTTGGGAGATGTTGTACATGTACAGGGACTATAGGATTCACTTGGAGCCATAATCAGCAGTGACTGTTAACATCTAAGGATGAGACCCTCTTGCTGATAAACAATGTGGGTTAACTGCTGTGCATTGGCAGTTTTCTCTGGAGTAGGTGGTGAGTTTAGATCATTTGTTACAAACATCAGCTACCACCCATAGCTTGATGGGCTTTGATTCCTTTTCCCCAAATGTATGTGGTCACCCAGAATGAGCTGCTGTGAACTGCTGATCAGTGAGGAGCACTTGCAGTAAGCGTAAGCAGTTGCTGCCAGTGACTCTTTCTCCTTGGGACCATTTGCCCCAGGCCCGGCCTGCTCAGCTGCTCCGTGATGGTGCTTACCCTGGGACAGGCACCTGGGGAGTTCAGCTCCTGGCTGTCAGTCACTTGTGGCTGGGAGGGAACTGCTACTGACAAGCAAGGACTGATTATCCTTGGGAAAACACCTGGGGCCCAGGAGGCAGAGGCTTGGAGAAGCAGGAGGTCAGGTGAGGTTGGCGTGCTGCATTGGGGGATAGTACTGGTGCAGAAGAAGGGTAAGAGGATTACAAGCTGGAAAATTATAGCGAGAGCAAGGGAATAGGTAAACTGGTGACAGGTTCTGAGTATCACCCCTTATCTGACATGCCTTCACCTTGTGTGACACGAGTACAGCTTGGGTTGTGTGAAACCTCTGTGGGTGTTCTTTGAAGTAAACTTTGAGAGTCAGCAGTTGCCACCAGGCTACCTGCAAAGCTACTTCAACTGTTCTTCTCATCCTTGCTGTGTTCCCAGTGCAGTTAATAGAAATAGGAGGATGAGAACTAAAAAAGAAGTTTATCAGCTCCAGAAGCAGAGCGGGCAGGGAACTGGAGTGGGGTGGTGGACAGAGTAATTGAATTTTAGTTCAAGATCCAAATCAGCAAGCAGGAAACACTAATTTACATAAGCAATATTAATCTTATTAGCGTTTTATGTAGAGGAAAGAGGTATTCTCAGATCAAGATTTATCCTTATTGGCAGTTCCGACCTACCGGTACTTCTTGCTAATTGATGAGAGTTTAACTGTAATCTGTGATTGTTCATTTTGGGAACGTCAAATCATGATATGTTTCTAATGAAAGTGATGCTGTATTTCAGCCATTTTTATGGTCTGCATCTTAGATGGAAACTTTAAATTCACACATTTATTAAAAATTATTTCAAAATAGCTTTTAATTAGTCTATTTTTAATTAAGGTAAGAGGATCATTCATTTAATTAAAAAGTCTATTTTAAAATGTGCTAGATGTACAGAGAAAAAAGCAGACCAAAATTACACTTGTATGGAAAAGAAACTAGTTTGCTTAACAGGAGGTACTTTCTGTGGTTGGACAACTCACCTGGTTGTATCGGGATGCTGTTCTTCGAGGTCTGAGAATTAATCATTCTCCTCCTCCCTGATGCTGCCTTTTTCCTTAAGGGGGTCTGTTGGTATTTTTTCATATGCTGAAGGGAGGAAATAATCTGCTCTTCTATTTTTTAAATTTTTTTTTTTTCCATTTGAATTCATGATTAGTCTTAATTTGAAGAGCATAGAAATAAACCTTGTTCAAAGAAAAGGCTACTGCTTTGTACTTAAGGTTACTGACGTGTACTTAAATTCTGATTCTGATGATTATCTACTCTTCTGGACAATCTAGGTTCGTCTTTTCCTCTAGCTTGGCAAGAAATGTAGTTTGAGTCTTCTGTAATTGTTTCATAAATGCATAGCAGGGATTTTTGAAAGCCGAGTTTTGAGGTTGATAGTGTCTTTCAAGAGTAATTTAAAATTTTCAGAGAAAAGATATCTCTAATTTTTAT
The DNA here is from genome assembly GCF_003259725.1 of Athene cunicularia. NCBI lineage: Eukaryota > Metazoa > Chordata > Aves > Strigiformes > Strigidae > Athene > Athene cunicularia. The sequence goes on from NW_020799095.1 coordinate 60,701,196, forward strand.
TTTTGCTTTTATTTTTAAATAAGTGATTCCTGTTGGCTCTAATGATGGCCCTTGCAAAGATGCCTTAGCACAAAAGTGAGCTGAGCGAACAGACCCAGCATTGGCTGGCTCCTTCCTGGCACTGGTCCTGTGGAAGAGGTAATGTTAGAGGGAAGTGTTCAGAGGTCAGATGATGTGGGGAAGGAGTCTGGAAGACGCAGCATGAAGAGAACTGTACCTGTCTGGCCACATTAGTGCACTGGACGGTTAGCTATGGCTTGTCAGAGACGAACGGTGCCAGGCCGAGCCTGTCTTGCTGGGCGCAAGGCCTGATGTTACAGGAGCACGGATCTCTGCAGAGGTGGACGTGCGAGGTACGAAGGCCACCCTTGTGTGCCTGTGTCTGTGAGTACGTGTGTGTGTGTGTGCGCCGAGTTATTTGGTCGCCCGAGTTTTTCATCAAAATGCACTTTCCTGTTAAATTAGGTGAGCCACTGATTTTTACCCGCTATCCCGACCTCAAGGACTTGCCGTTAAAATCCGAACTGAAATGAGTTAAACTTGGAACACTTACAGGAATACAACCCCCTCTCCCCTGTTAGATCAGCTTGCAGCTATCTCGCACTGCTTATCTTTTAGTATTATTTGCTACTACTATTTATTATTATTATTTACTGGTTATTGCTCCACCGCTGCGACTCGAGCACCCCCCCCGTAGTGTGCCGGCCGCCGTCCCGCGGGGCCGCGGAGCCGAGGGACCGGG
>NW_020799095.1:60701987-60731989 GCF_003259725.1 Athene cunicularia
CGGGCGAAGTCGCTCCGCCGGGCGGTGGGGAGACAAGTCGGGGCAGCCCCGGCCCCCGGCGGCTCTCCCGGCTCCTCCCCGGGTTCACGTCGTTCCTCAGAGAGACCGAGAGCCACGTGTGGCCCCTGCCTGTGGCAGTGGTTGCAGTTTGGCGGCCGTGTCCCCCAGTCTCGCAAATACTTTACGTTTGCTTTGCAATCACAAAACGTAAATGCAATTTTGCAGTGAAAGCAGTATAACGGCCGTGCCGTGTCCCCGAGGCTGCAGGTAGCTGTAGCAGAGCTGGAGAGTTCTCAGATTGTAAGAGACCTGCCACGCTATTGTCCTGGACCCGTGCCTTTGACACAAGAATGGTTGAGAGCAGTGGGAGAACAGGGCTGTGCTGGATGGTACAGCTGTCAAGAGGGCAGTACTTCTCATCTCTGGGCCTTTCTAGTGGTTGTTCGTATTCTCCTCGTTCCTTCGTCTCTTCACCCACCCCTTTTTATCTGACTTACGTATACCCAGTAGAGGTTATTGAAAGTTTTGTTGTTAGGGTTGTTTGTTTGGGGGGTTTTGTTTGTTTTTTTTTCTCAAAGTTTTCTTAAATTGAGGTAAAATAAGGGAACAACGTGCAAGTCGTGCTTTGATCCTAATGTATCCATTGGCACACGGTGCCATTTAGGCATACGTGAGTCATGACGCTCTTTGAAATCAACAACAGCAAAGGATTTCCTTTCAAAACTGAAGAACTACTACTTTTTTTTGTTATTAACATCAACTTGTTTATGCAGTATGAAAATGTTAAGCAAAAGCTTGAAAGAGCAGATGCCTTCCTTTGTTCTCTGAAGTTCGCAAAAGTGGAGGACGCCTGACTTGCTGGTGAAGGGCCTTTGCCTGAGAGTGCTGTAAGGCGTAAGGAATGCCTGTGCAGAGCAAGAGTGCTTCTGATCTGTTCTGTTTTCAGGTGATAATACCTGTGTCTGTTCAAGCTTTGCCTGACTGTTTCACAGGCATCCCTAAAACCAGATGAGCTTTTGTCTTGGCACGCTGTTTGTAGGAGACCCTGTACCAAATGGGCTGTTGCAGAGTCCAGTGTATGTTGCACATCCTCAGCGTGCATCAAAGAGAGCACTGGCCTTGCAAACTTGGACCATGCTGTACCCTAGGGAGGCAGCAACAGGGCCAGGTTCCGTGTCCGAAGAGAAGGACAAAAGGAATATCCAGGTGCTTGAGATGCTTATATATACCAGTTGTTTTATTGTCAATGGGATCAGAATGGCAACCTGACGGCCCAGGAGTCTATATTATAGCCTCTTGCCCTATTGATGTTAATGTGCTAATCTCCTGTTGCTTTTCACAGAGGCATGCGTTTTGGCACTGCTCCCTGTAGTTATAATGGAGAAGCCTAGCAAACAACGCAATGTTCAGCTGGGATCATCTTTCAGATTGGTATGGATGCTGCTGATGTTACATCATCAATGCTAGCAGTAAGGGCTGGGTTAGAGCCAACACAACTCTTCTTTTCCAGATGCTTGAAACAAATGATGCTAGGGCCTCGCTCCCAGACAGCAGCAGTACACATGAGGTTCTGCATTTGTTTCAGATATTGTGGCTACTCCAAAAAGAGAGAATTCCAAGTCATTTGCCATCAGATGTCTCAGGTTTTCAATCATCAGGGGGTCCCCCTTGGTAGCTGCACTTGGCAAAGGACAGAAGCATGATATTCGTAAGACGTTGACGCTGCCAGTTGTGTCTACAGAGGAACGAGGTTCCCCTGGTGCTTTAGTTGGAAGGAATCTCAAATAAGTGGTTTCATTGCATTATTTTGACAATTACAGATCTTTTCAATGTATGTGTTCTCTTGGTAAACCTCTGGAAGTCCACTGAGGTGAAGCAGGACTTGATTACCAGAGTTTGTTGCTGTTGAACTGAACTCTGTTGAGTGGATCATACGTTATCTGGATTCTTTTGTCCAGAGCAAGACTGGTCATGTGCTGCTTTTGCCATTATACCTGTCTATCTCAGGGTCTACCAACTTTTTTAACTGGATAGTGATTTGTGCTGTATCTTGCTGTGGTGCTGGCCTTGTTAGCTGCAGAGCTCAAGCTCCACTGGTGACTTCCAGAAGTGTCTGTGTTCCTTGCTGACTGCAGAGGGCTTGTCAGTACCTGTAGTTTTGACATATATAGCCTTTATGTACCTTTACATCCCTTCTTGTCATGGCCCAGCAAGTCTGCCATCCAGTTTTGTAGATGAGAAGTGCTGTTACTGTGGCAGGAGCACTGACCTGTCAATCTGAGGTAGAGCAACCTGGTACACTATAGATAACTGCCACAACAAAATAACCTCCAGGCACATAACGTTATTTATGTTAAAGTAAATCTCAGGGGGTTTTGTGGTTGGTTTTTTTTTTTTCTTAATGATATCAGGATACCCAGAAAGGTGTGAATCCATGCAGCTATTCTACAAGTGGACTCAAAGCCAGTTGTGTAAGTGAAACTGTTCTAAATGGGAGCAACTTCCTTCAAAGTCCTAATGGTGGTTTAATTGTTACTTACAAAGTAGAGTGTCTAGGTCATGCCAAGGGCAATAACAGCTTTCATACTGTCAGGTTGAGAATGTTTTCTGTTAATCCAATTATGTATTTTTAGATGTCTTGGAGGGTTGTCAAAAACAGCCATTAAAGAGAAATGAAAATCCCTTCCTTAAAATTTTTCATCATAGTTACAGGAATAGGATATTGCTATAGACTTGAAAGACTAGGAAAACAGTGAGAAGAATAATAGCCATTTTCTTCTTCTGGGAAGCTGCTGTTACTGCAACTGTATGAGGCCAGTTTTCTGTGTATATGCAGATATAGTTAGTTGATCGTGTGCTGCTGGGGCAAAGCATAGTATGGGAGGATTTTGAAAAACCCTATTCAGAAATCAGTCCTGATGTGTTTCATGACTTGCAAGTTACAATTCCTGTGACATACACAAGCACAAGTGGCCTTACAAAAGGCTAGAAACTGTTATCTTCTTACCGGCTGCTAAAATATACAGTATTTTGAAATGTTAGAGTGGAAAGAAAGCTGGACAGCCTTGCAGGATTTTTCTAGAAAGCTGGAAGACTGAGAATGCTTTTCATAATAGCCTCACTAAGTTCAGGGGCATTCAGTAGCCTTTGTAATGTAAAAGGTAGTAGCAAGCAGTTCTCATCTCCGGATGATTTTTATGTGAGATGTGTTTGCAGTGTCCTACAGTTCTTAATAGTATTCGCTGTTGCTTAGTGTAAGAGTGCTCAAGTTTTTGACTTAACTATTTTTAAATTTATCAAAATCTCTGACCATTCTGCGTTTGATTTTTCCATAGATTCATTCCCCTCTAAACCTGAGCAACTATTAAGCAAATATCTTGTTCCTTCTCTTGCAGGTGTGGACACTGTCAGCGTCTCCAGCCAACTTGGAACGATTTGGGAGATAAATACAACAACATGGAAAACCCACAGGTCTATGTTGTTAAAGTGGATTGTACTACAGATACTCCACTGTGCTCTGAATTTGGCGTCCGAGGATACCCTACGTAAGTATAAACGGATGTCTGATCCTGTTCTTTCTTTTTTAGTTTCTTTCTTTTTTAGTTTTCCATGATCCTCTGCCAATTTGTTGAAACTAACTTCTAAGCTATATTTTTTCGGTGGGTTTCTTTGTAGCCTTTTGGATCTCAATACGTTCATTTTAAGCCTTTTTATCATGTTGCCAAGTATCATGTGATACATACTACTCTTACTATTTTTTTTTTTTAAAGAAACTGGTTTATGCTTGGAAGATGTCTGTGCTTAAATGAAGTCCAGAATTGTCCTTTTCTCTGAGAGTATCTCTTTCTCAAGCAACAGTACATTATGCAGCCATGATATGCGTGATAGAGCTGGTCTCTGGTAACAATGCTTTTAGAAATAACTTGTCACAAGTTTGTCAGTACACTACACCATTCATAATTAATTTATAGGTGATCTCTTAAGTTTTTGAATTAACTTGGTCCTCATAAAATGATAAGTTAATAATATCACTTTGCACAGCAGTGCTGATGTACAGAACTTCAGATTTATTTGGAGTTTAAGGTTGTTAAATTTAGTATGCCTTATTACTTCAGCTTTGACAGATACTTTTTAGATCATGTTCTGCCTATGAGGTCAGCCTGGATAGTACTTTTGGGTTAGATACACGTGCTCCCTTTTTAGATGCCAAAAAGGAGCAAGGGGATTTTTTTCACTTGTGTCGTCTTTCAAGCTTCTGGCAAAAATGGATGGGATCATTTCAACTGCTTTACTGATTACTCATAAGTGGAGAATGTAATCATCTGTACCCCTTCCACAGCCTGTATTTTTCAGTTTCCTTCCCTTTGCTCGTTTTGTCTAGCATTACTGCGGACCCAAGCAACAGCCTGAACTTGACATATGTTCCTGGCTGCACCCGCTTTGACGCAGATGACTGTGACTGAGTAGAAGTTGAGAGTTATAAATAGTAAAGTCCTTGTTGAAATAGCAATTGTCCTTAAGGGCAGTTTGTGGCTTAGTTCCACTAGAAATACCAAGAGACAATGAATATCACAACTTGTTTTAATATCCCCAAAAGTGAGCATTGATTGTCTTTGCGTATTTGAGCATATTGTGGTGCTGTTCCTTGTAAAATAGAAAGAGTGGCAGAGATTTTGAATAAGGAAAACATGAATGGATGCGTAATTGCTTCCCCTGCCTCCCCTTTAAGTCGTTGGAATATCTAGGAATAGTTAGTGCTCACTTTCATCTACTTGAAAAGTATAAATTATAAGGCAGTCATCTCCTAGTTATAGAAATGTAGAGATAAAGAGGAATTGATAATATCAATTCTCTTCCTGTCTGAGTCAGTTTTTAACTAGCCTGTTTTTAAAAACCTCCAGCAAGGGAAATTTCGCCGCTTCCTCAGGCACAGAGGGATTGTTGCAAGTCCAGGATGTGCTGGTCCCTACTCTACTTTTCTAAACACCCGTCAAAGGAAAGGCTGCATCCCCTTTCCATCCCCCTGAGAGTAAAACTGGCTGAGCAGGTCTCTGCGCTCCTTAGTACCGGTTGTCTCAGGATTATTTGGTGCTGCAAATACTCTCTCAACAGAGCTAGAGAAAACTTACCCTCATTTGAAGAAAATAAAGGTGCAGATGGCTCTTTAAACTGATACCTTTTTTTTTTTCTTGTTACTGTTCAAAAGTTTTGCCATGAGGTGCATTTTTGGTGTTCTTTTTCTTTGTTGTTACTTTTTTCTTATTACAAAGTTGCTGGGTTTTTTTCACTCAGAAAAATGTTGACTTTCTATTATCACAAGAAACATTCTAGAATACCTTAAATAGAAAAGACAGTGGGAGCTCTTATCTCTTTTGAATGTATTTGCATTATGTGTTTTTCAACACTTTCATATGCTCTTTTTTTCCCCACTGTGGAGCAAGAAGAGAGAGAAAAATATTTAAAGAAAAAGAAAAGGAAGTACAAAATGACAGCTTGGCAAGGGGAATTGAGGGCTAGGTGACAGTAGTAACTGAAACTACGATTTGCTTTAAAAAGATAAGACTAGGTCAGAAGTCGATATTGCCCCTTTACCAAATATATTTCCAATTTTAATTTAAATATTTAATAGTAGAAACTTTAGGTAGTTTATGGAAAAGTTTTGATAGCAATTATTAGATGTTATAATCAATGAAGTCTGGAATCCTTACAAGCAGTCAGTTATCTCCTTGTCCTGTTGACTTGTTTTAGCATGTTTTTAATCAGTTTAATACCACGTGAAAAGCCCTACATTCCAAGAGCAGTCAGGGAATGAAATGTGAGAAAGAAATTCCTGGGAAAATAAGCATTGGATGTTTTTCCTTTGGTGGTGGAGGGAGGCGAGCAAAACCAAATTGATGCTTTTTGACAAACTGTAGGATTCATAGGCATAATGAATGACTTACCTTAGAACTGAACGCTGTGATATTTTATTTGCTCTTGCTTATTGATCAAAGTAATATTAGGCTATGTTAATTTTTAACATGGGATTTCTTTTTGCTATTTTAAAAATCTCCTTTAAAAGCTTACATGGGAATGAAGAAGTGTTTTAAGTTCCAGCCATGACCCTTTAAACCGAAGGAGATGCCTGATGCTAATAGTCAAGAATGCTGTTAATGCAGCTTCAGCTGCATTGCTGTGGATTGGCAAAGCATGTTAGCTTTCCAAAGATGCTTCCTGTGTGAAAATTTTTGCCTCACTCTTTTGTACTTTTTGATCCTTTAGCCTAAAGTTTCTTAAACCAGGACAAGAACCTCTGAAATACCAAGGCCCTAGGGACTTCCAGGCACTGGAAAACTGGATGTTGGAGAAATTAAATGAGGACCCATCTGTAAGTGAACAGGAAATATTCCCTCCTGCAGACTTGCTTATCTATCATTTCTATAGGTTAGGTTTCATTTTCCAGGAGGAGATCTGCTCCTGAGAATAAAGGTCAGGTGGCAGTAACAATATGGAACAGCTTCCACATAACTCAGAATGTTAATTAAAGCTGTCAGCCTGTGACCTGCCCTTTATTTCCTGTATTTATTACTACAGTACAAAAGCAGTTTTTAATGTTTAGCATTTTGACGTTTTAAGATCAATTCTTAGTGTCAATTCAGTTGACACCTGTAGGCCATAATGTTTCTAGAAAAAGAAAAGCAATTTAGCTATAATACATTATAAATTGCATTTGTGTTGAGTTTAATTACCTCTTAAAACATGGATGCCATCTTTAGCTCAGTTACTATCTGATAATGTTATAGCCCAAAGAAGGGATTTAAAATAATGTTAGGTAAGTTAAGCTAATACCATCACTATGAAAACCCTTGAGTTTAGGGGTAGCACTTACATATAGGAGTCAAGCCTTGCATAAAATTAAATTTGTGATTGCTGTTTCTAATCAAGATAAAGATTTAGTGATTGCTGAACCACAGTTTGAACATGTTATGTTTAAGCAAGCATGGTATTTTTAATAATTAAATGCTAAACTATTTTAAGAAATGTACTTTGAGGTTTTAAAAAAAATCTTTCCAGCTCTGACCTGAGTATCTAGAAAGTAGCTGCTTGCTTTTGCTTAAGTGCCAGTGGGGTTGCTGCAAGTTATAGCTATAAAGTGTTTGCTCTTTTCCCACTGTTGCTGCCTTCATGGAGCCATTAGGTCCCTCTTTCTTGCTTTAGGGGAGCAGAAAATAGCTTTTTCACTAGCTATTTTTAAATAGCCTGAAGACCACTGAAACTGCTGTGATGGCAGATGTGGCTGATGCGTGATGCTATGGAGGAACTGTTATGTAATCTAAGTGTATTAATATACATGGTGATGCGATGAATGCCATAACAGCTACTGTGCTCTGTGACTATAGTACAGCATGGTGGAAAACTGTTATTCCCGTGACTGATACCTCTTTTCTTTGTGGTAGTCTTTTTCACATTTGGCTTTCAAGTAATTGTTTGTTTGGAAACATTAGATATCTGAATCAAGCTAAATAAGGACATTGCTTTAGGAATTTAAAATTTCAGAGTACAGAAAGATGTGATAAAGGAATCAAGTATTGTGTATTTACTGTACAAGACAAATAAAAGTTCATTTTTCTCATTAATAGGATCCAGAATCTGATGTGGAACCACCAAAAGCTCCTGAACCTAAGCAGGGAATGTATGAGCTCTCAGCAGACAATTTTAAAATGCACATAGCAGAAGGTAACTTGTTTTTTTTCATAAGCAAGAGATACTTGCGTAGAGACATCAGTAGTGGGGAGTCTGCAACAGAAGTGTTAGTTTTCAAGGTACCTCCCTCCCAATTTCATTTTCCAGTAACTCCTAGTGAAAGAGGATGAAACTACAGACTGTGTAAAAAATGCAGTAGTTTAATTACCTATGGCACACCATATAAGAAGGTTTAAGAATGGCCCTCCACTCAGAAAGCAGTAAAACTAAAGCCCCTAATCAAGTAGAAAAAGCTAGTGGGGCTTGCTCAACCAAACTACCTTTTTCCTGGAGTTCCTTGCTCAGTCACAGCCTTACCACTCACTTTATGTTTTTGCAAGTCCTGTTTCCTCTTTCCCTAGGTGCTGGTTTGCTCTTACTCCCAGGCTCCTGTTCCTCCTGCTTCCTCCTTACAGCCCCCATCCCACTCCAGTCTGGCCCATTATTTGATATTGTTTTGCTTCCTTCCTCCAGAATTTAATGTGGGCAAAACAGTTCACCTGTTTGTCCATTTTTAAAAATAGTTTGTCTGGAGGCTTTAAAATTAATGCCAGGAGTGATACCTAACGTGGGAAATTTCACATCCTACATGGTGGGGTTTTTTTTTAGAGAATGAGCAAAATCTTACAAACAGACTTTGGGCTGCCTTAAGAACAGATGATCCTACCATCTCTATCAGTTTTCCTAAAAACAAAGGCTGGAATAAAAAATGTCTGTGCCCATGTGATACCACCAGTGATGTAGATACTAGAGCTTCTCAAAGTAACCATTAACTGATCAGAAATGTTTCCAAGTGTAAAAGAGCATTTTGTGCAGCTAACAAAATTTCCTAGCCTGTGTGGCTTAATTCTTCATGGATTCTTCTCTAAGCCATCAGGTAGATGCCAAGCATTAAAAAACTTCAGTCTGAGAAAAGTTAATTTTGTGTATGAGTAAATGTTTTAATATTTTTATTGTAATGTTTTTATTGTGTATCCATTGGCATTCATAGAGGAGACATTCTCATGGTGGTATTCAATGGTTGAGCAGGTTTATGATCATCTGTAAATCTGTTGCCCTCTTTTGACTTCAGTTACAAGAAGTTCAGTGCTTAAATTCAGCAGGAGGTTTAGCAATTCCAGCTGGAGGGTTGACTTTTGTTCTTAAAAAGTCTTCCTCTACCTTTTTGGTCCTCTAGGGCAAAAAGAATTTTCATTATTTTCTATCAGGGAGGAGAATATATCAGAGTATGTGATACAGAATAGCTGATTTTGACTAGATATTCTTATTCCTTCATTAGAAATTTCAGTTTCCAGTTTACTTGACCAAAGCAAAGCACATCATATCAAGTTTGAAAGTCTTTCATGTGCAGACCAGGCAAGTTAGAGTACATCACTACTCCAGTTTATATTTCTTAGTTATTTTGTGATGTCTTTCCTCTGACCTCCTTTTATGAACAAGCCCTCAAACTAGAAATGAATTCTAGTAATATTAGCTCCAAAGAAGTCTTCAGAGGATTATGAATAATTCTGTTTAAAAGAGCTTTTCTCCAGTTGTTGGCATTTCCCTCAAATTAATTTGATTTTTTTTCCTTGTTTTAAGTTCATTTTTATTTTGTATTAACAGAGCCTTGCCTTGATGTGTGCAAAAGCATGCAGCATATTGAATTAATAGTAATTTAATTGAAGAAAATTACATATCTGATCCTCTGCAAATAAGATTATTGTTTTAAACTAAACATTAGTAGGGGATAGTACAGAGACTCTCCACTATAAAACTCAGCAAAAATCTAAAGGCAGCTATTTCTGTATAGTTGACATGAAAATATAAAGAGCAAGGCAGAAGGAGAATGGAAAGCTGAACAAAATTATTTAGGTAGTTCATGGACTTAGTGCAGTGGTGTTTCCTAAGAAATTTTTAAGTTGAAGTCTTAATACTTACTTTCATTTATGCTGTTATAAATACACGTTCCTTGGTGGTTCTTTCTGTTCTGTAATAGGGCAAGTGATTGACATTGTAGAATTAGACATTGTAGCAAATGGATAGGTTAAAAATATCAGTTTTAATATCTGATTTGTTGGCTTGAGTTTGTGAAACTGGATTTTCAGGGAAGTTGGCAACACTGTGGGACTGCACACAGTATTGACAACCTAATTGCTGAAGTGTTCTGTCCTGGCCTTTGATTCACAGCATTTCCTATCTTTAACTCAGGAAATACTGTGATAAATTTGTGGTCTGAAATTAGTACCTACTCTAATTGCAGCCAAATTCATTCCAAATGAGTTAATTTTTATTTTTATTTTTTATTATTTGACTTAAAAGGTAATCACTTTATCAAATTCTTTGCCCCTTGGTGTGGTCATTGCAAGGCTTTGGCCCCGACCTGGGAACAGCTGGCTCAAGCCTTCGAGCATTCGGAAGCTGTCAAGATTGGCAAGGTAGGTGAAGTGCTCTTAGTCTGAAAATGTGTTTTGTGCGAATGAATGTTTCAGCCAAGTATCATGCTTTATGTGCTGTGATTTGCAAATAATTTTGTCACCTGTTAAATCCTTTTATAGTGATAATTTCTATGTTAATTTTGGAATGGTTATTTTTTTTCTCACACATCCAGAGTTGACAGTACATCCTCATTTTAAGAAAGGACTTGTTTAAAACAGAGCTACCTCCCCATGTTTCAGAGAGCTGGGAATGTCTAATACTTAAGATGCAGGGAATAATATTTTGAGATTTGTTTTTTATTATGCTTCCCCTTTGTCAGAACTTGATAGACTTCAGTATTTATTTTGAGGGGGAATGTGACTTCTAATTTGCTTTTTAGAGCATTGGATTCCTTAGCAAGCTTTAGACCTGCAGGGCTTCTTATGATGAATTATTTCTTGGCTGGTTGTCTTCACCTTAAAAACTGATATCTTGTCTTGCTTTACTGTTTCCTTTAGGGTTGATAAGCAGTTTCTGTGGTGTATTTACCATGGGAGCTTGTTACTTGTACGGGGAGTGACTCTTGTGCCGAGGTATGGAGCTGGTCTGGCACTTGCAGTTAGTGACTTTATTTGCTGACCCATACCTCAGTCCAGGTGGCTCATGATGTGAATCCTTCTGTATTTGCCAGTGGTGGAAAACTGGCCAGGCTCGACTTCCATGTCCTTAAGCGTTCAGAGTGGTTCCACTGATATGAAAGACTGCAAAGTTAGCAGTGTTGTCAGCCCTGCAGAGGGGACAAAATCCCAGCTATCTCTCCTGCCTCTGCCCTCATAGCACTTTCAGCTGTTACTAGAGGTGATGAGCTTGGCTTCTTTTTTTTTTAAAAAAAAATATTTTTAATGCTTTTAAAAATCTGCTAATTCAGGTACACTGCAGATGTACAGAGCAGGTCAACATAGTTGAACTTTAGAGAAGACATATATATATATATATTTATAAATAGCAAATTATGAGACCTGGTGGATATAAAATTAGATTCCTCTGAGAATAAAATATCAGAGGTTATTGCTCCTTTGATGCTGTCAGTACCAAATTTGCATCTGCTGATCTTTTTGAGAACCCTGCTTGCTGTCTGATAAAATCTTTGTTTACCTTAAGTATCTTCTTGAAGTTACCATTCTCTGATACTGAAATGATGGGGTTTCAACCCCAAGCCCCAAATTAAGGTTGACATATGGGTGATTCCCACAGCCCTTCACAAAGGGGGGGGGTGAGTTTGCCTTTAGGCTTCCCTCCAGGGTGCGGCCGGCCTTGCAGGGAGAGGCATGAGGTAGATGAGCCCCAGGTGTCCCACATTAAGTAAACAAGGGTCAGGTGTCCCACTTAGGGATAAAAGCTGGGTTGCAGGAAGGGGCAGCGTCTGTCTGTGAGGTGGATGCCCTGTGCAGTTTCCTGTTGGGGAAGGGCCTCCCTGGAACTGGGCTCCAGTCAGGTCTGGCCTTTCTAAATGTGGGCTGTGTAGAGATTCAGTGTGTGCCTTCCTTGGTCTTATGTGTTTGGCTTGTTGACTCAGTTGTCTCCCATCCCTTCTATGGGAGACTGCACTTCACCATTTATTCCACCCATTGTTGGTTGTGCGGTGGTGGTGTTGGGGTCAGTGGGATTGATGTTGATTATGTATAATCTGACTGACTTGTTTGTACCCCCAGCGCTCACCCATGTGCTGACCCTTTTGTATCAAATACAGTTTGGTTATTGGTTCATCTTTATGCTGGCTGTGTTCTTTATGCTAGGCCTAATAATTGGCAAAACAGATACCTAGAGAAAAATAAATTTATGAAGTGTGTTTTATTCATTCATCTGTCTTGTTTGTGTTTACTATAACTGATAGTAAGTCACTAAGATTTGTCCTGATGCCTAGTCAATTTTGTGTAACTGTTTACCTTGTGAAACTATTTGAGAAGTGTCTTGGCTAAGATTCTAAGTCTATAAGTAAACAGGAAACACAGCTGTTTCTGAGAAGGTTGAACCATAACCTTTGCGTAATCCGGGGCAATAGCTTTTAACAGCAATGATATCTACTGGCAAGATGCTGTTTAATCTTTAGAATTGATCTTCAGTGATCTTGGAGCAAAGTGTTTCTAATGTAAAATTCAAAATCCAAGTGCTGTGTCGAGCAAAGGCTCCAATGTTTTAAGTGATCTTTTTTTTTCTTCTTCAAAAAGGATTATAAACTGATAACTTTACAAATTGGTTTATGACATATTAGAATTGAAAGTTGCTATGTACTTGGAACTTCCTTTGGAGTAAGGAAGCTAGCTCTCGACATGTCTTCTGAAGTCTTTGAAGAGTACCCTTTTAAAAAAAAGGATAAGCCAGTCACTTGTGTCTTCACTTTAAAGCTCTCTCACGTTAGTGTTTTGTGTCTTACTATCCGTGCAGTGGTTTTATTCACTGAGAATACCATGTACTTTTTAATTGGAATATTTAATTATGTCTTTATTGTTCTTTGTAGCTGTTACTACTTTCTTCTATCTGTACTTCCTCTCCAATACCCCCTAAAAAAAAAAAAATCACTCGCACAGAACCTCCTAATTGTACAACTAAACCACTGTTTGGAAGGCAGACATAATCATTCTAAAGACAGCACTTAGTACTGAGTCTTGCCAAGCCATGTGTTGCTTGTTCCTGTATTTTTTCTGAGATTTTAAACATAAGGGAGGGTATGATGCTTGTATATTTATTCACTGAATGGTTTATATTTTTTTGGAAAATATAGGTTGACTGTACCCAGCATTACGAAATCTGCTCCGAAAACCAAGTTCGTGGCTATCCTACACTCTTCTGGTTTAGGAATGGTGAAAAGGTGAGTCTGCAAACTCAGCAAAAGAGCAAACCATTTGTTTCTGAATACTTGGACTATGCTTGCATCCTGGGAAAAAAAAGATCAAGTGGGCATATGCAAAAGTCTGCTTGAGAGAGCAGTGGGGTACTGCAAGAGCTATACTTCATCCACAGATGAAAGTAGAGTTTTTTGCTCTTCGTGCTCTGCAAAAAAACCTGGTATGATGTTCATAAATCTGTAAGCAGCATCTGCAATTATGGTAGTGTTTAATTTATCTTAATCCCTTACCTCCTTTGGAACACAAAACCATAGATGAAATAGAAATAATAAAAAAGTATGTAATTTTCACAGTGTGTATCAGAAGGTTCTCATCTGCAAGAGGTCTCAATTTGATGAGTGATAAGCAATGCAAATTTTCCTTCTTAGAAATCTGGATACTTCATATGACACTGTGAGAGTCCTGTGAGCCCAGCTGACATTTTTCCTTGTAGCAATTCAAGGAATTAAAATATTCTGAAGTTGTTGGGAAGTAAAATATTTATAAATACCATGTACATTCAGAGCAGCAAATAAACATATTATAAATAGTAGTGTTACTTATCGTGTGTTTCACACTTTCGAGATAAATTAAATGGATATTAAAAATAGGTCTGCAAGCAGAGAATCCAGGACTCCTTCCAGCTCTTACCCACTAAGTATTTGAGGGCTTTGGGATTTTGCTGCATTCATCTTGCATTCTTTTTGAATATCTACTGTATCAGAGATACAAGTTTTGCTACTTGGTCCAGTTTAGTAGCTGTTGCCTGTAGCAGTTTTCTGCCACTCTAAAGAGAAGGTGGCCATGAGAACATACCAGTTCAGGTGAGGTTTGGTATAAGCACCCCTATAAGATCAAACACTTCAGGGAATTTAAATGAAGCAGCACCTGGATTTTTGAATCCCAGCCTGATTCACACAGAAAATACCTTGTTACTGCTTGAGCAGCGGTGCCTAGCACGTGTCAGAAGCAGAACTGGAAGCTGAGGGAATGCTCAAATCAAATATGGCGGCATGTTCAAGGTTAGAGGTGTTTTCAGTTAATTAAACTTCTGTCTCTATATGGCATGAGTCTGAAGAACAGGGAGTGTTCTGCTGTTTCTCCAGAATGGTTTTCCACTTGCTTGATTTTTATTTTTCAGATAGCTACAGATGGCAAGATACCTTGCCAGAAACCATACTATCTTGATCTAGAAAAGTTAGCTGTGTTTTTTCTTGACAGATTTTTTTTTTTGACCCTTTATAATTATTGAAGTTTGAGTTGCTCAGAGTTATTTGAATCAAGAATGCGATGGATGAAAAAGTCAGATCACTGCTGTTGTGTTTGGTGAAGCTGAATCTCAGCTGTTAGCCTGAACAATGTATTTTTGTTGACGTCAAAATGGCTTTTCTCCATTGGCACTGTGGTATTCCTTGGTGGCATACTGGTACAGAATCGCATGTTTCTTTGTGGGCTGACACAATATATTTTCAAAAACCACAAAACAACCCCAACAACTTTCCAGTAATCTGACCCAGAAATTCCTGGAAATCCCTCTGGTTGTTATTAACTGTTCAGTAAGGGGGCGGGGCGGGAGGAGAACGACTGCTTCAGCCATCCAGCCTTGTCCATAATAACATCATTGCCTTTGTCACAACTGAAGTCTGGCATCATACCATCCCTCTTGGTTAGATGCAGCAGAAACCCTGGGAGAAATGAATGCGCACTGACCTTGCCCTGCTGAAATGGCTATAAACAAGCAGGTACAGGCTTCTTGCATCACCTTAGATTAATTCCTTTGTGACTTTAGACCCAGTGTGGGGAAAGCGGCTATATATTAGCATTATCAATGACAAAAGAAGCAAAATGTGTAGAAGGAGTTCCAAAGATGTAGGAAAGAGTCGAAGGTGTCTATTCTTTCTTCTAACGTATGGAAGATTATATGCTGTTTCTTGAAGAGTATTCTTCTTCTATGTGAGGAGATATGTCTTGTAGCCCACACCTCATGGGACAAAACTTAAGAATTCTATCCAAAATGTTTATGTCATGTCTGGAAGAGATGATCTCTCTTTTGAACAGAGAATTTTTGCAGAGAGTGGTGAGGGCAGTCACACAAGAGCCAGTTTAGAGATGGCCAACAGTGGATTTGAGAGTAGAAGCTGTTTAGGGAGCTCTGATTTCTTGTTCTCTCTAGAGTTGTGAAAGTACCAGAGATATGAGGAAGCATCTAAGGCAAACTGTGGCTTCTTGAAGATCTAGCTGTCTGAGGGCTTTATGTGCAGGTTCAAAAATGTGACTTAACTTTTGTGAGCATAGTGCTGTTGGAAATCCTGCCCCACAGCAGGCAGCTTGTCTCTTGCTCCCAGGTGAACTTGGGCGCCCAGAGAGCATTGCCTTACTGTTTGGGTTTTCTGAGGATGTGACGCAAGTGTGTGGGCCAGAGGAGTGACACTGTAGTCAAGCAACATTTTGTCTTTTAGTCCTGTCAAAGGACTGGACAGAGTAACACAGACCACCACCAAAGAGAGATGGGTATTTTACTGTTCCTTGCTTTAGGTTCAAAAAAATGAAACCTTGAAAAAGCTGACTAGGGTGCAAGATAAAGTTCAGATTGGAAAAGTTTCTAAAATTTGCTTTTACATTTCTAGAATACCTTTCATTTCAAGGAAATTTTAGATCGTCCATTCTGGTACAGAAGAATCTATGGCAAATGCTGAAGACGTAGGGTGAATGGAATGCCATGGAGAAGTTTAAAGACTAGATAGATAATCATATTTATTATTAATATACTTAACACTTGGCAATCTTATGTTTTTCTGGTATTTATTTGTTATTTATTTATTTGCATATAAGCACTTGCACAAACTATTTCATAATTGTAGGGTGACCAGTACAAAGGGAAGAGAGATTTCGATTCTTTAAAAGAATATGTGGATTCCCAACTGCAGAGCTCTGGAAAAGAGCCACCAGCAGATGAACCTGCCAAAGCCCCGCAGCCACCTGCAGAGCCTACTCATGTTGAGGTAAGTGCTCCTGCACTCTGCAGTGGTATTAAAAGAGTTCAAACTGTTTCAGCAGCCTCTCTGAGTCTTCCGTGGGTTTCTCTGATAGCTAGACAATTTCTAGATGTAAACTGTACCAAATACTTTCCAGGTTATTTTTTTTTTTTTTTTGTAATTGATGAGTGGAATCAGACCATAAATCCTAGTGATATTTTTACTAACCTGATGAATTGGAGAAGGAAAAAGAAAACCTGGCTCCTTCTTTATGGTTGCAATAAATTGTTTAGATAGAACGGCATGAATGTGGTCTTTTTTGATCTGTGGAACTGCTGGCACCTCAGTCTCTATGACAGCGTATTTCATTGCTATGGAGAGGAATGTTTCTTGCAAGATTCTCACTTGAACCCAGGAGGATAGCATACACTGCTAAGCCCATAAAAAAAGCCAGGGTCCTATACTTACAGACTATCTGCAAAAACAACAACCAAACAAACATTATGAAGAATGATCTACATATGGCAAGGTAACAAGAAAACACCTTGGGTTTGGAGGCTTATGCTAATCCTGCTTGTAGGAGCTACAGGGGTTATGAATGTTGGCAGCAATAACTTTATCACCTTTCATAGTTGTACTTCATGTCATTTAGTTTTCTGTCTCTTTTAATCACTTCAGCATTTCATCTGCCATTTTTCTTGTAGCTGAATATAAAATTGAGAAATTAAGGATGGTTTTCAAGAATACTTTTTCATGAAATGTGGAAAACACACTTCTGCCTAGAAAAGGGATGGTGATTTATGCTCCCTTGTGATATAGAATGAACTTAATTAAAAAGTATCAATATTATTAATATAAATATGGTTTATATGCAAATTCTCACAGGAGAGTATTACCTTTCCCGGTTGACTTTTCCAGCAGTATTACTCATCTTGCATAAAGTGGCTTACAAAAACGTTATAGACAACATAGATTTGCAGTTTTCATACCCCTCAATTTTATTTTTTTTTAAATTGACCTCATATTTGGAAGATCCTAACAAGCTGGTGTTAGCACAATGCAGAAAATAATTAGTTATCATTCTATTTTTATAGAAATAACACAAACCACATGTGATGCAAATTCCCACTTAAGCCTTGCATGCACCAGCACACATACAAACAGGAAAGGATTGTGCAGGGATATTTCTGCCAAATAATAGTAGACACAGTGTAGGACTCAACATGTCTTTGCAGCTTTACATTGCAGCTTTGGATGCTGCCATTTCTTGTTCATTCATCTTCAGACACCATGGTTCTGGTTTTGTTTTTATGAATTTTGAAACAAGGAGCTGGCCCATGTAGCCAGCAAATTCTGACTGTATTTACCTTCAGCAGTCCGCAGCTGGTACCACAGGCAGCAGAAGCAGTGAGTTCTGACTCCAAATTTGTGTCCCAGTGTTTAGTCCCTACATGGATTACCCCATGTCTTACATGGGCCATGTACCTGCCAGCCCTTTCTCAGAAGCTGTGCTTTTATGTCCATGAGACTTCTCTCCTGGTAGACATGGCTAAAATTACTCAAAAATGATCCAGATAGATTAAGGTAGAGTGACCAGCAGATGCTCAGATTATGTAATTGCTTAAGATGTCTTTTCTTAAGAAACCAAGCTACAGTTGAGGTCTCTGATACTACAATTTTTTTGTTCACATTGCTATTCTGATAGTTATCTACAGATCTTTAAAATTTGTTTTACTGTGTGGATCGTGGGGAGCATGTTATTTATGAGGTTTTAAGATCCCCGTATCTTAGATTGTAAATGATGTTTGAAACATCTGGTTTAGATATCCATGTAGGAAATCCAGAATAGAAGAATACATACTTACTGCTCATTTTTTACTCCATTTAATTATTTAATAAGAGAAAGTATAATTTCTAATTTCTAAATAATTCTTTAGAGATAATAACACTTCAACTTAATGAAATAATTTCATGAACTAGCAGTTATTTACAGAAATGTTTAAAAGTACTGGATAATTTGTCATTTCAAGTTTCTTTTTGACTTCTCTTCATAAAACTCTTACTGGGTTTAAAGTAGAATGGGTAATACTGTCAGTGGCACCCTTGTTCTTCTTTTGCTTTCATTTGAATTTGAAGCTTTTATAGGCATGAGATTTCTTGATTTTTAATCCCTCCCACCCTCAAAGGTCTTGCACAAAAAATAAAGTTTGTTATGGTTCTGTGCTCTCATATGAGACTGTCTGTAAGCAGTGTGCTATCCTCCCATCACTCCCATGCCATTGCTCCTGATGTTATCAGGAGTAAAAATTCTTCCTGGCATCTGTACAAGCATGGTGTGGTTATGTCCTCTTGACAGGCAAATAAGTGTTTTGGGTAACAGTTTTTTCTGTGTATACAATACAGGGATATAGCAGAGGGAGAACAGCTGTCAAGACATCTCTAATATGCTTTAAATACCTCATTAAACTCTCAGATGGCCATGACATGCTTTAAGCCTACTCTTCTCAGCGTTGTTCCTTGAAACATTTGTTTCACAGTCTGTTAAAATGAAGGTGATTTTTTTTTTTTTTTCCCAACAACTAAAAATTTGGATACAGGCAAATCCTCTGAAAATAGGGATGTTTTGTTTCTCCAATTATGGATGAGATTTAGCGTGAAGTGTGCACTTCTCTACATCTCTCTAGGGGAGGAAAGTAGCCAAGGGATAAAAGTGAGATGTTCTGCTGCTACTCTTGTTTATATTATAATATTATCTTTTCCAGCTTGAGTTTCCCTTTCAGGTAGCTAAAAGCTCATTTGCCTGATGTTATATATTCAAAAAGTTTTGATTCTTTTTTTTAACAGGCTGCAGTTCTATCTCTCTCTGAAAAAGACTTTGATGCAACCATTGCCAGGGGGATCACCTTTATTAAATTCTATGCTCCATGGTAAGAAGTTCGCACCTGTTGTCCTGTTGTTCAGGATTATTGCTGGTCTAAACTGTCAATGCACTAGTTCCTGTAGGTCTTTTGAGTTGTGTGTACTACTGTAGTCTGGATCTAAAATGTGAATTAACTGAAGAATGTGTGTGTTAGCAAGAGTTACAGCAAAAACAATCTGGTTTAGCTTTCTTGGGATGCCTCTCTACCTAGAGGCTGACACAGTAAAGCTTCTCTGTCAGCCTTTCCACAATGTTGGGGAACAAAGAGAGTGAAGCCTTTGCAGGCTTAGCGTGCTTCTGTCCCTTGATTGGGGTAAGGTGGGGGGAGCCTATCACCAGTGCTGAGAAAGGAGAGCGTGTTGGCCTTTGGGCCCTTTCCTGCCACAACCAGCCTCTCTTGGAAGCCTTATTTGGACACCTGGGAATTGTACTGACTGTAGAGCTATGGATAATTGGCTGTTACTCTTCAAGTTAACTGACAAAAAAATAATTTGCACAAGTGACAATTTTGAGATGTTCTTAAGAGCATATTCCATGTTATACATTCTTATAGTGACCCCAGGTAGAAATCTCCAGTGCAGGTGGTGTAGGTGTAGACACCCAATGGAGAGCACTGGATGAGGGGGAAAAGTAAAGTCCTATCTGGCATCTAATATTATTGGCATATCCAGCAGACCCTGGGACCCAAGCTGCAGTAAGACTTCAGTATTACAAACTTGTAGAACAAGTGTTTTCCCCCTTTTCTTACTATTCCCTTTCTGAGACAAAAAAAAGGTTTGTTTCTCTCTCTGGTTTATAGACTTCATCTTATTTGTGCCTGGACTGAATTTTATGAAACTTATATGCCATCTTTCTCATCCACTGCCCAGTCTCTTAGCCAATAAAAGGAAGTCTAGTGTAGGGGGAGAGATAAAATTAAGCTGTATTTCACTGTATGAAAGATTTCTGCTTTCATCACTAGCCATCCCATTAACGCAGTATATATAAAATATAAAAGGATCTTATTTTGGGGGTGTTAAAAGGTCACCATTACAAAGCAACACAGGCAAATGCAACCCATATTTAAATGTGCTCAGGAGTATCAAAATAATGCAGCTTAACTTTGACAGTAGATAGGAATGTGTTTCTTATTGTAGGCAAGAAGTATCAGGGAAAGTTTTGTTTTATGTAATCTCAATGATGCAGTCTTTGCCAGTGTTGTCACCCTTTTTACTGCAGTGTGGTTCGCTGCTTGAGAGCTACTTCTGTGCTCTCCTGTGTCTGAAAAGATGTGCTTCTGGATGTGGGCAAGTATCTGCCACCACTGTGTTAATAAATACCCTGCCCGTACACACGCATCCCCCTTCAGTCCCTTTCTTCACTCCCTTTATCCTCTTTGTTCACTGAGATTGCATCTGTGCCTGTGCTGCTGCTATGCCACCAGCAGAACTGGCTGGTAGATTCAGTTTACACCTGTGTGCAAATAAATCGGCTTCTAGTCTGATTTCTGAACCCAGGGCTTGTTGGCATACGTAGGAGCTCATTATCTGACAAACTTTTTCTGGAAAAGTTTGAGATAAAGAAATGCTGCCTTTTAATTAACTTTTCTTAATAATACTGCACTTCAACCATCTCCTTATCTTGCAAGATTCTAATGGGGTGCTGCTGGATCTCACAGATGGTATGATCAGTGTTGGATGGCAGGCTGAGCAATGGTGGTTCAGGATGCAGAGAGTCAAGTTTTTCAACCAGTGTGTGCTCCTTGGCTGCAATATTCAGAAAGCCACCGTTGAGGAAAATACTTCCTATATTTATGTAGTTTTATCTCTGAAAGTCAAGTTTATGTATACAGTTGTAGCGCTCTGCATATAAATGACCTTTTTCTCTTCCAAGTGGATTAACTTATGTGGGGCTCAGCAAACACTATTATGTTGCTTGCTAGGTCGGTCTTCAGTTAGTTTTGGATAAATATTGTTGTATAGTAAGCATAAAGTCATCCTGTTCTAGTAGGTTTTGTGCATGATCAGAAATGCTTTTGTACTGTCACTGTGTATTGACAAGGTGGTTTAAGTACACACTGGCTTGCATTAAGAAAACTTCTGCAGAGACATCTTTCATTATTTTTGTAAATGCTGTGATCCAGCCTCAAGGCAATTATAGGGCTGTTTTAATAACCCAATTAAGGTGCAGCTGGGTTAGAGTAGAATGAGCAATACAGCTCTAAAGTCTAAAGTGCTTTGGGAATTCTTCTTGAAGGCAGTAAGAAGTTCAAAATACAAACAAAATTAATACTTCACTGTAGTTCCTGCCATTTTACAGTTTCATTTTCTCTCTTGACACTGGTGTTTCATTGTGTGTACTCTGTGGACTGCATTCTCACATTTCTGTAGAGACATAAGGGAATAAAATAGAAACAGCCTTTTTGGTGTTACTGATAATATAACAGGAATGATTCTCTATTTAATGCGAAACAGAACAGGGCCTGATTTTTAATTTTTTTTTTTTCCATCTGCTATTTGACTATCAAGCAATTCCACTGCAGATCCACCTGAAAGTACAGTGGTAGTGGTTAAACTTCAGAGTACTTTCAGTGAAAAAGTGCCTTAAACTACTGGGGTGTTTCATAAAAAACAGAATCTGTGTTGACAAATGCCACTATTAAACCTGGGTTTCTAGCATTGGGCGATGCTACATTGGTCAGGGAGACCATTAAGAACTGGAAGAAATTTAATGTGGAAATAAAAATCTCATTTAAATAATTAAACTCAGGCTATGTATCTTCAGAATAACTGGCGTATGCTACCTGAAAACGTAATTTCTTCTACAGACATTCTGTGCTTACTTAAAACATGTTTGTTTCTAAGCGATCTTTTTTTTTTTTTTTTTTTTTTTTTTTCTCCATTTAAATATTCTCTGTGCTCATCTTTATTTGGCTTCATATTCCTCTGTAGGGTAAAATGTTAATGCACTGACATCCAGAATACTATTCCAGCTGAGACTAACAAAGGCCAGAAACTGCTTCAGTGCTGAACTAAGTAACTTACATAAAATCACTCATTTTCTTTAGCTCATTTACTGACATAATAGTGCAAGGAAGCTGGAGGGCCAAATCATTAGGGGATAGGAAAGGCCGCTACTTAAGCTTACAGCTTTTGCAGCAAGACAGTAGAGATAAACTGGAAGGTATATCTGCTAAATAAATCTCTCTCTTTTGTTTCTAGGTGTGGTCACTGTAAGAACTTGGCTCCAACTTGGGAGAACCTTGCCAAAGAGCAATTTCCAGGTTTGACTGATGTCAAAATAGCAGAAGTAGACTGCACTGTGGAACGTAACGTCTGCAACAGATTTTCTGTAAGTGTGGAAGAGCTGAAATGAAGGGGACGGTATTGTGTACCAAATGTTAGTGGCTCCAGCGTGCAGCCAAGCCGGCTGCTGCATTGCTGGTGCCTGGTGACTCTGCAGCTGCGTTCTCTGTTAGCCAAAAAAAAAAAAAAAGAGGTAGTTCAGAACAGCACCTGGTGACACTGTTTCTTTCATGGACTGTTTGTTCAGGCTTGGCTTTTCTCATTGTTGGATAAAGCTGAAGAAGTCCCCAATTTAAGGAGCCTCCCTCAGTGAAAGCACCAAAGCAGTCTTGTGGTAGCCAATGCTAAGTGCTGTTTGTGGGAGGAAAAAAGTCTTTTGGTGCTGGTAGGCAGGCAACCAGAGACAGAGCTGCCATTCCAAGAGTGTAGAGGAACATGTATTATCCCATTCACTTACAAATGTTCAGAAACTGCAGGTTGTCATTGGAAGTTCTGGTGTGGTATTTGGATTTGTAATTTGTTGGGTTTGTTTTTTTAATTAAAATGGCTTATTGTTTTAGAGGGGTTTGGTGGCTTTTCAGAGTCAGGTAAATACAAGCGAAGGATACCAGTGAGTTTGGACATTAGTAACGTTTATTTTTTTTGTGTGTGTGTCTTTTGAAGGTACGTGGTTATCCTACACTTCTGCTTTTTCGAGGTGGAAAGAAAGTCAGTGAACACAATGGAACAAGAGACCTTGAATCACTGCATAGCTTTGTCTTGCGTCAGGCAAGGGATGAATTGTAATAAAAGTCCAGATGCTCTGTCCCTGGCTGTCTTTGTACAGTAGCTGAGGGATTTCAATCATTGCTAATTTTCAGATAGTGTATGTGGGGGTGGGGGTGGGGATTGGGGCATTTTTTGTTTGTTTTTAGGAAATTGAATGTACTAAGCATTGGTATCTTCCCTCTGTGTGTGTGTGCGTGTGTGTTAAAGACATGCTACCCTGTGTGTGAAGGAAAACTAACAAGTAGTTACTGTGCAAATTGAGAATATTTTCAGCATTGGTAGTATTTCTGCGTTCCCGAAATGAAGTGTAAATGGTTTCCTTTGAGACTAAAAATACATTAAGAAAACCAACTTAAGGGTACCAGTAGAATATTTTTGTCTTCAGGTTAGATTTGGTTAAGAAATAATCCTTACAAACTGGCCACCATTACTAGAAAGGTAAAAGCTACAGCTGTGTTGAGTCACTTTTGCCTCTGCAACTGTACTTAAACCCTACTTGTCTTAATATAGCTGCTGGTTAAGAAATGGAAAGTCACAGGAGGCTGAAAACACACACACCTTTGGAAGATACCAGGCCACCATGAGCTGGTTGTTTCTTGTTAATCCTCTCAGCATGGGAGGTCTAGCCATAATGAAAGTGATGGTACCGTAACATGTGCCTGAACATTACTGATGCCATAGTGTACATGTGTCAAGTGGATTTTTGTAGGCTGCTTTTGTCCAGCTCCAGAGGAGTAACTATGCTCTACTTCTATAGAGCCAAAGTGAATGGGCGCTCTTAGAACTAACTGCTTCGTTAATACTGAATGATCAGTTAGTTAGACTTCAGAGCTGATGACATATGTTTCTGACCCTCACCTAAATTCATACTTTTTTCTGGGCTGCTCCTTATTCAAGTACTTAGAGAACAATAAGTAGTACAATGTTTAATTTTATTTTTTTTTTTTCCATTCAGCTGTTCTACAGTAGGGTAAAATAGTTCCCCACTCTTCTTGAGCCTTAACCTTTTTTCAAGCTGTAAGCGTTGCTAAGTTTGAATGCTAGGACCATGCACTCTGTGGTGCTTCGGATTATAATATGGGTCTGTTCTTTGGTGCGTAAGATGTTCCATGTTAGACATAATTGAAAGCCAAAGAATTTAGACTGCAGAGACTGTCACGATACAAAGACAAAGCAAACCAAGGACTGAATTCTGTCATCTCGTGTGCACAGAAACTCATGGAATGAGGATGACTACAGGCTAATTTGACTGATCTGTCAAGATGCTGATTTTTGTCCATCATATGGAACAGGTTGTGTGTTTTTGGTTTTTTTTTTAAAAAAAAAGGCAAACACAACAGAAATGAACTTTTAAATCAGTGAATTTCTCCTGGTACTTTGCTCCACTGTCTGTCCAGAACTTTTGATTCTGTTCAATCTGAAAATGTGTAAGAGTGAAAAAGCCACAGTGAAAGCTAAGTGTTTTACTGGCAGATGTATTAGATCAGTGTATATACTTCTGCCTTAAAGGAAGCCTTTATTATCACGTTTTTAACAACTTTCTAGTGAAGCACAATCTCATGAGTTTCTTGTATAAAATCAAAGTGGTACAATTGTTTACACTGAGATTTTTCTAAATAAAAACTTTTTTAAAAAGCAGTCTTTCTATAAATGATACAGCACAATGAATATACAGTGACAAGTGCAATAAATTATAGCTTGTATTTACAAGAAGCTTTTTAAATGCAAGAATTAGAGGTAAGTGCATTTAATACAAGTTTAATATTGATCAAAACAATCTGCTATTAGCTTCTGCTAGACAAACCACGGCTACACTGTGAATGTATCCTTTATAGCAGTTAGTTGCGTGAGTTGAAGGGGAAGGGTTGGCCAAAGACTTGCATATGTTGTTGATATTCTGTCTTCCTGTAAATAAATTGTCCTGGTAGAGAATGAATGGCCCCTAAACTTTTACGTCTGAATTACAGCTGTAGAAATGTCCTGACTTCCTTCCTGGACAAGTGGTAGTAGTTGAGGCAGCTCCACGTGGGAAGTGAAAGGAAGTTGCAGAAGAACAAGTGTATAAAGTTATATTGCTCAATCAAACAGTGAACTGGAAAGACCAGCCAGGGTCTGAGGTCACTCTAGTGTTTCTAAAACAGGGTGCAGCCAAGCCATCTTATGGTTGGAGGATCAGAGTTATGCTCCAAGCACAGTTTAAAAAACCTGAAACGTTTGCTTTGGCACGATTTAAGATGCTTACTGTTGTGACAGATTTCAGGGGGAGACTAGCAGTCTAGGTGTAGTAACTGGTCCTTCTAGACAAAAGGCAATTTCCTAACCTTAGGAATTTTGTACAAGGTGTATGCTCTAAGTCTGAAGTATTAATACCACTTTCTTTGCTCTAGCTTCCCTATCTCACCCCTCGTCTTCCCCCAAACCTCACTTGTTTTGGGTGTTGGGTGCCCATCTGGTAAAACTGCAGCACACATCCAAGCGACTGCTAAGGCCAAGCTGCTACATGAGAACGTCCCAGCCAAGTAAAGCGCATGTGGGCATGTTGCTGCTTTGCACACCCTGGCTCTGCAGCGGCTCTGCAGAGCCATGGCATAGCATCAGTCTGTAGGAAGTCCAGCGGTTCGGTTTGCTCCTGCCCCAGCGTGTAGTCCCCACACCCCTTCCTCCCACAAGGCACATACATGGTGTTCTAAAAGGTGGTTCATCAGTTATTTTTTTTCTCCGAGGTCAGGTAGTTCATGAAAGCATGGAAGGTAGTATGGAAGTTCATGGTTGAATCACAGAGTCCATGTGATGACTGTTTGTCAGTGACATCCACAAGCTCTTACTACCATATTCCTGTATTTCTTCAAGATTACATTAGAATTATCATCAAAATAAAGAACAGATATGGCATTTAGTTTGGTAGGTGCACAGCATGGTTTGGGAACGTAATCAGGATTCATAAGATGAACCTGTTGCCAAAAAGAAAACACAACTGAGACAATGGTAACGACCTCGTTTACAAATTCACCTATTGCTTTGGCATCCATCTTTCTGGAGACTTACCAGAGTCTGTACGATGGCATGATTGGTTGCGTTCATATGGGCGTTGAGTGGGAATGAGCACTCCCCATCACAGTAGTTGGCTGCATAGCCCTTTGGAGCGATTATCCAGTCCTTTTTAGGAAACAAAACAGAACGTGATTCAAATGAAAAAGTTGCCAACTTGCACGGACAACTGCATGCAATTAAGAGCAGCTGAAAATTTTCCACTAACTTGTTTCTTGAGGGCGAAAATGTGTTTTCACTGAAACTGTTAGGATTTGGGTTTGGTTTTTTTTCTCCCATGGACACACTGATTTTAATGTCTGAAGAATGGTGCACATCTATGCACAGCTTAACTGCCATGAACTAAAAGAGTTTTATTCCTAAAACTGTTGGTGAGTTGCCTTGTGGGGATTGTGGTTTGGATGCCTTTATGTTCCAATGTTTTCTGCAGGTTAGGCCCTCTGGCTGAACTACCTTTCCTAGGCTGTCACAGCCTCAGCTGGTGTCACCTTCCAGAGAAAATGATGTATGTGAGTGCACACAAGCACAGTTCAACCAGGGATCTCCAGACCAGGAACATACAATGCTGGTGTGGTGCCTCACAAACACTCTACCTTCTACACTGTTACACGGGGTCACTAAGCTGCTGAGGCCATTGCAGGAAGTTCTAGCAGCAGAATGTCTTTCCCACCTCTGCCAGACTCCTAAAGGAGGGGCAGGGCAGGCAGCCTGAGCTGCATGTGCAAGCAGGTGGTCCCAGTGACAATCTAAGTGCCATGCTGTTGTGGAAGAAGGCAACTCTTCACCAAAGGACTAATAAAAAGGATACAGCATCTCCGCCACTGACACAAAAGAGTCAAACGTAAATTAAAAGTATCACCAATTAGCAGGAGAGATTTTTGCCTCCCTTGGTGTTGAGCTCTGCAGGTTGCCCTGCAGAAGGACATACTGGTGCACTTTACGTGCTTGTAATTCTTAAGACAGTTTCACCTTCATGTGCCAACAATTACCTGGGTTAGCTTGAATTTTGCTACAGCAGGCCTGAGCAGCCAGAGACTTGCTGCAGTTTTGCTAACATGAGGATGCCTGGGCATAGCAAAACCACCCCTTCATTTTACTGTACTATCTATCTCACCCGTAATTTGCTCCTGGTAAACCAAGCTGCTTTTCATTATAACAGTCACTCTCTTGCTACAGAATCCAGTAGAGACTGTGTAATTAAATTTGTGGTTTAATGTGGTAAAAGAATAAGGGAAGTGCTCTGCTAAAAAAATGGATGCTAGAAAATTGGTGGATGTTCTGAAGGACATAGCAGTGCCCAGCAACTGCAGGGGGCTGCTGCCTTGCCTCCATCATCTCCCTACAAGTAGGATCTGGATTCCACCTCCTGCAAAGAGCCCTGCTGGTCTGTGGCCTTCCTTTGGCAGCATCTTACCTTGATCAAGCCTTCAACTAGAAAGGTGAAGGCAGTGCCTTCAAGACCATGAACTTCACAACTGGAACACGCTTCCTGCCTGGAAGCGGGGCAGGCGAGCTAAGGAGGAGGTGGAAAGTCTGTGCACAAGTAAAGAGAAAAGCCACTAACAAGTAATGGGGGACAGAGTCATCATGCAGCCACAGTTGTGGACTTGATACAGACTTGTATCCTTGATACAGGACTGAAGTTGACAAACTACAAAATATGCTGCTGTCTCATTAGCTGGGAGAGGACTTTCATCTGCAGTGTAATGCAGAAGCAGGGAGGGCAGCTCTGGCATCCTGAATTATAATCCGCTGAAAACATCAGCTGATAAAAATAGGACCTCCCTCACAAAAGTGCTGAATGAAAGAATTAAAAAAAATATATTTTAAAAAGAAGATGAGGGCATTCTTTGAAAAGTGATGTTTGATGACACCATGGCCTAGTGTCATCTAAATAACTTCTAATATATAACAGCTAATACTACTAATAAATAACAGCTAAACAATTCTCTGGCCTCGCAGTGTTGCAACTAAACCCAATCTTTGTCCACCTACTGCAGCCAGTGCTAATTGTGGGACAGGGGTGGAGGACTGCCACACAATGGCCAAGGTTAAAATTAGGCTGATCACTAGAAAAAACTCAGTTTGGTTAAAATCACTGCTTAACATCAGATTTTTTTTTCTTATCGTTAGAGGTACACAGATATGAGCCCTTGCCCGTACCATGACTCCCATGAGTGACAGAGAATGACTGTATACTTGAATCTCATAAAGTATCAAGCTTCCTCTGGATCTTATCAAATGTCACAACTGTCAATATTTATTTGCCCTTCCCTGTGACTGGTTTTAGTGAGGAGGCACAAGGGACATTTTAAAGCATAATGGCAGCCTCGAGTGGAATTACCATGACACTGTTTAGATAACATTTCATAACAAAATGTCTAGTTTACCCAGCGAGAAACATCACACACCTGCCATCCCAAGTCTTGGAAGCTAACATAAAGCTCATGCTTTCTGCACGCTGTTTTTAAGTCACTGCTGTTGTAATCTGTTAAAAGAAAAAGAACAAACCAGAAATTTAGAAAATAAAACAGGCAGAGCATCCTTGCAGGGCACAACTGGCCAGATATGTGCTCACTGCAGGCTCAGCAGTGAGAAACAGTGAGCTCCCTCAGCAGCCAACAGGATAAGAGTGTTGAGGAACATCCAAAGCAAGGCTGAAGCTTTTAGGATGCCTATGGGAATGGAGGCACCCAAGTAACAGTGACTTGGTCATAATTCCTTCAGCTGCCTTTAATAACTTGACAAGCACTGCTTGTAAAACACCTCCAGTAAAATGACTTCTTAAATCTACTCCTTCAGCCCGACACAGGCTGCATCCCTGCTGGGTGCTCAAACTCGCCCCACTTCCTCAGCTGTGGTTTCCGATGTGTGCCACCCCAGGTGGCAAACTCAGACACACTTACCGAGAGAATTAAAACCTCAGAAAGGTTAATCATCACCGTCTGCCCCTGTAGCAGTTAGCAGAAGTCCTTAAACAGCTATGATGTCCCATAGGCAGCAAAGACATGGCCCTGTCCCTCTCTCTGCCTTACCCCCAGCCTGCCCCAGACATCACGCATGGCTCCATGCGCCACATCTGGTCTTGGACCTTTACAAACCATGCTCTGAAAACAAGTTTCTCCTTCCCATAACCTGCTTATCTGCTGATGACACAGGATTTGACACACTCTCAACATTAGCTTGCTCCTTAGTGCCCACACTGCATGAAAGAGTGGGGGCGCAGAGCCCTGAGCAGAGAGCTTTCCCCTTTCCCCTTGCAATGTATGAGGATGTTTTGACCACTCAGGAGCTGCTCCCAATGACTCTACAAAATGCAACATTTGACAGCAAGTAGAATTTCCCACTTATATTTAGAAAGAGAGGCAGCTCCTCACGTGAACACCTAGAACCGCAGCAAGCAGAGGAGCTGAGCCATGACAGAGGGGCCTTTCACCCCCGGGTGGCTGCACAAATCCAGCCTTGATGGGTGGTGGCTAATTTCGTCATGCCTTGGGCAGCTGCTGGACCTCAGCGCAGCAGCCACAGAAACCACCTTTGCTGCGGGGTGACTTGGACACTGGCTCTGGCTGCCAAACCCGTGCTTCATGCCCAATGGGAAGCACAAGAGACGAGATGGTGGCAAATTTGGCCGAGCCGTGTGGGAGCCCAGGTCCCCATCCATGCAGTGACACATGTGCGCTTGCCCCAGAGCTGGACCCAGACTGACCGTGTTTTCCTCTGGTGCTGTACCCCCAGGGGCCCCCTCTCCTCGCACACGCCTCATTTGTGAGTAAAGCCGCTTCCGTCAGCAGGCAGATGCCACACGCTGATGCATCTGCCTCCTACCGCCCTGGGCCTTTCAGCTAAACAGCCCCCCGCCGGCGCCCCTAACACGGCTTGAAAGGGCACCCTCCCAGCGTCACTTTCCCCAAATGCAGCAGCTGGGATAGAAAAATATTTTTAGTGACTTTTTCCTTGGCTCTGAATAAGCCTTTCTTTTTCTTCCCCCCCCCCCCCAGTT
>NW_020799095.1:60732039-60735553 GCF_003259725.1 Athene cunicularia
TTCCCCCCCCCCCCCAAGTTTGGGAACTACAAATGCAAATATTTATTCAAAAGAAAAACTATAATACTAAGCACATCCAACTGACATTAGGGCAGCACAGCATTACAGCTGGGTACAGTTAATACTACAGTCTGAAAAAAACCCTACACCTCAAACCTAGCCTCCAAACCACCAAAGATTAGAGAGTTGTTTTTAGAAGCAGTTTGGGTTTTAAACTTTAAGGATTGCATTTCAGACTTTCAATAGCTTCACTTCAATCACGGATTTAATCAGGTGAGCAGAGCTGGTTAACAGCCTGCTGCAGCATAAACATTCGCTCTCTCAGGAGCACTTGATAGCAAGGACGGAGGCAAGTCTCTTCTATTCAAGCTTTCCATTTTCAAACCAGACATACCCAGTAGAAACCAGGGTGTGGTGGGTTTTTTCAGACGAAGCTTTTCAGTCCCTGGCTCAGCCTAGGAGCAAATTTCTAGCATTAGATGTTTCCAAACGATCTGGTCTTAACAAGGGAAAAAAATGAGCAGAAGATACTTTCAGTGGTCAAGGGCTTTCATTTAAGTACCTGAAAACACAACTTCATTGTTCTTCAATAGGAAATACATTGTTTGCTGAGGGGAAAACCATCTGTACTTGATAGGGAGTTACAGTGGAGTTGATTATTCACAACTGGGTAGGCAGAATGATGATATGTTCCAAATCCAGCTACAACTTATCCGAATCAGCTACAGGAAAGGGGAGAAGGCAAGGGAGGCAGAGAAAACAGGAGTGGGAAGGAAGGCTGTGAGCAATCACAAGTTTAAGAAAACACAGGGGAAAAAAGAGCTGCTTAACAAGCTACATGAAGCAGAACATGTTATGAACATGTCCTCTCTCACACTGCCTGAAATTGGCCCTTAAAAATGCATCTCAGCTCACTGGTTGGAGTCACCCAGTTCACACTCTGCACTGAGCGCTGGCTACTCTCCACCCAAGGTAGATGCAGACAGCTCTATCCCCTCACTTGCCCAAACTCAGCCTTCACTTTTTAAAATGCCAATATACTAAACATCCCCTCTCACATAATTTGCATCCTCCTCTGTTTAACCCTATACCCAAACTCCCCGACCCCCTATTCTTGTTACATGTTTGTCTACCATGTCTACTTTATGGAATCTAATTTAGCCCAACTTCAGAGACGTTACAAACCTTTAATGAACCTTTAGCAGTGGCTTTCTGAATTGGCAAAAAAAAAAAAATGCAACAGTACATAATAACAATCCATTCCCTATGGTTTGGGGCTTGGCATAAGCCCTAGAACCACGTACATTGGACATTCATCCAATTATGGGCCTGAAAAAGAGGAATCCACACAATAAAGGGTTTCTGACAGTGAGCTACTAAAGCTGGGCTCCACATTTTCTCCAAAGCCTGGAAAACAGTTTCAGCTACTCAAGTCGAGCATTCTCAGCCGTTTTAGCTCAAATTGGCATTTGAGGTTGTTCACAGTGCAAGATCCAATTGCCAAAAGGCAACAGGGTCCACGTCCCTTCCTGCCAGCCCTGCAGTGGGGAGCCAGGAGGGCCGAGAGGCAGCCTGCTGCTGGGGGACACTGCAAACAACCACCGCGGGGCCAGTTTACGCTGCCACAACACAATTTGCAAAGATTGTTTGCCAGAGACCTTCAAAATCTCTGCAAGTTTAGGGAGCTACTTTGGGAGCTCCTATAGGCTCATTGTGGGTTTAGCAAAACTGTCTCTTTTTTTCTCCTGAATGTACCAATTCAGAAACACTAGCTTGGCATTTACAAGGCACTGCATTTAATCACACTGCAAACTATTTTGTTTAAAACAAAGATTTAAAAAACCCCAAACCCCTAGTTCTGCACTTAAAAATAACTTTCAGGGCAGTGCAGTTAAACCAGCACAGTTAATACGGCTTGTCTCTGTGGCTTGTTTGCATTGAACGTTTTCTGCCTTCACCAGAACCCAAGTCTGACTTTCTGTGAGCACAGATGTTTCTCTTAAGGCTGGACACTGGCGTTTGTGTTGCTGAAAGAGGAGAGAGAATAGCCTGACCCTAATGATCTTCCTCCTACAGATACTTATGCACCCACCTTAGATTTCCTATAACCTCTCCCACGTTAAGTGCTGGCAAAGAATATATAAATATTTACTGAGGTCGATCCTTCTGAGAACACCCTTGCTGCTCCCAAGGTGCCAGCTTACCAAATTCCACACAGTAATTAATTGCTTCTGTGATTCAAAATAACTTTGACAGAGGTCTCCAAGGCTAGCCCCTTCTTCTTGGTGTTTGACTTTGGTGATTTGTCTGGATAAAGCCGGTGTAAACTGATCACACAGTTAATAACAGCCCACTTCACACGAAAGCAATGTGCTTGGGTGGGAAGAAGGGAAGATGTCGGGCTGATGTGGACCCACGTGTGAAGGCCCATACAGACATGCTGGCCACACCACTCTGGTCTGCATCCCAGCACTCTACTAAGGGGAAAGATTAGCTGCAAGATAATGATGTTTATTAACAAGACCCTTAACAAGACCCACACCACGACAGCATTTGGCCTTGTTTGTCTTCAGTGCTTGTGCGTGCTGCCCTCTGTAGCATTTGGTTCCTGTACACGTGGGGAAATCTCCCTGGTGCCGTACATGTCTGCTGGAAGGAGAGGCTTCTTGGAGGGCTCCTCCATTTCTC
This sequence comes from Athene cunicularia, assembly GCF_003259725.1. Taxonomy (NCBI): domain Eukaryota; kingdom Metazoa; phylum Chordata; class Aves; order Strigiformes; family Strigidae; genus Athene; species Athene cunicularia. The sequence goes on from NW_020799095.1 coordinate 60,734,728, forward strand.
ATGGAGCACCAAACCCCACTCTCGGAGGTGGCTGAAGAGAAGGACCCGAAGAGGGGTGTTGCATGAGGTTTCACTCAGAGCAGCAAGTGCAGTCTGAAGTCAGACATTTAAATGCAGTCCTCCATAAGGAGGGGCTGATGGGAAGGGATGTGCCTGAAGGCTGACTCGCAGAAAAGGACATTTATTGCCACTGGGCAGAGACAGAAACCACAACTCACAGAGGAGCTGGCTGTATGGCAGCGTAGGCCTTAGGCTTGAGGGTCACCATCTTTACACTGAAGAATTCCCATCTCTTCAGGTTAACTAGAGAGTCAGCCCAGAGTCTGAGAGTATGAGCTAAACCCACCACAAGACGTGGCTGAGCTAGGGTCTCCAGATCTTGCAGACAACAGCAAAGAAACACCTGCATGCTCTGCTCCTCCCACCCACCTTGTTCCTCCATATCCTGGGCCAGAGCTGGCATATGATATTCTGTCTCAACAGACGAAAATACTTCCTTTTTTTTCCTGTTCATCCTTCTTCTGCAGAAGGACAGAGCTTGGCTCCAGGAATGCATTGACGCAGGACTCTGTGTCAAAGCCGTTTATAACCATGGGGGTTACTCAGTTCTGCTTTATATAAGCCAGTCATAATTACATGTTTATAATACAGGGAAATGAGCATTCTTGGCAAAAAAATACAGACCATCGAGATTCTTATGCCATAGCCATAACCTTAGCATCTGAGCACTTGGTACTGACTGCAGGACAACTGCACATTAAAGGGAGCACAGCAGGGTCCCAATCCCACACGTAGCAGCATGCCTTCATATACAACCCCCCCCCCC
>NW_020799095.1:60735603-60754539 GCF_003259725.1 Athene cunicularia
ACTTCACGTGCTCCAAACTGCAGAACTTGAAATGCTTTCCATATTTAGATAGCAAATGGGCTTTTTAAAACATACTGCTCCAACCCAACTCACTGCATCTTTTGGGAAAGGGGTTCATTTTTGGACTGAAGAAAGAAAACCGTGTGCATTCATTAATATACGGGAAGGAAGGTTCAATCTCAAAAAAAACATCAACAGCAGCCAGCTGCCTTGCTCTCCAGGAGAGAAACTGCCCTCAAGCTCTGATAGTGGCAATCCTGGTTTGGGGAAGAGCACAGACCAAAAATCTGACAAGAGGTAAGATGCAGTAAGAGAGGAAGATGCACAGGCAGGGAGATGCACAGGAGAGGACCGCAGCATCCCAGTTCTCACCTGCTTTGGGTCCAGATGCATCAGGGCACCCTCAGGAGAGCAAGGTAGCCTTCAGCCTAACCCCCTGGCTCACCTCCTGCTTCATCCTGGGGTGAACACTTCCCCAGCCCTGCCATGCATCATTAGAGCGTGGATGCAGGAACCCACACAACTAAAAAGGAAGAAAGCCCTGTGATCTCTTTAATGCTAAAAACACCTATCAGTCATTGGTGCCTCTTGGGCTATTAAATCAACCACTTCTTAAGCGGTTTAAGAGAACAGAGTCTAAGAGTGTCACACTTAGGAAAATAAGCTGATGTAGTCTCTCATTTCTAAACACAGAAACCAACCAGACATAAATCTTAACTTTAAATTCCCCTCCTTTCCTCTGCCTTAAATCCACAGAGGCTCAACTATACCTTGTTGACTACTAAACTGCCAAGTTCCAGGTTTTAAATTAAAGCTGGCTTTGAGCTAGAAGAGCTCAAAAAAGCCATTGAGACCACCGAATGACCAGCTATTTTTGAGCTTTTTGTCATTTTACAATTTTACAACCTAATGCGTGGTGCAGTCAAGAAAGCAGCGATGTAAAAATGGCCCTTTTTGCCCAATATACCTGCTCTCTCTGGAGTTTTGAGTCACATTGCCTGATTTAATAGTAGTAAAAACTTGGTTTTAGCACTGCAAAGCTTGTAGAGCTGGGAGAGAAAGTTGGAACTTATCCTGACTCCACTACCAGCACAACAGAAGAGCAATGCAGCAAGTGACTTTCCCAAAGTGCTGTGAATATGTTAAAAAATTGGCTCTCGTGATGAAGGGAACTGAGCCCACATGAGTCGGAGAATTTCATGCCACCTGTGTAAAAGCTGAGCTTATTGCTTATAACGCCCAGAGGAATAAACTACCCAGGCCCTTGGCAAGCCCATCACATAGGAAAGTAACCCAAGGAGCAGCTGTGATGCCCATCTTTAAAAGTGCAGCTTGGAGGTCCCCAAAGAAAACTAGGGCTGAAGTGCATCCCAGCAATTAGGACTGACAGACGGCTCCACCTGCGGGGCTGCAGAGGCCTCTCACACCAGATTAGATGGTAACTCCTCCAGCGATGCCATGCTGGCACTGGCCGGCTTCTCTTGGGGAGGTGTGGCTGCATGATCGAGTCACAACTCCAGCTCTTAAAATCCATGAAGTGACAGTTCACACCGAACTGAGTCCCACACTTGCACAGCACAGCCCAGGAACCCACAGCCACGCTGCAGCATGCACCATGAGGACAGGCAACAGCCATTAGTGCCCAACTGCTGCTGGCATGCACTTGCCCAAAGGGCAAGGCCATCACCACACTAGGCTGGAGCACTAGGGCTGCATCGGCACATGTCCATGCCCAAAGGCTGGCTGCCAGCCCTGGTGGGGCTCCCAACCTGGCTCTGGCTGCCTGAAGGCTCCCAGTGCCATGGCCAGCATGGAGCCACCTCGAGTGCAGCACAGTTCACCCACAACCCAAGCATGCAAGATCAGGGGACAGCCTACTGATTCACACTGGCTACGTTTCAACAATGCTGGCTCATCTCCCTGTGCTGTGTCTGGACACAGACTAAAAAAATACAGCTGCCTCTCTTCCTTGGGGTATAGTCATTTCTGGACATGGGAAAAGCAAGGATCCTATTGGAAATGAAGGGGGCAGCATAAGCAAATTAATCAAGTAACTTGGAATGGGCTGTAATGTTTGAGAGGAAAGAAGGTACTAAATGAATGAAGGACTTGTAGCACTGTGATGCAGGGCAGAGTGGCTGGTAAACAGACAAGATTTAGAAGACAGGACACAGTAAATTTTTATCAAAATGTCAGTTATCCTATTGTCCCACCAGCCCTCAACAGCACTCACAAGGCTGCTGTACAACACCTGCAACATGCAACCTTTCCACAGCAAACAGTAAGCCTCTCTGCCAGCCAGAAAATGTACTTCACCATGTATATGCACTATTGTTTTCACATAAGGAAAAAAAAAAAGATCTCATGCTGTTCTACCAGAGCTTTTCCAAAGAAAATCGAAAGAGGACTCTGCTGGAAATGCATATGTGCAATATCATAAATCTCAGCGTACACAGGGATGGAATCTTTTAAATATCGCATTTCACATGGCATGATTCTAGGCAAATACTGCATGGTAAGCAACCTACAAGCACAGGAGTCAGGATCAGAACACCTCACCCCCCTGAATTCAATGGCTGTGGCTTCACATGGGGGTCTGGACTCCACGCTAGATTCAAGAGGGCTCCTGTAAGTCTCATTATGTGAGACCCCCTCTTCCATCCCCTTGCAGATGTAGCCTGTCCCCCTAAGGAAGGGCATCCCACCTCACAACCACCTTCTTGCTTTAGCACTCCAGAGCAAACAGAAACATTACAAGAAGTCATCCTCGCTTGTGTTGCATGATTACCTGTGACACTAGACACCCTGGAAACATCCTGTGTCTGGGTGGAGCGGTTTCGACTCTGTTGCCTGCGCCTGCTCGTTGCTGACCTAGTGGTCCGTACATGAACTTCACTCACTTTGAAGAAGGCCACCATGAAAGGCTGTTTGTCGTAAGGGCCATCTCGGCCTATAAGGCCTGCCTCTCTAGGATTTACACTGAAACCTTCAAACCAAAGAGAAAAGTGAGTGTTAGAGAAATGGTGCAGTTGGAGCGCTCCTGGCATTGCTGCATACCCATAAGCAGTGTTTCCTTTCTTCTTGCTCACACTCTTTATTCACTAAACATTCCCCTCCTGCCACCACAAATTATGGACATTTTTACAACAGTACCCCATCCATCCTGAACAAGAGGCCCCACCACAGAACCTGGCTTTTTGGCACCCCTATGGAATCTCTAGTTTAGGCATTGAAGATACAGATAGATGTATAAAACACAAAGCCCAGATGTGTCACAAATTAGTTCTGCTGCCCATGAAACACAAGAAGCAGAGATGGGATTAGGAGACCTTGAGGGAAAGCAGAGGGCAAAGAGATGGGGTACTTTTGTCAGGAGCACAGGGACAAGCGCTCAGCCCATCTGGGGAGCTGGAGGCTGGCATTAACATTTCCTCAGGGAGAACAGTGGACTGCCCCTCTGGTCTCACTTGGCCCCAAAGGGTACCAAACCCCAGCATGAAGAAAATATATGGTTGGAGACTGGTTCCTATAGGACAGGTATCACTGCCATCTTTTTGGTCACTTTCTGCTCATCTAGATCCTCTCCTTCCCTACCGCTTATCTTCTAACACTCAATTTCATGTTCTTTTGTAGTCTCTTCTCTCCTTTTCCCCCTTTCAAAGTTTCTGTGGGCTGTGAAATGCCATCACCACAGCTGCCTTCAGAGGGACCAGCCCCACACAGCAACCACATCACTTCTCCAGCGCAGGGCTCCCACCTCAGGTTCGTTGAGATATGAGCAGCAATGGCAGCTGCAACAGCCAGGAGGGCTGCTGTAAGCCTACATGGGGAGGTGCATACTCATACACCTGCCCTCTTCCTCTCACCCCTAAACCTTCCCCCACCTGGGATCCCAGCTCTGTGCCCTCTTCCATCTTCAACCAAGAAACTGGGGCCCTACCCCAGCCAGCCTCCACTAGCTCATCTTGGTACTGTTCAGGTACTCATGGGGAAAGACATGTCCATCATGGGACAGCTGAGAAACGACAGCCCTCAATCTGTGCCCTCAGACACCTTATCCACTACAGCTGCCTACAAAGGCAAGGGTGCTCACCCCCCCACATCACATCTGAACTCTGTTAGCATCAATTCTAGACGGCATCCAAGAGACCTGTGAGCTGACTTTCAGTAACCAGCCCATAACCTACCATCCTGGGTCACCACGCTCAGCTGCAGTCCCATGTTGTGCTGAGGGTTCATCACCCACATGTTACTGGTGGCAGTGACATCAAACTCCAGCCAGCCCTCCTCCGAGGCCCACACCGCTCGCGTGTCCAGCAGAAACAGGTCAGAGGCCCTGCAAAGGAGAAGCATAATGACAAGATTGTAATATCTGGGATTTTCTCCCCTGGCTTTTGCTGTTACAGAAACAAAACCTGAAATCGTTAAAAGTGATGTCAACAGCTAGGAAAAAGCCAACAGCCAAAATGTGCCTGTTTGTATCCAGGGTTTTGCCATGAGATGCACATGCTTCTGCATGCGAAATTCAGGATTACAAAGGGTTATTTCACCATCTTCTAAGCTGGAGGAAAGCAATCCTACTTCTCAGGTCTGTCCATTTCTCCACCAGCAAGGGAGATCATCTTCCTGAATTGCGTAATGCTAGCCCTGGCAGGACAGTGATCAAACTACAGGCACTTCCAGGCATTCAATGGCATCTGTCAAAGGGGTTTCATGGTTTCAGCCCACCTTCCACAACACAAACTTACCACAATTGACCAAACAAAAAATAAAGATCAACTAACAGGCCAAGCATCAAACAGTGAAGGAAAATGAACCTCGAAAGGCCTCTAAAGACATTTTCTGAGGCTTATCAACAGGGATTAGAGCACCTTGTTTCAAGGTGCTTGGTACTGGGTCTGCTTCATGGCTTCAGCTTCAGATGCTATCAAGTCTATACCTTTTTTCAGCATCAAATGCCCACTGAAACTCACTTCACAGCAATCAGCTGGAGAAGCACCCAGAGAAATTCCATGTACATTTTCTCACTGTATTATAAGCATAACTTTCCTACGCAAGAGACCTACAATTCCTATCCTTAAGATGTGACCATCATCACAAAATGGATACCAGGTGTCAATCCCATCTTCATCTGTATTGTCCTCCTGGATTTTTTTTTTTCTACCAATAACTCAATGGAAATGAGAAAACAGGGTACCCATCCCTTCCATCCATCAAAGGTTTAACTTCAGAAAAAAACAGTTTGATAGAGTTACATTTTATTTTTGGCCAACTGCTATGTCATACTGCCCAGCAGCTTGGTTTGCATGAGATCACGCATGGAAAAATAAGCACTTAAATATATTAGGGCTCCTAGTGCAGCTATTTTTACAGAGTGAAGGCTTTCCTCTGCCTTGCTGGTAGCCGCACACTCTGTAGTTGACTCAGCAGCCTTTCCCACAGGAGTCTTTGCCACTGCTCCTCCAACAGGAAGAGGATTCAGGAACAACTCTGACCTTCACCTCCAAAAGCAGTGAGTGGCTGGGGCTGGTCAGCTGCTACATGTTTTGGAAACCTTGAGGTTGAAAGATCTGGGCTTTCCCAGGTAGGGTATATAAACCAGTGTTGCTTAAAGGAGACTGCTGTTAGCAGCTACAGCTGAGACCACTCTTCCCCTCTTCAGGTTTAAAAGAGGAATGAACTGCTAGATCATTCCAACCTCTGAGTACGACTTACACATTGGTCCTCTCCAATGATCAAACCAGATGATATCTGACCTTTCTCCTCACACCAATTGCTTTCTGATCTCCTGTCCCACCTCCCCTCCTCTAAGTGCCATACTTTCACCAGCACTCACCCACTCCAGACAATGTCTCACTGGAGCCTCCAGACTAGAGTAACTTTGGTGTTATGCCCGCCCAGACCAAACACGTCTGGCTGCAGAGTTCCTGGGAGCTCTGTAAGAGCAAACCCTCATGAACACTTAACTACATGGGATTAGTAGGGTCTTCAAAAACATGAAGAGGAGGCTCAGAGTCTATATTCCCATTGCCTTATACTTTGGGAAGACACTTGGACATCAGAGAGCTGTAAAGCCTGAAAGGACCACATGGCACCATCTAGCCCATTCCCCTGAACCCCAGGCAGGATCATCTACACCCACGTCGCTCCTGAGAGATGTTAGCCTGGCCCGAGCTTATAGATTTCCAGCCTCAGGAACTCCACCATCTTTCCAGGAAATTTAATGGGTTTCACTTGAAGCATTTTTATTTTTCTCCGTAATATCTAACAAATGCCACAATTTCCCCTTCTTATGAAAACATCCTCTTCAGTCTTTCCTTGCAAGCCATGTTTAATAGACACTGACTATTCTCATTGCTCTTTATAGACCCAACTCACATCAAGATCTCACTGATGCTGAGTACAATGGAAGGATATTATTGATGTGTCTCATAAACTATGCCTCTACTCATACATCTCAGAATATGATTTTGGCTTCTTCATAAAATTCTCAGTTAACTTATCTTCACCTTGTGATCCACTATAATCCTTAGATTTTTGCTGCTGAATTGCAGAGGACCCAGTCACTTCCTAGGGTGTATTTACACCATTGATTTTTCATGTTCAAATGCAATTCTTCTTTCTACCAAATCACACCTTTTTCCCCCAGAACCTCCAACATTATTAGATTACTTAAAATACAGACTTGCCTTCCAGTGGGTCTCCCTCATCTTAGTGTCCTTCACAAATGTAACGAGCAAACTGCCTGACCAAGGTACAATTCTACCAAATAGAATGCTCCACCTTATCCCAGTATGTCACACTCACTGTGGAAAGATTTCAACTCTTTTGTAAAATGCAGAAAATTAACAACTGGTATTTCCAAACCAGTTAACTCTTCACAAAAATTTTCAGCTCTGCTATTCAACTGACTTTTGCATTGTTTGATCAGATGAAGCCAGCACTGAAGGTTAACCCCACAGGTATTGTAGGTCATAGTAGTAATGCTAGCAGGTAACACATCCTATTAGTTTCTGTTAAGCCTGTTTTCAATTAATGTTTGTCACAGAAATCTCATCAGGCTGCACAAAACTGAATATAATTTCTTACTGGTTTGGCATGAGGTTTTAAAAAAAACATTCAGTCACCTCTTTCCAAAGAGAAAGTTAGGAAAAAAAAATTTACTCACATAAAAAAGAATCCCAACTATTTAACTGAGAGTCTTTAACCACTCCTTTATTTTTTCAGAATAGAAATGTTGCATGTCCTTCCTCCTTTAAGAAAATCTCCTGAAATCTGGCCAAGCAGTAGGTGCTTGAAAATTGCTGCTTACATTGGCACAACAGAGATTTAGAGGTTACCAACAAAATCCTTTGGACTTTTTGTATACAGGGAACATACTCTCCCCTCCTTTACCTTTAACGCCATGCATCACCTGAGGAGAATCTGCTCTTCCCTGCAGCCATATGGATGAGAATACATGTCCTTGATACTCCTGAAAAAAAGCAGTACGATGTCTGATCTTGGAATGGAGACTGTGAGATCTCCCAGGCTGGCCCCAGGTGGAAGGAAAAGAGTATCTAATTAGATGGCAATGGGTGAAGGAGTTGCTGCAGTTGTGGGGGGTCACATGGACATACAAGGACTAGGTTAAGAGACCTGGATAAAAGGAAAAAGTCTGCAAAGAAAAGGGAGTAGAAAGTACCCATGGCCACCACAACTCTGTGAATCAGGCTCATTATTTCTAATTCAGCATCCCTCTGCTTCTAGAAATAGCTGGGAAACTACCAGCATCTTCCAGCACCGATGGCTCACAGAAGACTATAACCTGCTACTGCTGCCATTTGCAGCAACACAGCTGCCAACAAACATGGTGACAGATGACAGTGATGTGAATCGCACACTTCCAGTCCTGTCCCAGTTTTCACAGGGAAATGCAGCAACACAACTGGATTTATTTTCTTTCCCCCAGTTCTGCTTTCTGAAGATCGTGGAAAACATTTATGCCATTCCACTCCCGTTAGGGCTGCAAAAGACAGACAGGAAGCACAAGAGCTAAATCTGCTACACAGCCTTATTACCACTCCTGATGGTGGACTGCTGGCTGTTTTTGACATCAGTGTTTGCTTAGCAGGTTCACACTCTATGGCCCTACCTGTTACAAAAGTTGGAGTGCCCACGGCAAATGAGCAGGGGATTCTTGCAAGCCAAAGGGTGGTGCTGGAGAAAGGAAAAAAAAATCTGAAGGTGGCAACTAAACCTAGTGGAGACAGTTGACCCTCAACAGTATATGCATCAGCTTCTCATCTGCACAAAGAGAACAACGCCACTAGCTTTGCCTTATAGCCATGTCAAAAAACCCAAAGGAACGGTTCAGGAAACAGTCAGATAACATACTGAAGAGTGCTACACACAAGTAGCTGCAAGTCCATAGTCAAAGCAAAACCTGAAGAGTGGACAAGAAGGTGAGAAAAGATCATATACTGAGCAAGTTGCATGAATCAACGTATTGAATTTCTAGTCATTAAGTGATGACATTGATACTGTGCAGTGAGGCGGGCGGTGGCCTTCCAACAGAAAGCATGCACCCGTGTACACGGTCACATTAATGGAAGAATATCCAAACACTTCGGCATTTGAGAATAACAAAGGCAAGAAAGGACCTGAGGGAAACAGGAAGGAAGCATGAAGAATGGGAAAAGCTAGAAAAAGAAAGGGTAGAAGAAATGCATGAACCAGTATCATTGGGCAGAGAGGAAGGAATATCTGCTCTCAGTACAGGCTGAAGAAAGCAGAGTCAGTCTAGAAGTTTCATGCCCAAGCAGCCCTGCATGTCAAGGACATCACAGGGCCTTTAGCACCTGCACAGCAGGACTTTCAAATCCAGTGTACAGAAGATAAATTTCATCACCAAAAGAGGCAGTTTCTTAACATCCCCTGTGCCTAAACCTGCCTTTGGGTTTTCATACAGCTACTGTCATGTCATTGTCACTACGGTGCCTGACAGTCTCATCTTTATTTTCAGTGTGCTTAACCATCTGGACGAGTTCAGTTAATGATTTCCTTAATAAGGGTGCTGCAGGCATAATATGCATTAACTTCAGATTATTAAAGGGAAGCAAGTGAATGGGAGAAACTGAGGCAGTGAGCTGAAACAACTTTCCTGAGACAAGAGAGGACATCAAATGGGAAGATGCAAGTTAGAGATTCCCACCTCAAAACAGGAGCTCTGTGTTCTGGATCAGGGCCCTAAAGTGTGGTCTCAAGTCCCAAGAAATAAATGGGAGTGTTTCTATGGCCTTCAGAAGACTCTGAAGGAGGACTGAGAAGCAAAGGTCAACAGAGCAATCACAAGTGGCTGCAATAAACAGAAAAAGTACAGTTTACTGGAGAAATATGGCTTGTGTAATTCAGAAGGCAGGATTCAGCTCCAGTGTCCTCAGAGAAGGAGCTGATTTGTCAGATATAAATATCCAATATAGCTACTATTCTTAACGCCGGCATCCCAACCATGTACTCAGGGCATTTATAGGAGAAACAGCTTGCATTTAAGTTCAGTGCTTTTCCCTCTGCAAGATAAATATTTTGTTAGCTGAAACCTCTGTGTAAACCTTTCAACAAAATGTCTCTGGGTGTTAATTCTCTTTAATTGAACACTATTTAGATTAGAATTTAGTCAAATTAGTAACCAGGTCAAGTGGTTAATCTTAGTTACTATACTTAGTGAAATGTTCACATTAAAGTAATTTCTGTATTCTAGGTACACATTACAACATGGAACTTTGCTACAGGAAAAACACCGAAGCTATAAAAAGTTAAATTTAAAGACGCATCTGTTGAACTAGGTTTTTTACTTTCCCACCCTCCCTGGCCTTCTTTCCCCAACCAGGCAGAAGTTTTACCAGGGAGACAGTGAGAACAAACAGAAATCTCACCTTCAAAATGACCAAGTTAAAGGTCTCTTATTTTAATTACAGATCTTGGAACAACATTTTTGGCCCAACTTCAAAGCTCGCAATTACCCAGGTGTTTAAAGGATTGTTACGCATCAACAGCCATTTACCAAAGCATTAATTACTATAAGTCTCTAAAACTTTCCTTAGCTGAACCTTTGTGTTTACTTTTCTTCAAAGACAAGTTGACATAATAGTCTAGACTGCCTAGCAGCAGTTTCTCAAAAGGGAATTTTGCACAGAGATGTGTGGGATTTACATTTTAATTAACACACTTTCTAAATACTCCTCTTCTGCAGATCTCAGGATTTGAGTCTTTAGTTTGCACTGACATCAACCTTCTGTAAAAATTATCATGCATATAGCAAGCTAGAAAGATTATTTGCTCTTATCCACTAATGACGGACTAATAACTGCACACATAACTGACTCCGTCTGACAGAGCTGAACAGAGCTCCACATAGATAAAACTTTGAAATCATAGCCTTTTCAAACTCAGACATCCACCATATTGCAGTAAATCTAAGTGCTACTTTGAATTTAAAAGTGTTTATTACTTCTAGAACAGACTGTATGTGGAGCTCACGCAGCATGAGGTACTGCCAACAGATGCAGTACAAAACCGTAACAACTTAGCATGTCTAAATGACCATTATTCCAAAGACTTAAAAACAGCGTACAAAATTTAATCAATAAGCGCTCACTTGTAGAGCGAGCCTCAGGCGGGGGAATGACAGCACCTGGAATGAGCTGCCACAGAAAGCAAAGCCAATCTCTATCATTTTATGTGCAGTAGTAACCACCTTCAAGACAGTTAAACTGAGACTATCTGTGGGCCAGTGGACAAGGAGAGACATGCACATCCTGTAAGAGCTCCTTAGAAATGAGGAAGGAAATATCAAGAGTTGTCAACCTACAAATTAAGTTACTTCCAAGGTGAAATAGAAGACCAGCAACTGGGCACTAATTCACAGGGATTGAACTTCACAGCTCTGAGGAATGAACATTTTACCAACAGTGAAAAAATAAAAAATCATCCCAAATCGCAGGGATAGGAGATGTATTTCTCATTTCCTTGGCTATGATTTAATGAGACTAAGGAGTATTCTAGCTGTAGTGATGGCTACACATCTCGGAGTTTAAATGCAGTTTGAGGCATGAAGATGGGGGAGAGGGCAAAGTGGTAGTATCTTTGTCCTTTAAGAAAAGAAATAAGAGACTGATATGGTATTCTTTAGTTTTGGTAGAAAAAGCCAGCTGGTTATGGAACTACTGAGTTTCATCCAGAGTAACTTTGACTTTTAAACTACTAAAAAGAAACCACCCTAAACCACAACAAATCACATACCCACAGTGGGAGTTGAACTGAAATGTGGACAGACGCTTCTCTATAGCATCATGGAAACAGCTCTATCATATACAAATATATGCACACTATATACAAATCTGACCCCAACTTGAAACAGATTGATGCTAGCTTTGTCATTTGTATTACACAACCCATTCCAAAACCCAGTTGCGGACGGTTATTTATTTTCTAAGCTATAAACACTGCCGGCAAATCAATTTGCCCTTTAGATTAGAAGCTCGGATCGCATTTGTATAAATATCCTGTTGCAAAGAGGAAGACTTTATTACCACTATAACTGGCAGCTGAAAACCAACGAGTGCCTTAACCCTTAAGGAATTGTGTTCAGTAGAAGAACATACTCCCCAGGCAGTCACTCTGCAGGGCATACCTATGTCCACACATGTCTTATCATGTAGGAGGAATTTTTCTGCATATCAAGTCCTCATATTTCATCCTGGGTGTAAACGAAACTGTTTAATAAACTCTGCCCATTAAGGTACCATATCTTCCTTTGATCACTAACACAGGCCACTGTTTTTCATAGATCAGTTGTTTGGATAGTGTAGGAGTGTTTTGAGGTCTGCATTAGCAGGATATTTACACTTGAAAACATACTGATGATCCAAACCAAGGACTAACATCTTTGATCAACCATAAACTGCCTTACCTAGTCCTGACCTGACACCTCTCTGGGTGACAGCAAGAAAGTTTCGAGAAAGAAAGAGAAATTAATGAGCTGTTTCCAGAGGCAAACTCATTTCTTCTCTTCCTTTGTGAAGGTCTCACTTACGTGGCAATCCACTCCCAAGAAGTTTCAGAAATCACAGAGGACGTTGGGAACGAGCCCACGTCCACTGAAGGGAGGAGAGTTGAGGCTGTGCAGCTCCTGCCTGCTGAAACTAAATGCCCCCTCACATATGGCCAAGGTGGGACAAGTACCTTGAAGCTGACACCACTTGTCTTCCTAAACTGGTGTTTTGGCAAATCTCCCCACTTTCTGCACATACCAAAGGAAAAAAAAGGAAAAAAAAATCTCACCCTAGCCTCCAAACAGCACAGTCTCTTAAACTTTGTGGGGGGTCAAAAGCTGAAGGGCAGCAGCATCCGGCAGACACATCCCCCATTCCCTCTCCCACCGTCAGCCCCTACAGCCCACAGCCTGTTTCAAAACCCAGAGTCATCCCCCTCAGAGCACACCAGACGTCACTCCAGCCCTGTTTGGCGAAGCCTCTTCTCCACACAATCCAAAACGCGTACTGCTGCAGCTGGCCACAAGCTTGACCCATCCTGAGAATTTCATTAATCAATGCGTAGTATCCCACTGACAGCATCAGCAGTTTGTGTTATGACAAAATGTGACCGTTAACTGCAGTTTGGTTAGAAAACAAAAGTCTAGTTTCTAGGCACTATTTTTTTACCTTACGAAAGGGTGGAAGGAATGGGGAGATGAAAATATTACTGACACAAGTGAGTCAGTATTAAAAATGTTTTCTTTTTTAAGAGAGAATGTACTTAGCCCACACTGTCCTCAACGTGCATTTCACTGCCTGGAGTGTCCACAAGTATCATTTTCGTATTTCTGATGGCTTTGAAGAAAGAGAGGGTTAAATTTCTCCCCAGAGGTTTTATGCTATTTCAGTGGCATCGATCTCTGATCGTTCGCAGTCTATCACATACATGTCTCTAGGAGACAGTCTTGAAAGGGCCCATATAATCCTTGCTTTTAGCTTTGTCTATCGTAGAAATTTAAACCTCAGGCTTGGTTTTGTTTTAGCCATCAGGGAACAGCCAGCAGTGCCTTGTGATTCCATGCAGCAGTGCGCACATCTGGGCCGGGAGGCACACATTCATGCTGTTACTGTCCAGATGAGGGTTTTTTTAATTATTATTTTGCTCAAGTAATACTGAATTAAGCCACTTCATTACACTTAGCTGGAGCCAAGACATACACTGAGCTTTGGTGTGTTTACTGAAGCTTTCTCTTATCTCCTGCACTCCCAAACTCATCTCTTTGAGAGGAGCAGGCAGGTTTCTTTTTCTACACATTTTTCCCTCAGAGGTGCATGCTGCCTTTCTCTTGCAGACCTGCTGGTTTAAACCTATACATGCCAGCTGCCCTGTTAAGAATTATTTGAGCCTGAAAGTATTTTATTAGCTACCAATAATCGCCTCAGACAATTGTTAACCTAGTCTCTGAACTTTCTCTGGAAATTGCCAGTATTGACTGCAGAAGCATCTTCTGTGGCCTTCAGAGATTAATTTTTCTGACCAGAAGGAATATTTGTCAGGAGAACAAAATGAAAAAAGGTACTATGTCAACTTCTGTTTCACCTGCTAGTTCACCAGCTAGACTTCAAGACCTGTACAGACTCTTCCTTATGCAATAAAATGTCATAAAACATCAGGAAATATCAGGCTGTTATTCAAACCATTAGTCCAAAGGAAGTGTGACACAACTTTTTTTAGTTTGTTTTTTTTTTTTAAGTCAAAGGCAGCTGTTATTTTCTGGCTCATAAGATGTCTGCTAAAATGCAACAGAAGCCTTAAAAATATTTAGCAAGTTCCTTCAAAAAATAGTGCTTTTTTTCTTGTAGTTTAACCTTCCAGTGTTCTCAACAGGGAAAGAAAACATTATATTCCAGATTAATCCACTCAGACAAAAGGGGGAGATAAAAGCACTTTGGATTTCCCCCCCCCAAGTAAAAGTAAGTAAGCATATTGCTGATCAAAAACCAAAGCCACTCTGTGCATACAGCTCTTTAAGGCATACCAGAAGAATCTGAGACATTTTTCCCTTCCATGCAGAGACATTAGTGAACAGCTAAATACTACTTTTCAGTGTTTGTTTTCAAGAATGTTTACAGACCAAAGTCCACCCAGGTCACCAAGGTGGCTGCATGTTTGAAACTGTAGCAGCAGTAGCCAGAGTCAGAACCTCAACTGAAGGTAACACTGACAAGTGGTAAGCAGCCTCTAGTATCTTATTTTAACTTCAAACATCTGCATATTTTTAATATATAGGGCACAATTACTATCGCTGACAATTAATATATAAACACTTTTATATACAAATACATACAGAGAATATGTACATATATGCACATTTATACACACACATCTTTTCAGATGTGCTTTTATATTTTACATGTAGTGAAAGAGTCCTTTAAGCTGACAGGAAAAAAAGGTGGAAAAGGGTACGTCCCTTTTACAGCTGCAAGAATCTGTGAGCCACATCTTGCTCACCTCTGCACAGATGTGACAAGTCCTGCAGACTCATCTGAAGCACAAGTTTCTTTAGCCAAACATCTCCCTCCTTCCCACCAGTAAAAATAAATAAATAAAGAAGAAAAAGAAACAAAAAGGGAGCTTTGAGGGACTGGATGAGTCAGAGGTTAGTAATGAACTACAGACACTCATCCCTGGGTCAGCGGTTCACGCCTAGCCCATGTCAGGAGGGACGGTGAATTGCTGGCAGTCTGGACCTAGAGGAAGCCTTTTTATGATTCCCAGTCCCAACGGCGGGATCCTCTCAGCACGGCCGCCAGCAGCGGCAGGAGGAACATGATGGAAGAGAACAGTAAGACCCAAAATACTCTCCAGTTCTGGATAGAGACCACCCTGGTGATCCCCACCCGAGCTGCTGTCTCTGCTCTGTCTGTAGGGAGGTCTCTAGCACCCAGAGATGCTCAGCATGTGCAGATGCCAATGTGCCCTGTGCCAGAGGACACGTGTCACAGCCCCACAGCACAATCTGATTCTGGCATGGTATTTGAAACAAAGATACAAGGTGCCAGCATCATTGCTGCACACAGCCACTTTAAGAATAAAGAGTTTGCAAATTGGTTAGGAACAGGCTATGTTAGGGGTCATATCCTGCACTCTATTCTCTTTCCCACAATGCTTTACTTGCTTACTCAGTTTACTCTTAAAAAATGTTATATACACATAGAAGTTGATCGTTCTACTCTGTGCCCTGCTTTGGTGACTGTTACAGAGCAGTGTATCAATTGTTTCCATAGATACTTGGCAGAGGTCTTCCTCCACCTAGGAAGCGGGATCTCTACTTGTGAAATCTAAACCAGACCAGCACTCACCATTTTTCGTTCAGTGTGGCTCTAAATGAACAATACAGCTAACATGTATGAGTCTCCATGACCCTCTGGACTTCCATCAGGTCTTCAAGTGAGCACTGATGTAACATCCTAACTAGCAAGCACGTTACCCCAGGAGGCACTCGAGAAACCCACAATTCAAAGCACAAGGGGAACACTGATCTAAAACTAACTTCTTCCCCATTACCTATATACCCAAATACTTCCGTTCATTTTCCTAGAGGCCACACTCCCCACAGAACAACTAGCTATCTGATGTTGCCCTCACAGCAGCAAATCATCATAGGCATGTCCACCAAGTGGTATCAACAGAAGGACTGGCATAAGAAGGACCAGAAAGGAAAACACCCAGGAAACCTTCACAGAGAAAAGAAATGGAGCTTTTTTTCAACACTGTGATTTCTGATTTCTTTTTCTCTGCCTGCAGCAGAGGAACAGTTACAGTCTTGACACATTTCAGCAGAAGTAATGAAACACATTTGTACCACAGCATTACTCTGACATTTAATTGACCATGTATTTCCATCTTTTAGCCTTACGTGATTCCCCCATCTGAAACGCTACCCTTTTAAAATTAATCACTCCATTTACACTTGTTTGGATTCTTGTGTCACAGTTTCTACCCTGCCCCTCTCTTTTGCCTCTCTCATTGCCACTGAAAGCCCAGGAGTGATTTTGTACCTGTGGTCAGCATGCTGAATTTTCTTCTGCTTTATTTACTTTAAGCCCAGCTGAGAGCAGGTCAAGTCTGCACTAATTACCAGTATTTTTCAAACAGACTATGTTTTTTATGCTGGTAGTTATTAAGTTGAAAGGGGATACATATATTTCAGTATACAAGAGCAATGCCAGCATAATAAGTTTAAAAATCTACTACCTCACATCAGATTCCTGCTCTATTTAGAGACAACACAAAGGTTGCAGCTATGTGACACTCCCGGCTACAATGCTGTGGACTTTCTCCAGCTGAGGTCCATTTTGCACTCTACTGTACCCATTTCCTACAAGGAAAGGACCATGCAATAACATAACGCCATTAATGTGAACAAAACCAATATTTGTTGAGCAGTCCTCTAAACATGAATGCGTGAGCTCAGCCTTCCCCAGGATACCAGCTGGTGGCATGGAGCAAGCCCCCTCTTGAGTACCTGTTTTGATGTTCCTGCAGCACTTGGTAAATGCTAATAAGGAAGGTTTGGTTTTTAAAGCTCCCCACAACGCAGTCCTTGTAGATCCGAAACTCGGCGGCTGTGACGGCCTCGCCCTCAGGAATCTGAGACAAATTAAATTTGAACTCCTTGTGGTGACGCTGGTGAGGCGTGAACTCCTTGTCATACTCAACTGCAGATGGGAAAAGGAAAGAAAAGAAGGAACCATGACTAAAATTTAACAATAAAAGGTTTCCACATGCTGCCACCTGTTCCTTAAAAAAAACCCAAGAATTCTATTTTTTTCTCCAAAGATAGTCTTGGCAAGTTCCAGGAAAGCTTATGCAGCTAAAGCCTTTCAAATACAGTAATAAGAGAAGATGAATGTTCCTCTTCTCTAGCCAATGCCTTTAAGATTTCCTATTTTTTAAAGAAAAACCAGCTTTGACAGGTGAAATATGACCATGCATTTTTCTCCTGTGTAAAACTCTGAAGCTATGACTGCCCACAGCATTTTCTACCTGTGGACCTTCATGTTCTTTACAGCATTTCCTTAAGCCTCACACCCCTCTTCCAACAGAAAAGACAGCTAGTTCCATTTTGTCTTAGCGCAGACAGAACTAAGTGTTAGCACCGGGTCAACCAAATCCTTAACTGTCCTAAAAACTACTGGGTTTTTGTGTTAGCCATTGGACTGCCTTGTGAGCAGAGTAAGATTAAACATGACATTTATTTCAAGGGTTAAAGTTAAGCAGAACTCCCCTTCATTTTGCAGAAGCTTGGCTGAGAATGAGAGAGCTGAGGAGTGACCCTTTTTGCTTTCTGGTTTTAGCCCTCCTCAGGTAAGCTATTGGGTATAGGGTTTGAGACAGACACAAACCTGAACCCCTCCTCCTTCAGGCCTCAAGATTTGCATTTTCTCTGTTGGAGGCTTCCTTTGCAAACTTTACTTCTACTCCCACTCTTGTACTACTTGATTACATATTGGTTTAGTCTGACTTTGATTTATTGTTTGTTATTCTAATTTTCTATTAGAAATTGCTTAAAACATATTATATAAACACACAAAATTACATCTTTAAAGCCCTGAGGGGAAAAATCCCAAAACACAAAAAAACTGTTCCCACCAGTGCAACTGAAGGAGTATATGTCAATGATGAATAAGTCACCACTGTATTATCATTAGGGACATGACTACATTCAGAGAAAGCGATGAGGGAAGTACAGATCCCTTTTCACATTTGTCTTTGTGCTGGGAATCAAGCTGGAATCAGCTTGTAAAATCAGATTAAAACAGTTGCACAACAGCTTCCTTTCAGGATTCTTGAACCAAAGGCAGTCTAAAAATCAAAATAATGCACTAACCAAATATATAATACCCACGGGACACGGGAAAGTACTAAAAGGCATTTTCACAGTATCCACAAAGATTCCTACTGTATGGCCAGTAAAGCTTTTCCACTGCACTGTGAGGCAGGCAGCAGCAGGGACCAGCCTCACTTCAGCCCATGATGAGAAGACCTAAAGCGAAGGTGAGGAGGAGGAGAGCCCTTGGCAAAGCACTCCAGGGGGACCTAAGTCCAGGAGGCTGACTGCAGGCCACTGGCATCTCTACCACCAGCACTCACTTCTGGGCTTCCTGTGCTGTCCCCTAGCAATAACAGAGATCAATTTGCAACCGCAAAGGCAGCCGCCTCCATCGTCCTCCTCCCCACAGCTTCTGAACACAGATGTTAACAAAACCAGTATTTTCTTTCCATATGCTGGCACATACGGCAGGTCCCTACACTGAAAACAGTGTTGTATCTTAGGAAAACAAAACATCTTTCTGCTTAAGAGATGCCAAATTGCTTTATCAAAGGCACTACTGTTTGCATTTTTGTGGCAATATTAATGCAGTTCCCACTGAGAAGTTGATAAAGACCCTGACTGTAAAAACACCCCTCTGGAAGAAGTGATCTGAAGCTATTTCTGTATTGCATTTCCAAATAATTTATGATTAAAATAATATTATGCTTTCCAAAACCCATTTCTACTTCACAGCCAGGTTTCATACACAGAGACCCAGCGTTCGGGGAAGAAGGCGATGCTGTCAGCCTGGTGGCAGGGACACACGACAGGAAATGCTTTGCAGTTATGCACATAGAGGGAAGAGGATGCTCCTACCACTCCGGTTTGCTCCCTTGGCTTTATGTTTGCTTCTGCGTCCATGCCCACACAGTAACTGCCTGGGACACTTAAAGCCACTCGTGGAAATCTTCTGCTTGCAGCGTTTCCCACCCTCCAGGCTCGCCACAGGTCACGCCGCATTTCCTGCTGGCATGGCCAATGGCACACAGTTCCCTGGAAGCGCACAGCTGCCCTGGGTGCACTGACTGGGTCTGCAAATATCT
>NW_020799095.1:60754589-60820156 GCF_003259725.1 Athene cunicularia
CCCCCCTTAATACATGAAATTGCGAAGGCGTTCATGATCCTACCCTCACAACATCCCATGAGGTCAGCAGCAATACCCATTTTACAGCTGGGATACTGAGTCACCAGGAGAGTGACTTGTCCAAGGACAGGCAACAGAGGCTCGTGGCACAGCCAGGAACGATGGCCAATGTGCTTGAGATTTGTTACTTTACCCACAGGTTACCTCTCCAGAGATCAGATTTGTCTTCTGGCAGCTGGAAACAGCCTATGGAGATTTTCCCCTCTACCTTTCCCAACTGCCTGTTCCTCCTCAGCCCCCAGTCTCAGTTTCGTCTGTGTCCTCTCCCTTTCCTTTGGCAGCCCTTGCATGCAAGCTGCCTCATCTGGCTGGGTCCACGTCCTGGCTCCCTGTGAGACAGTTAGTCACATCCTTCTCTTTGAAGCTCGCCTGGAAATCTTTTCACCTCCTCATGACTGCTGCCGAGCATTTTGTGGGACACCACACTTGGAGATGCTGCATTAAGAGCTGCCACGGGGTGAACAGGCAAACTCACAAACTGCTGCCAGAGTTGGATGCTGCTGACAATTCTGGCAGTCTCACATTGCATCTGTCTGAGCAGTTTAGATGTCAAACGACCGACAAACACGGGTGACTGGACCCTATGGCTTCCAGAGATGAGGTGGTGATGCCCAACATCTCCATTAGAGATTGCACCAAGGCTAATGATGGTACTGCTCACTTCCAGTGCCACCTAGGAATTACCTCGCTGGCCATCAGCTATTGGTGATTTGGACTTCCCTTTGAAGAACCTGCCCCTGCTTTTAACTGGGAACAACTCTGTCAATACTGACTGGTTGGTGTCACTCACATGTACGCCCTCCAAGAAGAGACCCGATCTGCCCAGTTACTCCCCATCCCAAGGCGAGCCCCGCAGGATGCACCTCCCAAAACAGAGTGGTCACGTACTTTCAGAAACTTGCAAGCATCCAACCAACAAGAAACCGTGTTCAGCTGCTTGCATCAGGATGACATGCCCAACTTGGCCTTTTTACTTGCTGCTACAAGATGAGAGGATGTAATTAATGGTGAGGGAATGTCTATATCCACGGGTTTGGAGAGACAAGCATATGAAGCAACGATTCTCAATTTAGAACTTGCTTAGTCCTTGCTTGTGGGTGCAATGACCAGCTGAAACCCAGGTCCCTCCCGTGCTGTCTCAGGGACAAGCTGACCTGCAGGCAAGATGCAGCAAGGTGGCTTCCCCCCGGGCTCACAGCTAAGGACAATAAAGGAGGATGAGGAAGAGCAAGGGGAAGGACACAACCAGGATGAGCAGCATCAGGGTAATAGAAAACAGAAATTACACTGAAGAGAAACAGCAAAGGGAATATTCAATGCTTCCTGCCAGATACAGCCCCACATCAGGACATGACGTGGCACGGAGCTGTCCCACCTGGCAGGGGGCTCAAAATGAGCCCAAACATCACTTTTTGTGTTCCTTTCCAACCTCAAGTCAGCTACGGTGGCCTGACCTCCACTCACCTCAACTACAAAATATGCAGTTTAAAGCGATATAGACAGACTCTAGTCTAGTCCTTTAAATCAGTGTTTTCTTATATCCCGCTTCTAAAAAGTCAAACACAAGCCACAAGAAGAAGAAAAACCCAGCAAAACATCTACCAGAGAGCACCAAAAGTAGCAGCAGGTATGATGCTTGACTGCGAGTACCCTTTCACAATATATAACTTGCCCGATATAGTTACAATAGTATTTTCCTGTTTTTTAGAACTTTCTTCCTTTACCCCTGCCCTTGTCCGAATACCCTACACAATCACAGAAGCTGACTAAACTGATTACAGGGGAAACATTCAGACTGATTTCGTTATCAGGCTTGGCAGAATAAACAACCTGAAAAACACAAACAAGGAAACCTTTTTTTAATCCTTCAGATTAAGTAATTTATCTTTTTCTGTTGTAAGAAAGGCACATTCAGAAAGAAATACTTGTAAGTTGATGGTGTCCTCCTTAGCTGCATTCAGAAGCGTCCCTACAGCATCACAGGATGGAAAAAAGCCTACATTAAGCTTGTATGAAGCAAGTATAAAAGTTTAACGAGTTGGAAAGTTTTTCTGGCTATGTATCTTCCCATGATACAATGGAGGGTGTTTTTTTTTTTTCTTTGTGGGAGTGGTGAGATATTTAAGTTCTATATACTCATTGTCACCCCATCAAGTTAATAATCAACTGTTTTCATTCAGCAAGACAGCTTAAAAATATAAAATGCCAACAGTTCTTCTCTGGGGGCTTTTTACCCCCTGGAAACTGTTCATTTTTAACAAAGAAGTCAAGTTTTAGAACAGTAAAATTTGAAAAGGCAAGATCTGAGCTGCCGGTTCCCAGGATTACTCAGTCTGTATTGCTATCACATTACAATGCATCAGATGACCTTGTGTTCAAAATGCAGACAGGACACGCCAAAATGCAAGGCAACAGCAAAAAAGATAAATAATTTCTCAAACTGCTTTCCTATTATTATTTTTTTCATGTTAATTCATTCAGGTCCATCTGATTAGTGAAACGTGAAATCCAAAGCTAACTTCCATCTGAAGATGGACACATGCACGTCCCAACTGCGCAAAGCCCTTGCAAGAAAAATCAGGCAGCTTACAGCCAGGGCAGGTTGAAAGCAAGCAGCCCTGAGCAGTGCTGGCCTCCCACAACCTCGCCCCAATGCTGGCTGGAACATCAGGACCAAGACAGGCAAAACCAGGGACTGTAGGGTCACAACACAAATTATAGCCATATAAAATTCATCCTCATGCTCAGACTCTGTTATCCTGAACATCACTACTCATTTGCTGGAGTAGCTCCTTGGAGATTACAGATCCAGGCATGCACGTAGCAGAGTGAGTTGGGAAAGGAGATTACAAACAGAGGTTTTAGCCCATCACTGGTGTACATCCTCTGAGCCAAAGGGACTGTCTGCTCCACCATGCAGGTCATTGCCCCCATCCTGGCAGGGGCTTTGGTTGCTCCTTCACTTGCAACACAAAGGAGGGTCTGAGCTGTGGACACCTGGAGCACTTGCCTCCGAATTTTCATTACAGCTCATTTCTGAGCAGAGCAGCTGAGCATGCACAAACAGTTAACAGAGAAGTCTGCCAGTAGCTCTTTAAGTTCCCCTTAACAAATATTTTTAAATACTATACAAACATAACACTATTGTTGAGCAGTTAAAAAGGAAAGAATGGCAAAATTAGGGTTACTGTGGTTTTGAATTTTGTGTATTCTAATTCTAACTCAGTGTTGCAATAGCCAATTTCAGCACAAAATGTCCTTGGTTTAAAAATAACATACGACTTACAATACTTGTTACTTTAAAAACAATGCACAAAAAGAAATTAATTGAGAAATTAACACAATACATCTATTTTGGTAACTATCCCGTCCTATTTCCATTTGACTGTGTCACATATACCTTGGATCAAAGGAAATGTAACCCTAATGACAGTCATGGCAATAAATTCTTGTCATGAGTAGGAATTTTCAGCATTTCTTTTTGGATCTAAAGTAAATGGTATACAGAAATAACAGGATGACAGTTTTTCCCAAGCAAACACAATTTTCACTCAGAACAGCAGCACCAAGTATCATGATACTTGGTGGTTTTCTCCAGTTGAGCTGTTGAGAAAAGTGTTAGGTCAGGTGCTCAGCCGAGAATCTCAGTGGTATCTAGCTCATACTCTAGGAGCTAAAGCCAAAAATACTAACATGTATATTCATAACCTATAAAGGTCCATAAATAATTTTTAAAATTAAATTGTCTATATAAATAATTATAATTTCCATGTCAACCTGGCTCCTTAGAGGGGGCAGAGAAGGAGTGGGGTTGCAAATGAACGAGATATGATTATTTTGGAAGGGACATTCTGCATCTGTCCTGTCTCCAGTAAGGCTGAAATTTCTGAATAATCTTTTGCACCCCAGGATCTTCAATGATGACTTGGTTTTGCAGGACCACTGCAAACACACTGCAGCAAAAGCAACCAGTATTCATAGCTTGCTTACACAAAGTGAGTTTTGCATGAGTGTTCATTAATTCAGTTTAAGTACAAACATAAGCCATTCCTACGCATTTTTTCTCAGCCTTCATGCATGACCCCCTCCTTAATAAAATAAGAAAGCCCCTGAAAAGTGGAGTTGTTAACAGGAGATTCACCACCACAGCTACATAATAAGCACAGAGGCAATTTCTCTGTCTTACATCACCAATTTCTGCATTAAGTCAACAGCATTTATCACATCTGGAGCAATGAAGCAGTGGATTAGGCCTCAAATACTTTAAGCATTACCACAGCTCCAACAGTCCCCTCTAATAAAAGGACCATGTACATATGTGACTGATCTACTGCTGCAACCTTATAGCTGCATCGCCAAAATTTCTTCAATAAGAGCTGTCAATAGTTTGCACAGGAAAAAGTTTACGTAACCTTAAAAAAACCCTCAACCTTGATCACAGTTGCTGTAAAAAGAAGTAAAAGGCAGTAAAAATCAAAGTATAGGGCAGAATTAACATAGAATTTAGTAGTACTTTTATAAGACTTACTGACATACAGTGTGGAGGACAGAAAACGATCTTTCAGGCATTTTCAAGCCTTTCATACATCCAAGCTGAGGGATGTTCAACTTCATTGAGTGCAAGACTCAGACATCATACGGGTATTACAATTTGCCACCTATTTCACAAAAAGGGCTTATCTAAACTATCGGACACAGGGATCAACGTGGATGAGACCTGCAGCACATCCTTTTTACTGTGGAGATGCCAAGGATATGTCTGAAGCTGTCTCTGTATTTTCCAAATCAAATAGGACAATCTAAAAAAAGACACCAAGTATCCCAAACAGTCCTGCTTCACTGGCAGGCAATCACAACTGTAGAAGCAGTGTTACTGTTAAAGATTAAAGCTGACCTTTATTACTAAAATAAGCAGTATTTCCTGAATACTGTGTAAAAAAGAGCAAAGAGTACAACCCAAAGTTGTACTGAGTGGACTGCAGATGCAACAGCAGGCCAGCAGCAAAAACAGATGGCTCCTAGAAGCAGTGAGGATGAATCAGGGAAAGGGTCGCTACTGTCAAGTTTTCTCCCACATAGTACATGTCACTGTCAGCCAGACATATGGCTAAAGAGATGTGCAGCCTAACTCACTGCAACAGCATCCTAAGTCCACTACTGCTTAGAGATAGGACTTTCTCTTTACAGTAAGGACCCAAAAGAAAGTAAAACCTTCCCATCCTCCAAACTAAGATTTATTAGCATGACATTTTACATGTAGTGAGCAAGAAAATTCTTTAAAATAGAAGAAACACAGGCAAGACATTAAAATAAAAAGTCTGAAAGCAAATCCTCTCCCATCCAACATGCACAAGGGTGGGGGAGATCCTTTCTTCCCACCTTGCTCTCAGCTCAGTGACTTCAAATACCTTCCATGATCACAGCAACTTGACACAGCCCCTCAGGATCTCAAAGACTGTTTCTTTCCATCACCCTGATCATGGTGACAGATCCATTCCCTACAACAAGCAGGTTGCCTCCTGCTCTTGCTGCTACTCTCCTAGCTGCCAGGTCTTCCCAGACCCCTTCCTTTCTGAAAAGCAAAATGAGCAAAAATAACTAACTTCAAAAAAAGAGCAGTCCCTCTGCTTCCCAGACATCTCCCCTGGATTTGCAGTACAGCATCCCCAATGAACAGACCAAGGTTTGTTGCTATAGATAAGAGCATGTGAAAGCTCACCAGACATCAGTAATGAACTTTTCCTGCTTGCACTCTTGCTGATAAAAAGCAGTTTTAAAACAGAAAAGTCAAGATACTTATGATTTAATCTGGCATTGTACCTTTTGTTGATCCCTCTGGGTCCAGCTGAGGTGGTCTAGAGACAACGGCTAGCTGTGCTACCATAAATATAATGCAATTGGAAGTTAATGCCTAGACAGCTTAAACATAAGAAGATTCAACACCAACAAAATCCAAAAGGATACTTTCTTCGAAACAGCTATAATATCACATCTGGGTTGCCACAATATAAAGTGGAATTATTCCACTAACTTCAGTGGAGCAATGCCAGTTTACATCTGATGAAGACCTGGCTTTATGCTCAATGGCTGTGAGTGCCAGAAAATAATGACTCAGAAAAATAACCCGTCATTAATCCAATCCCAATGTAATTATGGAGATTAAATTTAAACAATAGCAAATCACTCTCTAAACATAACACTCTACAGAAGTTCTTCAAAGGAGGAGGGCCTTTTACTTTTGGACAAAAAATACAACTGAGCACTTCTTTGTTTCTTTGTGCTGGGAATCAAGCTGGAATCAGCTTGTAAAATCAGATTAAAACAGTTGCACAACAGCTTCCTTTCAGGATTCTTGAACCAAAGGCAGTCTAAAAATCAAAATAATGCACTAACCAAATATATAATACCCACGGGACACGGGAAAGTACTAAAAGGCATTTTCACAGTATCCACAAAGATTCCTACTGTATGGCCAGTAAAGCTTTTCCACTGCACTGTGAGGCAGGCAGCAGCAGGGACCAGCCTCACTTCAGCCCATGATGAGAAGACCTAAAGCGAAGGTGAGGAGGAGGAGAGCCCTTGGCAAAGCACTCCAGGGGGACCTAAGTCCAGGAGGCTGACTGCAGGCCACTGGCATCTCTACCACCAGCACTCACTTCTGGGCTTCCTGTGCTGTCCCCTAGCAATAACAGAGATCAATTTGCAACCGCAAAGGCAGCCGCCTCCATCGTCCTCCTCCCCACAGCTTCTGAACACAGATGTTAACAAAACCAGTATTTTCTTTCCATATGCTGGCACATACGGCAGGTCCCTACACTGAAAACAGTGTTGTATCTTAGGAAAACAAAACATCTTTCTGCTTAAGAGATGCCAAATTGCTTTATCAAAGGCACTACTGTTTGCATTTTTGTGGCAATATTAATGCAGTTCCCACTGAGAAGTTGATAAAGACCCTGACTGTAAAAACACCCCTCTGGAAGAAGTGATCTGAAGCTATTTCTGTATTGCATTTCCAAATAATTTATGATTAAAATAATATTATGCTTTCCAAAACCCATTTCTACTTCACAGCCAGGTTTCATACACAGAGACCCAGCGTTCGGGGAAGAAGGCGATGCTGTCAGCCTGGTGGCAGGGACACACGACAGGAAATGCTTTGCAGTTATGCACATAGAGGGAAGAGGATGCTCCTACCACTCCGGTTTGCTCCCTTGGCTTTATGTTTGCTTCTGCGTCCATGCCCACACAGTAACTGCCTGGGACACTTAAAGCCACTCGTGGAAATCTTCTGCTTGCAGCGTTTCCCACCCTCCAGGCTCGCCACAGGTCACGCCGCATTTCCTGCTGGCATGGCCAATGGCACACAGTTCCCTGGAAGCGCACAGCTGCCCTGGGTGCACTGACTGGGTCTGCAAATATCTTCAGGTTTTTTTAAATGGTGTAGCAGTTGCCTGGCTTATCTCACATCATCTCTCAAAATTATCTGCCCTTCCGCAGGAATTTAAGTCAGTCTAAACCAATTCGCTTGCATGGTTGAACTATTTCAAAATAGAGGTTGTGCAAAGTGGGAAAGCTTTTTTAATTTATGGGCATTTCCCTCTTTGCTTGAATAAAAGCAGAGGGTTTATGTTTATCAGTAAGACTGCGAATCAACCAGCAGCAACTAGGAAAACATAAAAACGTCTGCAAGTTAAGTTGCACACTTTAATTTTGTTGAGCGCTCATCTCTGAGCATCACAGGCAGGTTTCAACTTTTCACATAATAGCCCAGCTGAGAAAGATATCTCCTGAACAAAATGCAATCAATCCCTG
Organism: Athene cunicularia; assembly: GCF_003259725.1. Classification (NCBI taxonomy): domain Eukaryota; kingdom Metazoa; phylum Chordata; class Aves; order Strigiformes; family Strigidae; genus Athene; species Athene cunicularia. Next base: position 60,762,462 of record NW_020799095.1, read on the forward strand.
TAAAAATACTGCCCAGAAGGTTTTATAAATTATTGAAAAGGTTTCATCCACCACTCGAGACACTGATACACAAAAAATCAGCCACACTTCAGAGCTCGTCATGCTGTCCCAAAGCCTACACCACCACACGATAATGGCAGCATTGCTGACATGGCTTTTCACTCCAGCAAACTCCATGAAAAGCTGTGTGTCACTTATTATCTAGTGCTTAGTATTTTACACAGGGCTCTAATTTCAAATGACTGCATTAAGCAGCGTCCAGCCAAAGGACTACCAAAGAGCACGGGCTTTGGGGAACTGGCAAGGTGCTCTGTGCGAGGGCACAAAAGACACCAGATATGGTATCAGCCAGAGAAAAGAGAGGATATGAGAAAGGAGGAAGCCTTGCACCTAAGGAAGGCTGAAAGCCACAGTAGGGATAAAGAGTAAAATCATGGTCTGCAGATGCCACAAGTTCCCAATGTTCAACATGACTACAGAGCAAACGCTCTCCAGGAGAGTCAAGGTGAGAAGATGCCACAGCTCCAAAGACTGAAGAGAACGAATGTGTGAAGTGCTTGAAAAAACATGAAGTGTTTTAAAGATTATTAGTCCTGGCCATGTATATTTGTCTAAGGAGCAGTGTGGTTTGGAAGGCAACCCTGTCTCATTGCCTCCATTTACTGCGTGCCGGCTCAACATGCCAATCTGGAGGAAGCAGCTCCAACATGTCACCGGGACGGGAGGCTCCCAACCACCACTGGGGTAGGGCATCACCATGGCACCAGGACAACCTCCATGCCGAGAATGGAAGAGCTGAAGCCTTGGAAGACATTGAGCTACACAGGAACACCAGGGCACCCTTGCTAAACCTGCTATTTCTCTTGCTGCCCTGATTTCTCACTCCTTTCTCCCTGTCCTTCTGCTTTGGCCACCCTGCCGGGCTCCCTGAAGGCTCAGGAGAGGCTCCCTCAGGCACGGGGTGAGGGGGAGCATGCTGAGCTGAGGGCTCATGCCCTAGCTGTGACTCATCTTGGTTCCTGCTCGGTAACACATGATGGGGCCTCACAGGGGCAATGGCAGCAGAGCCCCTGGCAGGCACACGCCGTCACCACCATGTGAGGAAGCCCAGTGAGTTGCGTGGCACCCACTGAGGAGCCCTGGGGCACCTGTGGTCCCAGCAGCACGGGTCTGTCTGAAACTCTTCATCACATCTGGCCCTGGGGACTGGAGGAGACACGAAGCAAAGCAAAACCTCTTTAATGGAGATATACGAAGCCCCAGCTCCAGCCACCCTGATTCCTCCCCCTCTGCCAAATCACCTGTGAAGGCAGATATGGCCTCCATCCCCCATGGGTAACGAGAAGCCTGGTTGCCCGCACCATGTGCCTAACCCTGCTCCCCAGCATGCTCTTCTTGTAGGGCCAAATTAAAGAGCTGAGAAGGAGAGTGAAGAACAAGAAATAGCGATGGAAGAAGGAAAAGGAAAGTCTCACCATTTCCACAGCTTTCTCCAGCAAAGGCAGAGAGGCCATGAAGCCCCTCAGGGCTCTCACTGTGCAACCCTAGTACATCTGGGAAGTGCTTAAGATATGCACCCATGAAAACTGAAGAAAACAAGAGACAGAAATCCCAGAATATTTTACAGCAATTACAGCGATGTGAGGTAACTGTCCCTTTTTCTAAGGCAGTAACATCTTGCAAAGCACTCTCCCCACACTTGCCCTATGTCACATTTTGTCCCCACCATGCACACTTCCCCCCCTGAGGCGGGTGGTGGCCTTGCTCCGTACCCTGTACAGCCCCAAGTTCACACTCCTCCATGAGAGCCATGTTACATGGGACCAGCCATGCCTGCTCCAGCCAAAGCTCCCTGCCACCCGTCTCACATCTGCCAGAAGCAGATGCCTGTGGAAAAGCAGAAGAGGACAAGCCTACCCTCAGTATGTACCCAGAGCCTTCTCCTAGCAAGCACTATGGTGTAAACCCTGCACCACATGGACCTCAGTTTAGACAAGATGAGCTCTGGCCCCATTCATCCTCCATGCAACCCACAGGAGGGATGAAGCCATAGTCAACCAGAGGGAGCTCCTGGCACGCTTTGATTGTAAAAACCGAGGCCTTCTGCCCTACCAAACCATTTAAATCCCATTTTTAATCTACCCACTAGCTATGCCAGAAGGGTGCGATTTGGGAGGTGATTTTTTTTACCTCTGAAATCTCATCTGATGTCAACCAATGTAACAATGCTGCAGAGAGCCAAGCAGCCATCAGACATTTAAAAATTTGCAGTCACTGTGGGCGGTTGGAGCAGAGGTCACAAAATGGTCATTAGTAGTTTTACCTAACCTGCAGCCTTTCAGCTTCTCAAAACAGGGCTTTAAAAAGAAAAGAAAATGACATCACACAGCTTTAACGATCTGCATAAGGGTAAAGAATTTCACCCTTAAAAAAAAAAAAAAAAAAAAAAAGTTAAAATAAGGAAAAAAAACTTGACAAAAAGCCCCGGTTTGCCTAACAGCTTTTCTCTAAGCCTTCCTTTTTCATTATTTTTTATATTCCCATATCCCCCAGTGACCAGAAGCATACTTGGAATGTCTCTGTCCATCTGATAAAGCCATCAGCAGCTGCAACCCCAGACTGGGCTCATGGGGGACACAGCTCCTCTTCCCAGCTGCGGAACACGGTGCCCAGCACGGTCAAAAGCCAGGGAGATGCAATGCTTTGGAAAAGATGGAAGAGTCCCAGTCAGGGTGGGAAATCCTAGGGAAAAAGTAAGACTTGAGGAAAAACACCATTAAAAGAACTATTAAAAGAGGATTTGTGGAATAATCCTTAGTTCCACATAGCTGGCCTGACTTTAATACAGTAGCATAGCTGGGTAGTTCACCTGAAAAACATCCAGCAGGAAAAAGGACAACCTCTGCCAAGTTCTACTTTTTTTTTTTTTTCCCTTCTTTTTTTCCCCCCTCTAACTTTCACCAAATACACAAAGCACTCCTTGGGCTCTAGGCATTTAAAAATCAAAGTTACATACAAATGGTCTTAAAGTAACAGCACATAAATTAATTCCAAAAGTTCTCAGGTTAACAAATAGGAAATTAATAAACTTCACTGGTTTAAAAACCAACCCAGTATGTAGGCATTTCTGGCTTTCAGTTTAACATGACCCTTTTCCTTAAATTATCAGGTTCCTGGGGACAGAATTTGAGATGAACAAAATAGAAGGTGTTAAAATTCTCAGCAGAGCTGCTTGCCCACAAATTAATTTTTAGACGTTTGGCTTCCATATCTTCACTCTTTGCAATTCATGTCTCGGCTGTTTGACTGTCCCAGCATTTCTCTGCCCCACCCAATCCAGCCTTGTCATCACTGATTTTATTTTTCCTCTCCTTTTCTCTTAGTAATGCCCTCCTCTCTTGCCTTGACTGGTCTCATGCCATCCTTGGAGAAAAACATCAAGACTCTTCCAACTTTTAATGAAGATAAATATATAGAGAGAGATCAGTTTAAATAAATACCCACAACTGATTTCAAATTTTGGTCTTCAAATGCGTGTTTTATCTTTTGTCATCCCTGAAGTGTTCTTAATGTTGTCAACAGCCGAATCGTCCAGACACAGATTTTAGTTTATGACTCAGTGATGAGCACAAAAAGTCTTTTAACATCTTTTTTTCCTTTTTTAAAGTTACTGCAGCATGGTAATGCTATAGATCTGACAGTGTTAGCAAGACTCCAGGGAGATAGCTGCCATACCTAGTTGGTTTTTGTTTGTGTTTTAATAAGAAAACCACCAACCATTACAAAGTTTGGATCAGGCTAGCACCTCAACACACTCTGTTTACAAACATATAGACAGTAGGGTGATCTGACAAGGAAACCCCTTTTTAATGTACATTTACTAAATCATTTTTAAATCTGCACACTAAACCACCGTAACAAGTGGAGTTGTGGCTCGGATGAGTGAATGTTTTTACTGCCTTTCTCGTGCAGGAACAGCAAGGCTTTATATAATTCTTGCATGCAGAAAAAAGGCAATTAATTATATGGCAAGTCCTAATAAAGAACTTCCTCCAGTCAAAATAGAAGAGCAGGAACCTAAATGTTGTATAATTGATGTTATTAGCTGCAGCTGCTATCATACTTGGAGAAATCTCTAACTCGGACACAGCAGTGATGAAGCACTCCAAGATGAGTAATAATATGCTTGAAATTAAGGGAGGGGGACATAAAAGATTCTAAAAAATGTGCTCTCTGGTACAATAACAGTCTCTCAGAGAATTGCCAGGCAGAAAACACTGCGGGATACCAAAAGAAAAACACACCATATTTAAAGTGTTGTCTCTATCAAACTGAAATTGAGTGGGGGGAGAAGTGGGTAGAGAGGAAACCCCTTGTATTTACCTAACCTGCATGCATGCTAATGCTCACATGTGTGTTGTAACAAGATTGGGGACTTTGAAAGCTCTAATCAGTAGGTGCATGAGCAAATATTTATTCTGATCCATTCCAACTCTCTGTGGTTTGTAAATCCCCAAGAAAAAAAAAAATCTGCAGAACAAACCAGTCTAGACCACAGATTTTGACTAATTTATGCTAGTTAGAAAATTATAGGAAATAGGCCAACTCCAAGGAGGGTTTTTTGATTACCTTTTTTGTTTGTTTTCTGAAGACCTGTGACTACCTGATGTACGTGCACTTGTTTGGGTAGCTGAGCAGAATTCTTTCAGGCATTCTTTAAAGCATAATCACTGCAATATAGAATTCCACATGCTTGATGTCTCAGCGAGGTGTTGATGTATATAACCTCACAGACTCTTTCTGACCCACGCTTTTCATCCAAAGACATTAAAAAAGAAAAAAAAAACCACAACCCAAATAATAATGCTTTTGTATTTCAAAATCCTGAAGAGTTTCTAGCAACATTATTTCTCACCCTATTACCCAAACGCATGGAAAGAATCACTCAATATCTTTCCATCAGAGGAAAGTCTGAGCTGGAAAATATTTTAGATAGAAGGTTTATCTTATTGGGGATAGCATCCATTCAGAGTGTTAGAAGATCTTTCCATTCAGCACTAGGAAACCTTTTCTATGGGACGAAGACAAGGTTTCTGCCTTTACCATGTGGAAAAAATCAAAAGCTTGAGCAACTCTGTTTTAGGCTGAGCCAGAAAGAGTCTGGGTGAAACAGAACTCTCAGCCCCTACTGTAGGCACTGAGATAAGGCCAGGGACTTGAAAAAATATTAGTAAATACAATATATATTCTAATAAAATGCTTTTCTCATAATTATGCTCTTAATATTTCAGATTTTGGGTTGTTTGATTTGTTGGGTTTTATTCAGTTAGGGAAAACAAAAAACCCACAATGACGTATTTTTAGTGGGAAAAAATATTTATGTTAAAAGACAAGATTTTATTATAAGTACAAAAAAAGCTGATGGTAAACAGCAGCAAAACTGATACAAACCTTCTTCGGTATGGATTTTAGCCTCATATTTCTGGCTCAATTTTATTAAAAGTTTTTTTCCTCTGCCATTGCCTTTCTGCTGTTTCTTCATAGCTGTGCATTGGTGGCAAGAGCAGCACTTATGCAGCAACAGCAGCTGGGATAGTTACCCTGCATCCAATGCATTGTTTGCCATAGGAGCTACCTGAGTTGCATCTCACTGAAAAAGGCACTTGGACATGGGCAGTGGTCTGACAACTGACAGCCTGAGCAACCTGAGATAAGGTTATTACTACCTGTGATTTACCACAGTCATATAGTTGATTTGGCTCAGTGTGTCACAAATAAATCCCGTTTGGGATTACCAAGTGTAAACATCAAGGTCTTCAGACAGGTATCTACAGCAGTATGACTATTTAGTTTAAAAAAAGTCAACCGTCTTCTGTAGACAGAAGAAAGTGTGATGGAAAGCCTTTGAAGAGACACCCAAATCTGAATTCTAGCATGGGAACTCCCCTTCCCTGTCTCTTGATTCCCTTCAAGAGGGGAACCATCTCAGCACACAGACTGATGCTGCTCAGCACCTTCCAAAGAAACAACTTTCCCATGGGGAGTCAGACAATTTGAATGCTCTGCAAATTAAACAACCCTCTGTTTGTTTTCCTCATTCAATACAAAATTACCAAGCCCCTACAGCAAGTCCCAGCACCCCGTGCTGCCCTTCAGGATGTCATCTTCACTTTCACTCCACAGCGGGGCCAGACCCTGAAAACACTATTCGAATCTCTGTTTTCCAAAGCCCATGGTTGCTGGTGTAAAGGCACCTTGGAAAGCCCACTCCAACAATTTTTGGGATAAAGTCCAAAGGAATAGAGTGAAGGAAGACTCTCTTCTCACCTCCTTTTTCTAGAATTTTACTTGTGGCAGCTTTACAGTTAAGTTCGCAAGGGATCTCAAAAAAACCCAAGATTTTGCCCCCTCCTCCCAGTTAAAAGCTATTTTAAAAATCACATTGCTTTCAGAATTGATGGAATAAAGAAAAGACAAATAGGAGCTAGTCTGTCCATAAATAAATACAAGTTTAGAAGGATTTGTTAAAGCCCTTTATTTCTTCCTGCACTATTAACAGCAAAATTTGCACTGATAAACTTTCCAAACTAATACATATATAAGGGTGGAATCAAGTACAAATTGATTAACTTTGAATAAAAAGCAGTTTTGCTATTGTAAAATAAAATATCTCTATATATTGCCTCTGTGCAACCAACTTCACCTGCATTACAGCAGGACCTCAGAAGTTTATGAAAACAGATGCAAAACAGCTAAATGGATGCAAAGTAAAACAGAAAAATTAACATAATAGTTAAATGCCTTAACATTTACTATCTGCTGACACACACAAACAGCCAGCTCTCAAGTTAACATTCTGTGCTCCATGTTTGTGGTGTCCTACATGCAGAACCAGAGAAGAGACTAAAGTTGCATTTTTTGTATGGCTCAGGTAAGGCTGTGGGGTTTATTTTCATTATATCTTTCTCAAAGACTTGTATTTCTCGTACACACAGCTTTAATGTTGTATTTTCCGATGTGGATTAGTTTTTTTCTTAAAACTGAATGTTCTTTAAAGGATGCACACTCTTAAATAACCAGTATGGGCTGAATCAAAAGTCTCTTGGACAGATACATGTTCTATTTGGAATACAGCAAATATTACTTCTTTCCCCACCCTGCATTCCTTGTCCAAGGAGATACACCTTACAAGATCAAACTTACCAGCATTAAGCAACAGCAAGAAACTGTCTCTCAGAATCCCTTCCAATGCAGACACCTTTGCTAGGAAAGTTATGGTCTTGCTTGATTTCCACATTACTAGAAAACAGAGCTTCAGTAGGGAATATTACTGAATAAGCAGTACAAATTTCTTATTTTTCTTCCTCTGAGAAACGCTTTACAAACTTTATGAATGCCATCATGGCTTAGAAGTCTTACAGGCAAGCATTAAAGGCTGAAGCTTACAGGAACACAACTAGTGATCTTCAAAAGTCTGGGATTGTGATAGGGCTAGAAATAGAGCTTGCATTTCCAAAACATCAACACTTCTGAGTGGATGCCGTTTAAGATCAGGCTAGAACCAAAGCATCTTGAAATTAAGCTACTGAACCAAAATTACTGAAATTATGTTTCACTGAAGCAAGACATTTTATGCTAACAGTACATAAAAACTCAAACTTGCAAGAAAACAGAAATCATTAGGTGAAAAGATACAAATGCCTAATTTCACCTCAATTCTGAAGTTGAATAACTTTTTTTTTTTTTTTTTAGTGAAATCATCTTGCTCCTGAGAAATACTTCTGTTTCAAACTGAAGAGTATTTTTTCAGCAGAAAACAAAATTTTGTCCCCAAATGCCCACCCAATCCCATCTGCAACCCTAGCTGCAGTGCTGGGTGCTTTCTTGGGCTGCTCTCCACCTGTCCAACCCCCACAGGGAGAGCAGGTCAGCAGAGGGGAAGAGTGATCTAGGGGTTGGTTCCTCCAAAATAGCACCAATCCCTTGTCCAAAAAGCTTAACAGCACTGGGCTGTATGGTGGTACCACTGTACTTTCAAGGTACTGATATCACAACAGGTAGAAATATCATCACCACCACTAAGACAGGTTAGTCCTCCACATGGAGTTGCATGGAGCACCACGTGTATTTCCTCTTACGGAAACACTCAAAAACGTCCTTTCCAGAGACACAGATGGGGTTTGTCCAGCAATTTAAGCCCATCTTTATGCAAACCCTAGGTGATATGTGGGGCTGGATTGCAGCACTTGCATCGTGCTGCATGAAACTGCCCATAAGAGAGGTCAGAGCATGCAGAGAGAAAGAGCTCAGGGAAACCTGTCTGTTTTCAAAGGCTGCTGCTTTATCAGGTAGAATCCAAAAGTTCACTTAAGCCATTTCAGGTAATGCACAAAGAGCTCAGCTGAGCTGAAACAGTTACCAGAAACATAGGTCTTGCCTCTGCTTGGGCAAGAAAGCTCCAGCAAAATCATACCTGACACTCTTATTTGAAATACTGCAGTCAAAACAGTCCCTCAACTAAAAGCCCTGTAGGACAAGTTACTTAACTGATGTAATAGCCATACCTTTCACAAACCTGCAACAGGTAGGTTAAGAGTCTTGTGAAAACCCCTTTCCACAAAGCAACCTCTCTCCAAGTTTTTTGACCAATTGCAGGTATTTGCTTCTGACATAAAAACAAACACAAGTCTATTTGCTTTGTTTTTAAAAAAAAAAAAAAACAAAAAAAAACCACCCTGGAAAGACCTTGGGAAACTAGAATGTAAAATATTTTGCAGCTTCCCTCACAATGCTTTTCTCTCTACAAGATGAAATATTTTGCTGGTATCCGTAACAAATCTATATTTTTAATACCAGTAGCATGCTGGACAAGCAAGGCAATTTAATGCTGGAAAATATTCTACTTGATTTTCCTCATTTCCCAATAAAATTGGCTGAACTTTATTTGGCTGTTCACCTCCACCAAGTAAAGACTGACATCTGCTTTTTGGTCTATGTAGGTAATAGAAAGTTTCCATTTATTTAGAGTTCATTTTGCATTCCTACAGATAGCCGAAAACTGTAACAAAATTTTGCATTTGCAGGAAATAGCATTCACATCACAAGGTACAGGAGTAGACGTTCAGAAAGACTAGAGAATACATGACCAAAGACTGCATAACCGGTTTAGTTCAAAATCTATTTAACCTCTTAAAAATCTGCTCTCCACTGCTTCTAGTATACATGCATGAACTTGCTACACTTTTCATCTGTTACAAGTGTTAACATTGTAAAAAATGTGTTTTCAGATCATTTCCTGATTTTTATTGTATAGGTAACTGAGTTTTATAACTAGAAAAGATCTCAGAAGCAGATGGTATCATCAAGTATCCGTGTAGGTGTACTAACAAAGGAATGAAACCCTCCCTCTCATTTGATCACCATATGCAACAGTATACCCACAGATGAACTGTGACTCCACATTTCCTGCTGCACCTTTGCCACAACTCGAAACACTGTGTACACAGGTGACTGCCTTCCCTCAAACAACCTGCCTGGAGTTAGAGCTCTCCCTGCTGCCCCCAGGACACAGGTGAACCAGCACTTGGTTCCCGTGTGGGAAATGCCACAAATACTTGTAGGTCCCTTACGAGCACCACAGGTACCATCCTCACCAAAATGAGCTGTTTGAAGCACAACTGAAGTGCCTTCAACACTTTCCAGATGATCCTCGCCTTTCCACTTCCCTTCTTTTGGACAGGATCTATGACCATGTTTGCCCGTGTAAGCGGACGTTCACGCTCCTGCCTGTAAATTCTTATCTCAGTGGACCTTTTTGCATGTGGTTCTTGCACCCTCCAACTAAGTTGCTTCTTCACAAGTGTACTGTCCCTTGCTCTCTCACACACTGACTAAACCAACAATAGTGGGAAGGCTTATGTTCATTTTGGTGATAAGAAACTGGTAATAGGTATGTCTACACAGATGCTCAAATTCACTATTTTCTTGCATGTTGAGTTTGCATCCACATCATAAAGCTCTTAGGTCCTCCATACCACCAGTTATTATCTAGGGAGGGACATGGCTTTGCATCCAGCTGACACAAACAGTGCTATACTAACTCCAGGCAACAGATGCTTGCCATGAAGTAGGAAGATCTCTGTGGCAGATATACCCCATCCACTTCTCTTACCTCTTCAAATAAGAGATTAAGACAGTTGTTTAAAAATTAAATTTACATGAAGTTAAATCTTCCCTTGCTTCTTGTTACATGCATCAGATCGTTTGTATACCTCATTGGTGAGATAGAGAGATTTTGTGTGCCCCTCTCTCTAGCACCCTATAAAGTCAGAGAGGAAAACAAGTTATTTGTTCCTACTCACCCCCAGCGCATTCACCTGCAGCACCAGGGAAGAGAGAGCAAGGTCCTGACTTTTTCTTACCAAGCACAGAGGTTCTTCAATGGAATGAGAGTTTTGGAAACATTAAGTATTTCTGCACATTAGACTTAGCTTTGAGCAGTTGGACAAGCAGAAAAGATTTTTAACATTATATAAAGCTAACGGAAAAGCACACCAAACAGAATCAGTAGAGCTGTGAAAAGCTTCTGAGAGCAAAAATGGGAATTTTGGCTTCTTTTACACGTGGTCAAGGCTAATGGAAGAGTCTGTTTCCAGAAGCTTGACCGGCCACACCACTGTTTGTGCAAGCTCAGGGTGACAGGCAGGTGCTCATGCTCTGTCAACCTTGTGTCACCCTGTGGCATGCTGTGAGTGCCAGGACACGGGCTGGGGCCACTGGCCCAGTTCCCAGGGGGTCAGAGCTCAACCAACCTCTGAATGCAAGTTTTAAGTGAGTTAGACACACACTTCTACATATGCTGTGTTGGAGCTGAACAGGGTTAAAGCTACCTGCCTAGACATAGCCAACTATGCTTTGAAATAAAGCCTTTTAAGAGTGAGACTATTCAGTACAGCATTTTCAAAACTTTATGCTACTGTACTCCAAGAGCTAGGGGTGGAGTGAAAATAGAGAAGACAAAACTCCATCAGGGCAGCTGAATCCAAGGTTTAGGTCTGCAAATAGTTTAAATCCCTAGGAAGAGCTTGCAAATGCCCAGCATAAATTCCCCATTCTTTGCCTATTGAACCTTTTCCTACTATTTCCACTCTCTCCCAGCCCAGATTCAGCCTCAAGTTCAGATATAAACCCAACTCACCAGCTGCAAAAGCTTAAAAGAGATATTCACAATAAATCACCCCTCAGGAAAAAGATAAAAATCTCTTGCCATGAGCTTGCTTATGGATTCTGAAAATCCCTAATGGGTGGTGAGTGGGATGTGGTCAGTGGCCAGCAGTGTGTCCTGCACATACACGCTTTCTGTGCAGTTCTCCAAGGAGAACAGCAGTTGCCTGCATTTGATTTCCGAACCACATTTTCATCCTTTTCTGCTTGCACCCAACCACAAAGAAAAACAACATCCATGCTGTGCATTCTTTTCCCAACTTGAGAGCTACTCTTCCACTCCTCCTCGGGACAGCTCATCTGCTACAAAGCAATTCATCTCACAGCCTAGCAAGATAAACTGGGATGCAAAGTCAGGACCGCAAACCTCTTTCTGGGGACTGAAGGCCAAATTAGCGCTTGTGGGGACGCTGATCTATTTCTGTCTTCAAAGGGTTATACACTGAAACCACTTCTGGCAGCTCAAGTTAAACTGCAAAGGGGAGGAGGGTTGGGATGGGATAGGGGGCAAAGCCCTTCCCAATCTATGGATCAAAGATGATAATGTATATCCTGTCATTGTTTGAAAACACTGGAATTTTTGCCAGATTCTGTGTGGTTTTCAAAAGAAATTACTCTATGCTTTCTTTACGGTCTCAAGATTTCAGAAGTTTAAGGAAGCATCAGGAATAATGAGAAGCGGGTGACGCTGGTTACTGTGGTTCAGCCAATTGTCCAATTCTTCCCATCTCTCAAAGTAAATAAAAATAGACAACTCTAGTGCTGGCAGTGAGGAGGAAATATCAACATCTTTCTTAGCAAAAAAAAAAAAAAAAAAAAAAAAAAACACCACCAAAATGTCAAAACGTGGCTTCAGCTTCAAGACACTGAAAAGGTCCCCAAAATAACAATTTATGAGATTCATAATCCCATTTTAGAAACACCCCTCCATTAAGCCTTGCTGATCAGAATACTTCCTCTGGTACTCAACATAGGAACAACAAAAGCCATGAGAGGACCCTGACAGATAATACATCTGGAAGAACGTTAATCTTAAATTTTAAGACATTTAACTGTCTTAAATTTCCTTTTACTAAACCATACAAAAAATAAGCCACAAATCAATATACACTAATTTAACTCATCATCCCACTGCTTTATATAGCCACAGAACTCAATGATGACATTATCTATGCCTTTCTAAAATAAATGTGCCAGTACTCTGGGTTAAGAAAAAGGTCTGAATGAAGAATGTTACCACTAGAAAAAATTGTTCCTCTTATACTGCAGAGACTGTTGCATTCCTTTAAAATTATGACTAAGGCAAATTGTCCTCATGCCACTCCAAAAAAGGCAGCATATTAAGAAGTTTCTTAGCCAGTCTCTTCTGAATTATTAATACTCAACAAGGCATAATAAAATACCACAAAAGTAACGTTGCTGACAAGATACAAGAACACACCAATTTCTTCTTAGATAGTAATTTTAGACATCCACCACTACAGTTACAATGTCAAAAGTCACCAGAGACACTCTGTGGTATGTCGGAAAACTTCATCAGGTGTTTGTAAGCCGTGGACATTAGGAAGGCATTCTGTCCGCTAATTTTTGCCACAAAAATTGCAAGAATATGGGGTAGAAATTCTGCCCTTCTGGATAAGGGCTTTTTTGGGGTTTGGTTTTGGTTTGTTTGTTGGGGTTTTTTTTTTTTTGTTTGTGGTCTTGGGTTTTTTTTAAGTTTTGGTATGCGATATGAGGAATGTGGAAGGTAAAGTCAGAAATGGGTAACTGCTGGGGGGAAAACAGCAGCACTTTCTTGCCTGACCTAGATTGGACACTTGCTCTCCTCTCATAGTCCAAGACTGACATGTTTGTGTAACATAATTCATCCTGGCAATCTTTGAGGATGCCAGAGCACAGATTGCCAGAACCTCTCTGTGAAGAACAATAGGGTTCGAGAAAAATATGTTCTTCTGGTTTTGTTTCAGCTCTCCATTGCCAGTACTAATGGCACACTGTATTCCTTGAAATGGGTGAATATCAGAGAGTCCCAATCACAGACATCCACAGGGTTAATTTTGTATTCTCAAGGACTCAAGTTTAAAATGTATTAAACATTAATCGTCTGCAGTGCTTCGAGCCATAGTGTTGACCTGACCCACTAAAACAGAGCAATCCCTATGGGTGAAAAGCGTGTAGTCTTTTTAACCTGACACTTCACACTTCAGCAGTAATGAGACTAAAACCCAAATGAAGTCATGTGTCGCTTTGACTGAAGATAAACAGAGCTAACTCTGATTTACTTGATGACCTCCCATAGTGTGGGAAGGCTCAGCCTGAAATTTTTCACATACATATCTAAGGCATTGAAGCTTTTGTGACATTTTTCATTGTACAGTATTTTAGGCTCTCATTTGAGCCCTTTGATGATCCTCTCCAGGATTTTATTTTGCCTTAAAAGTTTCTACAAGTTCCTTTTTGAAACAAAGACTGCTAAACCCACTGTTGATGCCATGTTTGTTTTCTTTCGTCATAATGAAGTATCAAGTAATTGATTCAGTCATTCTCTTCACATGAAGACTTCAACATGAACCTCACTGGGAAAGATCTGGTTTCATTCCAGAGTATCTGATGCATCTGCACAATTAAAATGTCATCTATTTTGAACTATTTAAACCAGAGATAAGCTATGAGAAGAAAAGGAACCTGTGTAATGCAAAAAATATTAGCATCTCAATGTCTGAACTGTGCAAAATTATCATAGTGAAACAGTTAAATCCAGTCTCCTATTCAACCTAATTACTGCCCAGATTACAATCTCACCTGTGCTGAATGGATGCAGAGTCCTCATACCTGTATATCAGTATATGATTTCATAATCCAAAAAACACGAGGCATGGACTATGCATTGTTAGAGACATTTACAATGAACTCACTTGTAGCAGTTCCACACACCAAGGCCAAGTGAGTTAGCATCTGACAAAGGCTGGTTTGTTATAAAGGAAAATATACATTTCTCCCTTCCTGATTGCAAAGCAAGAACAGAAAAGGGCATTAAACACCACAGATGTTTTAACAAACATGAAGTTTTTACAGTCACCACAGAAAGAAAAAAATAAAGAAAAACCCTCAGTGACAGGTTCCACCACAGCAATCACCCTAACATCCATGTTGACCTTTACAGAAGTGATGAAGGAAACAAATCTGGTTACTGCGCTTCTGATCAATTAATGAAAAACTGCAAAATATTAAAAAACAATGCTTTTGAATGGTACAAATAGCTGCATGTTGCATAGTACAGACCACATGCAAAAAGCTTTCCACTGTATTTTTGTTTCTTTCAAATGAAGCGAGGGAGACAGATGTTCTGCTCTCCTCCTGGTACAGAGAGGAGTTTCAGGATGCTCAGTGGGTGATAACAGGGCCCCCTGCACTGGACATCACATGTTTTCCCAGGGTGCAGGAAAACAATACCAATCCTCCCTCCATTACTCCAAAAGGTTTTATTCCTCATGTGACATTAGCTAAGTAGGCTTTGAACTCACTCAGACTTTAGACCAGCAAGACTGATGCACAAAAATGAGGGAGGCAAAAACTTTGTTGTGACAGAAACAAGATAAATCTTTCAAATGAATGAATGAATCTTCCTCCATTGTTCTGCAAAATGCTCTGAAGACAGAGCAGCCAGTTCCACAATCTGATGGCAAACAAGAATAGCTTCCAGGATTTGAACAGGAAAGCCAGCAGAGGCATGAGCCAAGAACCACAGGTTCAAAGGGCAAAGCCCCTTATGTTTCTTAGGGGAGATTACATGATTTACATAAGGTCAGAAGGGAGCCAAGGTTTGAGCCGCGATCCAAATTCAGATGTTTTTGGAAGCCTCGTTTTTTGACACAGTTTAGTGTTTCATCTTATCAGAAGAGAGCCTGGGAGCCTGCCTTGATGTTCCCAAATTAAAAAGTGCTCAGCTAACCACATGCCCTGCAATTCTTCTTTTCCTTCTCTCTTCAGGGCTTTCAGGGACAAGTTTTTCCCAGGACCCTCAATCCTAGCCAGCAATAAACAAAGCAGGAATGGTACCAATCTACTGCACCCTGGGAAATCACAGAGTAACCAACTGTGGGGGGAGTCTGTAGCCCACATCATGTCCCTAAGCTTCCCCCCAGCACCAGCCCAGTATTAGCACACCCAGGCTCTGCCGTAAATTCACCAGCTAGTCTCTTCATGCCAAAATGGGAAGACAGGTTCCTACAACAGCCACCCACATCTGCAGCAGCACAGGGGACACCTCCACATCAGCACTGAAAATGCAGTGTGAAAGAAGTACTCCTCCTTCTGAAAAGCTGTCTTGGACGGTCCAAGCAAAGCCTATTTGCTACAGGTCTGCAGAGTTATAAGTATCCAGTCCTGGGGAGCATGAATTTTACCCATGTGCTAAGGGCTAGTTGCATTTTTACAACCCTGATGTATTGAACATTGGAAAGATTTCTTTTTTTCCTTGGGATTTTTTTGGGTGGGAGGAGGAAAGAGCGCTTGCTCTTAGGAAAAAGTCTGTAAGAGATTTTTGATGTAAAAGACTCTCAAGCATTTAATAAAGTGGAAAGTTAGGCTTTTTTGGGGAAAAAAAAAATTAACATTTATAGCCTTCACAGTGTCTACGCCAAAGCCAGACCTCTTCAGAAGTAAACTCAGTGTCCATCAGGCAAAGATTAGTAGATTATAGGGAGGAGTAGGGCAGAGATTATTCATTACATCTATTGATTATTATACAACTAGTACAGATCAGTGTTTACTAATGTTAATTATACAGATCATGCCTGAGCACAGCAGTAGACATGAATGCCATCCCCAGCATGGGGCCAGTACACAGAAGGGGAGGCATGGGTGTCCTGCAGCATTTTCTTCTCAACCTGCAGAATATAATCTGCAAATTAAGGCAACAATTTTATCCCCCTACTCAGTCTGCATTCTGCCCCAGGTCTGAAAAATCCCACCACATCAGTGGAGAAACCCCCTGCAAGGTGCTATTAACCATCACGAAGAAGTGGAAGGTACAGCAGATGCCCGAGGCGAGCATCACATGGGGTATGAGACGGTACCATGCCAGAAGACCAGAAACATGACCCAATATTCTTGTTTCAAAATGCCCCATACAACACACACAAACACACTAAAGCCCGCTTCAGCTCTCAGCTAGATCAAAGCAAGACAAACTTTTTGGCACAATAAAAGAGAAAGCAAGCAGACTTTATCATATGATTTCAATCACAGACAAGAGGCCTTTCAGCCCTCCAGAGATTAGCTTGAATGAGCAGCGTAGGTTTGGGGTGGAATAACTCTCCATTTCTTAGGAAGTTAATCTGTCTAAGTTTAGAGGGGGGTGGTGAGGGGGCTCTCCTCCTCAGGAGATAAGCTGCTTTTATAGTCTTGGAAATTCTTAGAGCTGCCAGGGGTATTAACAAGCCTCATACACACAGCGTGATGTTCGCTGCTTTCTGTAAGAGCAAACTTAGAGCTGCTGGCAGCCCTCTTTACAGCCATCTCCTGACAGGCAACAATTGGGTCACGCCACTGACAAACAGGTTCCCAAAGCATTACCAGATTGTTTGCATTAGTTTACAGGAGACTTCCATTTGTGGGTTGTTTTGGGGTTTTTTTTTAATAGAAAGCAAGGAAAGTTTCAGCATTTCCCTCAAGCATAACTATGCTTCTGACATGTTAATTGCTACTCAGAAAGCCTGCAATTAGCCAAGCCTAACATCATTGCTCTCCATGTCTATCACCAAAATCATCATTTCAAGCCAATTAAAGAAGCCCCTCACCCACCTGATGAATCGGGTCAGACTCTTTCAACACACAAAAACCTTTTGTGGTGGATACAATTACTTGAAGGACGATACTGGCCCTTTCACCAGTTGGAACAAGGCTCTTTCTTGAATAAAAGTTTATGGACAGAGAAGATCTGCTTCCTGCCCCCAACAGAAAGAATATAAAACTAAACTACTCTGGGACCATCGTTGAATGCTGTCCATCCCACTTTCTGACTGGCTATGCCTTACAGCTCTGTTTATGAGCAAAATCCATCAGTTTGCACTTGCATCAGAAAGGCTACTCACATTGGAACCTCCCCACGTGATTTGTGTCTTGTCATGCTCCTCATCATCATCTCTCATTTGTTGGTGACCTACTATTTTGGCCACAACCTCATGATACAATCTCCAAACCATGGGGATTAGAGACAGCAGCAACAAGCAGGTCCCTTGAGCCCACCACCTTCACATGCCTTCTCTGAACAAAAACATAAGAAGGTGCGTGTTACTGCACAATCAAATGCTTTTGCCTCCTGCAAATTTTCAGCAGTATCTCTTGACCAAGATTAAGATAATCTTCCAACTAGATAAGGGTTTTCTTAAACTGCTGTCAAAATACATGGGGATTATTTTCAGTGACATTATCACTCTGTAATTTGGTTGCTGTATCTGCCAGGGAGAAAATAAGTTTCCTGAACAAACCACCTCCATAAATTCTGTCTGCAAACTGGAAGCCACTCCATGGAGGTTAATATAAGTTTTATTTCTTCATTACTGCTGCTGATATGCAGGGCAACTGTGGAAGGGAAGTGAGGCACAAAGTCCTACTATTTATTTTGGCTCTTCCAAAATACATGTAGTGTTTTATTCTAAATTGCCTGAACAACAGCAGCCTAACAATAAACTTACATTATGGCTTTGTGCTGGTCCTTTTCAGCCATTTCTTAAAACTATTGAAGAGTATGTTAGAAAAATAAATATGTAGACTACACATATTGATTACAAGACTTGGCAAAATCCATTTGTACCCTTTCTCAGTATTTAATCATAGTAGATCACAGCATCAAAGCCCAAGTTCTGCCCGCCCCCCTTTGCCACAGGGATAGTTGTACAGGTGCATCTGAAGGTGAAAATTACTCCTAAAATGTTGGTGAAGGGGAAACAACTTTCCCTTCACCTGGACTTGTTTCCCCTTAAGAAGCATTCAGACCCAAACAGGCAAAAAACAACTTCACAGTGAAAATTCTCATAGGTGTCTCTCTATCAGGTTTCAACATATCAAAAACCGATGACAAAGAGCTCAACTTAGGTCTAGCAACATAACAATAAAAAATAAAACTTTTAAGGATTTAAGAAAACAAAACCCAAAGCGTTCCATATCAATTGCAACATAGGTTTGAAAAGCACAGATGTCTGACCGTTTTGATATAGGGAAAAGTAAGAAGGATGCCAAGGTGCAACCTTAGTCAAGGTACACACTTCCTCTCTGGAAGTGGTGGCAGTCTGACCTATGAGAAAAAATGCTTCTAAAACAAGAGACTGTTATGGTCAAGGCAAAGGAAAAATTATCCCAGTAACTACACCATTGCTCTGGAAACCCAGGTTTGGCTGCTGTCCCAACCATGACGGCTGGGAACAAGCATGGCATGGCAGGCACAAGTACAGGAGAGCAGTGGGAGGAGCGGACCTTCCCACCTGCTCTGGGTGGCACTAACAGCAACAAGCCCAAGCTTCTCTTCTTCCCCCTCGTACCACCTTCCTCTGTCAGGGATAGCCAGATACCCATCCATCACTGGGGTGGGGGTGGCAAAATTCAGCAAAAAAAGCAAACTCAACAGTTTCATGAAGAAAGACATAAAGAGTCTTTAGCTAAAAGGTGACAAAAGAATTACCACTTAACTATATTTGGTGTGAAGAAGTCTTTTTTTTTTTTTTTCCCCCTCCTCCTCTGAAGGCTTGTGAGCGGAAAGGAGAAAACCTACGGGTTAGTTAAAGGCAGCATGCTTCTGTACAAAATGCAGCTGGTAGCCCACCAGGTGTTAGCCTGGGGGTATTCCTTTCCCTGAGCCTTGCAGCTGAACCACAGGGTATGCTGTGCCAAGGATGACTTCTTCAGTTCACCGGAGAAGCCTAAGCAGAAAATACCACTGTTTAATCACGCTCTTTCCTATACATGACACACCTCCTTCCTCCTGTGACTAATCCCCTTTTCTGTTGCGGAAATATCTGGTTATGAAGACAGCGTGGGCACAGAGAGGCGGCTAACAGGCTACAGCACTTGCCACCAGTCCATAAACATGGATAGTAATGGGAAGACCAGTAAGAACAAATAACACTGTTCTTCAGCGCCAGCATGATTAAGTACCAGCTGCAAAACACAGAGCCTAACCCAATGAACGCCAACAAAATGAACGGAAGCTTTTCCAGCCAAAACCGCAGACATTATTAATATCAAAGCCTTAGCAAGGGCTTCGTTACAAACACCTGGGCTGTCTCCCCACCAGCAGTACTGCTCGCAAGCCCCACCATGACCAAGGATGGTCACAGGAGCCCAGCACGTCCTTGAGTCAAGCCATGCAGGCTCAGTTTCTGGTTCTCTAAAATCTCACTCTGCAGAGAGTCTCATCTGGACTTAAGCTAAGCAGAGCAAAGCAAAGGAGCACCCATCTGTCTGCAGGCTTGCTGCAGTCACGGAGAGCCTGGGAGTGTAACAGTTTCATGACAAATCACACCGCTTTCTAGATTTCTGTTACACACAGAGGGAAGAAGCATTTTGCAGGATTGTTTATGGGTGGGATTTTTAAGAGCACCCGAAGCCTTTTCAAGGAGGTCCCTGTGATCCCAGCTGACAGGGGCATTCATTAGTCCTCATCTGTTCATGTTCTATGTCAATCAAGTCCTAACTTATTCATGGGTGTAAGTCAAGACACTGACTTCAATGCTCATGAAAGCATATATGAACACATCACACACAATGCAACACAAAGACACAGGCTAAAGAAAGTTATACTCTAACTTGCTCTGCCTAATGAATGTGTGTATAAAAAGCTCTCTGACCAGACAGTCAGGATGATAAAAAAAGCACACTTAACACACACACAAAAAAAAAACCAAACAAAAAGCAGTCACAAAAGAAACACCACAATTTTTGCCTTTGGTTTCTTTTAGTATTGTTAAAATGTGCTTACGCTGGTCTTTAAATATTTTTCTGATCTCCAATTACTGCCTGGAGGCATCTCTCTTAAAAAGAGAGTTCTTTCCTCCCTGTCCCTAGTAATATCCTACATTAAAAAGTGGGGGGTTTTAAGCAGCCAAGACTGAATATAAGATTTAGTTCATATGTCTGGAGTTTCAAGCAATTTCTTTCTTTTCTTAATGACAGTTAAGTTCATTGTGACACAGGTGTGCTGCTGAAACAGTGATGTTTCCAGCAGTTTCCACAAAGATTCTCCTTACTAGCACGGCTGCACTGAAGCGTGCCCTGAACGAATAAACTCCTGTTGAAATGTTTGTAACCACTCACAAGGGGAACAGTGATGGGAAGGGAAGTGGTTGTTCGCAGTCCAGGTTCTAGAAGAAATGTCAACATCTGGAAGCCATCTCAGATGGAGTCCCTTCTGCCAACCCCTGCAGAAAGGCTTCTTAATAGACAATGCAGCCATCATCTTCGCAGGTGGGGGAGAAAGGACACCAGTGGAACAGTGTGGCAAAGTGTGTATTGCTGCTGCCCATCCCAAATCTGCCTTGCAGGGCTGCTAAGGAGGGCCAGGCAGTGGTTCAGCCCTCCTGCTTTACAAGGGCGTATCTTCATTTTTCCAAGAGGGCTCACTCCTGACAGTGCCATGAGTTGCAACTTCATTTTAATAAGGCAGAGGGAGGACCAGTAGCAACCTGGAATCATCAACAGGTCAAGGCATATATTAAATGCCTGGTCCAGGATGCCCAGTGGGAGTGCTATTAATGCAAAGACTTATATTAGAGCTCTGCCTGTTTCTTTGCAGACTGAGCTGATGACAGTTGAGGCTGCAGTATTTAGGTCCAAGATGCCAGCAGAGGTGTCTCCTTCATCTTTGCACTTTTTCAGGATATCACCAGGAGATCTTTCTACCATTGTAGCATTCATCTGAACATAGCTGTATAAATCCAACTGTGAAAGAATACAAAGTGTACCAGCAAAACAAATACCTTAGAATACTGCTTTCATACTTTTGGTATGAATTTAAATATGAATCTGGAAGCAACAAAACCCACCAAGATTTACTATTTCCCTCTTCCCATTTCCTTTTGGTTTTTAGGTAAAAATACTTATTGCATCTAGTCTTAATTAGACTGTAAACTCTCCTAGACAAAGATCGATCATTATGGAGAGTGCCTTGCACAATAGGAGAGGACCAATTCAGAAGTCTTCCAGATGTCACCATAACACAAACAAAACACTATGTTCATAAATGTCAATGCTTGCCCTGATATGGAGTAGCTCTTAAGGTGTAGAAGGTCATTTGTGTACGTACTTTCTTCACATATTCAGCCAGGAAAACTACACTTCCAGTAGTAAGCCCCATAAAAGCAAAGGTATTCCCTGAGAATTGCTTGAAGACTCAGGAGTGGCAAGATACACATTCATAATTTTACAGCTGTCAACTGACGTTTTCTTAGCTAATTAGGACACATACAACCAACATAAATCAAAGATACTAGAGCATACATCAAATTTTAATAAGCTTTTGGAATCAAACCATTTGGAAATGTAGCTTCCAAGTTCATATTTAATATACTATAATGTTTCCAAGAGGGAATAATATTTTCTGCTCTAATTCTATTATGTAAAAATATGCTTTCTCTGCCAGTAAAACATATGGGACAGTTTTTCTGTTGTTAATAACTGAAGTCATGCAGTACAAATTTTCACATTTAGTATTCTGAAACTAAGCCCTTTTTGGTAAAAAAACTTGGCCAAAAATAATCCTGAATAGAAGTGAAATTAATTGCTTTCCCATCATCTTCTCTAAGGGTGAATTTACATGTAGTATTTTTTTAATAGTTACTAAAATGCAACAGTCATGGGCAACAAACATTCTTAGTGTAGATCTTCCACTGAAATCAGTCAGCAACACACTGCATGAGGAGGGCTTGCAGAAAGAGGCTTTCAGGAAGATGCATGGTTATTCTCAAGCCAAACAGAACAAAGCAGTGCTCTCATACAGTTGAACCTAAATTCAAATTTCTGCTTCATCAGTCCATGAATGTCTCAGTCTCCAAACTAGTTTTCGTGTGCATGATTCTTCAAGTTGTATAAATTCCACACAAACTTTAAGGAGTCTCCTCTGAGTACACAGGTTTAAACACCATCTTAAGCTTTTGTGGAATTCACATCTAAATCAGAAGCAAGCAGTTTATAAAGACCAAGAGGAGTTCTTGATCTTTAGCATCTAGGCAGGACTGGTAGGTCTACGTGAATTGAAAAAAGCAAGCAGACCTCTTATTTATTAGGAATAAAGGTGCCTCACTTTAGGCTATAAAAAAATTCCCAACTCTTATTGCTTAATAAACCTTAACAAGTGGTTTTGTCCTAAAGAACATCTTTACAAATTTGAAAGCCAAATACACCTTTCTAGCCTTATAATGGTTTTCATAGCACATTTCCTAATACTGCAAATGCCATAATAGTGAAGAAATTACAGGAAAAACATGCCGCATAATTTCTTTGCTGTTGCCAAACTGCCTCTCACCACCCTAACTCTGAAGAGTTTACTTCAACAGCAGATAAGCTCTGAAACAAACCAACTGCTGTAGCTTTTGTCTGACAACAGAAGAGAAACAAAGAGTTCAAAGCTACTGCCAAAACCCCAAAGTATGGAAGTGAGGTAACTACCAAGTACCATCCCTGGTTTTGGCCCTCCTGACTCTGCAAGCAAAGAAATTGCATTTTATTTTACACAACACCATGCAGTTCTGGCGTGTTCAGCTTGAACCCACTTAATATGTCATGGGAGATGCAGATGCAAAGTGATGCAAAGGGGAGTCCTAACAGAAGGGATGCATCTCAAATGCCAACAAAAAGCAAGATGCAGAAGGAAAGAAAAATTAAACCCAAGAGCTGGTCAAGACAGCATATATCTCCTGTAATGCTTTTATCGTGTCAAGGCAAGCTAATGATTTTCTAAATATCTTGCTCAGCTCCATAACGTACTTTACACAGGCTTTGGAAACTGCTCAGATCTTGCTGGCGTACAGAAAAGACCTAAAAGCATCACCCTAGTCAAAGCCTTTTCCCTACAACACTGTATCCCCTAAATATTTGTTAAATCTCAACTGTGTGCCCCTCAGCAAACGCAGATAACTAATGTCTGTGGGCAGAGAGAGCAGGCACTACCCGACATCCTCCATTTTCAGGACATCTGAAATTGCCAGCATTGTTTTTATTTCTTTACCTGGAAAGTTAAGAAGTTGATGTTTTGACCCTCCCAGCTCCAACTGGACCTATCTATCTAAACCGTTATTACAGTTTGTTTATATGCTTCAAGAGCTAAACTGAAAAATGTTTCAAATGGGAATTCACCACCATCCATGCTAAGACTTGGGGACCTCCAACCACTTGCAAAGAGGTAGGCTGCTCATCAAGTGGAAGAGGGAACTGTCCATCTCTGATCCAACCATGTGACAAAACTGTGTAACAGGTTCTCCACTGTGGAGGAAAGGGGTGGGGATGTCTTCTCAGTGATTACCTACACACCCTTCTCTTCCATGAGCACTCTGACCCCAGACCAGAGGGTGGGTGCTGCCATGTTCCTGCCTCAACCCTCCTAGCAGGGACCCCTGCAACCCTCTGGCTTCCCTACCGCACAAGCGCGCACACACACACATTTAACAACAACCCAAACCACCCGATCCCACACATTTCTCCCCTGCCTCTGGACAGGCAGGACCCCCAGCAGGGTTGCTGCCCTCCAGCCCTGCTGCTCCTCTGCCACAGGCAACCTCTGCTGCAGTCACCCTCTGCTGCTGTCTCTACTGAGGATCACCACAAAGAAGTTAAAGATGAAGAGAAGCCTTCAGGCTCCCTGTCACTCCTCTCCAGGTCAAGGAGCTCCCCGCCAGCTTGTGTAACATTTATTCTATTCAAATTCAGTTTCTCGGTGTTTTTTCCTTCCATGACAGTGCTGCCCCCACTCCATGCACTCTGAAAGAAGCCAGAGCATGGTGGCCATTTATTAAAAGAGAATTGCAGCATCTTCCACACAGTTTTGCAAGACCATGCGGTTAATTTAACTCAACATGAAGGCCAACCAGTTGAGCCCTTCTACAAAAGAATCACACAAAATGTAAAATCATTTTATCACTCATTTCTTTATGCAGAATACCCTTTGGTTTGGCATCTAACCTCCCAGCTGCCGCTCCAAGAATCTGCACTGAAAAAAATAACCTTATTTCTCAGAGTTGCAAAGTTGTCACAAGTAATTATCTGCCTAGCTCAGACCTGACAACATGATGATGAAAGCTGCCAGGCTCTTAGCGTTAACAAAGCCGGACCTGACCCTCAACAAACCAACTCCCCAAGCATCCTCTGGTCCAGGCGGCATTTGAAACCTGCCATTATAAAACTTGAAACCTTGTTTAGAAAAAAAGCATCCCTGGGTTTATTGGCCTCGCACAACAGAAGCAAACAGGGCTGCAACAACCCTAGAGCCCCCTGGCTCGCATTCGCTTGCCCTACGCTCCTTCAAAAGCAAGGAACTGCTGTAAAGAAAATATAAAAGGAAAAACAGGACAGAACATATTCATGATTTTGTGAACAACTTAAGAAACAAACAACTTTGTTAAAGAACGGGTGGAGAAAGATTCATCTTCGGACCTTCCCCTCTTAAAACAATCCACAGAAATCTGTCTGCTGAAAGGGAATATGAATGGGAAAAAATCCAGCTTATGAGCCAAGGATTGAATCGCAAATGCCTGGGGATTTTTGTCAGTTGGCCAAATAGGGCGCTCTGGCTTGTTTTCATTCTTCCTGTTTCCAATTACCTGCGATCAAAACATTTTATATCGGTACGGGACAAACCTCAGCACATCAGGGAACACTGGGGGTTGACAGCAGCAGCAGGTGAGTGAGTGTATACTCTCCTCTGGGATGACAGGAAATCTGCCTTGATATTTTAATCCACGAAGTTCATTTAAGCACCAGAAGCAGGGCAAAAGCTATTTGAACGGTGTGTCCTCAAGCTAAAGCATTGCTCTGGCCACCACAGAGAGGTCCCAGCACAACTGACTCTTGTCTCAAGCACCTTTCCATCTTTTTCCCAGGTCATTTTAGAAAAAGCTGTAGGTGTGTTGGCTTGTCCGCACAGGGCCAAGCCTGCGGGCCCCTGTGCCCTGGCTCGCTGCAACATGCTGAAGTGAGCCCCACTCTGCAGTAGCAGGTGCTGCCTGGGGGTCTGCCCTGGGGCCCGGGCGAAGGCTTTCACCGAGGGAGCCCCTGCCAGGGTTGTGAGCCATCAGCCTTCCTCAGGGACTTGATAAATAAAGGAAAAACAGACGAAAGAAGGAAAAAGCAGCTGTTTGGAAATGAACTGTAAAAACATCTGTAGTGCACCACTGACCGCCTCTGGCTGCGGTCATGGAGGGTTTTAAAGGGCCACGGTGTTGCAGCAGAGGACTAAGACTTTGGAGCCGCCCTAACTAGATGCACACTGGCACCAAACAGCATCCTAAAGCAAAACAAATAAAGAAAAACAGAGGAAAACTGAGTTGTGCCACCACAGCGAGTCCTCTGTTTTGGGGGTCATGCAAAACACTGAAAGAGGAATTAAACTGTAAATGCGGAAAAGTGCTTAATAACACTGTACCCAACCTCCGACAGCCCCTCACAGGTGATGCTTTTTTTGGTGAGTGGCATCGAGGAGAGGTTTAAAGAGGGCTTTGCAACATTTTAATTTACTGCTGGAAGGCTGGCGGCTGCCCTACTGGAAGTGGTTAGTTCACACACAGATGAACTCCGTCGCTGCCTGCACTTGACTAGCTGACAACATACCAAAGAAACATTAAAATCAATCTATTTGGCTTCAGTGCATATCATTCCAACACAATTTTATGCATTTGCTTCAGACTTAGCGGGAGGGGGGGGGGAAAAAGAGAAGGTTCAAGGGTCTAAGTAGCTCAATTTATTTTTCAGTAACTAAGTTACCAGAGACTTGTAGGGAGATTGTATTTATTTTCTGAAGGAGGATCCAAGTTGGCAGAGAGGTCCTTGGAAGTACATATTTCTTCACGTTCTCTTGATCTCAGTGTGTGGAGATTCACTTAACAGCTGTTTTATGTGCAAATGTTTTTTCAGGCATGTCCTCCCCAACCATAAACAGATTTTTAAAGGAAACCGTCTTAAAAGAAGTTAAGAGAACACAAATCTCTGAGCCTCTTCTCACCCAGACCTGGAGATGAGATGTGAGCAAAGCCTGGAGGGTCTTCATACCACAGAAGGCTGGGGTGGGCTTGTTTTTTTTTGTTTTGTTTTTTTTTTTTCTTTTTCTTAATGTATCAATACTGTAGTGGTCCTTCCAACAGAAAAAACAATGCTCTACAGCTGTACTTCATTCCTCTTTTTTTTTTACACATACACGCATTCATACACAGTCATTTGTGCAATATCTATATTAGGTCTAACTACATTTAATCTGAAAATAACAAAACAACAAGGGTTTTTGGCAAAGCAGAAAGCAAGAGAGACAGTCATCTTACATGAGCTGCAGTGAAATCATGTAACCATTTGGCTTCAACACAAACTAAGCATATCCTTAGGTGTGCATACGTGTATGCATACAGGCAGGGATGGGGAATTCTGGAGGGGGAGAGACCATCACTTCCTACGATTTTCTGGGGCACAGACTTAATAGAGAACACCTGGGGTTACTGGTTATGAACCCATCTCAGAACTAAGGTTGTACAAAAAACACTTAAATGTTCTACATCGTACTATTAAATCATCGTACTATTAAATCATTTATGTTAACTTATTCAGTTTCATTAGAACAAGAGAGGACCTATAGGCTGGGCTTCAAAAAAAAAATTGCCTCTAATGCTAAACTGTCAAGAATTCCAGCAAGAAATAAAACATGCATAACTGTTATGAAGCACCAAAAGGGAAAAAAAAGCAAACAACAAAATAAAAACAGAGGAAGAAGGAAAGACAAGCTATACTTTGAAGGGAGTAACAGCCAGCACCAGAAGCAGCACCTCTGAGGCCACCTGGAGAGCCAGGACAGCAGATCCTAGCTCTGAGAGGGGAGTCCCACACCCAACATCCTTTGGTGGCAAAGACCTCTAAACTGTCTCTGCCTTTCTGCTTCCAGAATGACATTCTAGACATCTCCTCATCCCCAATGGCTGTTGTTGGCCCCTCATTGTGCTGAGTGAAGTGTCTGTGGAGCCAAGCTCCAGGTCAGATCTGCAAAATGATCTAGTTAATAAAACAGAGGGAAAGGGCTTGAAAATCAGTATTAATGCTGATGCTGTGGTTTGCTAGTACGGTGAATCCAGCTTTTAAGCTTCTACTACCAAATAAAAAAAAAATGTGATAAAGAACCAAGATACAGTAAAAATTTCCTCTGGTGGTTTAAGCTTGCTCCACTCTTTACTACCTATTCGACTTTGTAGTGGCAGGCTCCTGGCCAAGTCATCTGTCAGTCTGTGCCTCCCACAGGCAACATAAAGCCAACATAAAAGCACTGAGGTAGCATTAAATCCTATGTCATCTGTTCACAGCTGATCCAGATCACATCCGTACTGCAGAGTGATCCAGTTCGAGGCAGGGACCTGGGGCCGGACCACGGATCCACAGCTGAGTCATTGCCTCACATGAATGAGTAGACAGGACAGTTGACAAAGCACTGATGAAATCTGCTTCCTGCATTTTACAGTGCCATTACCTCTTCTGTCCTGAGCTGTCAGCCAGTAATTAGGATCTTGCAGGTTGTTTCCATTAGGAGATGAAATCAGAGCCAGGTATAGAGCTGGCGAAAAAAGAGGCTTTCCAGTTGTCAGGAAACTTTCATTTCTTTTGAATATGGTTTTGGACTAAATGGGATGTACTTTTTCTGCATCTGGGGACCATGGTTAAGATCCTCCAGTTATACCTACACTGGAATCGGAGACCAAAACTCCCAGTACCTCCCACCACAGGGGAGGGCTGCCACATGCAACATGTTTCTCCTGGACTCTGGATTCACCAGCAGCTCAGTAACCCAAGATATTTCAAGTGAAACAATCTAGATTAAGCTACCACCATTTCCTCCTTGCTCTTGACATGTATTTCCTCAAGCTAACACACCTGATTTACAGAGGATTTATCCATATGTAAAGTCCTACTCCCCCAAATACAGCAGAGGGCTCTGCCAAGTTCTCCAAAATGCCCTTCGCATCACCCAAACTGCAAACCAAACCTAGGTATCACCTATGTTCTGAACACACAGAAGTAATAAATGATCACAATAAAATTCAATACCTTAGATATATTGTCAGGAACACCCAAGAGAAGTGCATGGAAGAGGCAAATGCTGCCTCTTGGAAACCCACTGGCCCAGAGAGTAAAGAGAAAGGAAGTGGTCTTGGCCGCAGATACCTCCCCAGGTGAACCAGGGAGGGTGAGGGTGATTCATATCACACTCGCTTTTCCTGAAAGTTGCTATGAAAACTGTCTTTCAGAATTTTAACTTATGCAGAAAAAAAAGGTCTTAAACTAATGGTCTTTATTTAGTTTGAAGTGCTTCCCCCCACCCACTGCTTCGTTCTCAGAGTTACTAATCCTACATGAATTCAACCAACCAAAAGATATTACTCCTTTTGTCAGTCTCCACTTGCCAGTTGTCTTATGCATAGCACCAGCATCATGGACATTTTCTCAGGCTTCTGGAGAGGGATGTTTCTTTCTCCTGTTTAGGTCTAATAGTTTTCTAATACAAACACTTTCTAATTCAAAATTCCCTTTTTATTATGCCATATTCAGCCAACTTTTAACCCCTTCACCAACATCCCCACCAATGTATTCACTTGTTTGCAGACAAGAACATAGAAGGAGGCACAAATACAGTTAAACAAATTTATTTTACAAGAACAAGTATCTGTGAGGTTTTTTTCATTTGCCCAACTCCATGTCCTTCTATTTAATTGTTGTCAGTATAATTAAAAGGCACTCCTATTACTAATAGCTAGCATCAACATGATTCACATTTTCCAAGACAAATATTTAGAATCCAGGTCCCAGTAACACAAGTATTACTATCTGTCTCTCATGTAGGTAGATTCCCAATTATCTGCATGCTTGTCCCCCCTAAAAACCCCACAAAACAAGTAAATTCTTGCAGGATCCAAAAAACACACAAAACCACAGCATCGTCCCCAAAACACAACGCACAGCGCATGGACCGGGGCCAGTCAAAACAGCCCTCTTGCAGGACTGCCACTCGGCAAAGATGGCAGGACAGCACAGTGCGGGTGGGGGCTCAGCTACTCAGCTCTCATGTCTGCTCCCTATCCATGGGTCAGTGATGTCCGTGGGTACCATTACAGTTTGTGCTGGCACTCACTTTCTGAGTCATTTCAGGACTAAGTCAGTTGTAAGATCTCCCTCCGGCCTTGAACCAGAACTTGGCATGAAAAAACCCTGAACTAAGACTGGATACTTTTATTCAAAACAAAACCTTGAAACAGCTGTTTGCACTTTTTTTTTTTCCTAATTGTAGGTATGTCCAAACCAAACAATCTTGCCTCAAAAGGTTACCGCTTGTGTGTGTTCTCATTACATAAATACCATATTAATAGTAGGTTTACTCTTTTTATAGGTCTATAGTCTACAACTTGGGTATACACTCAAGAACCTTTAACGAACAGGTCTAGAACTGAAGTGGAGGTCACTGGTACCTATAACATATTTCTCATCACCATAACACACATCATCTGGTGCAAAATCTGTCCAGAGGACCAACAGGAAGGGATCGCCACAGTGCAGCTGATGCCCTTGTACATCAATACTGCACTTCACCTGATTCCCAAATTGAGAAGTTTTATCATGTCTCGTAATACACTTATATTTGTTTTCACATATTCAAAATCCTTGAGTCAGCCACTAAACTAAGACCAACTCCTTTTAGTATTAAATTAGATATATAATAGTATCTTTCTAGGCTTCTGCAAGAAAACTCAGAAGTAAAAAACAAAACCCAAAAGCAAAGAACAAAAATATTAAACATCTTATTCTTTTCAGCCAAGACAACAACCTAAGGAGTCTGATCTTTGTTGTGCATTTCTGCTCTAGAAATACACACAAAAGAAAAGCTGGCAATCCCACTCCCTGCAATTTTCATGTGGGAAAAGGCTGATGAGGGCAAAAATCACATAAAGCTGTGGCTGTGTGCCCATGGCAGTCTGCTCACAAGTTCCTATCCTGACTCGGGCTGCTCTAAGGCAATGCCTGAGTGAAGCCTCTCAGGAAAGACCAAGAACAGGAGAGTGAAGGGACAATTTCCAACAAAGTGTCCTGGCGCTCCTCTATCACAAGCTTAAAAGCTGAAGGTTCTGCATCCATTTCAATTGCTTAATGAAAATAAACAGTCACCAAAGGCGGCTGCAGGGCTGAGGCTCATTCATTGGTCTGCGACGTGACACTGAGCAAGTCATGCTTATTTACTCACATGCCTCAGCTTAGCCCTGTGCAGAGCGAACAGCCACTTCTCGGGCCTTCTTGGTCTCTGGTAATCTGTAAAGTGCTTTGGAGAGAAGGTACAGCCAAAAACGATTAATCACGTCTGTCAAGCACTGAAATGGTTCATCATCAAACAGGTAAGACACAAGAGCTAAACCCTTCCCTCATGTGCACGATGAATTCACTGAGGACACAAGTAAACATCCTTTTAGGTGTAATTTCAGAGCCTACGCTAGGTTGAAAAACGTCTTTTTTTTTCACCTGGTGGTTATCTCTGTTCTTCAGCTTTTAAAAGTATGAACTCTGCAGTCATGAAGCCAAGGAAAAGGTAGCATTTCCCCATGGGTTTCCACTGTTGTACTGCTAACCAGACAATGTCAGATTCATGAGATCATAGAAACAGCTTTAACGGACCAAACTGAAGACTGAGGCAGCCCAGCATCTTGTCTCCAAGGGTGGCCAGTAAGAAATGTTTCAGGACAAACACAAGACAAGAGATGACACAGAAGGACCTGTACCCTGGCACACAGTTTTCCAGCCATCAGAAGCTTAGCAGCTTCCTGGGAAATGAGGATCATCACATTTATCAGTTACCAACAGATCTATTACCTCCATCCTTTTTCAAATCATTCATACCTCTGGCCTCCACAACATCCTTTAGCAATGGCTTCCATAATAAAACACTGATGCACTACAAAAGGAGTCTCTTGGGGGATGGGGGAAGAAATCGCACTTATAGGACAAACCGAACAGGGACTGCTAATAAGATACATGCAGCCCGCAGATAGACTGTAAGCTAACCAAAAGTTGGTAAAACAATGAATGCATAAGAACAAAATTAATGACAAAACCACATGTTCTGAGATAAAATCTGAGAAAGACAGCAAAGGAATTTTTTAAGTACTGTGCAAGAAAAAGTTACAAAAAAGCAAGATCAACACTGTGAAAGAAATACTAACGCATGACTATGAAAAGAACTGATTTTTCAATTATTTGTAACGGGAAGCAAAAAATTTGCTCCAAAGTATATCGACCTGGTTATTTTCTTTGCACTCTATAAGCTAACCTTTGAGAGATGTTACTTTTTCACCCTGGTGTTTTTCACAGTGCATAAAATGCACATTTTCTGCATAATTTGTCTGGAGTAAACAATTTAATCTATGATCACTCTGTATCTTTTGGCTGGTTCTCTTATTATAATTCTACTCTTGCAAAAAAAAAAAAGAAGAGAACAACTGTTAAGCAGAGATCCACTAACAAGAATGGATTCAAGAGACCAACTACATACCTCCAGCTGGTAAACTGAGCTCATAGCAAGAAAAGCCCTCCAAAATGAAGTAAAAGAAAAATGAGATTTTCCATATTTAAAAAATTTTCTCCAAGAAAAAATGGCTGGGGGCTCTTAAAAAAAGGAAAGAAACTTTTACAAATATCCACCACATATGCCAGTAAAAGGATGGAAAAAAGAATCTTTCCTAATGGAAAAGACACTCTAATTTTTTTTCATTTTCTTCCCCTTCCCTTTTTCATTTCCATTTCAATAGAAAAATGAATAATGTCCTTAAAAAGCCCAAACCGTAACACTTTAGGTCTTTTGTTAAAAAAAGCTAAAATGTTAATTTTATAAAAAATTGACCAACAATAATGCTGAAAACCAGCAATGCAGCTCATGACAAGTCATCCTTATGCAACACCAAAATCAGTATTTATCAGAACTAATCAGAAAGACACCTCTTGCCTCTGAAGGTGAGAAGTAGGAGGGTTACTTTCAAGACAAATTGCATCATCTCACTGGTGGTAGCTACTGCCAGCTCGGACCCCAAAACCACTACAAACTGGTGGCTCCCAGCACTTGCAGAAGAAGAGGCAAGGAAAGGCCCTGCTCAGCCCTCCACCTCCATCAGGTACGCTGCAGAATGGTTTGAAATAACTTAATACTTGTGGCAGAGATGCTTAGGCTGGTGCTGGGAAGTGGAGGGGACCAAGCTGGCACCCAACTCATCCCTCAAGGAGGACTGGCCAAGGAGAGGACAAAATACAACATGCAGCAGGAACTCTGGCACCCAGAACCCAAAAGCCTTTACCCCTTCTTGCAGGTGCGGTTGAGACTTAGGTCAGAGCACCATGAAAGTCAACATGAGCAAAATTACAACAACTTGCTTTGCAAACTTGTCTGCTCCTGCAAAACATTGCTCGTAGGGTAATTCATCATCTCTCAGCTCTTAAGAACGCTCTTTCAATTTCTTTAACATCACCATTTACCATCGCTTCCACAAAAAGCATTGCATTTCTGCAATGCTGTCTCAGCCACTGCCAGAAGCACAGCAGCAACCTCACATGCAGCCTTGAAACCCAACCTGCTCACACAACATGCTGGTAAGCCACCTGACTTGCCCCTATGCTCACTTACTCACCCACCCAGGGATCCGTGCAGAAATGTTCTTGCCTCCCACTCACCAACTCCCTCATTTTACCAGCCCCATGTGTCTCTTCCCTCCATCCTTCACCAATGTGGGCACTTGTCCCCAGCCTCTGGCCACTTTTTCCATTCCAGCCTGGCTTACCACTGGTCTCTTCTCGCTGCCATTGGCCACATTCCTCACTGCCACGTATTTCAGAGTAGCCCATAAGCATCCACATTCACCCTGGCATCCACCGTCTCTCACCCACAAGGGTCAGCAGTTCATCAGTGCAAACCACAGGGTGTACGAAGCCAGCCTAGAGAGCACATCATGAATGCCAGCTGGACTGCGGTGAAGGTGGCTGCCTTCTTCGGAGTGAAGAACAGGAAGCCCCAGAAATGAAGCCCTAAGAATAAAACCTCAATGTCTACGTAATCAGCAAAGAGGAGACTAAAATGGTAAAACCCAAGAGAGTAAGGGTGCAACGTGGCGCACAGCCTCCCACACTCATCCACAAAAATGTGACCATCTCAGAATTACTTGATCAAATTACGAGTCATTGCATAGTTGAACAGACAATGTTCCTCCACTGGGGCATGGACTGTCTTCAATTGCTGCAGATAGTCCATAGCAAAGAAACTCAGAGCTGAGACAAACATCAGCTTTACTGTAAGAAATGGGGACACTTTTATTTCTGATTTCCTTGGGCAACTTTTGTCCATTGCCCACCCCACCCGGTCTCAGTGATTTCAAAGTGTGGATATCAAAATGACTAGTCATAGAAGAAAGGTGAGAAAGTCTATCTAGCAGATATAGGAAGAATATGCTCCTCACCTACAGGAAGTCCATAAGCTACCCTGCAGAATATACCACCAAATGCAAAGCCATCCCTATGACCTCTGAAGATGTGCACAGCAAACAGTGTGGGCAGGAAATGGCAGGTTACCTTTACCTTAGTGACTCCTTAGTGTCACGCACCCCACGTGAACCCTTGACATCCTCCCAAAGTATAAGGGAGAAGGTTCTTTTCTGTTCGTGCTTGGGCTTTGCACTGAAATAGAGATTTGTCCACTCTCCTCCTGTTTGTTTGACCAGCCTGAGTCCCTACACCCATGCTCTCCAGAAAGTTGATTCTGTATATTCTGGTGAGATCAGCCATCAATACAGGTCCATCATTTCACAACAGAACTGATGCATCTGCTCTCCACTGAGCTTAAAATATCCCTTCCTGATCAGACATTCAAATTCTAAACCTGAACATCACCAATGCCTCATTTTTTGTTTCAGTTTCACCAACCTAAAAATGATTTCCATGTACACATGCCTCCTAGGGACATGGAAGCATGAACAGGTACAAAAGACTACTCTGCATATACACAAATAAACTTTGTCCAATCCTTACTTGTCCTTAAAGAGAAAAAAAAAACATGCAGATCTCCAAAGGTGATAAAATACTGTAAAATGCATGTTCCTGCATAATTGATACATAACACACTGTATTTCAGATAATTTGTTTACTGTGGGTAGCCGCATATTTATCTGTTAATCTCTGTGCATTTCGTTACTCTGTCCTCCACCCCTTTTGTTAGCCTATCATCCCATCAAGTCCTTTTAGCTGTCAAAGGCAGAGCTGCCTTCGCTGTTATGTATTGGTACAACGCCCAGCACAGATTTCTCATCACGAACTCCAAGCCCCGCTGTAAAAGAAATAGCAATTAAACCCATGAATAAATAGATAAATTTCTGAAGAGAATGTACAATTTACATAGTGACACAAATTCACAAAAATGCTGCTTTCGTGTCGGTCAGCACTGCAAACACCAACTCCCTTGAGAACCTCCATATTTTATAGGGCTTTTTATGGTGCGCTGGGACCGAAGTGAGAAGATGACAGCCTAAAGCCAGCTCTTAATCAAATGCAGCTTTACCTATGGAGCACAGACCGATGATTAGTGAGTTACATTAGAAGACAGCTGGGGAACCAAAAATGAGCCCTGGTGCTAACTAAACCCCAGCTCACCTGAATTTAAAACAAAATTCTTGAAGAAAAGACTCTTCAGTTAGCCATCTTTTTTTATTACCGGTATGTGGGACACTCCCTGCTACAAATTCCTGCTTCTCTGGGTGGAGACTGATCGCTTCTGAGCCATTTCTTCACTGAGTCTGAACCACCCACATCTACCAGGAAAATTTATTGTGATGAATAGACCTATTAATACCAGCTTCACCCCACCCTATACTGCTTCAGAGTATGGAAACTCGATGGATGTATCTGGTTTTGGTTAATATGCCATGACTCTCAAGTTTTACAATGGGAAGGCAGAGGAAACACATTATGTATTTTATTGTAGTATTTTGGCACATTCTCCATAAAATGGAAAATTCAACCTATCAGGGATCCAATTTGCAGTCTTTGCTTACCAAACCTAACATCCTTCTTTGCCTTTTTTCATAAAAATTATTTTCTCTTTCATTCCTCACCTCCCTGCCAGAAGGAGCCAAGAGCAAGCTTTAGGTCCTCCCAAGCAAAGGTAGAAAACACATCCAAAAGGGCAAGGAGGGGACAACAGCATGCAAGGTGTTACATGAGAAAATCTTTCAGAAGCAGTTCTGAATGTGGCACAGACTTGCTCTCACCTTGCCTTTAAAAGCCTGGCCACTGCTAACACCTATTGACTTCAGAAATTAAATGCTGATTTAAAAATCGAGGTTACTGCAACCTGAGAAAAACTGTACACAGGTGTCACTCAGAGGAAGACACCCACACAAAGGCAGTGGCTTAGACTGTTGCAAGCTATCCTGCAATTACAGAACTTGAATTATGGAGCAATGAAAATAAAAGTAAACGAGACAGGACAACTGTGGTAACAACAGAGCCAAGTCCAGGCAGCAGGAAGGGGGAGATACTGAACTGCTTTGGTTATAAGGCTAAGGGTAGGCCCACTAAACCTAAGAGGAAAGAAAGAAAATGCAACAGGTTTTCAAACCATATACACTTTGTTTAAAGACCAGCTCCTTGGGAAAACCAAAGAGTGAACTTCCTCCTCCATGGATCAGCTGATGGTGCTACAAGACAGGAGTCCAACACCACTTCCAGCAGCACTTCACCAACATGGCTTCTGGACAGGGATGCCCAAAATACAGGGCCTCTGATAGGGGTGGGCTTGGTACAGAAATCCTCTCATCATAGTTCCTTGTCTGCCTCCAAGCTGCTAGAAAAACAAAAATCATACTTTTCTACATTTCCTGGCACTGCAGGGGATGTCTGAAGGCCACCTCCTCAGGACACAGGGATTCCTGGCAACACATTCCAGAACAGCTTCATTTTCACCATTACTAGTGTGACTGGGTCCCACCTCTCCTGCCCAGTGAAGCAACTTCCTAACTTCTTCAGCAACTCTTGCTCCTTCAGGTAGGAATCAGTGAACACCAAATGCAGGGAAGGTCAGAAGGAGCGACCAGTGCTCCATCGTACATTTCAGAGCCACAGACACTGGCCAGGACCCCAGCTAGGGGGAGAAGCAGCATTGCAGTGACTCCACTTTCTCTAGCTCATCTGATAGTGTCATTAGCACAACTGGCTCCCAGCCACTGAAGTGAGAAAAAGAGCAACTGGATGCTTGTGAGGAATGATCAAATGAAGATTTAACATCTGCATAAACAGAACAAAACATCTGGCAGGACAATTGTGGTCCCGCCACACGTACCAATGCCACCAGCAAGAGCCCTAGTGCTGTTCAGCATCACTGCAGTGGGGAGAAGCCTCAAGCTCAGGCTGGTTCCAAAGCAGACCCTGTAAACAGTTTTGGGCCGCTTCTTGGCAGAGCTCTTCAATTTATTTTAGATCGCCGGCACTCGCCAGAGGGAACTATTGGGAGGCCCATAAAAACCGAGCTTCCTCTCCTAGTGTCAACTGATGAAGTAGTCTTTGCTTCCTGACCTCAGTCATTGTACAGTGCTACCGCCTGCTGTTACAGAAAGTTGCTGTGTGACAGTAAGCAAGCTGACACCTAATTGTTAAATTTGACCAAGTGTTTTAATTAAGGGAAGAGTGTCTTTAAAATAAACTCTTAGAAGGCTTTGGCCCATGTTCAGGAAAGCACTTAAGTACAAGCCTTAGACTATCCCTATTCAGGAAAGCACGTGCTTAAGTGCTTTCCTGAATGCAGATATATTCCTGTCCTGGGGCCTTAAAAGTACACTAAACAATAAAATTTATCACAATTTGACTTTGCTATTTTCTTGAAATATTTATTTAGCTGCTCCTCTATTAAGAGTAGAGTCATTTAAATTTTGTATCTATTTAACAACCCTTACTGCTTGCTGATTGCATTCCAAGAGTCAAACAATCTGTTAATGCTGTTTCAGTTAAACTCTAGTTTTTACCCCCATTACCATGAACTGTCTGATTTTCTTGAAAAATATCCCAATTAAACCAGTTATCCTGATACAGGGTACCTACTGTTTGAACAATGACTTTCAGTTATTGCTTCTACAATCATTAATGCACGTGTTATTATACCAGCATAGATGTCACAAGTCGGACCAAACAGCCAAATTTCAACAAAAACAGATCCTTCCCCCCCAGCCAATACATAGTACCTGTGTTTTACATCTCTCACAAGCTACCTCCAACACCTTCTTGCTGCAAATTTTTAGATTTTCCTAAGAGAAGGCTGACAATATCGAGTAGATGGGGAAGAGAGCATGAACACAGCATACACACCTTCATGTGAAAAACCGGGGGAAGAGCTGGGGTGTGATTTGTCCTACTTAACCACTGCTCCTGCAGCTCCTGAAATGGGAACCTGAAACTTGGGAAATGAGGCCAGAAGTGTCAAATTTATCAGTACTGCCTGAGCGCAATGAAGTGGGAGGTGGTCATGGTTCCTCCCATGTTTGTTTGGCCCACAGTTATACCATATTAGTCCCATGTTTCATGACTTACATCAACGGTCTGAGCCCTTTTTTGCTGCAGTCCTGTGAAGCATCAGATATTGACCCCAGATAGAGAAAGAGCTTCAGCACCTCTTGTGGGCTAAGAGTCTGCTGGGATCCAATTACTGAGTTACTGACAATCTCTCACACAAAGAGAACACCTGCAAAGGCTCAGACGAGCGAGGAAATCTTCCTCAAATCAAAGTAACAGGGAGAGTTTGTGTATTAGGAATTTTCTCTTCCCTCTGTAACACTGAGGACAGTCCATGTCCCACCTGGGAACATCACTCAGCAGCTGCTCCACTGCTGTGAGGACCCAAGACATCAGCGACACTTGATCTCTCCTGCTTGGGGAACATCTCCCCCGGTAGCTTACAGCTGTAGATGCTGGTCTTTACTACTTTGTTCTTCACTTTTTTCCAGGGCAGCTGGCAGGAGTTCTGTGACTTGTGAGCCATGGGGGAAAACTGGGAAGGATTTTTGTGGTGCATCCTGGACAAAATTCCTATAACTTCATCACCTGCAATGGCTCTGAGGGTCCCTTGCTAGTCCCAATATCAATTTACCTTTCTTCTTCAGATTTGGGCTTTTTGCATGCACCACCACTGCTACTGAAAGTACCAACTGTTGTATCTTAGTTTACTACCTCTGCACTCCAAGCACACACAGAAATGCCAAAGCCATGGAAAAACAGAACATTTAAGTGTATTCACATAATCTGCACAATACCCAAAAAATGTTTTCAAAATCTGGAAAAAAATCTGCAAGATGAATTGTCCTCTGGCTACATAGAAAAGCAGGTAAAAATATAGGTGTCCCAACTGTGACCAGCAGGTACATAATTAAGGAAACACCACATGATGACAGGCACTTAATTTGTTCGGGTGGCAAGGTTAACAAAATAAGCTCAGGGAATGAACGCAGCACAAGTAGAATGACTTCAAAATGAAGAAAAAGCCGGTCAAGATGAATCACGCGTCTCAGTCAAATAAAGGAAAGTCTGCTTGCTTTAAACTCGACAGTAATTGGTTTCCCCTCACCTTCCAAAAATGTATTTAAAAAGGAAAACAGTGTTTATGGCGCAAGCTAAACCACAACCATTTTATTCATCTGCTGTTTCAGTTTTTCCTTAAAGCTTGCATTTACAGACAACCCAGAGCAGCCTACTCTCAGCAGCCTTTTAACACACATTGCATTTACCAAGAAAGAATAAAGAACATTACGATCAGGTTTCCTAGGAGAGGACATCACAAGAAAAGCAGAACAGCATCATTTCCTCAGACTTCCCTCTCGGGCACTGCCAGGCAGAGCCAGCTCAGCCCTTGCTACAGC
This sequence comes from Athene cunicularia, assembly GCF_003259725.1. NCBI lineage: Eukaryota > Metazoa > Chordata > Aves > Strigiformes > Strigidae > Athene > Athene cunicularia. The sequence continues at coordinate 60,801,833 of NW_020799095.1, forward strand.
AGCTGCATGGGGAGCTTCACAGGACACCACCCAAGGATGCCCATGGGATCTCACGGTCAAAAAGGCTTTTAGGATAGAGACTGTGCCTGTCTTCTCAGCTCAACTGATTGATCCAGTTAAGATGGTAAATCTCTTGCCCTTGTGAGCAAGACCTCTTCCATGCAGCTCTGCTCTCACAGCAATGAGGCGCCATTACTAGTGTTTAATCAGGTCTGAATCATGCAAACTAGGAAAGATGGAATAAGAGGTAAAATAATCCAAAGCTGCATCAGCAAGAGCTGCGGTTTCATCCAGCTGAAAATACTATTTTTAGAAAACTGGAATCTCTTAGGCACCATCCCTCAGATTCACTTGTCTGCACAGGCAAGAGCAAGGACCTGCACACATACCCCTCTTGCTGGTCCAGTTCATTCCTCCTGCCCGCAGCATCTCTCCTCGACTCTGTGCCCATGAAGTAAGGTGTGTGTAGCCAGCCCAAGTGCTGGACACGAACCATCTGTGACCAACGGCAGCATTTGCTTCAACACTGATAGGGTCTTTCAAATTTTGCTTGTGATTGTATGCAACATTTTAAGATTTTATTTTTCAGGGGTTTTCTCCTGTTGTGCTTTACATTAACTTCAGCCTCAGCTAACCAAGGCAGCTTTCACAGCCCATCTGCCTCAGACTCCGACTTCTTTTCTCCTTGAGTACAGCTTGGGTTTATTCGACCAGAAAAAGCAGAACTAGCAATGTGTGCCCTTCATGCCACACATAGCAGCAGGCAAATACCCTGCAACCCAACCAAGGAGACAGTTTGAATTGCTGGATAATTGACTTAAAACCTTGAACTAAAATCCGGGTTAGCAGATTGCATGTGATTCTGCTGAGGATTCCCTTCTTCCTCTACCTTGCTTCTTTGCATCCCAGTTAGCCAGAATACACCCACGTGCTCGGCCTGCTGCAGAGGACAAGGTAAAACCAATGGATAACTCTGATACGGCGGATCCAACACTGAGCACGTGGCAAGTAGCGATAAGACAGCAATAAGGCGAATCCCACCCAGCAGACTGTGGCAGAGCAATGACTAGATATTTTTCAGATTCAGGAACAAGTTCTTGTCTGCATTCATTTCTGAAGTGACTTTTCCCACGTTATCTTTAGGAACTGATGCCGACCTCAGGTAACTTCCCACAGGCAAGCGGGTGGTGGGGAAAGAAAACAAATGACGTGGAGACAAGCCATGAATCCCAGGAAGCAGAGCGAGCATCTCCTTCCAGGCCACTACAACCTGGGCTTAGTACACAATCCCTAATGCCAGCTTTGGTTTTGTTTTTACTTGCTAAGGGCAGGTTTTGCTGCCAAATAGCATCAGTGAAATCTCAGGGACTCTTTGGAGACTACAGCCTTTTCTCTGGATAACTGCTGCCTCTGAATCTAGCACAAAGCTGTACTTTCAGCTGGAGAAACACATTAGAAAGCCACTGCTTGATATCAAAGCCTTCAAAGATACTTAATATTCTTCTGTAGAATTTTAGAAAAGTTTGCTAATTTAAAAATAATGTGTTTATTTAACCATGATATCTATCTCTCTTTTTAATTGCTGAGAGGATCTGTAGTACAAATTCAAGTTTTCTTCCATCTTAAACTGGTACAGTCCAAAGCCAAGAATACATATGTTGCTAGCTGGAAAATAAAGCGCCCTTGATTCCTAACTTTATTTTGGACAGTCCCCTCCAAGTTATTAAAAGCCAAATTCAGTAGTGAGAAAATATATATAGCTTCAGCTGTTTTGTGTGGGTTTAAAGTAGTATTTGCTTTATGAGTAAGAGATTCAATAATGCATATATTTACATAAAAATAGTTTTGACATTTAAGTTAACTTCTTGCCAAGCTGGTGCAAAAATGGAAATGTAAAAAGCATAAGTACAGAAATAAGCTCCTATGCTGTAAGTCTGCTATTTACAGGTAATTTTTTTTTTCTTGGCAATAAGACCTGAACAGTATGTTTTATAGCCCTAAACCTAGCCACTCTGAGTCAATTTAGTGTTTATGGAAAATGCCAGACTGACAGTTCAAGATGTAAACTCTCCATATTAGCGTGTAGTTGAGCTGGGGTAGCAGCAAGGAGAGTTTCCAGAACCTGGGCCACTGATGGACCCAGGTCGCATTCTGCAGACACGACAAAATTCACGGTAGCACAGTCCGGCACACAGCGATGTGAACACCCAATTATTTCTCAAGCCCCAAGAGGCTTCTGAAGAGAGTGGCACCACCATGTGCTGTGGGAGAGCGTGCAGTCAAGCACCTAGCACAATTCAAATCCCCAGATGGCTATGAAACGTCCAAAATTTTCAAACCGAACCTGTTTAAAAGACCGAGTCTATCTCATAGATTTTAATATTACAAAGCAGACATAGATTTGCAGCAGAAGATAACCTGCTACTCTCAGGGCTTCTAGGTCCCTGCGACAGGACAAGCAGTGGAGAGCCAGGAGCTCAAAGACAACCTGCCTTGCAACTGCAGAGCCCAAAGCAAACAGCAGAGGAGCCACGACATCTGTCTCAGCTTCACAACCTCCCAGCAACACACATGCATTCAAGTTGGCCAAGGACCAGGCAAACTGTCTTGCAAAAAACCTTCACAGATACCATCAAGATCTGTCAGAAGTGAACCATCACGTGGAGCATGGAGGCCTTGCTACCTCCACCATTCTCAACACACAACACACATACATACAAGTATGTTGTACTGAAGGATTCCCTAACAACAACTCATCTGATCAATCATACATGGTGATAAATATTCTGTCTCATCTATTCTCTGCTACTTTCCACCTGAACTATCTAGCTCCTTTAGCTTTCTCTTTCCTCAAAGCCAGGGAGGAAAAAGAAATCTCTTTAATGCTCAGTTAGGATAGGTGATGCACAATACAACGTCAAGCACATTACTTAACTGCATTGTGGCAAGCCATAGGAGCCCTACTCTGCTAGATCTGGGGATGACCATGCAGCAGTCACTAAATAATTGATGTGATGGACAGAAGAGGTTGGAAGCTCTCTTTTCTACTGCAGTAACCAAGACTGTTCCTTACTTCTTTTTTTCTCCAGAGCAATTAGTCAGCTCAGGGATATCAAAACATATAACTGGGCCACAAGACAAATTGCAGTGTAAGTGCTGCTGCTTTGCCAAGAACCTATCAGGCTTGGCCCTAAGGTTTCTCATGTTTGAAGCCTCATGTCCATTGTTCAGTATTGCCATACTTCTAAAGACATCTTAATAAAAATGAAATGACACACAAACCTACCTGCATGGATCCTTCATATGTATATAAACAAATAACAGCAAATCCCAGATGACCAAACTGATGACATATTGGTATGGAAAAGAGAAACATAAAATACGTACATATACATCCACTAAGCCTTTGGTCACTGATTCAGACCCTTCTGCACAAGTTCATTGACAGCTGGCTCATCAATGCTTACTACTGTGTCTCAGTTGAATGGTTTGGCAATTAAAAAACATATTTTTATTCTAGTTACCCTACAGCATCATAAATACATGAAAATATATAAACAGAAGCAATTAATCAGAGCTGAGGATACTCTTGATCCTTACTGCAGCCTCATATGTTACATATTTTTTCTGCTGTGATCTCACTAGCAATGCATCACTGTTTTTAACCGCTCTGAGCACTGATTCTACACTCAGCAGCTGTGTTTGTTTACAGGGGTAGAAATTAGCACAGGACAAATGGACTTCATCCAACTGAAATTTTTTTTTGGCATTTTCCACTACACTTCACAATATATTGGTCCTCATAGTCCAATTAGGTATTTGCCACTAATGCTGGCCAAGGAGAGTGCATCAGCAAAGATGGTGATCACTAATACTACACAGGGATGCTTTTTATTTCTCCAAACACAGGCTCCCTAATTACTAAGCATGCGTCAGACACTTGTAGCCAGGAAAGCTTACTACTGTATTGTCCATACTATTTTCACTAGAAACGTAAAGAGTGTCATCATATTCCATCCTGCGCTTTGCACTCTGCCAGTTCAGTAAGACTAATGAAACACAATGATATTTTATACCTAAAGGGACCCACCAGTGCCCTTCACACTTTTAACTGAGCTCCCAAAGGCAATTCCAAAAGACTGTAAACCAAATTCAGAGAAGTCAGCTCTAAAATTGTTTTCCATTTCAATATCCATATGCTTTTTCCTGGACACTTATCTAAAAGCAAATAAAAGAGCAGCCCCGTGCCCCTAGGTACTTTTAATCTCCTTGACCATTTCCTTAGCACAGATTTGGGGGGTACTTTGTTTTTCCCTATCCCCTTTTAGAATAAACAATTACAGAGGGGTTACTGATTTCACTGGGATGTGGCAGCAAACATCCCTGCCCTAGTTCTCACACACACAGGTAAATATAATCTTAAATGTTTGCCATAATTACTCACAATATTTTTGTAAGTGACCCCTATTAATGCTAGAACTCACATAACAGACAAAGAGAGCACGCATTAAATTGTAGTTTACACACTGTTTATCTCTTCCACGCTGCTAAAAATACTTTGGTTCCATCTTATAAACTGAATATACAGAAACTACCAAACAGCCTCCTGGGCAGCTGCTGAATCCTGGTATTCAAACAATTTCTCCATTAAAATATCCACAACTGTCCGCTAATTCACCAGTAAACCCTAATCAGGCACCTCTCTGGAGAGAACAAGGTTAAAAAAACTATGCAAACTGTTCAAATATATGTTCTCCTGGGGACAGAAAAAGCCCTTTTCCAGGAACATTTGTAGGGCACTGTGTTTCTGAGGGACGGCCTCTCCTATTTTTAACTTTGTTTCGTGCAACAAAGTCCCTATTCCTCTGATAATTTCAAATAATAGCAGTGATGTTGTTCTGACATCACAAGATGCATGAAGAATCCTGTCAAAGTAATATATTGCACTTTGCTGTGTAATTATGTTATGTTGGAGCAGAGCGTTGGAAAACTTAGTATAATCATTAGCTGAGCGCTGAATGTTTTGATTGTCAGACAGGTTGTATATGATGCAAATATATGACTCAGAAATGATTTCACATAAACATTTTGGTAACAGTAATCTGACTCATAACCTCCAACATAGAAAATAACAAGCTGCACAAAACATCTGTGCGCTCCGAGCAACCCTAGCTTGTAGCAACCTTCAAAAGTCTCACAGCACAAAGAAACCAGAGGGTCCCATCCCTGAGGACCCACAGACATGAGGTGCTGAAATCTACTTTCCCAAAAAGAGTCAAAGCAGGAGTAAAAACGGCCATCGTTCCCACCAGGGATCCCTGCCAAAGAGCTATGATAGTTTATGCCATTTGATAGTCTGCCCTGTGGGCATTGCTGGGTTTCAGTCCACATTTAACAGGGGTAAGATGGGAGGAAAGGTTTGTTGTTATTCCACCCCAAAGCTTCACCATGTCAAGTATGACACAATGCACAATTCTTCTTCTATTTATTTTCTCATTCATTAGGAGATGGACAGCTTCTTTCACGGCCCCTTTCCGAAGACAAATGTGCAGTCTTGAATGACAAGGAGGATTTACTGTCTGTTATTTCAGAGGAGGTTTGCCATGCTTATTCTGGAAAGTGCCATGAATTAATGAACTATCTCTTCAAGCCTCAGTGAGTCGGAGCTGCCAGCTCTCTGGCTGCCAGAAGCAACAGACTGTTTTGGGACCCCATAAAATTGTTTTTACTGAGACTAGTGATAGCAAAAGTATCAGGCAGACCCAAGCCCAATACCTCCTGAAACATAAAGGAGTCATTATACTGACTTCAGCCTCTACACTGCATTCTTATTCGTAGTTTCTCAACAAAACTATCAGTTAACTCAGAACATCTACTATTAGCTTCCCTGAGGTGTGGACATTATCAAAAAACATTACAGCTCTGCAGCATGGACATTACCACCCTGCAGCATGGACTCTACCAACAGTCACTTGACATTTCAGTCTCTCACACCCTGCAGCATGGACTCTACCAAAAGTCGACCAAGCCTTTACTAGGCTCTCCAACAATTTCAAGTGAGAAACGTGCTAGCTCGTGACTGCTTTCATTTCTCCTATTCAGCTCCTCGTGCACGCCAGCTTACGTTCCTGTACAAGAGTTGCACTTCCACACACACACACAAAACCAGAACCTGCCTGCATGCTCATGCTAACACTCACTGCACCCACGGATCTCCTGTGCCATTTGATCAGAGACCCAAAAGGAAGAGCTGCTTTCTTGCAAAAGCCATCACTTAAGAAAAATGGTAGACATCATATACAAATGGATGTCTGGTGGATATTTGTGTTCAGGTAGCACCCACAGAGATCTTGGGTGTGACTGATATTGAGCTGTTTGCAAGCACGTCTGAGAAGCCATGTCCCTAACAGTGCATGGTTGCAGAAGGCACAGATGGTGTAACACGGATGAGCAAGGTTCACAAGTAGGAAGGACTAAAGCCAAAGCCAAGTGAGAACCTGTGGTCTCCAGCTGACTGATGTTGCAACCTGAAGAATGGCATGTTTCACCGAATAAGACCCTACCGTATCAACTCCATAAGCCATGTGGGGACCTGCCAGAATGGTAACACAGCACACAGTTTCACAGTTTGATCGCAGGACTGTAAGCAAGAATTTCAGAGACCTCATCACAGCTCTGGTCCAGTCATGCCCTCTGAGCCTCAGCTTAGCCATTTGGAAAATGAGTATAGTAGCGATTTACGTTCATCAGAACACACTGTGAGACTTCAACACTTATGAAGTGTTTTGAGGTCCTGAATAAAAGACAGAGCAGTATCCTTACGTGGTCTAGTAAGTAACGAGCATTACACATCCTGCAGAATGGAACATTTTCAGACAGGACAGCTGCTGCAATCATTAAAGTGTGAAAACTATCACATGCAAGAGACAAGACACAGACATCTCAGTGAAAAGCTCTATTGTAGTGTGTTAAAGAAATGTATTTTCTCTCCATCTATCTTCCATAGTGTAATTATTTGGAACGTCCTTAAATATGAGAACTTTTTTTATTGTTTGTTTTTTGTTTTGTTTTTGTTTTTGTTTTTTCCAGATTATACTTATCAAATTTTTTTTTGTGGGTTAAAAAAAAAAAAATAAAACTGAAAGGGCAAGCCAAGAGATTCACAATCACTAAAGCCTGCAGAACATACAGTGAATTTTGGCAGGACATGCATGTTTATCCTTTTCATATGCTGTTTAAATTATTTTTATAAACAAGTCATTATCTTGCATAGCCACTGCTTGGTCCCTTTCATGTTGAAGACGTTTGATGTTACAATAATTAAGCAAAAGGGTCTGCATGCTTGAAATGTGGTCTCAGGATGATGGTTTGTGGGCAAGAGAGACTGATGCTTTTCTAAAATGAAGGGTTTCTTCTCCAAGCTTTGTTGTTTAAGTTGAGTACCTGGATTCTGTACTTGCAGATCAAATCTTTGTGTAGATATTCAAATACCAGCTTCATACCAGGCATAAATTTTAGAACTACACTCCCACTATTTTGCTGCAAAATTGCGTACACAGGACAAGGTTTGTGGAGAAGAGTCTCACTGGTTGCATGCAAACGTGTTGAGAAACTAGCTTGGCAATGTGATGAAGACACAGGTAAATTAAAAGCTTGTAAGGTCTCTTCCCACACCAAGAAGTGTGTTTACCATGGCTGAGCTGGACCATGCCACCAGCGTGGACATAAAAAGAGAAGAAACTCGAATGGGAAGCCTCTGGTAAGTAACAGAAAAACGCTTCCTCCTTTTCTGCTGCAGAGCATCTGGTGATTAAAGACTGTCACTTTGACTTCTGCTCATCTGTATTCATCCAGAGGGAGCTTGTGCCTCTGCGACACAAGGAATTAAAGCTCCGACCACTTCTTTATTCCCTAATACAGAGCCTTAATCCAGATACTTTTAACGGAGTTTGAAAAATATGGAAGTTAAGCTTCAGTAAGTGTTCATGTCCAAACAAATTTTATTACAGAGTTTACAAAGCCAGAGGCAGACAACTTTTTTGCCTATTGTAGATGCTTGTTACAGTTCAACATTTTTTCCAACTGATTTGGACAATTTTATTCCTTGTAAAAGGACTGGTATTGACTGCTTAATGCTTTACTCTCCCAGATTTCTCTCTCAAACGGTCTGGAAAGCCCAGGAGACAAAAGGATGCAAGAAGGCACCTCTGTTTCACACCAAGACTGCAGATCCTTTCCTCCCTCTAAAACCTCTTGCCTTATGGGTGCAACTATCACAACCTGCCCACAAGCTCTAATCTGTTCTCATTTTTTAAAGTGCTTTTTGTTGCGTGATGTGGAGCTAAATGCCTGTACTTCAATAGACATTATGTCACCCCTTAGCCCTTGTACAAACAGAGTGTCTAATACCTTGACCATATACACCACAGGAACACAGTGCAGTGACGAGATAAGAATACTGCATCTGCGCCTGCATACAGTAGTACGCCTCACCGTGAACATCTGTGTACGCACTTTGGACATGGCGTATTTTACAGCCTGCACTTGATAAAAGACATTGTGACTCTCCATTTGCCACCAGTAAGATTTTGGGTTGATCAAATATATCTTCTTTAAAAGGAGGCTTCAAATAGCTGATTCATAAGTCTCTCATACTGCAAATGACCATTAAAACACACAGAATAACACATCTTTGGAATACTGTTTGAAAAACACTTTCTCATTTATTATTGGGAAATTTGACTTCTTCGGAACAAGTGTTAACACTGTCTTGATTAATTTGTAAAGCCATTCAAGCCATGAAGTACATCTGCATGCCGAGTATATTTCAGATACTGTGCTTCTGTTTTCATTTTCAAAATGTTTTTATTTATACACTAATATTTGACCTATGAATATTCCAAGTTTATATGGAGCCAGCTGTTCTGAATTCTGGTTATACCGAGCATTTGTGCAAAACATCAGGTGATATCATTGGATATTTTTAAGGGGAAAGTTCATAGGAAAGCAGTTATGTATTCTTGTGATTAACACCACATTGGATCAAAACAGTCATGTCTAGCTCTCTGAAAATACAGCTACTGTTTTAGTTAGAAGAACACTTCGGCTCTGTCTACGTTATCCTTTTTTGCCAAAAATTCCCACTGTTGCTACCACTGATTCAATTCTGTCATTGTGCTATGATGAACATTGCAACGTAAAATAAAAAGAGCTGCAGGCAGAGCTGTCAAAATCTTTGTGCCCTTAACAACAAAACAAAAAAAATCTCTCATGCCATCACCAAATAAAAACCCTAAAAAACAAACAAACAAAAAACCCCACCCCCAAAATCTACCGAACCCTACAAGGCTGTTTCTTAGCCTGGAAGCCTAAGTAACTCAAAGTTCATGAAATACCAACCCTGATTCATAGCAGGTTTCAGAAAGCCAAGTTCAGTATGATGTATTAAACGCCCCGCAATCCCACAAGGGCTCAGTTTATTCAATTAAGCCTTTTTCTCCTGCAACAACCCTGCAGCAGCTGCGGCCCTGTGCCCTTCCCAAAGCCACCACCTTGGAAACCTGCTCCTGGTGCAAAGCAGGGGGCTGCAGGGCTCCCCGCGGAGCAGACTCCCCGTCGGAGTGCTGGTGCTGGCCACCCCTGCTGCAAGTGCTGCAGCCAAGCAGGAGGCGGCAAGAGGCACCACTCCTCATCCTCTGCCAGCCGTGACTGGAAAAAAGGTGGAAAGAAACAACCTGCTAAAGTGTTTTCACACATGTCCCCTCACTCTTGGCATATCACAGCTGGAGAATCCCAGTCCCAAACACGCCCTCCACACTTAGAATCACAGGTGGCTTGGGCTGGAAGAGGCCTTCGAAAACCATCCAGTTCACCCCCCCTGCCACAAGCAGGGACATCATTCACTCGATCAGGTTGCTCAAAGCTCCATCCAACCTGACTTCGAATGCTTCCAAGCACAGGGCATCCACAGCTTCTCTGGGCAACCTCCTCCAGCATCCCACCACTCTCACCGTAAAAAATTTATTCCCTATATCCAATCTAAACCTACCCTCTTTCAGTTTAAAACCGCTGCCTCATCAGACAGGGAACCTAGGTGTGACCCAACATCAACCTCCAAGAATCAGGTGAATGAAAGAAGACTTTCCTTAACCTCAGTCTCCCAGGCTCTGCAGTCTGATGCCTGCTGAAGCAAATGGGAATCTCAATCACAAGCCATTTTTCCATTCAGGCAATAGCATTTGCTCCCTGATTCACATTGGTATATAAGTGATCAAACAGAAATGCTAAACGATTAGGTCTGCACTTAACAGCATAACTGTGCATCTTCTGGGATACAGCAGAAACATGATGGGACTGTTTATGTCCTGAGTAACTTGTACCTTCCTCTAACCCCCCCACAAGCTAGCAATGAGGCAAGATGACTTAAGAAGAATCATGCCTCCACAGCATGGAAAGTCTAAACACTGCCTTCCTTCCTCCTAAATCGCAAACATCACTTAGAAGTTTTAAATATAAACTATGAGAAAGTGTCACTGCCATGATGCTCCAGACCCAGCAAGGATTCGCAGCTCCTCAGTGGAGGTGCAAGCCTGCAGCAAAAGTCCCTGCAGAGCTCAGCACAAGATGTGCACAACAGAGCTGCCCAAGTGATTTTCTGATGAAGCCACGTTCAGCTGGAAGAAAAATGTTTAAAAAAACCCCTTTTTATAAGAATCAGTTTACTATCAATTTTGTTCGAGGAAAAGAACTAGGGAGTGCTGCTTTTATTTTTTCCAAAAATTCCAAAACAACCACCCTCACACCTGGGTTTGTATTTCAAAATTAACTTTTTCATTATTTATACATACAAAATTTGATGCAAATCAATCAAGACTGCTTTGGCAATACTAACTTTTTCCAATCACAAACACTTTTTATTGTTGTAAGACTTCAACACTTTACCCAAATTTAAGACAGTGTAAATTTTCAAGTTCTGAAAAGTTTTCACAAGACAGAATAGTCCTGCTAATGCCACGTGGTCTGGTTCCAGCAGCTTAGTCCAGATTATACTTAGACCTGGATAAATTACTTACACAAATGTGACCCTCCACTAATTTCAACAATGTAGGTTTCAAACAGCAGCTTCCCTGGGAGCCACACATCCTCCAGGGCTCCTGGCCAAAGGCAGAAGGACGATTTGCAGTCCCTCAAATTCAGAGTCCAGCCGCACTGAGGACTTCTAAAAGACTGCTTGCCCTTTCTTTAATCATGTCATCAGGCAGCTGCACGCTAGCAGGCAGCTCATAAGCAACGACTACTTCAAGGAGATGACATAAATGAGGACCTTGAGCTGCATCAGTTGAACAGCAAATGTAAGGCTGCTCTCTGACACTTGGGATCTGTCTTGGCATCAAAGCCCAATATACAAGGCTTGGCAGAAGTCAGTAAAGTCATTCCCATCATCAGCTTCATGATTTCTAATACTGGCCTGCTCTGGACACACATGGAGGAGGCTGCTCACACGCCGGGAGCGCGAGGCTGTACACAGCCAGCTGGCTGCACAGCCAGATCCACAGCATCACACACTCCAGTTATTCCCTGTGAGTAGATGTCTTGACCCTTACAACATGTGGCCAAGAGCATAAACAGATGGGATGACAGTATGAATGGTACGGTCCCGTCAGTATAATCATGCAACGTCCCTGATACATCTTGGTTGCCTAATTTCATATCCCCTGACAGAAAGCATCATACTGGGAAAAAGACAGGTGGGCTGGTCAAATCCTTCAGAAGAAAGAAATTCACCTGCTTTAGAAATGCACATGATGATGCTGGAGCACCGCTTCCCTCCTGTGAAAAGCCATGTGGAGCGAAGGCATATTGCTTGCGCCTAAGTACTTGCCATGGATTTGTGCAAGATCATTCCTAGAAGGAAATCTGGTAGGCGGTGTCTGCCAAAAAGACGAAAAGCCTGTTTGGAAGACATCACATCCATAAGTTGCTGCTTTATAGGCGAAGGATGAGAGAGTATTCATACAGCGAGCCCTACACTGACCTCTGAGCAGCTCCCTTGCACTGAAAGGCAGCACCCTTGCCCCAGCACATACTTGAAGTCTTGCAGGCAGAAAGGGGATTGCTTGGGGTTTTGGGATTCAAAGATAAAAGAGGCTTTTCACCATGGTCCCAACTCAAATCCCGTGGAAAAGCTTCAGGGCTGCCTGCAGGACTGCCAGGCAAACAGCTGGATTTCCCTGCATGCTTTTGCCTGAAGACCTCCCAAAAGGTCTTGTGATGAAGGGGAAAATCCTCCCTCCAAAAGCACAGTGTTACAGTGAATCCAAGCTGTTAGTCTGCTACAAAAAGGCAGGAAACTGTGGATAACCAGGTACCACACCCCAAAAGCATGTTTTTTACCATCTTTATCTCTAGAGGGTTTGATGGGTTCAGACTTTTCCTGCACAGCTATATAGCTGTCAACAGCCCCAGATTTGGGTCATAGCAGAAACCCACAAAGACTGTCACTGGATTTCTTGGGGGAAGCATGTGGCTTTTTCTCTCAGTGTGGATGCCAGAATAGGAAGGCATGAGTGAGGACCCGAAAACTCCATTTTGACACAGGATTGCTCCACAGCACCTTTCATTATACAGGGAATAATTCTGGCCACAGTTAAAGCAGCAAAGTCTTCAAGAGCTTGTTTCTACTGCTACATGTGGTACACACTACTCTCTGAAGTCATCAGCCAGTGAAACAGGGGCTGGAAAGCAGCTCCTCTTCACATCAGCACTGATGAGCCAGAGGAGGAGACCACAGAATCACAGAATCATCTAGGTTGGAAAGGACCCTGGAAATCATCTAGTCCAATCGTTCTCCTAGCATAGTTCCCACCTACAGCATATCTTTAAACTCCAAATCAACCCTACTCTTGAACACCTCCAGGGATGGGGACTCCACCACCTCCCTGGGCAGCCCATTCCAATGTCTAACAACCCCTTCTGGAAAGAAATGCTTCCTAATATCTAGTCTGAACTTTCCCTGGTGCAACTTGAGGCCACTCCCTCTTGTGCTGTCGCTTTCTACCAGGCTAAAGAGGCTCATCCCGAGCTCTCTGCAACCTCCTTTCAGGTAGCTGTAGAGGGCGATGAGGTCTCCCCTCAGCCTCCTCTTCTCCAGACTAAACACCCCCAGTTCCCTCAGCTGCTCCTCACAGGACATGTGTTCCAGACCCTTCACCAGCTGTGCAGCCCTTCTCTGGACACGCTCAAGTCATTCAATGTCCTTTTTGTAGTGAGGGGCCCAAAACTGAACGCAGGAATTGAGGTGCGGCCTCACCAGTGCCGAGTACAGGGGTCAGATCCCTTCCCTGTCCCTGCTGGCCACGCTATTGCTGACACAAGCCAGGATGCCATTGGCCTTCTTGGCCACCTGGGCACACTGCTGGCTCCTATTCAGACAGCTGTCAATCAACACCCCCAGGTCCCTCTCTGACTGGCAGCTCTCCAGCCACTCCTCCCCAAGCCTGTAGCGCTGCTGGGGGTTGTGGTGGCCCAAGGGCAGCCCCCGGCATTTGGCCTTATGGAAACTCCTCCAGTTGGCCTCAGCCCATGGCTCCAGCCTGTCCAGGTCTCTCTGCAGAGCCTCCCTACCCTCGAGCAGATCAACACTCCCACCCAACTGGGTGTCATCTGCAAACTGACTGAGGGTGCACTCGATCCCCTCGTCTAGATCATCAATAAAGATGTTAAACAGGAGTGGCCCCAAAACCAAGCCCTGGGGGAAACCACTCGTGACCGGCCGCCAGCCGGATTTAACTCTGTTCACCACAACTCTTTGGGCCCGGCCATCCAGCCAGTTTTTTTACCCAACAAAGTGTGCAATTGTCCAAACCTCAAACAGCTAGTTTTGCCAGGAGAATGATGTGGGAAACGGTGTCAAAGGCCTTACTAAAGTCAAGGTAAATTATATCCACAGCCTTTCCCTCATCCAATAAGCAGCTCGCTCTGTTGTAGAAGGAGATCAGGTTTGTCAAGCACAACCTGCCTTTCATAAACCCATGCTGACTGGGCCTGAGCATCTGGTTGTCCCTTATGTGTTGCATGATGGTGTTTAGGATGAGCTGCTCCATCAGCTTCCCAGGCACCAAAGTCAAGCTGACAGGCCTGTAATTTCCCGGATCATCCTTCTGACCCTTCTTATAGATGGGTGTCACACTGGCCGATTTCCAATCAGTCGGGACCTCCCCGGTCAGCCAGGACTGCTCATAAATGATAGAAAGTGGCTTTAGATCTGCCACAGCCCCCAGCCCAACTCTGCAGTCTGGTTTGAGCTGTAACACCCTCTCCCCTCATCTCCCCACACTGTGGGAGAAGGGGTTTGTTGTGAGGAACTCGATACATCTCTCACTAAAACAGTCTTGGCAGCAAAATACAGGGATGTTTGCCTGAGTCCAGCCATCAATCCAGCATCACCACCTCAAAGAGGGATCTCTATACCAACCCCAGGTTGTTTTGCGAGGAGAAAGAGGAGATAACCCTATCTGGTGCCCTGAGGAAGGTACATTAGACAAATACGAAATGTTAATAGATGCTATTTTCCCAACAGTGCTGTGACAAGACATGCCAGTGCTACACTTACATCAAGGATGTTCCTACAGGAAGAGCTGAACCCACAATGTCGTCCCTCCCCTAGCACCACAACCCTGCTGTACAGCTACTCACCTGACACAGAGGGTTGATACCCTCCTTGGTCTCAAAAATCCCAAATAGAGCGATCTAATATGCAGGTGTTTCCATCTGTGCTAGATATCCAGACTTCCCACGTGGGAAACTGAAAGAAACAGGCACTGTTTGGGTGCCTCATCCTAGTGAAAATGCCTGAAATAAGACACTTTTAGGATCATCTTCCCAAAACAGGGATCAGGTTTACCGAGGGTAGATTATATTTTCTGTCAAATTATTTTTGGTAACTAACTTGATAAATTAAATTTATTATCTAAATTATCTGAACTGGTTTATATCTTATGTGTGTTTTTACTTGTAATGGGAATAAACACGTATTTCTACTCCCTGATACTGCTCTCCAGGTGCTTTATAAAACAAAGACTATCTCCTGGAAATCCTGGACACTCAAAGTTCCCCTATAGTCAGCCCCTCTGGGAACCATCACCCACACCTTGCAAGTCTATACTACAGTGCAGACATCACCAGGTAGGCAGGATAAATCCCAGACTCTACACTTTGAAGGCTGGTATCTCTTATCCTCCCTGTAAGACAGCAACTCCCTGCACCTGGAGAACCTCCACTCCTCTGTGTCCCCTTTTTTTTTCACTGTTTTGTTGGGGGGGGTTTTAAAAGAAATTGTCTCCCAGGACATCATCTTTGAACCTGGCACATGCCTGCACTGCTTGAATAATCCAAGACCTCACCAAAGTCCCTCAGCTTTGCAAGACCTCGACAAGGAGCATACAGAAACACAGCCTTCCCCAGGCAAAAAAACCATCTGCTGTACCCCCAGACTGAAGGAGTATATGTGTTGGTCAGGAAGGGCTGGACCACTGCACCTTTAAAATCAGCAGCTGACTACAAGCCACTGACTCTTTTTGGGCTACAGGGCTGGAAAAATTAAATGCACTTTTAAAAGAACATCAACACCTGCAAACTTTCAGGACAAAGCAGGACTTCTCTGCACAGCTGACTTAAATGACAGCTCTCCAGCACATCAAGATGCATCATGAGATGTTTGTCTGGTTCTGGGCTCTAGTAAAAACAATATCAGCACCTGAAGGCAGGTCACCACAGCCACCCACACTGCCGCACGTGTCTTCAGGGCAACCTGCATCAGGTACACCTGTGTAATACCATACACTCCTGATCCTGAGAGAACGGCCAAGGCCCCTCACACCTCTTTGGTAGCTGCCCCTTCAGTAATGGAACGGGAAGTCTTTAAGGTTGAACACAGACAAAGCTCTTCAGAAGCCGATTTTAACCAAGCAGAAGATATTATAGGTCTGCTCACATACAGGAAACCCCAAATAAAATAATTCTGGCAGTGCCTGCTTATAAGGGGACACCAGCTGTGAGTTTTCAGGGTTGCTTGGAATACACTTCATTGGAATAGTCAGTGTCCTTGAGGCCAGGAAGTCTTCCCTTTCTGCTGTGATCCCACCATGTTTTGTTGCATTTTCTAGACTACATCAGATAAGCCACGTGGATAGATTGCAGGCTGGCTTTCTCCCATCACACCTTCGATTTCTATACTGCAATATAAACTTAGGCTTCCCCTAGTTTTCTGGCATGAATTATTGTTTAGGGGAAAAGTAAATGTCAGTACATATGTGAAAGACCCCCCAAAATCCCCGACATGTCAGAGGAGCTACAGAAAACAGCCAAACAGCTGTTCGGTCTCAGCCCGTCGATTTGCCAACACTCTGGTAACAAACAATCACGTTAAATGACATTATGGTTTATGACTCGGAACTTGGAAGTTGATGAGAAATTTCTGCAGTTGATTCATACTTCCTGAGACTCATAACTAACATTTCAATTGAGCTATTTTACTACATTACATGAATAATTTTCCTTGTTGTTACATAAGTGTCTAGATCCAAATTATCAGAACTGATTTGAATCATATGAATGTTTTTTTTCTCTTATTTTCCAAAAACCATGTACTTTCAGGTCCACCATCTAATACTGCTCTCCTGGTGCTTCATAAAGCAGGCAGCTAAATACCTTCCAAAACACCACATGCTCACGTTTCTCCCTGAAAGTCAGTTCCTCTGGGAACCGCCCAGCACCTTGCTCTGTATCCTTTAAATAAAAGTGCTATGGGGATTGCTTACAGCCAGCTACAGCTGACACCACGCTGCTTAAACTCACAGCTCCAGGTATATAGGTCCTGAAAGTCCCCAAGGCAGAGAACAGAGACAGTGGCAGCAGCTCTGTGTATTCCAAGGATGGAGAAGTTTGGGGAGGCTGGGAGGAGAGAAGCACAAAAGCAGCTGCCCTTTGGACTCGAAACCCGTACAGTGTTCCCGCATCTCATGGTCCGAGCTAGACACAAACCACACTGGCTTCATTGACAGACGATTTCAGGATGTCTCGGTCAAAAGCATCAGAGCTCTGAGACAGCAGCACCACCTAAACAGCCCTGGACTAATTTTAAAGGAGAAGGCTGAGACCCTGACAGGTACAGCCGCAGTATGTGGAGCCCGGGGGGCTGCACTGCTGGAAGGGCTGAACACCCTGGCAGCTCAGCTGTGCCTGCAGGACTTGCAGTCACCTCAATTTCAACGTAGACAAATCCTTCAATAACCATCTGCAGCGCAAGGGGGGCACTTCTGACCTACTACGGGATTTTCATCAGGTACAACAATTACCCGGCTCTTGTTCTAAACACATATGCCATGGTACAAAGCTTTTGAACACATCTAGCAGTGCTGGGAGCCCTGAGATTTCCTGCTGCAGGGACATACCACTGCTCTAGATGAGGGAACATACCACAACTTTTTTTTTTTTTTTTTAAACAGGTGTCGTTGTTCTGGTGTGCAAAGACAGAGTTTTCAGCTGACTCGCTAAGACACTCGAGCTTTGCAGGAATTCCCTAAAAAAAGGAACTGCAGTTTGCCAACTGAAATATTTTCATTCTCCACATCAGGCTGAATCTAATTACACTGTTTCCTTACAATTGCAGTCTAGTATTCAGAGCTCCTTCAAGTAAAAAGCTTGATGGCTTTCCCACTGAAATGCCCACCTCGAAGCCCTTTCACATCAGTAACACGCTGACAGCATGATTTGTCTGAAGAACAGCTTGACATCTAACAGAACTTGAAATAAGTGATAAAAATTTGCATCACTTTCCCGGGCTCAGTCACCAGAATCTCCTGCTCAGTCACATATTCGTCACCCCGCTAGCTCAGATCCCTCAAAAAAAAAAGAGGAGACGGAGACACCACGGAGCAGCATGGGGACACCAGAGAATAGCACGGGACGTACTTTGCTCCAGCCCCAAAGGCATCCCCGGAGCCTTGCGGGACCTTGCGCGGAGTGAATGAACTTGCGCGCCGGCTCCAGTGCCCAGGAACCAGAGCGGCGCTGGGTTTGATCCCGAACGGTCGGCTCCGACCGCTATCATCATAGAGAGATCAAAAACACTATTTAAAAATAATAATACACTCTTCTTTTTTTGTCCGGGTTTTGCGTTCTTGGGCTGTCGGGTTTTGGAGGGTTTTTTTTTTGGGGGGGGTGGGGGTGTTTACCGCTTGCAGAGGGATGGGAGGTTTTGCCCTTCGCCGAGGTAAGCTGCCCCCCAGAGCGAAGCCCGCGCAGCCCAAGGCGGGCGCCGTCCCG
>NW_020799095.1:60820206-60853160 GCF_003259725.1 Athene cunicularia
GGGGCCCGGCCGGGGTTGGGGGGGCGAGCGGGGGACTGGGGAGCAGGTTAAGAAGCGCCGGCCTCGTCGGTTGTCACCGGTTTGCGGCGCTCCGCAAACGAGCGGGGCGGCCGCCTTAGCCTTGCGCCTCTGAGGGCTCGTTTCTTTCTAAAAGAAGGGTTTCGGCCACCTCCTCCTGCTCCCGGCCCTTAGAGGATATAGGTTATTTGTCCTGAAAATAGATGAAGTGCTGCCGAAGCCTTTACAGTTCATCTTAGGGGGATGCAGCATCCTACAGCTTTTCTGGAATACCTTTCAAAACGGAGCACGGAGTGTTAGTAAACGGCTGGTGGGGGTACCCCCGCCAGCCCTGATCCATGAAGCACCAATGTGCATGCTGCTCTAAAAGAACATACCCGGTCCTAAGGTAGGGGTCTAAGGTTGCAGCTCTGATTTCAGCCCTTTCATAAAAGAGAAAAAACCCACACCGTCCAAGCACTCTATAATAACGGCAATGAGGTTGAGCGAGGAGCAGCTCTTCCATATGCTGATCTCTGACTTCATGGATCTTGCTCGGGTTGGATGAGTAAATCCAGGCTAGCCCCGCTGAAATCAGTGCAATTACTCTAGGTTTGAACTGGGATAATTTCATAGGAGTTGGCCCTGAGAATAATATCTGGACCATTTGAAGTCACTGGCAAAATTTCCATTAACTTTATTAGAATCAGAATCTGGCAATAAGCTCATATTCAGTTTCCCAGAGACACAGCTGAGAATATTCAAGACGCAGTATGTTATTTTCAGAAGTGGAGGTTACAGCAAGCATTCACTTATGTGAAAGCAAGGTTACGGATGGGTGTTTTAACTGCACCGGTCAAGGAACACCATAATACCGGGTATTTAAAATCTTGTTTTGGAAGGAAAAAAAGGCATCTTTAAGGAGATTTTAGCATAGATATCATGGGGTTGGGAGGAAAGAGTATGGAAGTTGCTTTTGCAACATTCCCCCTTCTTTTTTTTTTTTTCTTTTTTTTTTTTTCCCCCAGTTTGTGAAGATACTCAGAATTTGAAAGCGAGGGTGCATGTGACAGCCTGGATTCAACACTCTCTTCCTTTTGCTGTGCTGGACCCCATTACCTTCATGAACAAAGCCTGTGTCATTCCCTAAGGACTGGGGAAGGCAACGTCGAGGGAAACTTTTGTACTGCTGATTCGTTTATCCACTTTTCTCAGTTTAGAGCAATGGGGCTGGTTTAATTAAAATGGGGAGAGGAGGGCTTACTCCCAGAGAGGAGGTGAGCAACACCCCTCTCCTTCTGTGAGTCGGTGTGGGATACCACTGGGAAAACCCAGGCTCCAGGGAGGACAGCCCGGTGTGGAAGCTGTCCTGTGTCCCTCTGAGCCCACCAAGGAGGTATTTTATAGTTGCCTTAGGAGAGACATTTGAAGGCTGGGAGGAAGCGCAGAAGCCCTGATGTCAGTGAGGGAGATTTCCCAGACAGGTACTTATTCCGCAGGTGGTGAGGGAAGGGAGCAGCCGCTTCTGTGCCATTCACTTCCCAATCTCTGAGCCTCTTTGGATGTAGTTCATGTCGCTGTCTCCAGCTATCTTTGTAGCCTCTGCTTCTTCCTGTTATGACAGCAACACAGGGAAGTGTCCCATTATACTGTTATCTCTGAAGAATGAACCCTTCACTCCAAAGTGTCCCCTGCTCCTCCTGAAGTCGGACAGAGATGGTGGACATTTAACAACAGAGAGCATTAAACTCCAGGGCAGCAGTCGGGTGTTTCTGCTTCTTTGATGCTCAAATGTGTATCACCTATACTTTTTTATTCTGAAAGAAAAATATTTGAAATACTGCCATTTGCATAGGACTTACTGCAATAAATAGCAGCTGGTAGTAACAGTTGGAAGCATTTGTGCATCTGAATTTGATGCAGTCTGGGGACAGGGACACAAACCAAACCTTCCAGTACTTCCCTGTTAAGTTATCTTATTCTTAAGGTAAGTTCCCATCTGTAGCTAGGAAGCTAACACCCTCCTTAGGTGGAGGGTGCACCTTTTGTTAAGCTTAAATTGAGTCTTTCACTTTTTTTTCAGCAGTGCTTCTCAGAGGTGTACGCTGCTTATCCCTGGAAATGCATCTTGCCTGCAGATGCGAATGCTTTACCGCGGGTTTCAGCTAAAGTTATCAGACCAAGGAAAGTCACTGCATCACTCAGCAACTTGCTGAGGGGAGAAAGAATTAAGTTTTCTTACAGAGGTCACCTACAGTGACAGATTTCAGATATTCCTGCCATCTCAAAGGGCGAGTTTCTGCAAAGGATTTTAAGACTTCAGATGAGAGCTGAACACCCAGCTCTCTGGAGGAGTGTAAAGGCTCTGTATTTGGCAATTGCTGCAGGCTGACACACACGTTTTAAGAGTTAATTAAATATACATTGTAGTGCTACCGGCAGAATTTTTTGCTTGCCAAGGAGCCTTTGTACCATATCCGCCATCCAAAACTCTGCGGTAACATGTACTTTCACTCAAACTTTCCTTTCACTGTCAGATCTTCAAAAATGTTGCCAGTACAAGCTTCTGGGTATCGTTCAGGTCATCAGCTTTCCCTGCTCATGACGGACATCTGGTGGCAAAGTGGAGAAACTCCGGTCTGTTCCTGGAAGTTCCCCTGACTGGCAAGTTAGCAATAAAACCTTTTTTTCCTTTTCTCTTTAAAAAAAAAAACCCAAAACCAAACAAACAAACACGCCCCCCCCCAAAAAAAAAAAAAAATCACCAAAAAAACCCAAACAAACTAATAGCAAAAAGGTCTCCTACTTCCCCCCAGAAAAATCATTATTTAATTTTCTGCCTGTAAGCCAAATTTCAGTCTGTATTCAAAACCCTGCACCTGCTCCCCATGTCGTGGGGAATGTATTGTACACGTGAACAGAGAATCTGTGCCCCACAGGACTCCCGTTCCAAGATCTGGCGTTGTGCCGGCAAGGATTATCTGCAGCAGTTCCTTTCTTCTGGCAGTGCCAGTGTTCAGGTTGTATGCAATTAAAAGTTGGGCTACCTGTTTCTGGTCAAAAAGGATTCGCTGGGTTTTTGGTTGTCTTCATTTAGGAAATTTTTCCTCGCTCTTATTTAAGCAAATTAGTTTTCTCAGTTGTTTTATGCAGAAATAGAGCAGTTCCAGGCATGTGAATCGCTGAAATGCCAAAGAGGTAATTTAACTTTAGTGGGAAGCTTTCAGAATAAAAAAACAAACAAACAATAAATAAATTTAAAAAAAAATAGAGGTTCCATTACTATGCCATAAAATACACCATCTCATCTGTATCGACGAGAAGGTGTATTCAAAACCTTTATCAATGCTCTTAGGTGTACAGCTTCTCAAGGACCAGGATTACACATCTCTAGCAGAAAGGTACACCTTGAATTTAATTTTTTTCAGGACTAATAATATACTTTTGAATATAACGTAGAACTTACTATTCTAGCGATCCTTTCTCCACCTCCTGAAAACAGAAGAGACATTTGATTTTTATGACTTTGCATTCCCACCTTCCCTCCAGCTGAACCGTTGGCTGCCAAAGCGCCTGCGGCAAACCCAGGCTCCCGTGCTTACAGGGTCAGCAAGGACGCTACAGTAAGGGCAGCTTCTGTCTTCACACTCGTTTTGCCAAGGAAAGGCAGGTAATTTTTTCAAGCAACGTGGAAGACCTGTAAGTAATAAAAATTACGTTTGCTTTCTAAAAATTGCCCCCTATGTTGTACAATAATGACCTAGCTGGAACTATTTGCAGTACTGCACTTGAAGAGGTTGAAAATGCAAACATGCCTCCTAATTTTAGTGTACTGGTTTCCAAGGTCTGCTTGTGAAATGCAAAAGAGTGGTTGAGTATAATCTTAGTTCAAAGACTGAAGCAGGCTAAAAACAGTATTTGCTATGAAAGCTCAAATTTTTCCTTTCACTAGCTGAACTTACTTTCTCCACCGAAATTAGGGACAGTTGAAAAATAGTAACTTATTTGCACATAGCAAACCACTATTTTCTTTACTGAGAAATCTCACCTAAAAATACACAATGATGATTTCCCAGATCACGACACTTTAAAAAAATGGTTATAAATATTAATTCAACAACATGACTGGACTGCTATCCTTGCAAAAGCAAACAGTTAAAAGCAAAGTAAGTCCCAGTATGCATTTCACAAACAATTCCAACTCTGTTCCAACCCTGGCCACCATCTCCACCCTATCAAGGATATATTTATGTGCGAACAATTATAGCTTAACATCTATTTGAAGTCAACAGTATCAAGTATTAAGGGAAACTGACCTGAAATGGCAGTAATTAAATAAATATTAATATATCATTAATGTATTTTCTCTGAGTCTTTTCATAGTATTTGCTTTTCATTTTATTTTCACTAGTAATGCTTTTTCTGTTTAAAACTGGGAAAGTAAATCATCGACTGTAAAAGGGAAACAGCAAAATCTGCTCTGTACAGGCTGCAAATTAACGGTACACTAGAAAGGTAGTTACTTTTTATATGCAGAATTGAGATAGATGTGACAAGTCTGTAAATGTAGAAATACATTCACCAACATGAGGTAAGAGTCTACCTTTAGCCTGCATACAATGAAGATATGATTTTAGTAAGAATAGGTCCCCATTGTTATTGCTGTCACAGGTAACAACGGTAGCAAAGATACATCTTGTAATCTATATAAGATGGGTTGCAGACATACCTGTGTTGTAATCAGACCCTCTGCCGCTGTGCAGATATGCCCACTTCTGTTGTGTAATAATTATACCAGTACAAAAGACACAGCACCGTGTCCAGCCTGCTGGAGTTTGTGTCCTCCAGTGGGGTCTCAGAGAAAGAATTTAATTTCTTCTGAACCATGAAACCTAGAGAGGTACCCGGCTGAGAACATGTAAATGCTGCAAAAAGAGATGACAAGAGGAGGGAAGGTCCTCACACCATCCTCTGTTGGTGTTGGCTGTCAGTTGATGTCCCTCTATGTAGGTTGTCTGGCATATCAAGCAGAAAGAATTACACACTGATTGGGGTAGTTCTTAATGTGAGGATGAACTGGAAGACTGGTTTTAGCAGGTAGAACATGACCTTTAGGCTCACAAGAGGTGTAACGAATGAATGTCAAGATGTCTATATGATAGGTTAAGGCTGGGAAAAGTTGAAGAGGTAAAGGGGAGTCCACATGCAGATGTTTACCAGGCTCTCCATTTTCAAATTTTTGATCTGGATTTAAGTTCTAATGTTTTAAATTAATAAACTTTCATGAGTAAACCTAACTCTGGCTTACATTTTTGTTTAGCAATTCATTTACGTTTGTTCTTCTTTCATAGAGCCACACAGAAGCAGCAAGCTTTTCTGTCAGGTTTAAACCTTGGCAAATTAACAGAAAGGGCCAAACTAACAGAAGAGCCCTCTTCCAAGCATTGAAAGTTCTTTCGAAGCTTGTGGGAACTGCCATTTCTGCCCTCGTGCCAGTGGGTATTTCAAACAGTGAGCTCTGTGAGCTCATAAAAGCCATTGCAATTCAGTAAAGAAACTGGAAAGCTGGAAAAACATGAATGGTTTCAAATACCATTGATAACCTCAGGATGTGCCATGTGTTATGAAAGGGGAGTTACACTTCACAAGTTTGGGAAGGTTTTAATCCAAACAATATATTCATTATAAAGCCATATGCCTAACACACCTGGGTTTCTGTCTTCATGTTTTCTTGAAAGGGGAAAGACACCCAAGACAGTGCAGGACTCAGCATTAGCCAATTACTAGAATTAGTGTGCAAAATTTCTGTCCCAATGTGATAAGGATGGCATTTGAGTGTTTGCCCCCAGATATTACACATTTTTATACAGACAAAGGAAAAAGTGTATTTTTAAGATACAAGGGCCTGGTTGTCACCTTTTGCTCTGGAACAGAAAAAAAAGCCAAGCAAAACCAATGATAATAATTAAGGAAAGAACAGCTGTGAAAATGTTAACAAATATTTCCAAATGGGACTGGAAATATCCTGGAGAGAACAAAACTAGGTGAAAAAAAAAGTTCTGAAATCTTATATAAAGTAACTCTAATGATGTCTGTTCTGACCTGTGTAAAAAATATGTCTTTTGAACAACACTTTTAAAGAAGATTGGGACAGACCCAAACAGCATGAGGTCACAGCAGGGACTGCCAGATTATTTAAATTCAAAAATACCAATGCTATTCCCAGCAGCATCCCATTGTAGAGGCAGTTGTACTCAGTCTGCCTTTCCCTCACCTATTTGCACACAGGGGCAAGTCTTTAAAGGCAACGGTCCCTGAAGACCCACTAAAAATAAATGTTGGACACCGTTCCCTGTGCGTTAGGCTCAGAAGCAGTTTCATATCAGAAAGCCAAGTGGCCTCGCACCCATCCCACCCTGATGCCTGTGGAGGTCTCCCTCCTGGGTAGGGCAGCTGTAGGGAGTGTGGCGGGCAGCTCGATTCCTTCTCCCATCCTTGGCCTTCTCCCATCCTCGGCCATCTCTGAGGCTCCCCTGCTGCTGCCATACCCCCTTCTTGAGGGATACCTGCCACCAAGGGTTTTTCTGCCTTGTGGCCTCCTCAGGCCCTGTGAGATAAAACAAGTTTCCTACAGTTCTTTGCTGCTTATGGACATTCAGTAGACATAACTCGGTTTCATTCACATTTACTTTAAAAGACACCTTACAGTACCAACATGCACATGGGTATTTTAGGAAAAAGCAGGGTCTTGGAGGACACTTGCACAGGGCAGCAAGTCTACAAAGGCATTTTTAGAAGAAGTGTAGTGGCTTAAAAAACTTTAAAAACTGTATTGCCTTATAGCTGAGCTTTTTCTCTCATAATTCAGGAACAAAACACTCCCTCATCCCCCAAAGAGGATATTTTTCAACACCTGTACTTACTGTCATGGCTAGTAGTAGCCTTACGAATTAGTTCCTTAAGGGAACTAATTCAGCCAGGAGGAAAGGGGACATGAGTTTTTCCCAAATACCATTTAAAGTTTAGATTTAAGAGGTACACATCAATAATCATTTTGCTAACAAGTCAGGAGAAGATCTGAGGTAAATGGCAGTCATATATCAATTTAAGCTGAAGAGATGCAGCTGTTACTGTGCACTAAACAAGTTTCTATGCCAGCTCAAGATGAGGTAACTCAGAAAGGAGAGTCATCTTTTTTCTTTCTACAGGAAATGTTTAGAGGCTGATGGAAAAGATTTTATACGTTTGCTTTCTGGAGGTGGGTCCTACAGTGATCACAGAGAAAGAAATGTGGTCTCTTTAAAGGCTATTAGGAAGAAGCCTTGTAAAAAAAAAAAAAAATCTATTTCTGTGTTGTTAGCCTTCTCTAAATTAACAAAATTTCCTCCTTGGTGAAGCAAAAATGATAACCAGCTAGTAATTGCATTGCTTTTGGGAGGCTTGAAGTTTCCAGAGCAACAGCACGCTGTAATGCAAGGCTTGTCTTTGTTGCACTGTTGGCCCAAAGCAGAGCTCAAATTTTCTGTCTCGAACAGCTTGCACACAAGCTCCAAAGCCTCCATCCCTCCTGCGGGATGCCAGCAGCCCAGACCTGGCTGAGCCCCGAGGGGATGCAGGCTGAGAGGTTACGGCTGCTGATGCTGGAGCTGGGAAAGCCAGCTGGGACACGGCCACTCTGTGTCACTGGGCTGTAACACAGCATGACCGCTCCCTCGAGCTAGCACACCCACACAGGTCAGCATGACTGTGGGTGCAAGCTTGCAGTCATGCCACTGAAAAGCAGGTAAAACCTGTCCTTGCCAGCCCTGGCCCCTGCAAGCTATCTGAGAGGGACTCTGAGCAGCTGATCTGCTCCAGGCCCATGTGGGTCTTTCTCATATGTAAAACGGTGACTTGCATGGGGTGGAAATAGTAACCCCTAACGTACTGTTACCGTTTTCATATTTAACAAGTACAGTACTATAATAAATAATGTAAAACAATAAATAAATAATGTCAACTAGAAGATAGGATTAGCTTAAAACTGAGTACCTCTGGTGTGTAGGAGTACCTTGCCTGCACTGAGAAGGCAGCTCAGAGGAGCCTTGGTGAGATCTGCTATGACAGCTCCAGAGCTGCATCTCCTCTTTGCACCATGCAGACAATCACATTCAGAACAAGGTCTCTGCACCCTACTGACCCTTTGTGGTCAGACTGACCCATGGCCAACTTCAAATAACTTAATTCTGGTCTGTGCCAAGGGACAGCAAAAAAACATCAGCCTCAGAAACAAGCAATTAAAAGCTCGTTTCCAGGCACTTTGAAGATATTTGATGTAACTGAATCCCACAGCTCAGACACCAGAAGCTGCACAGTTGGATTAGCATGATGCTCTCCAGGCTTTCTAGCCAGAGCACTGTGGCTGCTCTCTAGCTCATTGAGCAGAAGCTGGGGTGGCAGGACAGCCCCTGCAGACATGCCTAGGGCTGCAGGATCCTAATTTTCCCTACTTGGAAATCAAATGTTGGGACTGCTCTCTGGGAACGAGCCCCTGGGCAGGGAAGGCTCACGTCCATACCACTGCTCCTTTACCCCCTGGGACTGCCACTGGTCTGCACTATCATCCACCCATCTCGGGAACCATTTGAAACAGTGCTACCTGGCCCAGGCCAAAATAATGCCCAAGACCACCGCGTTCAACCATGTGGACAACCCTGTCCCAGGACCTAGGAACTAAGGGAGCCCTGACTGATGTACGGACACAGACATAGCATAAGTCCCTGCCAAACTGTGATACAGTCTGGCTGCTTTGTGAGCATCCTTCGTGGCAGCCTAGGAAAGGACACCACTTTAGGCACTGGGCAAGCAGCTGTGATCTGTGCTGGTGTGAATTAAAAACACCTCTCATTCCAAAAGGCTACCAACTCCAAAAGTTGGGTAAATTTTGGGCATTTTTTTCTAACTGCTGGGTAAAGCTCCCAGTGGAAACACAGCGTCCGACTTGGGAGGGAAACATTTCTAAGCTCATTTCTGGCTTAGAGTAATTCTAGTCTCTTACAACGTCTTTATTTCACTCAGCTTTGAAGAGATAGAGAAGGCAGATAATTAATTATAAAAGACAGTTAAAAAAAAAAAAAAATAACCTGCCATTCCAGAGTCTTACAGCCCCAAGACAAAACCGATACACCAGTGACAGCATATGGGCCCTCATCAGTGTGGAAACAAATGCCTGCAGCTGATCTCCATTAGAAAAGCCTCTGTTCACTTCCCTCGCCCAAAACGATAGGGAAATCTATTTCATTTTCTTCAAACCATATGACAACACTTGGCAAGTTTTGTTTCCTCCCATTTAAAATAAAATAAAGCAATAAAATATGATAACAGTCCATCAAGTGATGTTCCAGTTTCATTTATGTGATGTTCAGAACAGTTTGTGGCAATAAAAGGAACGGGTATTTGAATGAGGTATTATGGTTAGCAGCCTGCGGGAAGATATATTTAGTTTAAATACTAATAATAGACTAATAGCAGCAAGGCAAGATAATGGAATGTGACAGATGTTGGATGTTCTCTCTTTGCACTGTGCCAGATGTATATTTTAAATTATTATTTGCATCACAAAAGGGCCAAGAGGCCACAGTTTTGGATTCAACATGCTACGAGGCTGGACTCCGCAAACAAGTGTTCAATCCCTTCCCTAAAATTAGAAATGACAAGTTATTTTTATCATGTACATCAATATTTTTGCATAGCCTAGTCTCCATAGAGCAGCCCTAAAGGTGGCACCGTCAAAGGGTTCACATGAAATCCCATTTATTTCCTTATGCAGGTCATTCAGCAGCGACCTTGGCTTCATTCAGCAGTAACCTTGGCCATGGGGAGCACTGCTTGGCAAGGTGAGGACTCCAGGCTGGTTGCCTAGACTGAGATCCAAAGTTCCTGGGGGATCACTTCATTTGGGCAGTCAGACAACGCCACTGGCAATTGGAGGAACCCTTTCCAAGAATAAAATCGTACAGATATTATAGACTCTTTCTTTGAATTAGGTTTATGCCAGGAACACTGCACAACTGAGCACTATCATTAGAAATCTTTTTTAGTATTTGCCCTTCAGTTTCACATTTGAAGAGGCAAAGTTATGTATAATGTCAATTATAGGTTCATTTTATAGAAACAATCCTGGAAATGAGTGTTGACTTCTGTGCTTTCCTCCCACTAGTAGTATCTGATAGTAATTTCCAAGTCATTTGTCGGTAGTATGAACTCAGCCTGGATTTCTAGACTCAAGACAGTGCCCATTCCTTCACAGGATTCCAGCACTAAAAATACATCATCATTGGTCCATATTATGCCCTGAAACACGTTTTGGTAGGCTTGATGCCATCAACAACTTTTAACAGAAGCTGTAAATTAGTAAATCATTGGGCCAATGCTGCAGGAGGAGTAGGAGTTTCCACGTCACATTCTCTTTACCTTGTCAGAAGCAAAAAACAGAGACCTACTGGGAATCTCTATAATCTGTGGACTAAGACCTGCTTTCCAATAACAGATCTCCAGATCAGGGCTGTATTATAATTACATGCTGAGATGAGCTGATGTTGCTGGAAATAACTCCGAAGGGTCAGTGGTTGTCTGCTATGTGGCTGCTCTGTGACTTGGTAAGTTACCACAGTCTTTGCTCCGACACTGAAGTAACTCTCAGGAATTACAAGCAGCAAACACACAACCATCCAGTCCTACCAATAGGCATCATTTGGGGCTGAATCACTCATGCACCAGAGAGACATCCCCACCTGACGTCTCCAATTGCACCCATCTGAGCTCCTACCATCATCAGACTGCATAGCTGTCCCAACACTTAATGATGCCTCCATGAGAAAGAGCCATTTTCACCTGGAGAACTAAGGAACAGGGAAAATGAAACAGTCCTTCCATGGTTAGATGGAAAGCTGAGAGCTGAATCCTGTTTCTCTGATTCTCAACCAGTGCCCTAAACATTAACCTATTTAACAGATTCAAGCTGTGACAGGATTCTGGCATGTGGATTTCCTCCCCCCAAGGTTTCTGAGCGTTTGGGTTTTGATCAGCCACTGTCACCACCATGTTTTCTTCAAAGAGGCACTCTGAACTGTTCTAATAAGCATCAGCCACAATCTGAAACAGGGAGAAAGGGAGAAATGGTTCACAGATCCTCAGAGCTACTATGCGGATATGTGGCTGGGATCAAAGGAGACTGCAGATGACAACACCAGCACTTGAAAGAGATCTTGAGAGTTGTGTTTTCTTGCACAAAGTTTTATATAACCGCACCACTTTGTTCTCAATTATTTAAACAGGTTAGTGACAATGAATAAACTATAATAATTGTAACATGGCAACATACTGAAGCCAGTGTGGTGAAAGTGCTTTGTATTCCCAGGCACCCTACAGTCGTCATCATCTTCAATATTTGACCATAACCATAACTCAGATCCAAGAAAGTATTAGAACAAAGTAAGCTGCTAACAAATGAATAATTAGATATATCCTTGATCAACTACTTCCTTTACATAGAGGCCTGTATGTTGACTGTGGTACAATGTCATCAGTAAAATCTTCGGCTGCTTAAGTGAGAGCACTCTTTGTGCTATGAAGTACAGTTGCAACATGACAACTCTTCAGAAAGGTTGCTTTTTTTAGTTCAAGCTGTGCATGAATTAAAGAAAATTAAGCTAACATACACTAAGCAAACAGTAGTAACAATAACTAATCAAAACTTCCCTTTATCTCCCACCAAAGGACTTCCCAAACATCAGGGGGATTTCCATAAGAGACAGCCTACAGTTCTCCCATTCTTGCTCTTAAGCAAGTATCTTTTTCTTAAAATGTCTCAAAATGGTGTAGACTCTATACAAAGTTTCCTTTGCCCAATGAGATACAAATAAATATGTGTTTGGTAAGAAGCTGTTAACTCTTCTGATAGTTATTAGGTAGTTTTGTCCACTTGTTGGTGAGCACACCTCCAAGGGTGACGGAGTGAGCTCAGGACACGTGGCTCGGTGGGACAGTCAAGGACAGGCACAAGCCATGAACACACCACTCTCCAAAGAACAGTCAGGAAATGAAGAGACAGAGGTCCACCACTTTCCTGCTCCCAAATAATTTCCAGCAGTTGTTGTATAGCTACTTGTCTTTCATCCCAGGCCTCTTCTGAAAATGACACGAGCTTTACTACTCAAAATGACAGAGCAAACAGGACTGAGTATTGTTGCCAGTATAGGAGGCTGCACAAGTCTGCATGACTGAGACTTTCCACCCTCTTCCTTGAAGCCTACCTCTTTCCACCACTCTGTTCCTCAAACTTTCCTTTGCTTCTGCAAATCCTACCTAAGGCTCCATAATTGTACAACTCCTCACCTCCATAACATATTTCCCACAAGGACCACAAGAGAAAATACTTTAATAATAAGCTTTTAAGCACTCTGCTTTCACAGGATTTCCAAGATATCTCTGTCTACAAATGGTGCAGTATGGAAAACACTGGGACAAATGGTTTGCTTCCTTTTTTTACTGAAATGGAAAGTTATCTTCAGCTTTAGTTGCAGATAAACTGGTGTAGTCCTTTGTGCCATAACTCTAATTAAACACATTTAATATTTTTAATTTCCATTTTCATTGTCTGTGCACAAACCATTTTTGCTCGAAAAAGCGACAGAATTTAAGTTTAAGAATATTTGTTAGCTGTAGTTACAATTGCTAGGTATGCTTTTAGTTAACAGTAACTGTATAAATGAAACATCCTTCGTTCTGGTAGTACTGTAAGTGAACTGTTTGCTTTACAAAAGCTTTTGAATCTTTTCCAGGGTAGAGAGAATGGGAAGAGTTGCAGAAGAATAATGACACAATAAATGCAAGAGCTAGAGGAACCAGAGCATGAGGAAAAATTGAGTGTGGGTATTGCCAGAGATGCACTGGGAGCTATCAGAGCTGGTTCAACAAAACCAGCTACTGAAATCACAGCCTATCCTCACAAACAGCCCTGAAGAACTTCTTCCACAATTTCTCCCCGCTACTGCCCCTTACCCAAAAGCCTTGCTGGTTCTGTTTTGGGCTGTCTGGGGTTTTCCCTCCCCTGTCTGTTGGGGATTGGACCCAGAAGTCCCCATCCTTCATGTGTGGGAGGCCAGCACCTTCTAACTCTCCTCCCTTTGACCCTGTGGCCAAATCACCCTGAGTACATCACTGCTTCTTCACCAGGATACCTGTCCTGGTAGCCTCTGACACCTGTATAGTGACTGCAATCCCTGTGAATATGAGCCATAAACATAAAATCCAAAGGAATGTTATAAGTTATTCCCTTCAGGTAGTAAGTGGGTGAAATAGTATTAGTTCAGTCATTTAGGCTGGATTCTTAAACATAGTTAAGGACCAAACATGCTGTGATTTTGGAAATTATTCTAGTGCCTCACATTAGGAGTTCCCATCAATTTAAACAGGAATCAGTAAGAACTTTGGAAAATCCCATGTATATGAGTATAACTCCATGCAACAGGTGGTTTAGTATTTTTAAAAAGGTTTCTTTTTACTCATTGCCATTGCAAATTGGTATGTTCAAAATACAAACTTGAAAATACACTTTTATCACTATATTCAAATAATTACTTAGAGTATTTAACCGACCTAATAAATGATACTCCTTTCTTTCACTTTTAGTACATTTGGCCTTTTTAGCCTCCTTATGAATCCATTCAGTCCATTGCAGAATAGACCAAATTATAGCCTTTGCTCACATCCCTTCCCAAACCCAGCACAACAGCATCTGCAAATTGTCTCTTTCCTTTCCTGTTGATGGCTCAGAATGGTTATAACTTCCAGTCATCTTGGATTACTATATATTAATGAAGTCCCTTGCTAACATTGCCAGCACATGTTCAAGGTCCATTCAAATTCAGCCTCTCTGCACTTATCATTGCAAGGTTTATTGTTTTTCAAGCTTGCCTTAAAAGTCTGGGAACTAAAAAAGCTGACAAAAGAAAAAGTGAGAGTGGCAAATCACAACAGATTAAGTCACTCTCAAATGGGTTTGTGAGTTTAAGTTTGCAAACCTAGAGTACCCATACACCAGACATCCGTAGGTTTAAGAATGCAATTTGCAATAAGATAAGCGTTTTGCCTATATAAACTCTGTGCATGTGCACAGAAGAGACTGTGAATCTAACAGGATTTTCAGATATCCAGCATTTGCCTTTTCTATAGACATTTTCAATGGTGTCTTTCGCAGAGGACTCCAAAGAGCCCTTTTCTCCAAAGCATATTGGTCAGCTAGAAGAGATACTTCAAATCCAGCAGCACTGCATACCTGCTTCTTTCAACAACCCCTTCTTAGGAAAACTTTCATGAGGAAGATGCTACTGAAATTTTTGAAAAAAATACACACATATATACACTTCTACACTGTTTTTATAGAAGAACCTAATTCCACAGAAACATACTTTAGTGGCTAAATAGGATGGAGGATACAAAGATTTCATCCAAGACCTCGGACTGTGCCTGACCTGAAGTATTTGCAAGCTTGTGCATTGCAGTAATTTTGTTTGCAGCCATTGCAGAACAGCTGTGCATGCTGATCCTGGATTTGTTTTGATCAATTTATGTTTTTATTAGTAGAGTTTGCTTAGCTTATTGGAGACTGCTCTAGTCTGCTACATCCCAAACACCTGTCTGTGCAATAAAACTGAATGAGAGCAACTCCAGTTTAATCAGATCTGCATGAGAGAAAAGGTAATCCACCCAATGACAAGGATTTTATTGATGGTTAAAGCAGTTAACAGATGTGTACTTCTCTCCAACACAAAATATTCCCTACACAGGCTAAATACAACTGCATGCTCAAGTACATCCTTGGTGCATCTACACAACCCCACATCTTTCCCCAGTAACAGCTGTGTAAAGGCCATTAGTCTTTTGGCTGTTAATATCCATGTAACTGTAGGATAAACTTTTTTTTTTTTTTTTTTTTTTTTTTAAATTTGAGGATTACTAAAGTTTGTTTGGTTTGTTGTTTGTTTGTTTGTTTGTTTTTTCCAGAAGTGCAGCTCTGAAAGTAAATTTAAGCCAACTATCAAATGTACTTAGTTTTCACAGAAACTTAGAAGCCGTCTGTGGAGGCCCTAAGATCAGAGCATCACAAGCTGAAAATATTTTAGACAATGCAGCTGCACAAACCGAAGTCTGGACAATAGGGACTTCGTTGCTGGTTGTCATGTAGATAGCAGAGAG
Organism: Athene cunicularia; assembly: GCF_003259725.1. Classification (NCBI taxonomy): domain Eukaryota; kingdom Metazoa; phylum Chordata; class Aves; order Strigiformes; family Strigidae; genus Athene; species Athene cunicularia. The sequence goes on from NW_020799095.1 coordinate 60,835,441, forward strand.
AACCCTCTTTGACTTTCCCAGCCCAGGGTAAGATTTTTAGGGGTTAGAAGCTAGAAAAAACAATATTTTTACTTGTAAACTGAACAAGAAAGTCCATGAACTGAAGTTTTTCTCATTGCCTTTTCCATTGATCCACTCCAGAACTGAACTGAGCTTTGAATTAATGTACAAATCTGACAAAAGACAAAGCAACATTTAAATTACTGTTGACAAATACCCAGCCAAAAGTAGTTACTACTTTTATTGTGGCTCATTAAGAAAAAAATTCCATTAATGCTGTAGTGCTAAATAATGAAGGAGATGAGAGAGTTAAGGTTCAGCATGCTACTGCACAAATGTGAAAATGTTTGAAATATGCTCAGATCATACTTCTAAAAGGCTGGATCTTTCTCTCTCTATTTCCAACCCATCTTACTTCTTCCTACCATCTCCTTACTGACAAATAGAATCTGATCATTTTTGCCTGGCTGGAGCTGGAAGGAACCAGGCAGGCTATGCAGAGTTGCAGGGAAATGGTAAAGGGAAGAAGGAACACTGGATTTCAGAGGACTTTTAAGCTGAACACCACCATGGCTACTCTAGCTGAGCTCAGAGTGCAAGCATATGTGGAGAAGATGGGTTTGAACTGGGAGTGTTAGAGGTGGCTGAATACTGGGCTGCAGAAGGAGCTTGATGTCATTATAAAACAAGAAGTTTGGAGTAGGATGGCAGCCTAAAATGCTGGACAACACTGACTGAAATCACATAATCAGGTTCTTTTCTGCATTATGGTCTTGGCTAGGTATTACAGCCCTATAAACCTGTTGCTACGGTAAGGAAAGACAGCGATAACTGATAGAATATCATCTCACTTAACGGCTTGGCTTGCTTTCTCCCATTGTGCTCCAGTTTCGCATTGCAATATCTCCGCAATAACTAGGCATAAATGGACAGTGCCAAGCACCGAGCACCACTGATTACTTAGTAAAGAAATAACCCACGTGATTATGTCCCACGGCCAGCCCACCAAGTTTTATGTTTCTGGCATACTTATTTCATACTGTCCTGTTCGTTAATTTATCATGATTCATCTTTCAAGTATTTAGTCAGTTTGTTCTTGCCCCCATTACTCCTACTATAAAGTTGTTCCAGAAGTCCAGAGCCCTGATATTCGGAACCCTTTTATTTCCAGCCTAGAGTTATTCATGTCCAGTTTATACTCATGCTTCTTATTTGATGCTGCAGACAGAGAGTAAAGAGTCACAAAATACAGTTCATATTCCGAACAGCGCAGTACTTTAAAAGTCCTAGTCTATACCTTTTCTTAGGCAACCTCTATCTGGTTTCGAAGCCTGCAGCAGATTTCTTATTGCCTTTAGCAAAAGAGGGAAAAACAGAAGTGTGATGCTGTCTGCAATGATCCATGCACACCTTTACACAGCCCAGCTATTCTGCTCAGTGGAAGTATGTCGAGACTAAGATTCTTAGGATTACATGAATAAAGCATCTGGAAAACTAACTTTAGGGAAGCAAACCCTCTGTATTAGTTACACAGCTCTGTCTGACAAAAAAACCAAGAGTGATCTCCAAATGAGAAAAGCTGCTACAAATTTCAGGTAATACAACTGCCCTGTTTCCATTTCAACTGGAAAAGCCTACTGACCTTGCTGGCTCTAACATTACCTGAGGTGAGACCAGAAGAGATATAGTGTTGGGTCAATAGATACTGATACCTGTGTATCCAATACTGATACCTGTGTATCTAATTCAAGCGTTTGCTTTCTGAAACTGTATCCACCTGCACTGCTTTTTATTAACAGAACATTATGAATGTGCCTCTGGCAAATTCACTGCTAATGGAAATGTAAACACGTACCTTGATACCATCTAAAATGATTTATAAAGAACGGAGAACAATCATGGCACATGCAGCAGTGAAGAGGTCAGGAACACTATAAAAAGTTACTTGCCCAAACTGCCTGCCAGTAACAGGCTACTTTGTCCCAGGCTTCTTTGGTAAGACAGAAGTCCTTCCACTGCCAGCTCTGAAAGTACAGGTTTCAGGAGCATTTGGCTCTACAGTCACCCTTTATTCCTCTGTGATGCAGGGACAGGTCTCCTATCATCTTTGCAGGAGATGCAGCGGAAAGGCCTACTCCAAGAGCAAAGGAGTGAGTGAATTATGTGTTTTATTTACCACAACAGACAAACCTTGCATCCTGCTTGCCACCAACACTGCAAAAAGAGGTCATCTGAAGAATTGGTTCAGGAGCTCTTGCCGAATGCCATGTCTTCTTTGCCCATGCTAAGTAATATCTCCAAATAAATGTCAACCAGTTTTCCAGAGCTTCAGTCTAACTCTCGGTCTCAGGAAGACACAACATATACATTAGCCTCATCCTGACAGTCTTTAGGGGGCACCACACATACCCAGTGATGATTACTTCCCGTTTGCAGTGGAAAAGTTCAACTAAGTGGGAAATTTTGTATAGAGGAAGCATTTTCAGAGATTAAATAAGATGCAGACTACCCAAAGCTTGCAATGCTGTTGGGAAAACTCTGATGAAATTGAGGGGGGAATAGATGGGGAGCAAAACTTTTTGTCTACAAGGCACTAGTCGTGACATTCCTACTTTATATGCATGATATTTGGACTGCCCAAAGCTACTAGATTAGGGGACTTTTATCAATTCTGTTTCCTCAGAGAATTTGCAGGAGATCTAAGGCAGTAGCAAGTGAAGTCTAGGGATATAGATAATAAGAGCGAACATATAACTGAATGTCCTGTGAAGAAATTAATTTCAATAAACTCAAAGATAGAAAGACACCCAGCCAGAAATATGTATTTCCACCGACATACAGAAATACGATGGTACAACTGAGAAAAAACATTTCAGAAGACTATTTATTTATGGCTTAACAACATTTAAACCAACTATTATTAAGTTAGCTGAAACAAAAAAGAAATTGGAAAAAAACAGCCCTTAGGTCGATCTGACAAATTTGTTATCCTGCATGTGGGAAAACATCCCTTGCAAAATTTGAACTTCACAGCTGGATGTGAACACATAAGCAAATTTAATGCAGAGCATAAACTGTTGGTTGTCACCATCAACAACAATGTACAATCAGAGCACACAAGTAAATGAGAAATGACCGGCCCCTCTCTCTTCATTTAAAGCTGCATGGAAATGCAGTTACCAGCAAAACTAGGGTGACTTCATTTCACGTTGGGCCAAAGCTTTCTTGCAGATACACTCAAGGCCACTTAACATACCATGTTTGAAAAGGGTTAAATGGCAGATCCTAGAATCCCCTCGATCTCCCCATAGCCTCTGCCTAGCAGCATTGCATTTCCATTTGAACTACAAATGACCCTGTACACACAATCATGTAATTCATATTTATATAAACAGAGGGTACAGTATGTATAATTTGAAAGATTTCTGGGAGGGGATGTATCATAACTAAACTCCTACTTTTCCCTTGGGGAAACAATCCCATTTGGTTTTGGTTAACTTCAAAGAAGAAAAGTATTTTCCCTTCTGTGTCAATAATTTAACAGAAATTTGTCATTTCTGTCCACAAATCAAACTTTCATAGTTGCCCTAACTGTTAGCAGTAAAGCAGCAACACACATACATGCAAGCAGGCACACACACACACACACACACACACACACAAGCATACAGAGCACAACATCTGCAACACAATGAAATGCTCCTGCAGCAATTTCTAACCATGGAAATTGAGTTTAGTTTCACTAAATTGCCAGAAACCTCTCTGCACTGGGGAGTTGTATTTCCAAGCACATACCATGGGACCAGGACCTTTGGTGACATGTTGTTCCAATTTGATTGAGGTCGGTTTGCGCGCCAACCCTTTCAAATCATAACCACCACAGAAATTACCTCCTATGAAACACCGCAGAAAAGTGAGGCTGTGCAGCAGCAAACCCAATAAAGCTTCATTTTGGGGTCAGAGCAGCTTTAAGCATCATTAACATTTTTTTCCCCTCAGAGTTTGTCCAAGAGCTGTTTTGGGGGAGGCTGAAAGGACACTGCTTTTATTTGGAAATTTATGTTGCCCTATTGGGGAGGGGGGGAAGTATGAACATTTACAGCAACACATTTGGATTAGAAAACTTTACATATAAATCTTAGTCAATCATCATCTTTTTCTAACCCATTCACTGTCTGCAGCACAGAGCTAGAAAGGCATTATTTTCAAAACAAATTAATAGGAAAAGTGAGGCAATGTCTATTGTCTATAATAAAGCATACAGTTTAATTCATAGCAAGTCAAACTCTCCCAATTTTAAAAACCTGCAAATACATTACCCAAACCATATAAGAGCTGCAGCTCTGCCTCAATGGGAGCAACTTCAACCCTGAACGACACCAGGTTGATACTCCCATGCTTTCAGATCCCCGCCTGTCAAAGCCTTAGCGTGGTCACTGCATCATTTGCAACTGAACCCTACTAAGAGCTTTCTCCAGTCATTTGCTTCTCTGCAGAATGGGTTACTAGCAGCTTCCTCACTTGTGAAACTGATTTTAGGTCAGACTACAGCATTTTATAATGGATTATAATGTTTGATAGACCTGTTCAAATATAATAAAAAAACCCTAACAGCTAGAAATATCTTAAACACATGCTAATCATGTATTCTTCTTTCAACTGTTTTAGTTTTGTTTAAAAATTAATTTAATTATAAAATTCAATGGGACTTTGGGCCCTATAAATAAGTAATATTCAGAAATACAGGGCCAGTAGACTGGGGTAATTTCCTTGACATATCACTGACATTACACTAATTTAAACTAGCTGAAAATTGGACTCAGATATATTTAAACAGGAAGTAACAGTTCTAATACAGTGTTCCCTTTCCACTGTATAAAATGTAAGCAAGAGAAGACAAAGCACTCTGTTCTTACATTAATGCCTGTTTACATCACCATGGAAATTCAAAGGCCCTTACAAAGGTATAAATTATGTCTCAGGACTGCAGGGAAAAGTCATAGGATATTCTGAGAATCTTGCAGCAACAGCCCATTTCTCTCTAACAGCACTATGTGCTCAATAACATACATTGCCTTAATACTGCAATACGCTAAATGCACTTGTAAGGGGGTTTTTTACTTCTATTAAATAGCTTGCTGTAGAACAAGTGAGTGGTAATGAAGCAAGCTCTAAGCACTATTAGATATAAAGGAGGGCAGAGGAGAAAGTTGTACAGACAACCTTAGTTCTTCCCTCTCGTAGTCTAAGAGTTCCTCTTTCCAATCCTCATTTTTGTCCTGGTTTAATCCAAGGTAGCAATGAGGGGACAAGCCTCTTTTCTAATGTGGGTTTGCCACTTTGCCACCTCCTGAGGGCCTTTTTCCATGGGCCTAAAAGTTTTGTGCAAAAATAAAGTTTTGCTGCCCAGGCAGCAGTTAGCACATCCCCTCAAGTACAGAGATGTAAGCAAGCAGACAGGTCAGAATCCATGACCTCATCAGCACAGGGATAGATGATAGATGGAAAAAAGCATGTCTCTCCAGGGAATGGTAAATCCATCCAAAGAACTTCTTTTGCAGATAAATGGCATTCTTCCTCTTCGTTGGGATCCCTATTGCTCAGCGACTGCCTGTATGGTGAAGTATAATGAGAGAAGAGGGTGAGTACTTCATATTCCCCCAAGGAAGAGAGTAGCCTTTCCAGACATAGATGCATGAAGGAAAGTCAAAAGAAAGAATCCTAAAAGACTGAATGCCTGCCACAAAGCACTACCAGTTTACAGGGCCAGCTAAAGCCAGGTTACAAACAAGGATACAAACATCCAAATCAATCTGGTTTTGGGTTTTTCTTTTAAAGAGTAAATTGAGGTTGAAGCTTTGTCATTTTTGTATGTAGAACATCAAGAAGAGAAGATGAAACAGATTTTGTTTTCCTGAACCATGAGAAATGCAAAGTTGTGTCGCCCCATAATGAGAGGGATGTTCTGCTCCACGACAGAGGTTCTTCTGGAAAGATGGTATGTTGACTCCTAATGAGTTAGTATGCCTGCCAATAGGTTAAGAATTAATTTATGCCTTTGGACTATCTTCTAAACCTTTCTTGGGCATGTTGTAAAGATGAGGATGTGTTCCCCTGAGCATAGGAAAAGGCCTTTACATTGAACGTGTAAAAACACATACACACAAGCCGTGCTGGTTCTTTATCCTTGAGACGGTCAAAGCAGAATTCAAAAATGTCCTTGAAAGAAGAGAAAAATATATCAGCATACTAGTTAGTCACAGTGCTGTGGCAGATTAATAAATGCATATGCAAATCTGTCATGAAACCACTTTTTGGAAGACTTCATGCACTTCATGAACACTGAGAGTCAGCACCAGCTGTATAAACCTAAACGCCTACCTGCATCCCAAATTGAAAAAAGATTAAAAGATAACCAAGATTTTATTCACCCACAAATGCTAAAGACATGCTGATACAAAACTAACTTCTTATTCAAGCTTACAGTATGTATGAGGTGAAGAAAATACCAAGTGTTGAAACCTAAAAAAAGGAAAATGGTAAAAATAAGGAAAAATTTTCATAAATGCTTGAAAGAAATAAGGAATATTCTGGCAGAAAAGAGTCTCCAAGAACTACTGTTCAAGAGTATTAAATGTGTGTCTGTGAAAGCCAGATGACAGGGTTCAACTATTGTGGTTAAGCAGGTTTTAAAACTGACTGTATCTGAAGTAGGTTCTAGGGGTATAAAGCCACTGAATGTGGACCAGACCTAATAATGCTCAAATGTATGTTCTAGCCAGGGTTTTGAACTTTTAAGATTCCTAGAGATGTACAGGATCAGGCCAAACACACAGTTATACATTCCAAATCAACAGTATATGGTAGCACTTAAGCAGGGAAGGAATGATTCACTTTCCAGTACCGCATCCAGTGAACCACAGAATATTTTTTATTTCATGGTGGTCACTGTCAAAATGCATTTAGTTTTGAGACGATGAAGAGGGAATGCACAAATAAGTGTAGAATAATTATCTGTTAAAAATTAAACCCAGTTGTCTGAACTGGGAAGAACAATATAATGTATGAAAGAAGGTCTAAAATTTTGGCCAGCAAACTCAGAGGTCATCCAAGATGACATATTTTGTGAATGAGAGGCAAAGGCAGTTCTATGTAGTGCACCCCTCACCTCTGTTCTTGAGTTCAGGTCTCTCTTTAACACCATAGAATTCATATTTTAGTGGCATATGGCTGTTTTTCTGCCACCTATCCAAAAACAGCGGGTAATGTCTGAGGACACAGAGGCAGGCCCAAATTTTTAGTTCATGAATGTGTATATGTGCAGGGCTCCAGAAAGATATTTTAAAGAATAAATTCCCATGCAAGAGTAGTATGAAGTGAGGAATTTTCTTTCAGCTGCAGAACAACAGCAATGACAAATTTGGAAGAACTATGAAACTCAACCTCTCCAGGATGTCTGTGGAGCCAGGGGTCTACTGGCAAAACTTTTAACTCCCAGTCTGTATCCTAAACAAACCTGCAGGACAGGCTCCCTAAGTCCCAAAGGGTCCATTGTTTACCATATGGAACACATGAATTGCAGTCTAACACGTAGTTTCGCTGCCAGAAATTTCTGCTACCTATCCTCAGAAGCAGTGGGAAGAAATGATTGTCACAGTGGAGCATCCATGCAAAAACAACAGCTCCGTGAAAGGTAGAAAAGATGCCAAATGTCTTGGTGCTACAACCATCGGTGCTGTGACAAGACTAAAGAGGTATAGCATGTACTTACTGTGATTAAGACATTGCTTCCCAAAAAGCAAATACAACAATTAAATGAAATAAGATGCTTGCTATGCTGACAGTGGAGATTCTTGCCTATCAGCAAGTTATCAGCATTGCAGTGATTTTTCTGTTAATCTGTCCCGTGTTCTTTTCTTGCACCCTGACTGATTATGCCCTGAAGAGATACTACATTCCACAAAGACATTGAAAAGAGAACAAGCACAGAGCCAAAGCAAGCCTTGCAATGACTGGTGCCAAGATGAAGGGGTACCCAAAGGGAGGTTAGGCAAATGGTGTAATTTGAGCGTTCTGGACAAGGGAGGATGGTATGCGCTTCTCAAGGCTCTGTATATACCACAAAATACAAAGGGAGTCTGCAGGCATGTAACTGCCATGTGCCCTGCATTTTAAAGATGGATACACAGAATAAAAAGTTTAATATCTTTCCAGAGATTTTTGATGGTGTATGCCAGAAATATATCCCCTCTTAATCCACACCCATATTTCTTCATCACTGGGGGTGTACCTCCTCTGTCCATGTAACCAGGCCAGACAGAGAAAACTGAATTCATTTTTGGATGACTGAGGCATTTTTATTTTTAGGGGCTGCAAGAAAACTCAGCTGCTGATTAAACTGCACTGATGGAAATCAGAAAACAGCATTTACTTTAATGCCAAACTGTATGACAAGACCAAAAAAAAAAAAAATCTCCAAATTGCAAAAGGAAAGCAGGAACTTTCCTTGTACAGTTTAAAAGACAGAATCACTGTGACAGGCTGCAAAATTCAATGTTATAATTTAACTTTAGTTCATTTGTGTGCTATATATAACTCATATGGATGTCCCAGGAAAATAAAGCTATAAATCACACAGAAGTTCCTTTCTTTTTTCCATCTTTTCTTTTTTTAAAGTTTGTTACAATAATTCTCATAAATTTGTAGGATTTACAATACCATTGCTTTCAATTCCTTCCTTTCACCTCTTTTCCCTTTGGATAAGAAGTGGCATGGCTTTGTAATTATGTACATATTAGTATTGTTACCATGTCAAAAGTACTATAAAATAGAATAGAGAACAGTCAGGAAACTGAGAAAAAAGTGAATAGTTAAGCTCAGGGTGAAGTTTTCAGAAACTACTTGCCATATCCAGTGTTTTTGTTTCAGAATCCTCAAGTTAAGGTATTTGAGAAGGGTTTTGATTTTTTTTTCTAAATAGGTGGTCAGTACTCCTTTGCACTATACCTCTGTAAGGTATCTCAGGCCTCTCATTCAGACACTGCAAACGGTTCAAGGCTTTCTCTACCTCACTCTAAGGATGCCAGCAACTGTCCCACAGGCAGACAGACAACAGCTCTGCCTGAGCCAAAAGGTCATGATGACTGGCTAGTTTAAAGCATGAGGAGAGCAATTTTGCATTTGTTGATGCCGGACTATGGAAGGATGCCATCAGCTTAGGCACTCCAAAACTTAAGAAAGAGTTTCCCACAAAACAAAACATAAACAATCTTGTGACTTATCTTTTCAGAAGCAGCTGGCAACATCAGAAACATGGAATTTTTTGCAGAGAATGTGATGTCATTCTGAATAACAGAAATATCTGTGCTATTCAAGATTTTGGAGTTAACGAGCTTTGCAAGAAAAAAAAAAAGATAACTGCAAATCACACTACAGCATGAAACTGTGAGAGTAGAAAGATAGCTAAATTTATAGAAGCTGTAACTCTACAGAGGTAAATGAAGATGTTGTCTACAGAAATTTGGCCCAGCATATTTTTCTTGGAGTGAAGGAACAAAACAATTCCAGGGCTGGGAGGGGAGGGGAGCTGTTCTTGCTGAAGCTTCAGGCTGTCTTCTCTGTCACTCATGGGATGATAAATCAAAAGGCTGATACACTCATAATTTTTCTGTGTCTTTGAGAAGTAGGATGACTTACATCACAAGCGCATTCCTTGCTAGTCACTATACTCTTACATATATGACTTCAGTTCAAACAAAAATCATAGAAAAGCAAAGATCCCAGCAGGTTGCAACCAGCAGGGTGCTCCTATCTGCAGTTACGAGGTAACAAACTATTATACAGTTGGCTACATTCTTTTACAGTATAAAAGAAAGTAATGAAAGATTAGGATTTCATTTGATTTTTCATTTGATACACTAAATTTATCAAAACAAACTTCACTGATGAAGACTACCTTGCAAAAGCCTGGCCATCTCCAAACTTAAAACTGTAATATTAGGTTGGGTGTTTGAACTGTTTCTTCCCTGAAATAGCTGTTTTCTCTGATAAATGACAGGAAGATTGGATTTGGACTTTCCCAGTTCAGAAACACCAAGTGAGTCCCACATTTTTAAAGTGTGTTGAAAATCCACCACATAAATATTAATTATTATTATTATTCATTATATTTAAAAGGCTAATAATCAACATTTAATACTCTAGGGTGCAAAGCTTATGCATATATACCTATATACATTAAGCATATGTCCATATGTATATCTTTCATTCTATTTTTAATTACAGAAAAGAGATTCAAATGGTAACAGTTAATTTGGAGGCATATTATGCCTTCAATTTACTCTCTTTGTATTTACAGCAGTGATAAAATCATCTCTGAGGCTGGATAGTTTCTAATGTAAACCAGAGGACAAGAGCATACATGCAAAAAAAAAAAAAGAAGTTAATATAATAATAAGGACAATTAGTTATAAGTGCTGGTCCTACTGAACCAAATGCAAGGTGTCATTGCTAAGATTTTACTCTGTAAATGTAAACAACTGCCTTTGAACTAACACTGCAGGAACTGTGGCAAGCTTTCTTAATGCTTTAATGATAAACAATAGATACAAATGTTCCCCACTTAGACAACGGCAGGGCACACACTTCTAATTAGCAATTGATAATGTCTCTCCCTGTTTTGTTATCCTTGTTTGACAATTTGCAAAAGTTCTGTGATATATTCTTTGAAGTGGGGTGTGGGGTTGTACTTTCCAGATATAGGTTTTACATACCACCTGTCCACTATTCCGCTGCTTAGCTTTCAAGGTAAATAAATACAGTATTAATAAGATGGACACATTAAATAACATGCACTTTCTCTTTCCCTGTTTTGGGTTTCATATGCACATGCCTCTGGCTATGGCTACACTAACAAGTAAAGCAGCCCAAAATTGTTGGTGCTGAAGATCTGATGTCTGCGCTACACACATGTCAAAAGGGGGTTTACTTTCCTTTAGTTCTGGTGTGGTCCCATGGACAGAACACTGCTCAGTAGCTGGAGCACAGCCACTGGAGTGCATCTTCCAGTTCAGTGGCATGTGGAAGCAACTTAACTTGTATACTTAGACACAAAAGAAAACACAGTAAGAGAGGACATTCAGGAGCTAGGGCTCAGAAATACACCCCTGCCCCAAAGTAATTTGCTAACTGAGACACATCCTATGTTCCGCCCTCACAGATGGGCTAGCATGGAATGAAATAAGTCACTAGAGTTTTCTGTCATTTCATATTAGGTATGACTCCATCTAAGGACAAGAAACATTCTCAGAAGTCACATAGTACCCCAATATCTATAATTTAAATAATTACCACATTAGACTCTTTGTGGGAGAAAATGGAGAAAGCCACACAATTTTACAATGGATGAGGCTCAGATACTGAATTTTCTGATTAATGTGCTGCTCTACATCTTTGAAGAGAACAAAAATAAGACTTACTAGTTCAAAACAAGTCAAAGATACATTTTACAGCAAATACCAAACAAAATCAGTATGGCATTTTAAAATGTTGCACCTAGCCTCAATTTTAATTTCAATACATGAGTGGACTTCTAAGAAAAGTGTTGAATGTTTCATAACCTAAGCTTTTCACATGACCATTTTCATCCAGTTGTTGAAAAATGTAGAGCATTAAAAATGTTTTGCCTTAAATAGATGCAAATCACACTTCATTACTCATTTATGTAATCATGTTTAATCACGTTGGAGTGCATGGAGGTCTGCCTGGGGATGGATGAGGAGCTGACTGAGAGTTTATGGGTCAGGATTAAAGGAAGGGCAGGGACAGATGTTTTAGTGGGTGTCTGTTACTGACTAGGAAGACCAAGCAGATGAGGCCCTCTATAGACAGATAGGAGCAGGGTCATGTTCACAAGCCCTGGTCCTTGTGGGGGACTCCAAGCACCCCAATATCTGTTGGAAAGACAACACAGCAGCGCACATGCAATCCAGGAGGTTCCTCAAATGTGTTGATGATAACCTCCACGAGGAGAGGCTCTAGGCTGGACCTTGTTTTCACCAACAAGGAGGGGCAGGTGGGGAATGTGAAGCTCAAGGGTAACCTTGGCTGCAGTGACCATGAAATGGTGGAGTTCAAGATCCTTAGGGCAGCAAGGAGAGAGCGCATCAAGCTCACTAACCTGGACTTCAGGAGAGCAGACTCTGGCCTCCTCAGGAATCTGCTTGACAGAGTAAAGTGAGATAAAGCCCTGGAGGGAAGAGGAGCCCAAGAAAGCTGGTTAATATTCAAGGATCACTGTCTCCAAGCTCAAGAGTGATGCACTGTGACAAAGAGGAAGTCAGGTAAGAATGCCAGGAGGCCTGAACAGGTGAACAAGGAGCTCCTGGCCAATCTCAGTCATAAAAAGGAAGCCTACAGAGGGTGGAAGCAAAGACAGATATCCTGGGTGGAATACAGAGAAACTGTCCAAGTAGCCAGGGATTAGGTTTGGAAGGTCGCAGTCTTGATAGAATTAAATCTTACCAGAGATGACAAGGGCAACAAGAAAAGCTTCTATAGGTACATCAGTAATGAAAGGAAGCCTGGGGAAAATGTAGGCCCTCTCTGGAAGGAAACAGGAGACTTGGTTACTTGGGATATGGAGAAGGCTGAGGTACTCAACGTTGGGGTTTTTTGCCTCAGTCTTCACTGGCAAGTGCTCCAGCCACATAATTTAAGACACAGAAGGCAAAGGCAGGGACTCGGAAAATGAAGAACTATCCACTGTAGAAGAAGATCCAGTTCAAGACCATCTAAGGAACCTGAAGCTGCACAAGTCCATGGGACCTGAAGAGATGCATCCGTGGGTCCCAAGAGAACTTGCAGATGAAGTGACTAAGCCACTATCCATTGTATTTGAGAAGTCATGGCAGTCCAGTGAAGTTCCCACTGACTGAAAAAGGGAAAATATAACCCCCATTTTTAAAAAGGGGGGGAAAAAAAAGACCCAAGGAACTACAGGACAGTCAGTCTCATGTCTGTGGCAAGATCATGGAGCGGATCCTCCTGGAAACTCAGGGCACATGGAAATTAAGGATGTGATAGGTGACAGCCAACATGGCTTCACTAAGGGCAAATCGTGCCCGACAATTTTGGTGGTCTTCTATGATGAGGTTACAGCATTGGTCAATAAAGGAAGAGTAACTGATGTCATCTACCTGGGTTTATGCAAAGCATCTGATACTGTCCCACGTGACATCCTTGTCTCTAAATTGGAGAGACATGGATTTGATAGATGGACCACTCAGTGGATAAGGAATTGGCTCGGTGGTTGCACTCAAAGAGTTGTGGTCAACAGCTCGATGTCCAAGTGGAAAGCAGTGACGAGTGGCGTTTCTCAGGGGTTGGTATTAGGATATTAGGACCAGCACTGTTTAACATCTTTGTTAGTAACATGGACAGTGTACCCTCACCCACCAAGTTCATTGATGACACCAAGCTATGTGGTATGGTTGACACATTGGAGGGAAAGGATGCCATCCAGAAGGTCCCTGACAGCCTCAAGAGGTGGGTCTGTGCAAACCTCATGAAGTTTAACAAAGCCAAGGGCGAGGTCTTGCGCATGGGTCAAGGCAATTCCAGGCACAAATACAGGCTGGGCAATGAGTGGATTGAGAACAGCCCTGTGGAGAAGGACCTGGGAGTATTGGTGGATGAAAAACTGACTGTGAACCAGCAATGTGTGCTCACAGCCCAGAAAGCCAACACTATCCTGGGCTGCATCAAGTGTGGCCAGCAGGTTGAGGGAGGGGATTCTCCCCCCCTACTCTGCTCTTGTGAGACACCACCTGGAGTGCTGTGTTTAGCTCTGGGTCCCCAACCCTTACGAAGGATGTGGACCTGCTCAAGTGGATCCAGAGGAAGCCACAAAGATGATCAGAGGGCTGGAGCACCTCCCCTGTGAGGACAGGCTACAGGAAAAGTGGGGAGGGACTCTTTATCAGGGGGTGTAGTGACTGGACAAGGGGTAATGGTTTTAAATAGAAAAGAGGGTAGATTTAGAATAGCTATAAGGAAGATATTCTTTACTGTGAGGGTGGTGAGACACTGGAATAGGTTGCCCAGAGAAGTTGTGGCTGCCCCCTCCCTGGCAGGGTTCAAGGCCAGGTTGGACGGGGCTTTGAGCAACCTGGGCTAGTCGAAGGTGTCCCTGCCCATAGCTGGGGGGTTGGAATAAGATGATATTTAAGGCCCCTTCCAACCCAAACCATTCTATGATGTTTTGGGAAGGGCAAGGAGACAGTAGAAGTGTCAAACTCATTTAGGTCTATTTCCTATTGCTCAACCATTTTAGTATCTTTAGTGATAGGGAGATCAGGATAGAGGTTTCTTTAAGTCCAAATTTCAATCTTGCTTTGGAAAAAAAAGAAAAAAGAAAGGAGAAAATAGTCTCACACTGTTTAGAGAATAATTCTTTCATTTTTTTGTTCTTGGAGAAATACCATTTACAGTTACAAGAATAACTGTGTGTTAAAGCATCCCCTTGACAGCTAACACTGACAAAGTAAAACCGAGCCATTGTTGGCACGTGCCAGCAGAACAGCTCTGCCACAGTGCAAGAAAAGTATTTAACACTGCTAGAACCCAACTCTCTGCCTAGCTATCCTTAAGGAAGAGCTGATAAAGTAAAAACTCCCCAGCAAAAAGCCAGAAAAATAAGAGCATTCATAACAGCTCCTTTAAACTCAGATGCGACCTAAGGAAGAGAGCTGGCCTGGGGCTTGAAAGAAATGCTGCAGTGGGAGAAGCAGGAACAAGAACACCTCTGTATATTTTTCTCAAACATAGTGACCAAAGCCCTCAGAAGCTTCTGGAGCAGTAAGGTGAGGGCTGGGAGTTTATATTCCCCTGCTGCTCACTCTGTTGTGTCTGTAACTGTCTTACGTGGCTTATGAGAAAAATCTGTGCTTTTAGCAAGTTCTTTTGCATGCAAAGCACACACTTTCTATTTTAACTGTGATTTGTTCTTGACCAGCAGAATGATAAATTAGAGTACTCAAGTAATTAGAAGTCTGGAAAAAGCCAAACACAGGCTGGGAGGGAACTAAGAGAAGTTTAGTACCTGCTCGAAGGCCTCAAGCACGCAAACTAAGAGGACCTTCATCACAACTAAAATGGCCAGGCACAGTCCCTACAATTGGAGAATATGCACCTGAGGAACAGAGAGACTAGAACTGGTCTTTGCCCAACTTATCTGGCTAGAAAGCATACAAGACCCATGATGAGCTCTCACTGTAGTAATCTGCTGACAATTCACCATCAGGGTTGGCAGTTTTAAGGAACTTCACCTTTTTCAGGAAACACAGCTAGAACAATCCACTTCAAACATATAGAACGTCAGTAAAAATAAAGCAGTAGTTTCCTGGTTTATGGCATTCATAGCTTCTGGCCTGTTAATCCCAGCTGTAATAATGGCTCACTGTTTTTCTGTGCTGACACCTCTCTTCCTCATAAAGACAAAAAACAACAGCCAGACTAAAAATGCATTTGGGTTCATTAAGAAGGGTGTCTGGGAAGCTTATGTTCTCCCATTACATTTACAGTGACACTTCAAAATAAACACCAGAGGTGAACCTAGGGTATTACTTTTTTATCCCCACAGAAGTTACTTCTTCACAAATGCAATCCATCACAAAGTACAATTTCAATTTTTACACTATCATGTTTAAATGGATTTTGCTGTTTGTATTTAAAAATCAACAAATTAGAACATAGGACATTTCCTGGGGATTAATAAGAATGACCAGCTGTGAAGAATAGATGGTCTCAGGCACAGCTGGGGACTAATCTTGCTCAAAATGAAAAATATTAAACTTTTCCTTAATGCCTTAGAGAGATCTGGTCCGGCCTGTAGGCATGCACCATCTGTAGAGACTTAGTTCACAGAATCCTGCATGTTTCAAGTTTCTTGAAAACTCTCTTGGTAGTCCCCCTTCAAAAAACATTGACTTCTAATTAGGCAGTAATTGGGATTAAACAAGAACAGATAAAAATTAAGTTTCTTGAGATGCAAGAACTCAAATGTACCAAGAAATGAAATCCAGGAATTAAATTCTATTCTCAGGGTAAGGAACTAGCCTGCAAACCTTCTGGGAAGGGATTGTCCTTTAGCATGTGTTTGAACAGCATCTAGCAAAATGGTTCAGATTTCTAGGCACTATTGTAACACAAAACAATAAAAATAACTGCAGGAATTTACACAGAACAACTCCAAACAACTAAAGTGAAATGGTGCATACCATTCAAAGATGAAGGTACATTCCTTGTGAATGTTTTCACTGCATATTGTTGAAAATACAGTATTTTACCTTTAAATAGCACTATGAAGGGACCTGATGCTTGAAATTCAGAAGAAACACTATGGCTGATTTTTAACCTGTCTCATCTTACTTTCCTCAATACAGCCAGTTGCAGTTACACAGATTAAGGTTCTGGCTTTATTACTCATTTCTGATGGACCTGTGGCCAGACTCATTTCTTTCTGCCTTGTACTGGTAGAAACATTAATGCAGAAAACTCTTCCACTAGAGAAAAAGGGCAGGGAGCCCCATGGCAGGACATGCTCTGCGAAGAGGTCCGTCGATCCTGTACAGCTATCTATTTACACACATGGGGACAGAAAGGCTAATCATTGTGGGAACAGGATATTTTGTCATATATTATTATTCTGGATTGAGAGTGAGGAAAAACTGCTGGCTTTCCTTCTAAAGTTATTGTATTTTCAATTGCTTGCAAGGTCTCCCGGAGCCCAGAGAGGTATTCTGTTAAACACTGAAATAAATAAAAACTGCTGTCTGATTGGCCAGAGATGAATAATTTCTACTACCCCCAGATGTATCCATCTAGGATGTGCTTATTTGTATGATATGTGAACTAATTGTTTAACACTACCCCAGAACATAGTATTGTTCACCCAGAGAAAGCTACACAATAGAAATTTATTGACTCATCACACTACTATTTTTTAGCCAATTATGTGCCAGGATTTTTCCTTCGGATATATAACAATAGCAGAAAGATGCTTCATTTCCTTGGGACTATTACTCTCCTGGGTGGCAAAATTAAAATCAGCCTCTATAAAACACACTTGTGACAGCTTACAGCAACCCCAAACGGCACAAAGGCCATCCTTTATTCTCACATGCTATTAGCAGCAATCTGAAAAACTGAGGGGGGGAGTAAAGAGGGTGCTGTGTGGGCCAGTACAAAACCTTTTCACCATCTCTGTCCCACCAAAGGCTTCCACAGAAGACAGCGGCCATCACAACGAGGTCCAGAGGCGAGTGGATGGTGGCAAACTCAGTAATTACTGAATAGCGAGACATTTAGTAGCAAAGTGCCTTGCCATTGTCCTTAGGGGGGGGAAAAAAAAAAAAAGACGAAACTACCTATTCATTTTATCACTTTGGAGACAGCTGCCAGGTGGGAGGACCCGCAAGGCCTTTCCCTTTCACTCCGCTGCTGCGAGAGGCCGGGGGCAGCCAGAGAAGTCCCCGCAGCAGGCCCCAGGTCTGCCTCACCCTCCCGCCCAGGCCTGGGCGGAGAGGCGGGATTTTCCCCGCCTGTCCCGTTAAACAGAACAAAACCCAGGAGCTTAACAAAAACACCCAGCAATGTCCGCAAGCGCAGGCCCACGCGTGTGCAGTAGGAGCCGGCCGCCGCTGCAGCAGCGCCCTCTGCCG
>NW_020799095.1:60853210-60879618 GCF_003259725.1 Athene cunicularia
TCTAATTAGGCAGTAATTGGGATTAAACAAGAACAGATAAAAATTAAGTTTCTTGAGATGCAAGAACTCAAATGTACCAAGAAATGAAATCCAGGAATTAAATTCTATTCTCAGGGTAAGGAACTAGCCTGCAAACCTTCTGGGAAGGGATTGTCCTTTAGCATGTGTTTGAACAGCATCTAGCAAAACCCCCGGCACGGCCCCCGGCGCCTCTGCCCGAGCCAGGCTCTTCGCGCTGGGGGCACGGCTTGTGCTGGAGCCCGTGACTGACAGCTGGCTTCAAATGAGAAGCTGGGATTATAAAGAAAAAAAAAAAAAATTTACACCACCCCCCTCCCCCCCCAAATCCCAGTCCTCAGGCACCAGGTGAAGTAGAAAATTTAATGTACCTCCTGGGTTAAACAGCATGGTTGGTCATTTAACTGATCCATTTGCACCATTTAACAAATTACGAGAGTGTCGAGGGGCAGCTTTGGGTAACAGCATCTCAGGAACTGAATGGCACAGAGGCTCAGGCTCACGCACAGCACTGGCAACAGTCCCCAATAGCAGGCTAGACAGTTGCCTTGTTTTGTTTTTTAGAAAAACTTCTATTAAATCTATCCGCTCCGCACATTCCGGCATGGCGGCTGTAGCTGCTATATCCACTAATCCAGGGACACAGGCTTCAGTAAGCATAAACGCACAGCCCTACGGAAATGTCTCTGGTCGCCTCGTGCTAAACTCGTGCTGCTGTTTTCTACGTGCCTTCACACTGACAGCATCCTGACGGAACAAGCCGTTTGGGTAATCGGGAGGCTGAGCAGTCTGCGCAGGATCCTGCTGCTCAGGGTGTAGCGCTTTTATCGCCCCTGTGTAATAACTTTGGCAGATAAACTACAACTCAGACATCCCAGCATGAGTGTAACCACAACTGTAGACATCACATAATAGCATATCTCTGCAAGGGAAACTTTTATGCCTTCTAGATACTCTTAGCTTGATTTTTTCCAAATTCCAATCCTTGAGAGGCCCTGTTGAAAAGTTCTTTCTCCTCCAAAACCACCCACTTTACTTTTGAATGCTGCTAGTCTCAGCATGTACAAGCAAAGCCAACGGTGCTCTTAACCGGTGAAGGAGAAAAACTTTTCAAAGTTAGCATTTTGAGCATTTTCCTTTATGAAGTCTTAAGCATTTGCTGGTAGGTGGCTGCCTTTTGGCCATTTGTGAATATTCCTGCTTGTTTTTTTCTCTGTAGCCTCTTACTAGCTAAAGAAAACACATCCAAATAATAAACATTGTAGGTCAAAACATATGTGTCTGTACATCACTACGGAGTGGCTCCTCAGCTCTGACTTGAGACATGGGCTCTTTACAGTTTAGAATAGCGCTTTGGAGTCTGTTATGATACAGGCTTGTTGTGATACAGAATCAGCTGCAGCACTGTCTGTTAGTAACACACACACTCCTCATTTCAGATCGTACATGTGAAAACTTCCATATGTTTAGCTATCATTTTTAAAATGTGGTTTCCTGTTTGCTTTTTCAGTGAATGTTCTTCCTTATAAAGTCTGCAATCCGCTGCAGCAAGTCTGGACTACATTTGAAATATTACTTCCAGGTACCATCCTGATATCTGCTGTAAAACATGTACTATTCTTAATTTGAGTACATTTTTAGTCCATAACACACCAAATACTCATTGCAATTGGTCTGTACCCTTCTATTCTGTCAATATATGAGGAAAGTTTTAGAGAAAAACCCTTAGAACTTATTATATCCAATTTATTAAATTTACCTTCACCTTCTTTTACTGAATTTTTACTGATTCTACATTTTCCTGCAAATAAAACAAGAGAATGAGGGAAGGGAAGATGGTCTTCATTTCACTAGCCAGAATATCTTCCAGAGTTCTGATATTCAGGAAGAGTAAATAATTGGTGTTATTCCCATATACATCTACTGCCTTTAATAACTTTTTGGCAGAATTTGTAGTCTTCTACAATGACAAAAGATAAAAAGACCATTCTTTACACTACTCTCAATCTGGATACATCATTTGGCATATTATAATGTTTTTTTCACTATTTTATGTTAGGGAATGTTGTGTCTCTCCAGAAATAATATTTGGTAAGTCGCAGAAGTCTCTAGGTTTCCAGCAAATTAGCTTAATGAGTAATGGTTACGGTAGCCTCTGCTTACTGACTGTAGAAAACCTCCAACACTTTATTTGCAATGGGCTTGGCCATGACCCAGAGCAGAGCTCTGAAAGCAAGGAGCCAGCTGCATATCTAACTTAGACTAATACCTGGAACCTTGGGGAAGGTTTAAGAAAGATTTGTACAGTAGTGTGGTATTTTGAAAGGCTGAGAACAATTTTTGACATAGAAGCCTTGAAAACATCTGTCTCCTAAGAAAATAAAAGAGACAGAAGCCTAGACTCCAGGATTACTAATGCTGCTGTTTTTCAAATGATGTCCCAATGCATAGTGCATTGCAGAGTGTTGTGTGATGTTAGAGGTTGCCGCTCATTCTTCGGCATCATGAGGGAAAATCCATTGGCTGAGGCTCCCTAGGGCAAGGCCGTTTCTGGCTAATGTGCCTACAGAGGGGACCTGAAAAGAATATATTTTCCTTGTTCCCTCTTGCTATGGCTAGAAGACATTCAGCATGGAGGAAATTGAAGTCTGCTCCTCAGGCACCTTCCCTCTGCGAACAGGCATGAATTTCACACAGAGATTCCTCTCTCTGTAGAAGCAGAGCAGGCAGGCAGTGCCCTAGGGTATGTTATACCTCCTGGTGGGACCTGTCAGTCACTCTGTTATGGGATAGTCCACCAAGGAAATGTCTCCCTCCTGAAGCGACATGTCCTTACACCACATCATGGCTCAGTGAGAAGTCCTGCTAACTCCAGTCAAGCCTGTGTGCTTGTATGATTAGACAGAAGGCACAAATGCACTTTGTCTATAGAAAAGGAAGGAGCAATGCCTGGGCCTCATTTTGGCTAGCAAGTTTTAAATATCATCTTGATCTGGAACTTCTCTTCCTATACCAGATTGGTCACTATGAATTGTGCAAAATCTGAAGAGAAAATTATTTTGTAGTACACTGATTTCCTTATGTCTCAGTGTGGGGTATGCTGGCACTAAACAGTAGGCTCCTGATAGCAAAGCTTCTTTTTTCAGACTGGCAGAGGCAGTGGCAGATCCCTAAACACAACAAATTCTTCAGCAACAAGAGGTTCAGCTCTGGTGTTCTGCCTTATCATCCCTTCAGTCCTTCCTCTGCTGAGGCTGACAAAAAATGCAGCAATTGAAAGGGACTCAGACTGCAGTATCACAGTATAAGATTTTATACTGTTTACACTTTTCCCCCCCTTTGTGAAATACACCAACTAATATAACACTATCAGTTCAGTAATTGATCACCTATAGGCAGTAGATATATACAGGAAAAGCACCACTTCCATCATCATCCTGAAGATCAGAACACCAGATAAACAGTTCGACAGTTGTTTGCTTGAGTGCTTTACCTCAGAAGGGTTTGTTTTACAAACTTAAAGCTAAGTACAAACAATAAATGACAAACTGAAAGGCCAATTAACTTCTTGGCCATGTACGTTGTTGCCTTTGTCCCCTGACTCTCCAGGATCCCATTTGAAGAGAAAATAATTGCAAAATTGCATTTGAAATTACTCTCAATGTCATTAATGTGATGTGTTCTATTTTTCTCCCTACCATATTTTTACCACATGTCTTGAGTTTCTGTTTCCTAAATG
This sequence comes from Athene cunicularia, assembly GCF_003259725.1. Taxonomy (NCBI): domain Eukaryota; kingdom Metazoa; phylum Chordata; class Aves; order Strigiformes; family Strigidae; genus Athene; species Athene cunicularia. Next base: position 60,856,968 of record NW_020799095.1, read on the forward strand.
ACTGTGTTGAGCTCCCCCCAAGCATGTTTATAGGCCATGTTTTAAAAAGAAACACGTTTTAAATTAGGAGTCATATGACTAGAACTTGAGGAAGCATCTGCAGTTTGCTTTTGCAAATGTTCTGTGGTGAGGTGAAGACTTTTTTTGCAAACTTTTAAAAAGCAAAGATTTTCCAGAAAGTGTTTTCTGGGAAGTGTTTCTTTCATTTGATAATGCTTTTGATTAGAGAATGAATATCCAAAATATTTGTGTGGGAGAGGCAGAAATACGTCAATTTTTAGCATGATTTTATGCATCAGTAGAATTAGGACAAAACCAGCCTTTTTCTTTAGTCTTATGGCTTCTTATCACTCACATATTCCTTATTTCAAGGGACATCATTGGGTTTAATACCAAAATATATATCAAAACAAAAAAAATGTTGTTCCTCTTAATGTTCCAGATGTAACTAATTTCAGCTGTAAAGATCAGGAATGTGTAATCTTGAACTAAATTAACAGAATTATTTCCATGGGACTTCTAAGATTCCTGTGCTGATGGTTTTTTGTGGGTTCTTTTCCTTTCTTTTTGGATTTTTATCATATGTTGTATCATTTATTTGGGTCTTAGAAGATTAAGAAGTATGTCTAGGCCTCAACACCATGGTGCCTGTGTGTCTCCTAAATTATTAAAAGCAGATATAGCAACAACACGAACATCTATTTTTATGTATAGTGCAATCGTTAGTACTCTGACCCCAATTCAGAAAAGGATGTATATCCAGAAAAAAATCAACATATGTTTAACTAAATATTTGTATGAACCACATGGAAGTGACAAGACTGAAGTGCACAACTGGAGCTAAACAAGGTATTTCTGTGAATCATATATTTTATCATATATTCATCTGCCAGCACCACAAGAAAGTAAAACTGCAGAAAAACCCACTTGCTATTGAATAAAATATAACACAGGACCAATTTAAAGACAGTTATATGTTGCCTTTAAGTTATAAATGAGTATAAAATTTCTTCCTCTCAAAGAGTTTGTATCTTTCTACAGAGCTTCACTCATTCTGATGGATATTCATAAATGGAACCAGGAGTGAGTGGTCCATTTATTTCAACCACAAGAGAACAATCCAGAAGAAAACTTGAGGCTTAAATTAGTGACAAGTGAATTAAAATTTTAACTTTTGAGAATGATTTGTTGTCTTCTGAAACTGTAAAAAGTTGAAATAATATATTGATTTATATTGGCTTACAACACCTTTGTCACTTGCAGAAAAGGATCAGTAGTCAAAGTGATGATTTCCACGAGGAAGTGATGCCAAACTAAGAACTCCAAACTATACAGTAATAAAGATACCAAGAGCTTGTATAGAATTCAGCGACTCTTGGGAAACAATGAATTCTGTTTGAAGTTGTTTCACAGAGCAACAAAGCTTTTGGGTTTGTGTCAAAAAAATCTGGTTGAAAGCAAAGTTTGGTTTCCTTTCTCCGGTTCTCCAGTCACATGTGCTGCATCTGAACAAAACTGCCACTGGTTTGCTAAAAATCTGCCCCGACCAGTTTGACCCAGTCATTTTGTCCCTATATTTCTAGGAAAATAAAGTACATCCATGATTTTCTGTCTCTGAAGACCCTTAGAGGTCTGCAGTCAAATTTCAAAACATTTAAGAAGAGCAAGTCAGAAAAGCATCTCTACTACTGAGCAGTTTAAGTTGGGGATTTAGGGACTGTTGTCTTCCTGGAAAATAGAGAGGGCCTGCCAACAGAAAACTAAAACTTGGTTATTTTTATGTGCTTTTTATTGGTATATCTCTGCACATGCTTCCATTTTCATACTGAGGTGCAGCAGCTAGATTCACATCCCATTCCTGGGGACATTTGTGCATTTTTCCCAGTTTCAGTCATGTCTTCTAGCCAGGCCAGGTTACAGCATTGACACTATTTAGTGCAGTCTGTGAAGAGCTCCCGAGGTCTCACCACTGACCACTGTGACTCTGAAGCCAGCAGGGCCTTTGGCCTGATCCCAAATTTTGGGGAGATGAACTTCACTTTCCGACACAAAAAACCCTATGGAGCCACTAGATGGCACTTTCAAAACACGGTTTTGCACACTGTCCAGCTAGCTACGGATCTGGCTCTGCATCACAAGGTGCACTGTAAACCTGTATGATAAATGCTGTTCTCCAAAATGTACACCAAGTGCCCTGAACAATAGACATACTCAAAAAGTTGACAAAGCAAAACCTCCTTTTTACCCAAGACAGAATTTCTCCTGCCTTCCTCCATAGCATCATCCTTTCTGAAATGCAAGGCCATCAGTATATAACCAATGGGCATGCTTAGTATGACATCCAGTAACCCTTATAGCATCTATAGGGAGAGGAACTTCATGACAGATGAGATACATGACACAGTGGGAGCAGCAATCTTCTTCCTAGTTTGGAAACTGAGAGACCAGATTTTTCAGCAATGAGACTAGAAAATCTATTGCATTTTGGTATATTTTGGATGCTTCTTTCCCGTTTTATCCCTTCTCAGCCACTCATGCTAGAGACAATATTGACAAAGGAACTTGGTTTTAAAACAGAAGAGGAAAAGTCTTGTTTTAGGCAATAAGTTCTTCAGGGAAGGGCTGTCTGTCTCTTTTTATGTTTCTCTAATGCTCAACACCATGACAGTGCACTTTTCTGTAGCATAGATGATTACATTAAAAATAATCCCATCATATAATGTCTCAAGATGTTGCTAATTAGCCATTAGAAGTATAATAACTATTTCTTTTACCCCAGGGCAGAAAAGATGGAAAACATGCTACCAGTGCAAGAGAGAGACACAGTCTATTTAGCCTCTTTATAAGAGGGTTTCAAGGCATAATCACCTGAAATACAGAAACTGCTAGGCTGTGTGCTGTTATTCAGAATTCATCACCAGGGGTTGAAATTTTCTAGTTTTATTTTCAATTTAATCACTCATTACTTACTCCTGTCTATAAAATCTACCAACAATATGTCGGCAGACACTTCCAGTCCTTGAATCTTGTTGGGGTTTAGAGCTCTGGACACACAGTACATGGGATTAGTTGGTGTTTAATGTCTCTGGGTGTCTTTGTTTTCATGTCAGTAGAAAGACTGCCCTTATAAAAGCTGGATGACCTCAACTCTTGAAGGACTTTCTACAGATGGAGTAAAATGGATAATCCATGGAAGATCTGTAGTACACTATGTATTTGGTTGTTAAAGAAATACCAGAAGCATAAAGTTCCGGGGGAAAAGTTCTCACAGTTCCAGACTTGATGGTCAAGAAAAGGGGCAGAAGATAGCTGTTTTCATGAACCAGGCAAGGCTTTGTTTCACTAAGCTAGCATTTTGGATGGCATATGGAAATCTCATTAACTGTGACAGTCTGCTTAGTCTGCAAGGATTTGGAATTTTTGTTAACAAGGAAACATTTTAAGTGTTTTCCAGCGTAATTTCTTTGTGCAAACAGGAGGAAAGACAGGTTTTATGAAAATGAAAACATATTATGAAAATATATCTCACATACACAAAAAATACTGAAAGAACCTCTTTAAGGTGCAAAGTTGAGCATATCAGAATCAAGAAATACCAGAATTAAAGTTACTTATGGACCATTAATTTGGTTCCTTTGAGTCTACAAATTATGTTAGTTTGATTTGATTATAATATGTTGGTGGTGTTTCTTTCCATGTCAACCCTGCTTTATTGAGAATATATATATAACATTGTCATGTTATTTTGTTATCTATATATTTTGTCTACTGTCATTCATTGTATGTTCCTTATTTGCTGCACATTATTTAAACCCTTCTAAGAATTTTCTCATTAACTTTTCTAAAGCATTCACCTCTTGAATAGCTAAAGTGCTTCATAAATTATTTATTTTCATGATACCATGTAAATAGAGGGCAAATTAGACAAGAGATCTTACAGATGGGAAAGGAGGCAGAGGGATTAAGGTTAAAAATGTTCCTTTTGGCTGCTTATCTGGCATTTCCTACAACATGACTTTTTGCATATTTACTATTATAGGTCAGTTTACCTAGTCAGGCAGGACTCTACTGGTGCTTATGCAGTAAATGAAATAGAAGCTGTTTTTTTCATGAATTCTGAGTGACTCATTAGCATCAAGACTAGAAGAAGCAACCATGTTCAATGGAGAAGCATATACATCTTAACCATGTGACTTTTCTTCTTTTTGCAACTGGCTCGATGTCCTGATATGTTTTGTCCAACATGTGTGACAAAAGAGACAAATTCAGACATAAACCGTGTCTTCATTACATGGCCTTAACAGTAAAAATGTCACGGGAGGAAACCTGGCATTTTCTTTGTGAATCAGCCCTACAGGGAACTGCAACCTAGTACTTTGCCTGAAGAATGGCAAACGTCTGGAATGAACTTTTGGTGAAGAAGAGAGCATACTCTGGCAGCCACAGATTCCTTTACCCATTCAAAAAGGACCAGTTTCATTCACCAGTCCATATCATGCCCTTGTCCTTATTCATCTTTGCCATCTTCTCATTAGTTCTAGTCTCCTTACCTACTAAGCCTGCTTTTGACTTTTCATGTTGGCTCCAGTCTCCATGCCTTTTCCCCGCTAAGCTTGAGTCAGGGTCTTCTTCATTGCCTATCTCCCTTCCTAGTTGCTTTGCCCAAACATCTGAGTTTTCTGTTGCTACTTCTTCATTCAAGCTGTCTCCTACTACCCCATGAACGAGTCCCAATCTAAGTCTCCAACTCCAGCCTTGTTCAATCTCAGTGACTCTGACTCTGTAATGCATTTATTTGTATCCTTCCCTGGATTTCTCTAAGGAAATCTTCCTCTAACATATGTGTAAAAGAGAAACATACTGGTTTAGAATTTGTCAGGTAGATCCTGTAACTTGGGACAGTTGGTCTGTTGTAGCTTTTAAAGCATTACTTTTTAGTTAAACTATATTCTACATGTGTAGATGATTTTTATGAGAATAAGAATGCTTTAGTGTTCTTAAAATTACTCAAAATTCATATTTTTCATTAATTTATATCAACTCTCCTGACTGTCCTTATGTGTAAAGGAGACCTTAGGAGACGAATCTTTGAACAGAGAATGAGCAGGTGCCTTTGATTCATCTTACCACTTTGCATCTTTCACTAGCTTAACTCTTGACTTTTTTTACACCCTGAATAGGATATGATACAAATAAAATTCACAATGCCTAACTGCAAAGGAAAAGTGCAGAAGGTTCAGAGACATCATTAATATGTGTATGATGTGCCTCAATGTTGATTTTCCTTCTGCAGCATTTTCATACAAAGCTACTAATAGTACTGTATATTTTAAAATTTTCTCTGTGGAAGTCAAACTCATAGCAATGTCTATAAAGTCATCCCATTCACTCATGCTCTCCACTATGAGAGAGTAGGATAAGGGGTAATGGTTTGAAACTGCAAGAAGGTAGATTTAGATTAGATATAAGGAAGAAATTCGTTACTGTGAGGGTGGAGACACACTGGAACAAGTTGCCCAGAGAGGTTGTGGCTGCCCCCTCCCTGGCAGTGTTCAAGGCCAGGTTGGACAGGGCTTTGAGCAACCTGGTCTAGTGGAAGGTGTCCCTGCCCATGGCAGGGGGGTTGGAACTGGATGATCTGTAAGGTCCCTCCCAACCCAACCCATTCTATGATTCTATGATCTTCTCACCATTGTTTTTGCTGTCAAGCCAGCTATTGTGCAATTTGACTAGTGAATAAGACTTAGGATAATTTAAAAAATAGGTGACACAGAATAATGCAGAAAAGACAAAAATCTAAGGAGTAAGGACCAAGGAACTATTTTGTACAAAGACACAAATTACAGTGGTCAATATCCTTTTTCTCTCCCCTGTCCTATGGCTCCTATAAGGAGAATTAAGACATTAAATAAAGATGACACAAAGAATCAATTTCTGGGTTGGGGTTTTTTTTTTGTTTTGTTTTGTTTTTTCCTCTGGAAGAGTGAAAATTAGGTGTTTGCTTGATTTTGTTAAAAAGAACTTAGATGTCAATTAGACACTAGAATAAGGGGCCAAGTTCTAAAAATGCTCACCAGACTCAAATGTCTCTGAAATTCTCACTGCATCGTGCTCTAGGTACTGAAAAATTCTGCTTATTCAAGCACAGAATTTGAACAAGCCACTGTTAAAAAATACTATGTAAAATATATGACTAATGTGTCTTGCAGAAAATGCTTTGGTACGCAAAACTGTTTCATTGTAGATGAAAGGTTATTATCTTACAGTGAATAGCTGTGACTCACAGTCTGACTAATCAGAGTCTGAGTGAGAAACAAAAGGCAAATTCAATGAAACTGGTTTGCATCTGCTAAGGAACAGGCTATTTCGGTTCAAGTTTTGTTTATATCATCAGGTTGTCGGAGGACACAAAGCTCTGAAGTATGTGGCTGACATGTTTCAGCCTATCTCCCGTTCCTTCTCTGGATATCCCTCTTTATTCATTTCACGCACGACAAAAGGAATTGCCACATCCATTTCCAAGGGACAGGTTGTCTAGTAAACATCATCCCGACGAAGGCAAGGGCTCCTCGTGAGAGACCTGTCACGTACAGCACACCAGACCGCTATTAATCACGAGGACACCAGCCTCACACCCCACGAACGAGAGCCCTCAGTTTGCCGGTGTCAGGGGCGGCGGGTGCCCTCGCACCTTTTGGGGAGGGGGAGGATGGGGAGCGCAGCTCCCTGCTCCGCGCGGGGCCCGGCCGCGCTCCGCCCGTGGTTCAGCACCGGGGACAGCGCCCGCCCCCCCGCCCCTCGTGGGCCCCCCCGCGTGTCAGCGGGCAGCCTGCCGTCACCCCGCCTGCACCAACCGCCGCGGGGCGGGGGGGCGCGGAGCCGGTGAGTTGCTAGGCCAGGCTGAGGGGTCTGACGGCAAGGGATGAGGTTTTTAGTACCGACTCAATCCAAGCTCCTCTGATGCTTTGCCGAGCTCACGAGAAGTACACGCAACACATGGTCTGATGGAGATGGCTTGTAACAGCTGAGCTCCACACACGCTAACTTCTTTTCCCCCATACATCTTCCCGTATCTTATTAAATATACAAGCTATAATCAGGTACCCAAGGAGAACAGTGAAGCAATATATTTCCTGCTGATGCAGGCAGGATTAACCACAGATGACAAGACAATTAATAACTAATAATTGTACAACACAGTCTGTTCGTCATTTTAAAACCTAAAGTTCATCAACAAATCCGTCCATTTAACGATAGCCATCTTTCCTTTCAAATAAAGATGCTGACATATTTCTATTTCATTGCATTTGTCTGTCAAAAGACCACACCTAGTTCAGGCATATGAAAATGTACATCTCCACTACTTTGGCTGTATCGCACATTTAAATACACTGTACACTAATAAAAGTAGTCTTGGTTCTGCAAATAATGATGCAGTTCACTTCGTGAGTTGCAGATAAGCATCAAGATACAAAAAATAAAAATAAAAAAGCAAGAATATGATCCCCACCTGTCAAAGTAGCAGTGAGGTCCTGGAAAGCAAGGATAAGCAGTTATTGTGAGGGACAGCAGGAGATCTTTGGGAAGACAATTTCAATTCATTGTAAAAGATGAAGGAAAAGGATCTAAGAAAGAAGAGGAGAGGTCAAAGCAGTGAGGTGAAAGGGGCAGCTAGAATGAAAGAGATGGAGCCAGAATGTCTTTTCTTTTAGGAAAGAACAGGAAACTCTGCCTCTTAGCATATGTTGCTTCACAGTGTGTGTTACCGAAAAGCTTTTCTGTATGCGTGTCCGTATATAAATACAAATATTTGCAAAATATATCAGAAGAGGAAAGAAAATATTTTGTATTTAAATTATTCTAGGAATGTTAAATATCCTTTATTTGTTATTTCAGCACTTCAGCAGGACGCAGGCAATATTCTTCCAATACAGGTTTTCACATTTCCTTCTTATAGGAAAGAATAATGAAGAATACAAATATCATATGTACTAGTTAAATCCCAGATCATGCTGAGGTGAGGTGTGGGTGAAAAGATGAGAACTGAGCACAGAGGCTGAGAGAGAGTCGGACATGTCTGTGTTTTGGAAGCAGATATTTGTCACCAATTTGAGAATTTCCATAGGCATGTCTGCAGCACAAAGATCAACACGAAGCAGTTGCCAGAAAGTTGCTGATGGAAAACTGCCTTGAAAAAACATTTCACCAGGGAAAGGGCAGTTATGAATGGCAAGTGTTGAAAGAAGTGTTACTATAAGTGGAATTACTGGTACGTATCTGGCCAGAGCCTTTAGAGGCCAGTAATTTGGATATTATGTCTGACTCAAGTACAAAGGTATAGCAAGACTTCTCTTTTCCCTTTTTAACATTTTTTACTAATTATAAGCCTGCTTATAGCTCAGCCTCTGAATATTGTTCTCAAAATTAAATCTGGAAGACAGTGTGGCTTTTAGAATAATTTGTCCTGGTGACAGAATCTTACAGAAAAGGTTTCCTGACTTGTACTTTAGGCTATATAATTTTGGACTGATTTTGCATTCTTATGGGCATCTATTTCCATGTCATATGGCAAGCTGGTCCTGTTTCTTTATTAGGCTAATGTTTATGGCATTTTCTGAACTACATGACAGTAAATTAGACACTTCATGTGACTGAAAAGGACAAAAGCATAGTATAATTTGCACGTGAAGAGATGAGCAAATGTGTTTGTTCTTCTAACTTCAGGCTAGAAAAGAAAAATGGAGAGAAAAAAGAGATGCAAATACACTCATCCTACTGTCCTGTAATCACCTATAATTAAAGGTGGACTTGGCTGCACATTCACCTATGAAGGACAGACTCCTATCCTTCCACTCCAGTGGAAGCTACAGTCCTTAAGTCTTGGCTTTCTAGACACTGGCAATGGTGTAACAACATATAGAATAGCCACTGAACTGTCAGCATGTGAGCAGCCGAGATTTGCACTTGGGAATATTCAGGCCATATTTTTGATCAATGCAGCTGAAGCCAGTGGGAATGTTCAAGAACTGGTGTCACTGGGATCCGTGGTTCTGGCTACTTCCCTTTCACAGAAGGGCAGTTGGAAACATGCATGCCCCCTTTCCAATATTACTTTAACAGCAATGCCACAGCATTTCTCCAAGACTGCAGACTCTCTGGGCAACTAAGAAATAAATTAAATTTAATTCAGCTGCCCTTTCCACCAAAGCCACTGCACTGGACCCCCTTCTGCTCACCTGAGATCAGCTCCTTTAACTTTCATTTCAGCAGTTCCCACATCAATGCAAAGTGCTGAGTTTAACAGCCTGATTTGAATATCCTTCTACCAAACATCCCATTTAAAATTAAATGGAAATGAAATGGAAATATTTTCATGTCCCAAGGGAGAATGCTCAGACAGATTGACAATCTGCAAGGCAAAACTGTACCTTAAAAGTTATTATGGTGACACACACATCTGAGACACACTGCAGATTACTACGTCTTTCTAACTTGGGTGGACTACCCGGGTAAGCAGTTGCTTCTCATGTATTACAAAAGCATATATGTATATATGTATGTACATATATCTTTATATGATATACATACACATGTATCTCATTATGACATATATTACAATGAAAAAATAAAATATCTTATTTTTATCAACCTTAACAAGAGATTGTACAAATAAGGTAACTTCTACAAAGATGTGTAAACTGTTGGCTTTTAGGACTTCTAGCCTGAGAGTAACATGTTACCAAATAGCTACAGAGTCAAAAACATTTTCAGCCAGAAACAAAAACTGAGAAACAGAAGCTTGCTGCTTAAAAGTGTAACAAAACCCTTGACTGTGACAGATAATGAGAAGGTTGAATAAGTTGCTGCCATTTAAGAATTTTAAGCTAGTATGACTGAAATAATTTGTTACCATAAGTTTTGTTCCACTTTTAAAGGAAATTATTTCAGAGAACCACTGAATCATTAAAGATTCCTGTTTTCATCTCTATGTTGATCTGTATTCATTCATGCTCAGAGGCAACGAAGCATTTAACCATGTACATAATTTTAAACATGTCTTCAAGCTCCATAGCATCTTATTTCAAAATCAAATCTGGAAGTGGTGCACTGAATCAGTCCTTCCAATAAGTGATAACTCCTTTCTCCCAACCTTTTAAGAATAAAACAAGTCCACCCTTCTTACACCTCAGAAGGATATTAAAGTAAGTGACCATCCAAGAAGAGGCAAAATAGCACTGCAGTTAAGAAACCTGCCAAACAAAGAGAAAGTCACTTGCAACTTAATGAAACAGAAGAAAGGAATCTGAGTCCCCAAAGAAGAACTGATTTTGCAGGAGACAGGGATTAACAATGAAGAGGCAAAATTTCCAGACGTCACAAAATTATTTAGATCGATGAGGATTAGAGAAATTCATGGAAATTCAGGGTTCATTTTTAAAGATCAGGAGGCACCAGAGCTGTTATAATTCAGTGTTGAAAGTGTGAGATAAAGCATATCAGGAGGAATAACATGCAGGAATTGCTAGGTGCCTGTAACCATCTAGAGAAAGAGCTGGTCGTTCACATAATTCTAGTTTCCACTGAAATCACATTAAATTTTATTTTGAAAAATGTATTATCAAATATTTTTGCATCAAGTTTTACCTCATAAGTCATTGAAAGATATTATGTCTAGTGCCTCTAGTGTCCAGTCCTGGGCTCCTCAGCACAAGAGAGACATGAAGCTACTGGCGTTCAGTAAAGAGCCACTAAGATGATGGAGGGACTGGAGCAGCTCATATATGAGGAAAGGCTGGGAGAGTTGGGACTGTTCACAATCTGGAGAGGAGAAGGATTGGGGTGATATCATCAATGTATATAAACACCTGAAGGGAGGGTGTAAAGAAAACGGAGCCAGGCTCCTTTCAGCGGTGCCCAGTGACAGGATTAGAGGCACTGGGCACAAACTGAAACACAGGAGGTTCACTCTGAACAGCAGGAAACACTTTTTCACTGTGAGGGTGACAAAGCACTGACACAAGTTGCCCAGAGAGGTTGTGGAGTCCCCATCCTTGGAGATACTCAAACTTCTGAACATGGTCCTGAGCAGCCCATTTGATGCGGCTCTGCTTGAGTAGGAGGAAGTTGGGCCAGATGATCTCCAGAGATCCCCTCCAACCATAACTGTTCTGTTAATCTATGTCATTAAATGAATGTTAGTGATGGAGTTAAACCTGCACTCATTTGTAAATACTACAGTTAAAGGGATTTTTGTTGAGATTTCTGCGCACATTAGCCAAGTGACAAAACACTAGACAGAAAAAGCAGGCAGTGAAAATTACCTTGTGTCACAGACCAAGACACTTTAAATCACATCTTAAATGAAACCATTTACTGTTATGCTATGCATTTTTTAAATGTTAAAGATTGAATTTAACAAAATTTCATCTGTATATAGATAAGAATACTCTATTCAGTAAAGCTGTTGGATCAAAACCAAAACTAACACTAAGATTTTGCACTTGTCCATTGATTTCAACCAATATCTCTCAGCAGTGTTCAAAATCAGGAGCTCTTCCTGTGTGTTCACAAAAGGCTCTGTGTAACCTTCTCCTCTGGACAGGAATGTCTAGCCTTGCTGCCAGTTGGTCTTGGTTACTCACATTCCTGACCATATTCAGTAATTAATATTTCCTAAACACTGGGGAAAATTGTAACTCGATTTGTTCTTTCTACTTAGAATTTAAGGAGTATCTCCAATTTTGTTATTTTTAGTAAGTAACCAAAAATTAAATAGGCAAACACAAAAATAAGTCATGAAGTTATGCTAATATGTTCTTCCTTAAAATATTTTCAAGCTTACTTAAAAAAAAAAAAAAAAAACAAAAAAAAACCACCACCACACTGAACCCAAAACTCTATTATTAGATACATTGTTTGAAAAAATAAAAGAATGTTAGAGGGGTGACATTTTGGGGGTTTTCCTAAGTTTATTCAGTTATAGAAACTCTCCAGTCTCTGGAGGTTTCTTTTAACTCGTAGTAGTTTATTGAACTATTACACATTTTGTAAGTGATCTTCAGGTTTTACCACTGATTTTAAAAAGAATTGCAGTTCAGGTGAGTGCCTAAGCCTAGTACTTATCATTAGGCATGCACCCAAGCTCTGCATATTCCAGGTATTATAACTAAGATGGTAAAAAGATTTCCCTTTCTGGGGGAAACATATTCTTATACTGTGGGTGAGCATTATAAGCTCTTCCCGAGAGCTGTGACTCAAACTGCTAGAGGTGATTTTGTAAAAGAGAAAAATACTTTCTCTCTAGAAAATATGCTGTCTGCAAAGGCTGTTCTCTCAGTGCTGCACCACTAATTCTGAGAACGAGATGTCTACAAGAAGCACGTGGCTCCTAAGTGATCCCTAGCAAAGAGGGGACATCGGTTTCAGCTAAATAAGCCTCTGTGCTATAACTGCCGCGGTAGAGGTATGTCACACCTCTATTACAAATTCATTTTTGAGTTGTCAGACATTCAAGTTTCTCTCCTCTAAAAATATATCCTATGTCAACTTGATATGGAATGGGTCACTGAAAACACAGGCAAGCGCTTGTTAAATTTCTTATTAGGGGAACTGTTGTCCAGCATCTGAATTCCAGTTGCGCAGAATTTACTTTTATAAGAGAGTTTTGCATGGTTTCTCTAAGAAACAACACACTTCCAATCTTTGCAGAAAGCTACTGATGCTCATCAAGAAAAGAATGTGGTGGTTTATAAAAAATGCCTTTTCTTTATCCTGTAATGCATCATTATATTGCATCAGCATACCAAAAATACCGCAGTATTGTACGTAGCAACAAATACCAAACAATATACATTAAAAGAGGTAGTAAGTCTTCATGAAGAGTAACTACTCAACTTTTTTTCACCCTTCAGGTTATTATATTGTCTTAGCTTAGTGTATCATCGTAGGATCATGGGACTATTCAGGTTGGAGGGAACCTTAGGAGGTCATCAAGTCCAACTGCCTGATCAAATGCAAGGCAACAGTATGAACTCAAAACTGCAAAACTTCTGAAGAGTCCACAAAAACAGTGGTTTTGCAATGAGCTGGAAAAATTTCTTTCTAATCACACAGGTCCTGAGGTTCTTTGGCTGTACCAGCAGGTTTTCTCTGATGTGGATAACAGTGGGGACCTGGACTTCAGTCTGTCTTGCTGTGGAGTCATTCCACTTCAAAAAAAGCAGAGCTGTCTGCACACAATTCAGGTATGTGATGTTGAATCAATTCACTTAGCTTGGGTAAAGGCGAAAATAAGTCAAATACTTCTATTTTTACAATTTCCAGTTAGTTTACTGATATTTTCAGTAGATTTTGCCATGTTAAACTTAGACCCTCTCTAAGCAGTGAGACAGTGAATCCATTATTGAAACGCCAACAGATTACGATGCCAATGTACGATAACAGCTATTGGTAGGCTATAGTAGAAATTAAACTAGCATGGAACTGTCACTCATAGCTTGCAAGGCTGGCATCTGACTTCAGTTCTCTGAAAAGTGAGTGTCTAGTCTAAGCTGATCACCTAACTTACTTCCAGTGGGTAAAAATAAAAAGACAAGCACTGCCAATAAGCACTGTGTGATTCAGCAAGCTTATTTAGATATTGCCTCTCTTTTTTCCCTGAATATAGGGGATACTTAGCTAACTAGCTTAATGTAGCCACTTAATGTTTAGATGGCTAAAGCTAGATGGACTTAACCCTGCCTTTGGTGTGCCACAAATTCAGTTATACATGACTGTAGACCTTGAAGTCCAATGGTATTTCTACAGAGGTATATACTGCAGGATGAAAGCCCCAGAAACACTGGGTGAATGAGCTAAAAGAGCCTTACTGATGTGCAAGAGACATTCATCTTTATTGTTACCAATATCTCAGATGAACGTTAGGTTATGAAGGGACCTATAGGCAAACAGCCTCAGTATTCTTCCAGACTGCTCCTGAACCTGAAATTACACCCTACAGTAGTTATGACAAAAGTAATAAGCAAAAGATGATCACAACAAACATGCTTTACATCACAGACTGTTCTGATACACATCCATCTGGCAGATCATCCAAATGCAAGTTTTCATGGACTAAGAATATATATGGCTGAATAAGGAAAAAAACATTTTATTCAGGTAGTATTTCAGGCTCATTGTTTCTCTCTCTGATATTAGTCCTCTAAAACAAGCACAACTATTTGGAAACTTAAAGAAAAAAAAAAAAAAGCTGTCAGCTTTCTTATGTAATTTCACAATGAATGATTATTATACTTCTGTTCCACAAATCTGTACTGTCAGGTCCATTTATTTTCAGATAGTGTTCCAAGTTTGTTTATTGTTGGGTGTATTTTATGGTTTCTGGCTTTAGTTCTGATGTCTCAGTCTTCTATATTTGAAACTAACTGGGATACTCTGCTATTTATGTCTAAGAGAACCTCCTGTCTGAGATGGCTTTTCATCCAAACTTTTCAAACAACATACCTGTTTTCCTTTCCTTTTAAAAAAAAATCTCTTTCAAGTATGTTTTTAAATGTATTTATCATTATGTTTTCTTGTCTACTTCAGACAATGATCTGTTAGAACAATTCAATGTAGCCAACGGTTTTGGAAGCTACATTGTTCCAGGACCACAAAGTGACCTGACAGCATATCAACTTGGGTCAAGTGTGCAAATCAGAAGAAAATTCAGGTACACAAAGTGACATTGGTAAACACCTGAGCTTTTACACAAACATTATACAAACCCTTCCTCCTACTATGACCTTTGTCAGCAGTAAACCCAAGTATAACTCACTGCCAAACTATGTTCTAAAAATCAACACATCATATCCATATCTCCTGAAAATCAGTATATCTCCACTGGGTTCAGTGGAACCTGCAGGTCCAGTTACTTCCGATTCAGATTTAAAATATATGATAATATAAAAATTATAATATTTTATTTTGCTCATTTGTCTGGGTATTTCTCCTTCCTCAAGAATATTACAATACATTTGAAGCCCTGTTTGGTACATTTATTCCCCTTCTACTCATAACCATAATTCCACATGACAGAGAACATTAATGGGAGAAAAATACTTCAAGGGAGCTTCATATTGTTGCAGTGACAACAAATAATAAATATGTCTAAAATTGTCCTGTGGTTTGTTTCTAAATTTGTTCTTCCTGAGGACTACTCCACTGTCTCTACCTTTCAGAATGAGAGGGGATGCTTCTAAGATGACATGGGACCTCTGGGGGATAAAGGACAGAGAGGGGGCTGACCAGTTCAGGCTACATCTCCATGGGGAAAGCAAAGCAATTAGTGTCAACAGTGCAGCTGGAGAAGAGCCTTACAGTGAGAGTATCATCTTTGAGAACATGGGGAAGGTGTTTGATGGAACCTGACACAAACTTGCCCTGAATGCTAGGGTCAACTGTGTTTGTAGACTTCCAGCTGGCTGGCACAGCCCTTGTCAGTCACTACAGAGCAAGGAAGGCAGATGGACACAGTGCCCTGGCAAGGTGAGCCCAGGACAGTGTTACTCCCTGGCTGATCATCAGGGCCTTACTGGTGTACACCAGAGCTCCGCTTGACTTAATGGTTGGACTAGATGATCTTCAAGATCTTTTCCAACCTAGACGATTCTGTGACCTTGTCTGCTGAGAGTTACCATATGCACAACTTTGGTTGTGTATTCTAATAGCAGGAATTTATTGCTTCATGAATGTATACCTGTAGGATCACTGCCCACTAGAAACAGATCTGCGCTTAGTGGTCTGAATTTATCGTCTGTGAACAGTGTTTGTGTTATTTCAGGCGCAAAAGATGTGCTCCACAGTAACTAGAAGTAACTGGCTCAAAAATTCTTCAACCTTCTGTTTAACAAAATAGACTGGAGGGTATGCTCTGCCCTTTCCTTTGGTTCCTCCAAAATACAGAATGAGTGTCTGTCCCATAGCCAAGATAACCCTGGAGACTCAAAACAGCAGTGATAGCATTTGCCTTCCCTCTGTAGCCCCAACTTGCTACAGAAAGCCACTACTGGAACAATACAGGTCCATCTAACCTGAGAAAAGCAACACAAGATTTCATAGACAAAAAAAAAATCCTAGAAAGTCACAGCAGAGATCACTTCAGACCTTAGACAGTCTCTAGACTAAATGCAAAAGATATTTCCTTGAGGTTTAATATTCCCACAATTAGTTCTTCAGATGCAAGCATCATAAATCCTCTGTTCCACACAGACAAATCCACAAACCTACCAAGCTCCTTCTCTCAAAGTGGGAATTAATTATTACACTTAGTCCTACATATTGGGAAATGCTCATGTACACTAGTGAGGGTGTCTATATGGATAAGCAGACTGAGTTAGATTGCAACTGTTCAGGAATTTTAAAACCCATCTTCCTATTGACGTATCCCATAGGTTGATGTGCGATAGTTTGAACTCCACGTAGATCATAACATGGCAGCAGCAGAAACCTGCTGTCAAGTTTCTGAGGTGATGAGCTGACTGACTGAAAATAACACATCCTTGTGGTTTCTTTTCCCTGAGATTTTAATTAAATTCATTTGCCTAGTTTTAACTATTGTTCTTTCCTTCACTTTTTTTCCTCACAGGAAGATGAGCGGGTAAGTTTCTTACTTTACAGATGTGTAAACTAGAGATACATATTCTCTCCCACTTGGAACATACAAGGAAAGTGTATGTCAAGTACTGCTTAAATGTGCCAAGTTTAGCCTTGCTATTCTCTACTAATTTGCATTTCTTGTTGCATGTTTTTTCCCTCCCCTGCAAGGGTGCTAGTCTGGCATACATGGAAACTCCAAGAGATTGAAGCAATGTTTTCCGAGAGCCAGGTCATGCCAGTCCACCTGGTAACAAGAGCAGACATTTACCAATTAAAGTAGAACAGGACTCTAACAGCACATGAAGCATTAGGGGGTTGCAAAAATGTACTGCTCATTTGCTTAAAAAATTGAGTTTGTTTGAAAATATAAAAGAACTAAGGTGAAAAACTGGTCCCACTGGAATCAGTAGTCAGTTCCCTATCCTTTTTGTAGAGCCAGAACTTCATCCTAGATCTCCAGGAGGCAAAGCCTCTCTCCTTATAGCTGCAAATCAAAGTACTTCTAATTCTTCTTAATTTACTTAAGATTACAACAGGTGTGGTTACTCTGATTGGGACTTGTATTTGAATTTCAGCTCTAGGGCCACTGCAAATTTAAGTTTGAGAGAAGAGAGGCTTTTTCTAGTCTTTGAGTATTTTCCTTTCTTAAGTCTTTATAAGCACATTAGCTTTTACCAATAGCGATTCATGCTGGGTTGGGAGAAGGATCCATAAATATCAAAGGCAGCATAATATTGGTAACCTGCAGCCTCTTCAAACAACACCCTTAAATATTTCTGGCCTGAAGTCTCCACCCCACTCTCCTGTCTGTGATGTATGGTGCATTATTATGATCCATCAGAAGCATTGATGTATAGTATCCCAATCCATTACTGATTTATATTCTTTGTCCTTAAGCAGGACTTTGGAATCATTCCTTCACATGGGATTCATGCAGCATAGTCTGAAGCACATTATGTCCGAGGGAAATCAGTAGAAGTGAAGAATCAACAGATGTCCTCCCAATCATGTCCTACCCTCCAGAAATGTTTTCATGCTTTTCATCCACGGAATGAAAGTGAAGGGCATCTAGGCACTGTAGGTAAATTAGAGCAGCTCACACCGAGGAAAGGTTGAGAGAGTTGGCATTGCTCAGCCCAGAGAAGAGAAGGTTCAGGGTAATCTCATCAATTCATACAAATATCTGAAGACAGAGACAGGCTCTTTACAGTGGTGCCCAGAGACAGGACTGGAGGCTGTGGTCACAAACACAGGAGGTTCTCTCTGAACATATGGAAACATTTCTTTACTGTGAGGGTGAGCAAGTCCTGACACAGGTTGCCCAGAGAGGTTGTGGAGTCTCCATCCTTGGAGATACTCAAACCCCCATCCAGACAGTGTCCTGGGAAACCACCTCTAGGTAGCCCTGCTTTAGCAGGAGTGTTGGACTAGATGACCTACAGAGGTCCTTTCCCACCTCAACCAGGCTGTGACTGTAGGGAGGACAACCATATATTTACACCTAGGAAAAGCAAATAATACTTATCTGTCAGATACTTAGACATGAACTATTTTTTTTAATTCTCTAACTTTATTCCCACTATAAAAGCCAGTATCTTGCATTTGAACTGCAGCTAACAAAAAGCAATAGGGTGTCTTAATAATATGAGAAGCTAAGAATTGCTATAAGAAATCATAAATTACAAGAAATCAGCGATTGAAGTGTGAATTACGTTTTCGACACTGCTGCCCACTCTGCACACACACACCCCCCCTCAAGTTACTCTAACAACAGCATTGATTTTTATCTGGGCAGCTTTTCATCCAAAATTCCTTCTGTGTTTGGGTAGCAAATGCTTTCTTTATCAGATTATAATCCTTATCTTCTGTCTGGTATACTGAAAAGGAAAGTTTGGTAGCTTGGCTGAGCACCAAGAACATCCACAACTAACACATCAGGTATGATTCTTACACAGCCTCTCAATGAAACATTAATGAGCCTGTAGTGTTTAAGCTAGATGCTTTCTTTTCCTGTTTATTTACCTCCCCAACCACCTGCTTTTAAACTAGCCTAATATATGCATATACATAAAATCATAAGTCATATAGTATGAGTTATTGCATAACATATCGCCATTAGGCACCAAGTGTTGTATAACTACATATTACAGACGCATTTTCATCCTTTCTCAATCTTTCAGGACTATTCAAGGTACCAGAATGTCAGCTTGAAAACTATTTCATCTTATCTGTGATGTCCCTGCTCCAGTTACCAAATAGTACTTGCTTTATAGTTGACAAGTTGACTTAGACCCAAATACACTCCGAAAGATCCTCTAGCTACTCAGGAACTACAGTAAGTGATCAAAACCCATGAACCATTACAATCCATGTCGTTTCAAAACATACACCAGTTGCTGTGTTTCTTTATTCCCTTCATTAAATATTACCTTTTTTCATTATCAGATGCCAGGTACCAGGGATTAGGTAAATCAGTTAGCAGGATTTCAATAGCTTTGATTTTGTGTGGTTCCGAGAGGTGTTTTACCACCAAGTACATGGGTTTGCAATGTCTTGTATAAATACCACATGAATAACTATGGGGTTTTCTGAAGAAAAAGGTAAAGTTGGGTCTTAAGGTGGGGATGCCAACATTTTACATTGCCTTGTATCTCACTTAATAGTAAGCTTCAGTTAATTAGTACATAACCATATCACCCTTGTTTACCTGTCTTGTTCACTTGCAAATACCTGTCGTATATTTAGATTATGGTATATCCCAGCCTAAGACTATCTTTTGTTAGTTGTTTTGACAAAACCAAGGAGTGCAAGGCTCTGGTAGTTCAATGGCTTCTTCCAAAACTAATTTTGATGAATTCATACTCAGTGAGGAATAATATCTAACTGTGTGTATTGCGATGCTGAGAAATGAAGAAACAATTTATTCAATGTGTCTATTTTTAACTGTCTGAATTCTCCATTGCAGGGAGATCCTATTTTGTCAGGTCCACAGGGTATATCTAAACCAAGAGAAGGAGGGATACACAATACCTTGCATTTTTACATTGTATGCTGGAAGCAGCTAAGAATTATTGTAAATGTACTGCTCATTCAAAACCCAAAAATAACATCTGGTTTTGCTTTCCAGGATGGCATTGATAGGACCGAGGTAGATGGTTGCTCATGTTCTAGAGAGGAGTTATGAAATATCAGCCTAATTACAATTTGCATTTGTGAGATTTGATCTTGTTGCTGTGTTCATAAGAAAGAGGACCAAAACAACGAGTATTCTCAATAGTAACATTTCACTGCAAGTAGACATTTAATCATAATACCTTTTGGCAATGTTATCCTTAAGATAAATTTCAATTCAAACATCAGTGTGTCTTCTCTATGCAAATGACACAATCTTCATGTTTACCAACTCCCACCAATTTAGTGCATTCAGACACATTGCTGCTTATGAAGTAGCTGAAATGGCCGCTGGGGCCCACCATAGTTCCTAGATATCCTCTTTAGGTGTGGTTTAACAGCCATCAGAAGCCAATCCTAAATCCACACCATTCCTGAGAGGCTATACCTTTTCTATGCCTTTTTTTTTTTTTAATAATGCATTGATTTCCAGCTACATCTGTTCTCCACGCAGGCTATATAAGAAAAGTCAACAAAAGCAGAATGGATGCAGGATTTCACTTTCAATCACAGCCCACACATAGAACAGCATAATTAGAATGTGAAACTACATCCTCGGATAATCTCAGAGAGCATGCAGAATATGTGGGCTGAAAAACATTGCTTTGCTCAGAGACATCAAGTGCCTGAGAACACTCCCTAAAGCCAGAAACTACGGCCTGGATTTACAGTAAGGTCTTCACGAGAAATTTTATTAGATGTAAATGGACTAAAATAATAAAATACAATTTTAGGTTTATATTTTGGACTAGGGTCCTGTAAGAACACCAAGAAAACAATGATCTCCAACAACTGATGGACCCGAGGTAAATGGTTGATGGCATCACTGGAGGAACAGCCTACTGAATCCAGCTAGATATAAATAGAATTAACTTCAAATAGCCTTTTAAAGGAAGAGAAAGAAGTAAAAAAATCATCTCAGAAAACAGCTCAAAATGAAGCTGAGGTTTGGGAGGAGGATTCCTGTAGGCATGTGTATAAAATGGAAAAAGAACCATCAGTACATCTTACATTGACTGCCCAGATCTTTGGGACATGAAGGTCAATAGGCCAAATCTCCAGATTTGATGTTCTTCAGAAAAGAACAGTATAGGGTTAAAGAGCAAAAGAAAAATAATCCTTTACTGGTGCTACAAGCCCAGAACAAGGAGGAAGAAGGGGAAGAGCTGCATACAAGGGCTTCTCTTGGGTCACCAGGGTTCTTTGATGACATGTCACAATCCATTGCTTGGACCTGTGTCTTCAAATTAGGGACCTGGCCTGGAAAGAACTGTAAACTGTTTCTGAACATCATTGAGCATGGAAAGAAGCAGACTGAAGTTTCAAGTCAATGTCCAAGGCTAGCAATATGGGTAATGCATACTCCATTGAAAGGACTCCTAAAGCATCAGATTTTTCTCCAACAGCTCTCCAGGTGTGGCATGCTCTCTGCACTGCCCAGCTCTGGCTACTCCAGCCCTTTCCCTAGGGGTGGCTAACCTGAGGTAGACCTTGCAGTGAGAGGGACCCAGATCCCTAGAGGTGCACTCAGCAGCACATCCCTCTGTCCTATGTTCTGCAGTTCGACGACATTTTGAAAGCACCAGACATTGGTTTTTGCTAAATTGGTGTCACCAACTAGCATGTGGCTTCAGATGAATCTAGGGTGAAACAGGACAAGGAGAGGGGCTCCTGAGCCCAGTTGGAACTGAATTTGCCCTATTCCTTTATCATATTAAATCTGGTATCATTATGAAAACTCATCATGGCACAGAATTTGTAGTCAATTCAGAGGGCTGACTCTGGAGGCTAAAGGAGTACAGGTATAATTTAGTGAGGGATAAACAATTGTGTTGGAATAACAGCCCTCCAGTCCTCAAACCAAGGCTTTCCTAGTGCTAATGGACCCAGCTGTCTTATCTGGAGAGATGGTAAGTCTACATCAGGACAAACCATGAGTTGTGTCTATGTCAATGCTGCAAATGGACACCCTGAACATGCAAATCCTTTGTATGTTCATGGTTAAATAAGTTCACAGGAACCTTGCAGAAATAAGTCACAGCCAATTAAGGCACTATAGCCCAACTATATACAGAACTATTACTTGCTTTGGTGTGTGCTCACTCAAGTAGCCATTAATGAAACCAGTAGGATCATTAGTAATGAGGCAAGGCTTATCCCAGTGCTGGTGCAGAATGAGTCCTCCTGACTCCAGCAGGACTGAATGCTTGAGGACCTAGAAGACTGCAAAAATTAGGCTTACGGAAGGCTTCAGTGACATTCAGCAGGCTTAGCTGAAAGAATAGTACTACCAAGAGCTACTCTTTAAGGTTGCTATTTCTGCTCAGGTTACTTAAGAAGGGCACCAAGTGCTTGAGCAATCTCAATTCATCAGCCAAAGATGGGATTCAAATATACAACTACATGGTAGACAGACACAGTGTAGCCTTGAGGAGATTTTATTCATTACTTTAAAAATTAAGGAAATTATTACTATACAGGGTGATTAGTCCTGACTGTGGTCTTGCAAAACAGTCATTCTGAGATAGACAGATAAAAGTTTATAAAAGGTGATTTTCTGATGTTTACTATTCAAAGGATCGCAATCTTTTTGATGTCGTACACTGCGTACAGTTTCAGGCAACTAAATTACAGCACAGTTCCTTTAGTTTGCTTTACCTAAGGTTATACAGGAGGTATGGGAGAGACTGGAAAAGATGAGCATATAATATAAAACAAGGTCTATTTTTAGTTTAGTCCTATGTCATTGATATAAACAGTAACAGAAATTTCAGCAGAACAAATGTAATTTTTTAAAATGATTTTTAGGAATCCATAATGAAAACGTCATCCTTTCCCCCCCCCC
>NW_020799095.1:60879668-60883012 GCF_003259725.1 Athene cunicularia
CCCCCCCCTTTTGGAAATTGTCAACATCCTTGCTGTGGAACAGCACCTTGTTCTTACTTCCAGAAGGACTTCCCTGCAATACTTTGGCTTCACTGCATAATATTGTGCAGAAAACACCATTTTCCTGGTTTGCTGAAAGGCTAACAGGATTTTCTCTTGGGGGCCAAGCTGGAGAATGGAAAGGAACAAACTGTTCCACACGTTGTTCAGTTGGCCTAAAATCAAAACTATTCTCTTGAGCTTGAAGATGGCTAACTAAAAGCATGTAAGTGGAACATGATGTGTAAACTTCCAGCTTTAAAGCAGTTTCTATTCTGTTGGAAATAATTGTCTAGCAGTATCAGAGCAGACTGAGAGCGTTAAATTCACTTAGATATACAAACAAAACCGAAAAGATCCTGTGCAACACAGAAATAATGAGCAAGATGGGGAACTTTATTTAGACTGCTTTGTTATTTCCAAGGTGATGAAGGGTATGTGGGGTCTCAGGTGTGGATGGCAGTCCAGGAAAGCATATGAGTTAGGGTTCACCTCATAATGCTAATGAAGCCAGTTTTCAGGCATACCTTGAAAGATTTCATTGTTTCCTCAGGGTCCCTTGGGGATAGTAGGGCTGGGGGACAAGACAGGATCCCTGGGACCAAAAGACAATACAGTGTGGCTAGCACATGAAAACACTTTTAGCACTCACAGTAATTAGGATACAGAACAAATAGGAGCAAAACAATAGCAACAAGTGGCATCTTCCAGGACTTTACCTTCCAACTACATGACAGACTTTACAGCTAAAAGCCTTGCCAAAAAATTCTAAGAGTAGCTAAAGAGCTCCAGTTGACTCCTACAGCCCAATTTTTACTATGATTACACTGAGAGGGTTGCCACATAATCCAATTAATATCCTTGGTTATTGCTGCTGCCTAAGCTTCTACTTTCTGCTACTCAGGGTTGCTGTAAAAATGAGCTAGAAATAGAGATTTTATCATTCCTCCAGAACTGAAAAACAAATAGAAGTTCCATAAACCATGAGGAGTCCAGCTTAAAAACTCTCTTAAGATTCATCTTAACTGCATAGTGAGCTTGGATCAAAGTCTATTACCATATTGCCCTTTTCCAGAAGTGAGTGATCCCAGATGTTCTCAGCTGCCTTGGCAGGGGCTAAGGGTGAGCAAGGTCAAGGATGCTCCCCATGAAAACCAGGCTTTATTGTGCTACACAGAACAATCCACTACTTCAGTGGTGGAGCTTGGGTACCAGTTTTAGGACCCAGCATGGTACAAATACATATGTGGCAGTGCATTCCTGTCCATGTGCCAGCACAGTAAGGAAGCAGCGATTTTTTTTTTTTTTTTTTTTTTTTTTTAAACTGCTTCAAATGACATTTCCAGGCTGCTGCAATGCCTGAGCAGGAAAGACAGCAGTCTGAAAGGAAGCTGTTGGATGGCAAGGGGATGTCATGGTACTAAAGTCTAACTGCACCATCTCAGGCAAACACACAACTACAATCTTCTTGTGAATGATGTGGACATCTGGTGTGCAGCTGGGACCAAGGGAAGCATCACCTGTCTACTACAAGTTGAGTCCTACTAATCTCTGGGGCAGATGTGTATGGCACCGCGCAGCAGCAGCTCAACAGGGTGTGATGAGAAATGGTCACCTGAAGGTGCTTCCAAGGGTGCCAGCAGGAAGGGAAGGCCTTGTTTGCAGGAACTGCTTTTGTTTCCAGAGGAAAAAAAAAAAAAAGACATCTTGAATATTTCTGGAGACATGCTCACCAAAACTTTTGGAGAGTTCAAGACCCCAAGCCTCAATTTGACTTACTTAATGATACAAATATTTCAGATATTGAAATTGGAGAACTGTAAAGCAGACAAATCTGTAAAAGAGAAAGTCTGCTCAAAAATGATCTCTAGAAGAAAGATAAGCCAAGTCCTCCAGGGTAGGGGAAATAAAACTTACAAACCTCTCACTAAGTACATATAAAAAGAAACCAAATAAGGTAATGTGTTCCTAAAGCTAAACAAAATCAGGCAGATGTGTAACTGATCTTTCAAGCAGCCTCTGTGCACATTAGTGAAGAAGTCTAGATACAGCCTGCCATTTTATATCCTCTAGAACAGGTCTTGGTTCTGATTAATTTAGAACTCAGTCACACTACCATGTTAGCACAATCTAACAAGTCTTCTGAGCCACACAAGTCATACACAAATGCGTTCAGACCACAGCAAAGGCAAGATAATTCAACTACTTTCATGACTCTTTACCAATCATAAAAGAAGGGATTATTTAAGTCACTTTACTTTTTATTTGTTGGAGACAAACACCACACACAATCCCTATTCCACAGCACTGCAGATGTATGATAACTTGCCCACAGTAAGCTTGCTACCTCTGAGCCAACCTGGTTTTGACTTGATTTTTTTTATTTCTCTTGTGCTGACTGAGGCTTTAAAAGCACAGCAACACTTCCCACAGCCCCTTCTGCCACTGCTATAGAGCAAAAAAAGGACAAGATGTCAATTAAAGTCAGAATAATTTGATATATGAAAACCTGTCCAGATTCTCTCAATGGCTAATTTCTCTTCCATTCAGAGCACCACACATGAGCTGGGAGATCCTTACCCACCTGCTAATCCAAGCCTCACAGGAATAAGAGACCAAAATGTAAAGCCCTGTAGTCAACATTGAACAATCAAGAGTGGTGACTTCAACCTACCCAAGAGTAATGTCAGTTGGGGGGGCTTAAAGTAGGACTGGAGATGACAAGTCCAAAGGTATGGCTGGTCTTGAAGTAAATCCTTGTATAAACAAAGCCATAGGTGAGCTATTGCAGAGCTGCTCCGCGTTTATGATGCGTGTGTGCAGGGCTGTGTGTTCCCTGCTGACAGAGGACAGAGTTTTCAGGAGTATCCCCATAATGGTTAATTTCTGTTGAGAGACTTTGGTGGTACTTACTGGCAAGGCCTGGAAGAGTCCCAGGCACTCTTGTATTTCCCCCAGACCCAATGGGCCCAGTGGGGCACGGTTCACTTGACAGGCTCAGGCACAGCATTTCTGTGAGGCAGTAGAGCAGGTTTTGAGACAAAAGGGTGCCTGGAGAACACTTCAGTATCCCCAGCTGACAAACAATGGATCAAGAAGGCAGCTGGGCTGTGCCCTGACTGTAGGAAGGCTCACCTAAGCCCCAAATCCTTAGATTAGCAGGTGAAGGGAGTTATCCAGTCCTGATAGGGAATAAATCTTTCCATCCACAAATCTCAAGCCTAATGCAGCACAGGTATCACACATGGCTGAGCTTGAAGACTCATTTTCTACATCGGGGGGAAAAAAAAAAAAAAAAAAAAAAA
>NW_020799095.1:60883062-60930337 GCF_003259725.1 Athene cunicularia
ATATATATATATATATATATATATATATATAAAATGAATGAGGAAATCTATTTTTATGAAGAGAATGTGCAAGGATGGAGCTGGATTCCCTCTTTTAGAGGATGATACCGTAGGAAGAGACAACGGGGATGCTTTATCAAAGGTAAAACCAATACTCTGAAGTTCAAGAAATTGGTAAATTCTGATCTTTAAGCTTTTTTGTGGTTGGTTTTTTTGTTTGCTTTTGTTTGGTTTGTTTTTTTAACCCTATTTGTGATTACTCTTTGACAGGCTGATGATGGGGACAGGGGACATGAAGGAGAAGTACAGAGAACGGGGAACAGAGAGAGGACTTCCAGCTCCCACCTCCAGTCTGGGCTTGCACTGCCCAGGTAGGTCAGACCTCCTTTCCACACTCCTCTGGGGATGGCTCAGTTACTTGGCAGGGCTCTCAAACTGCCTAAGACTCTGGTCTGGCAGCACAGGGAGTAGAGCTAAGATTGCCAAGTGAGTAGAGAAGGAGTTAGAATGGTACAAAGTAGGGCACTTACATGATCTACAGCTGGAAAGGTGACCACCACATGCAGAGAACAGTTCTGGTTTGGTAAAAGACAAGGAATACTCACTACAACAACAGTATCTGTGCACTATTGTTCCACCCATCACTGTTCATTATTGGCAATTTTTGAAGGGAAGGGATTACTTGGGACACCTCGCCCACACACGGTTATCAAGAGTTAGTGCAAACAAGAACAGCAGCTGCTTGCCAGTTTTTGCCACTGGTTATTTGTTATTCGTTGCACTTGAGCAGCCATGAGCAAATACAAAGCAGCAAGACCCAGATCCTCCTTTCCTCACACAACTGTGACACTGGTCTAATAAAAAGCTTTCCTTTACAGCCTTGCCCAAATCAGGTGCGATAGCACATGGCCTCTGTGTCTGTTCTCCACATACAGTGCACCAAACTGAGCAATACCCAGACTAACCCATGAGCTTTATGTCACACACTCAAACTGATTTATTAGGAATCCCTTTGGGGGACATTCAGCTAGAATCATGAATATTTTGGTCACGTTTAAGCCTATGTTTTCTGTCTAGGATCCAAGTCTATGAACTTTGTCAGAGCATGGTCAAAGCTTGGATAGCCAAGTACACAGCTGGTATGCAATATCTGTGTTCCAGTGCCTGTACCCCTACCAAAGTGACACTAAGTATTCCCCAGGGCCCCTCAGGATGGCAAGGCCACCTAGGAAAAAATGTAAGAGTTATGCCAGCATAATGCAGCATAGACCAAAACAGTCCTGACTCCAGTGATGGCTCAGTTGCAGGGACCAGAGCTCAATCCAGAGCAACGATAGTCTCTGCTGACTTCCCACAACATCCACAGATGTAAACAGAGTCCGATTTGAAAGACAATGGGTAACCTGCTCTTGCCAGGAACTTGAGTCTTAATTCAGCTAGTAGCCTGTAATTGCCTTCATACCACTTCCCCAGTGCACCTGTAGGAAATCAGTGAATTTTGTATTACTGGTTCCCTTCAGTTACATTACCTCCTGGACTTGCTTCTTTAGATGTTGATATTTCTTTTATCATATCTAACAGTTATGCCCACCAGAAAGGCCTGACCTCCCTTGCCAAATATCAAGTCGGGTTTACAGAATTCATTTTAATCTTTTAAAAGTGGCTCCTGAAATAGTACCCATCCTTTTCTTTTTAGCTTCCTTTGCCAGTAAGTTCATGTAACTGGTTGTGTCTCTTTACCCTAGCATCTTGAACCACAGGGCAATACCCAATAATACATGAGCAAGTCTCACTCTCTGCTTGAGAATGCCCACAGTTCTTAATTTTAGTGTCCTGCCTATCCCTTGCCAAAAATGTGGGGTAGATGTTAGCTTAACTGTAACACAGTGATGAGAATTCTGTGAGGAACGCTCCTATAATATTCAATCTGGTTGTTGCTTTGAATTTTAAGCTTTTTAAAGCTGGTAATCCCACAGCCCTGGGACAGCAACTTGGTCCTATTCAAAAATTTCTTGTTTTGCCAGTCACAGGGCCTCAAAGATGAGCTTTAGAGCCAGTATCTCCCATCCTGAGAATGGTTCTTCACCACCCACAACTTCCAGGATCACCATGACTGCTCTGGGGTCAGATGGAACTCTATTGTAATCTCCACCTAACTCAAGCCATAGTTTTTCAAACTCTCTATACCTTCTGGACAGATGGCTGATCTTATGGTGTCATCCAACAGCTGAGCAACTCATTGTAGCCTACGGGCCTGCACACTAGGAATTGGTCCAGAGAGTCTGGCAATACCCATCCCTCCATCCTGACCACTGGTGTACAGGATGGCACCACAAATATGTGAAGGTAGGCATAACCAATCCTTGACAGCTACTTGAATTGCCACATCAAGGATTTGTAGGTACATGGCTTTCAAATCAGCTTGGTCTGATAACTAAATCACTCGTGGGATAGCGTATCCCTTCAAGATGTCCTCTTTCTGAAACAGCTTCAGTAGAACCTGCATAATTCACTTTTAACCATTTATTCAGTTCTCCTGGTAGTTTCAGCTTAGATATTCCGACCCATGTGTCTATACATAAGTACAGCCAAGTATTTTTCCGACTGACTGGGATCAATCAAGGGGTGTGCCATTTATTGTCCATGCCAGACAGTCATTAATCATATGAGAGTCCTTTGTAGTCTGAATGTAAAAACCATAGCACTTCTCCCCTTATGTTTTGCGGCCTTTCAGATTGCAAAAGACCTCTAAAACTGCATTCTGTCCCAGGATACACTTAATAGAACCAAGTCATCTGTAAAGTCCAAGGTTGTTACATTTTTCAAACAGTGGTGGAATGCTTCCTCCTCCAACTTGTACTGCAGAGAGTCCACAGACAAGATACATAGAATTGTATCTATTGAATCAGAAGCTCCAATAGCAACCTGAAAGAAGTGGAGGCTATGAAGTTTCCATGCTAAAGATAAAGCACATTACCCCTACTCCTGTCTCCCCTGTCCCCAGTTACTTGCCAGAAAACCAAACAACGCTAGATCAATTACAACTATTTTGAAACTTGTGCTGCTATGAGCAGCTTTACAAATAAAAGCTAGAGAGGTTTAAAGATTTTCCTGATATTTCCTAAATGCAAATGTTTATAGCAACACTTTAAAATTGAAATAGTTTTTATCATAGTTTTAAAAATAAACCATATGAAAATTGGGTTATGTTTTTAAACTCCTTAGCTCAGCCAGGAAATCAAGCACTATCCCAGTTCCATTCTTGATTGGTTGGGGGTGGGGGGATGTTGGAGAGAAGCACCCAGGTTTCCAGCACTTTGTTCTTTGTTTTGTTTGTTGGGGTCTGTCCCACACCCCCACCCCACCCCAAGAAAACAAATGTTACTCTTAGCCTAAATTTAAGAAAAGAGGTTTTGTTAAAAAAAAAAAAATCTGTAACATTTTAAAAACTGAAACCTGGTGAGCCTGACCCCAGTGGTGAGCCTGGCCCTAGAGGACCTGCAGGATATCCTGGAGTGAAGAAAGCCGCTGGGAAACTAGGTAGGAACCCAAAAGCCCCTAGGGTCAGTTCACAAAGCAGAATTGCACAGTGGCCAGATGTGCTACTTCTCCTGTTGTGGGTCATCCAGAAGACAAAAGCCGTCAGTGATGAAAGGGCAATTTAGGTAGAGATCTCCCAGCTTAGTTGGATGCCAGCATCTCAGAGGAATCATACATGTTGAATGACAACCACCTCTTATTGAATGGTTTTATCCTGTAGTTATCATTGATTTATGCATTAAACTCAACTTCATAGGAGCAGGAAGGCTTTTTATACAGTAAAGAGTTTACTTGTGCCCATATACTCAACAGTGTCTCTAGTTAGATACTGAACAGCAGCAGGTCCTATATATTTACTGGTTTAGCTGTGTTGGAATCACAACACTCATTTGACCTCTGCAAGAAACAAGGTTTGTCTGACAGCTTCCACCATGTAGGCAGATAACAGGATGTGTCCCTAGGGCCTTGGTGAGAAGCAGCATGAGCATGTCTGTTGGCATGTTGAAGGAAAGGGAAAGGAAAGCTGCTTTGTCTCCCAGCAGTTACCCTTTTTAGGGCCAAATAATAATTTGGTCACCCTCATTTAAGTATTTGCCATACACTGAGTAAGCAGTGAGGACCCCCTGGTCCATTTGCATATGGAGGGTCCAGCATTTAAGACAAGGCATGACCCTCTGCAGTGCTTCACTGCTCAGTTCCCGTTGACCTCCTCATCCTCACCATTTGCTCATGATACTGGTTTTCTCCAAAGAATGTGCTGGATCCAGATCCTCCTTAAATTTTACACTACTATATTTTCACCACTTCTCATGGAGTCACTCCTGGTCATTGCAGCATGAGCAAATGACTTTGTGGTGGATAGTGAGGAGTCACTCTTTCAGTTCCTTTATATAGACTCATTTTTCCCTTTTCAGGGTCTCCTGGATATCCTGTGACTTCCTGAGATAGGCAGCCAGGCAAAACTCATCCCTCCAAAGCAGCTACCCAGGGCATCCAGCACTCCCTGGTTCACTAGGTGCACCCAGACTGTGTGTAGCAAAGGACTGCACTACGTACATCCCCAGCCTGCCAGCAGAACAGGAACCTACAGAGGGATCAGCAACTTTAACGTCTGGTGTATTAACAGATGGACATTCAGGTGTTCTAATGGAGCCTCCCACTGGCTTAAGTCTACCATAAAATATTTTGTTGATAAAATATTAAAGCAGAAACTGGGTCTAAGAGATAACAGAGCACCAAATATTGCCATTTCTTTATTATATGATACTGTTATATATATAGCAACTGTGCATTTGGTGTAACTGTTAGGACAACAAATAAAGTTAACCTCAAGTCACAGGTGTGTAGTCATTAAACATCAGGCTAGCAAACGCAGGTCAGGAAGAAGCACAGACCCTATGCACATCCTGCCTTGAGGGTTCTAGAAATTGGTCTCAAGTTGTTTGGTCATGTAAAAAAAAATATTTTCGAGTATAGCATTATTCTGAGAGAGTTACAGATGACAAGTAAATTCTGCTCATCTCAGATCAGCCTAGGTTCACAGAAACTCCAGCCAAGTAAATGACTCCTCCAGATTTATATTATAAGAGTGTATAGGAATTGGAACAAATACTAAAAAAAACTCAAAACCAAAAGAGCAACCAAAACCCACTCTCTGCATAAATACTTATAATTTAATAATAATTCAAACAATTTTACACTAAGTCACATAGTTGCCATTCTGTCAGGCTCCCCACCCCTCTTTCATATTTAGAAGGCTAGACTATTAATTAACTGTGGCATGTGCACATTTCCAAACAGCAGAAAACAGACAAAACTCTGGCTCGAGCACTGCTGCATTGTTCAAACCATATGGTGCCTTACATACTTTGAGTCCTGAACAGCAGTCATTTCCCAGCCTCAAGCCAGAGGATAGCAAATTCACAACATCAAGACCATTAACCCAGTCAATAAAACTCAAAACAAATTCCAATCACGTTCAGAACAAAGCCCAACTCTCTAGGGAGGTAACTCCGCTAATGACGGAACCCTCTCCAGCCATAGCAGCCAAGCCAACACGCTGACCACACATTTGCTGCTGACCAGGGTGAGCACCATATACCTCAAGGTGCAGGGAGGAAGCAGAAGGCAGGCACTTCAGAGGATTAAGTGTAAACTACAAGGCTGCTGATGGGTACACCCAGCTCAGCACCTCTGTGTGGGTAAGTGCTTGCAACCACAGGCTGGACCAACAAGTTTATTCTAGGTTTTAATTACTAAAGAATTACTGTCTCAGCAGCAGAGATCATCCAAATGTGACAGTCTTTCTTTTAAAATGCATGAACAAGGTTCATTTCACAGTTGGTGCAAAAATGCTACAAAGCCTATGAACATTCTGCCCCAAAGCCACAGCAGCCCCACACTCATCTCTGCACCCCCATTGCACCATACCAAACCACAGCCTGCCTGCTAATCAAACCCCAGGCACAGCTCTCCCATCACACAAACACTGGGCACTACCACAAAACCACTCTCCTTAGCTCCACCTTGCCCCTCTAGATGTACTTGCCTGCTATGTCTCTATTCACTGCTTCATGTAACAACTGCCAAACTTCAGACTCTTCCTTAAGCTCCTTCCTCAGCACCTTTTTACAGTGGAGGAAAACTCTCCACTTATCTCCTTAGCACCCCATGTTATTAGTTGCCTGCCCCACCTGCTGCCTACTCTGCCTCAGCTGCTACTCAGGCACTGGGCACCTGGGTCTCCTGCACCAAACACCTCTGGCTACATAAGGCCACCACTAACACCACACTAGCATCTGCTGCTGGAGTGTATGCCAAGGAGAAAGCAGTGTCATCACCCATTTCTGGGAGACAGTCTTGTATTTAGGCCACTGCAATAGGACAAAAGGTTTATTGAGTAGCAAGAAAGGTAATATGTAAAGACCGAGCTGTAAACAACCTAACAGACATGCCACAGGAATGTTTTGTATGAAAACATGAGCCCAGTCCTGTAGCAATTCTTCTGTGAAAAGCGTGCAGGATTTCTCAGCCCATGCAAACTGCAGGGGTGCATGCACCCAGTAGCACACCTTCCTTCAGTAATAACCAGTTTTACTTTTACTGTAGAGCCCAGGAACCTCTTAATCATTTAAAACTGCAGAAAGTCTTGGATTAAATGAAACAGTGATTTATTTTTTTACAGGGCTGTTTCTCCCTAGCTGTGGAGTTTCCTAGGAGATGGGATGTACATTCTCACCCACTTTCTATAGAGATCTGTACCACCAACTTGTACCAGCCTATTGAATTTCTCAGTCCAGTAATCAAGGATACTTTAGATATGGCAGAGATGTTATACACAGCTCTCATCTTCAGAAAACACTGGAAATGCTTTTCAGTCTAGAAGTTACACTTTAGTCAGAGACAGCAGTATCAAAAACCATCCTGTTCCTTACTGCAGAAAAGGAACAGGCTACAGAAATCAGGCTCCAGCATTTATGCCTATCAGTTTCTTTCCATCTGTAGCAACTGATAAAGTTCATAAGCTGATGGAGTTCCTACATGGTACATGGCTGAGAGGTATGTGCTTCGGGCAACACCTTCAGCTACTTACAGAAAGTATAATTTGCCAGTAGTTGAAATAAATTCTAATAGTTGTGTCATTAAAGCTCTATACTAGCAGTTCCAATACTATCCTAAATTCTTGTGAGTGATCACACTGCTAAGAACACAGGTGCCTATCCAGAGGTAGTGCACTGTGTGGCAAATGGGAGAGGACAGCACAGTCTTGACGTATACAAATAATTTTCTGCTCTAGATAAGGAACATCCACGGCAGCTGAAATTTCTTCAAACCACTTTTGTGTCCCCTAACCCTGCAGTCATTTAGGCCTGCTCTGGTTTCTCAGCTCAGCTCAAAGGAGTCAACAGGCTGACAACAGCCTATGTAGAAGTGAGAACAAGGCATCATACAAACACTGACATACTCTTGCTATTTTCTCAACCTAGGCTTTCAGGAGCCAGCAGAAGAAGTGGGAGAACATTACTGGAGATGATCGTTCAGGTTTTGGAAGACCATCCTCTGCCACCATACTGGCTGGCTAAGCCCCATTACTGTACCATTGTTCTGCACATTGTCTAAAGTTACACTGATGTGCAAGGGACAATCTGACTCAGTCCCCTGTAGCTGCAGAGACGATGGGCTGGATCACAACCCAAAGCAGCGTGCTTCTGGTCATCAAGTCTATAAGCAACTGCGGAAACAGGCTTTCTGCTGCTAGGGCCACAGTTCCCATTATTGGTGCTACCTTCATTTTCCTACTGCAAAATGCAGAATCAGAAGGTCCACATTCATAAAAATGATGGATCAGCATCATGAAAAAGATGTGCCTGTACATTATTTTTATGACAAAGCTAGTATTTGCTACTTTTTAAAATGGTTCTTTCTCTAATCTGTACCTCCAAGAATGTCCATAGCTAAATTTAGTAAGTACACAACAAATACTTTAAAACTTCAAAAGTTTATTGCCCAGAATAGCTCACATGGTGCAGTTAGGGTTTTTTTGTTGTTACATGGAAATCAAGCAAAACAGTCGAAAATATATATGGGTAACAGTAAAACAAAAGCCCAGCCCAATAATAGCCCTTTACATCCACCAAGTTATACTTAAGAAAATGGCTAGCCAAATAGAGAGAAGTAGAGCATGTGGAAGACAGAGCTTTTCATGTTTATAGTATAGATTCTAAACAAATATTAAAGGCATTTTCTGTCCATATTGTTAATATTTTTTTCTTCATAATGGCAAATTGAAAAAGGTCTATGTGGAAAAACTACTGCAAGACTTTCAAACCTCAGTTATCAGCTTATAAGTTGACAGTTACAGATGACAGAAGGTAGCACATGACAGGGTATTTAAAAATATAGATACCAATTAAAATCCAAATACTAAAAGGAAATGGGAACCGAAACTCAAAATTCACAAATACGACTTTGTATTCTTGAATCTATATTCCAAAAATTTGCATTCAAGCATTTTACAGCTTTTTCAGAAGAGAAGTTGACCACACCCAGAGAAGACTTATGGGTTTTTCTTTGGGATACTTTGTTGTTGTTGGGGTTTTTTTTAGGAAGGGGATATAGAATAATCTAAACAATATTAAAATGCAGACACTTGTTATTAGCGCCCAATAGACCCACTGCTGAAGGTTGAGTATGAGTAAGAATACGAAGAGCTTGCTGATGCGTCAAAACTTCCCCTTCTAGACCCACTGCGTGAGCCTGAACGTGAGCCAGAGCGAGAGCCAGAACGAGAGCCGGGTGCTGAGGAGACATTGTAGGGACTGGATATGCCTTTAGATGAAACAGAGGCTGCTTCCAAGAGTTTAAGTCCGGTGATGTCTTCCACCATTGACCGATTCATTGCATCTTTGTAGGATATTTTCAGTTTGGTCTTGGGGCAGGTCAGAATTTTGGGATAGCTGTTCATGTCTTGCAATTTCTGGGCAGCACGACCATCAATCAATCCATTCCTAATGGCTTCTTCAGTACTTATTCTTCCACGCACTTCTGGGTCCACAAGACCTCCAGTGAGGTACTGGAATTCAAGGAACCGCTGCCCAGCCTCGTAAGGCAACCATTTTTCCTTCACTGCTTCAGCTGCTGACATCCTCTTGCGTCCACCCTTTATGCCTTCAAACCCTATGAAGGCCTTCTGGGCTGGTTTGAGACGTGTGGCCATATCCTGATCAATAATGCCTTGACTGGCAGCTTCCTGAAGCGAAAGCCTCTGGCCTGTAGTAGGGCATATTATGCCCCCTGTGCAGGCCTGAGCTTCAAGTAATCGCTGCCCAGTGATGCTATCCACAATGCCCCGCTGTATGGCTTCTGAAATGGAGATTTTCTCCAAGTTTTCTGTGTCAAATATGGCTGCAATAGGACTGCACTCTTCTGGAGTCTCTGAGAAAGAACCACTCCTGATCAGTGAAGAAGAGCTCCTGACACTCAGCACTGTGGGGGACCGAGTCACTGACTCATGCCGAAACACCTCATCAGTGCCGTTACGGCAGGAAATCATGTCTGCAAACTGCGTCAGGCTTAAACTGCCAGAACGGTACTGGTCAAAAAACTTCCTCTCAACCAGACCTTTATCAATAGCATCTTGGATGTCGTACTGGCTACCTGTTTTTCTATCGACAAGGACTACTCTACTGCTACCATCTGATCCTGTAATAGTTATTTCTTCCCACTCACACTCCTGTTCAGCTAGTTCTGTATAGGTGTCATAATCTATGAGGCCTTTGCTGTACGCCTCCTGCACAGACATTTCACGGTTTGTTTCTGGATCTACAATGACAACCCGGCGCTTCCTAAGGGTATTCTTCTGTGAGGTGTGCACCACCTTCTTCTTCTCTCTCAGGGGTAGAAGGCAGAGCCCTGTTGCTTCATCCTTTATGCATCTTTCTTTCAGCTGCAAGTATGTCAAGTTCTCCTCTGTGTTGGGATCAAAGAACCCTTTGGTGTCATCGCTTGGATCACTAAGGATCTGGTTAAGCTCTTCATTGAAGTAGCCACGCTTGTAGGCTGTCTCTACTGGCAAGCGGTAGCTCTCTTTGGGGTCAATGATCCCTCCGGTAGCAATCTGGGCCTCCAACAAACGAATGCCATGGCCTCTCTCTATGAGTTCTTTGTTCATTGCTTGAAACAGCGAAATGATGTTTCCAGTTTCTGGGTCTTTGTACCCAGTGACAGCTCTTTCAGCAGAGAGAAGCTTCTCCTTAAATTCAATTCCAACAAGGCCTCTTTTGTAAGCTTCTTCAACGGGCAGCCTCACATTGCTGACAGGATCCACTATGAACCCTGTGGCTGCCTGGGCTTCTAGGAGTTCAAGGGCTGTCCCCGGTCTAACCAAACCTATTTTCATAGCCTGGTAAATGCCAAGTTTCTCTTTAGTAGCCTCATTGTAGATACCCGCAATACAGCTAGAGCCCTGAAGGAAATCAATGATTCTCTCACTCACTTCCTCCACTGTAATTGCACCTCTTTCCAAGTCATTCCTTGTTGATTCTTTAATAATTCCAGCCTCAAGAAGTGCATCTGCTGAGACAGGCTGCCTGATTCCTTGGAATGACATACTCCTCTTCTGCACTGGGAGGAGGAGCAGACCAGTGTGTGGTTCAATCCTACATTTTTCCTTCAGCTGCATGTAAGTGACTGCCTTTTTGGTGGTGGGATCAATGAAGTTCTTTGTAGTGCCTTGGCAATTGTTTACGATCCTGTACAGGTCTTTGTCAATCAACCCACGAGATAAAGCTATATCTTTGGGTAGGAAAACACTGTTGACAGGATCAACAATCCCTCCTACAGCTAGCTGGGCTTCAAGAAGACGGATCCCAGTTTCTCTGTCAACCAAGTTTTTCTTGATAGCTTCAGATACTGGCACGGTTTTGCCAGAGAAAGGATCCTTAAATCCCGTAATAGCCTTTTCTGCTGTATAGATTTGTTCTCTGTCATCAAAGTCGATCAGATCTCTGGCGATAGCACTGTCCACAGTTAACATCTCATTTCGGTGTGGGTCTATCACGCCTCCTGTTGCTGCCTGGGCTTCTAAGAGCAGGACTGCATTTTCTGCTGTAAGCAGCTGATTCCGTTTGGCCTCAACAAAAGAGTATTTCTGTCTGGGTGAAAGAGACACCCCTGCAATAGCACCTGCCCCTTTGAGGTAGGGTTCAATGTCAGCTGCAACTTCTTCCACTGACCTCTGCCCCTTCAGCAGTTTATCCAGGGTGAGTTTGTCTATCAGTTGACACTCGTACAGCTGCATTGCTGTAATCTTCTTCCGCAGCCCACTGAACAGCAGCTTGGAGGCATCAATACAAAAGTCTTCCTCAGTCTGCGTAGATCTGTGGGACCCGTATGGGCGTTGCTTGAGTTTCTCAATCTCTCTTTGCAGCCTGAGACGCTCGGACTCCAACTCTGACTGGTTTTTGACAGCGGTCTCTTCCAGTCTGCACCGGTATCTCTCTTCAATCCGTTTGATCTCCATCTGCAGCCTTTCAATCTCACTCCTTAGAGTGTTCTTCTCCCTCTCGCTCTTCTCTCTCTCACATTGGATCTTCCTTATAGATTCCTCTGTCCGGGAGTGCTGGCTCTTCCACTGATTGAGGTCATTCAGGATTTGTTGCTTCTCACTTTCCAGGCGTTGCTTCAAACGAGATTCTGATTCCAGGGTAACTTTCAAACGGTTTAGCTCCTCTTCTAATCTCTGCAGCCTGGCTTTGTCTTGCTCCAAAGCACTCATTTTTATCAGCAAGGTTTCTCTTTCTTGCATAATGTGAGTATATTGATTTTTGGATTCTTGAATCCTATTGGATGCCTACAAATTTAAAGAAAAAATAAACCAAGAGGATGGTTAGAGCTTATGCTGGTTAGAGTTACGCTCTCCACTTACAATGCTCTTCAGACTGTCATTTAACCTGCAGCAAGCTACCACTGGAAAATGTTCTAGTCACAGCAGTGCTTCATCCAAGACCATGGATACACATAAACCAGTGAAGGTACACCGTCCCTTCAGTGATGGTGTCTCTAGTACTGCAGAGACTCCATTCTGTTACCCATAGCCTTGATTTTCTGCCGATTTAGTTAGCTCTTTATAACTTTTTAAGGCTTCTCACAATACATCTACACATACATAGAGCATTCAAGACTCATTAAGAGTCTGATGCTCAGCAGATGCACCCTGGCATAGTCCTTCTAACCAAGATGAATTTGTATCAGCTAAGAACTGGTCATACATGGATAAAAAGGAACTATTTGACTCAATTTTCACTTTCCTATTAGTTTGTTACTCCAAACAAGTTAACCTGTGTTGCTTTCCGTTTCAATCCACTCAACGTCTTCATGTATGTACACACATACCCAAACACCTACAAGCATGCACATTTGTATGTAGTCCACATTAAATGGAATACAAGTTTATATATTTCTAATACATGCATATATATATATATATATATGCACAGATGTTAGATAATCCTAAATGTTAATATTTTTTAAAAAATCAGTATTAAGATTTTTAAAATAAAGGAAAGAATAGCTGAGAAGGGAATGAGAAAAGAAATACAAAGGGCAAGTATATGAAAAAGCAAAGAAACATTTTCACAAGTGCTCACTTTGTCTATTTAAACAGTAGCTCTTTGGACAAGAAA
This sequence comes from Athene cunicularia, assembly GCF_003259725.1. Lineage (NCBI taxonomy): Eukaryota > Metazoa > Chordata > Aves > Strigiformes > Strigidae > Athene > Athene cunicularia. Next base: position 60,895,785 of record NW_020799095.1, read on the forward strand.
CCAGGCAAAAGAATGAAATACAAAAAATGTTTAACTTGTTTATGCTGTCACCTCAAGTTTAAGAAATAAGATCCAATAGTAAAATTTGCAAATGCCCCATGTGACTTAGGAACATAAATCCCCAAAACAGTCAATGAAGTGTAGGCTTTAAGTACCTTAAGTACAAATGACACCATGATCTTTAATCCTCACTTGTAGTCAGCACCTTACCCAGCTAAGCAGGACTTTGACAGCTTGTTGGTTCTGGGGTTTTTAGCTGGATTAGTTTGTGACAGAACTCAGGTCAGCCTCAAAGGCCTGCTTTAACCCATCCTGGCTGAAAACAGCCTGGGGAAGCACACAGCCAGAAGGGTACAGCTAAAGCAGTGGCACTCCATGTACTCTCAGCCTCCCCTAGGATGGTTTGGTGGAGACTGGCACAGACCCAGGGTTTCTCCTGAGGCAAGGGCTGAGGGCAAGGCTCAGCTAGATGGTAAGACAGTTTATGGCTCCCCAGTACAGCTCCCAGAAAGGAAAGAGGCTAAGAAAGTGGCCAAATCCTGCCAATTTTTGTTTAAAAATGAACAAGGGGAAGGGCCATAAAGGGGATATTAGTCACGAGTACAGTGAACTTAAACAGCAATGTGTGAATTAAGTTGATTCAAATGGACACTGCAATTAATTACATATCCAAGAGACAGTAAAGCCGGGATCAAAATATATATGAATACCTCTAGAGCTTGCTTTTGGAATTTTTCAATTTCCTGTCTCAATTTTTCCCTTTCTTTCTGTAAATCATTAATCAACCCCTGAAGCTCCAGGGTTTGCTTGCTGCTTGTCTGAAGCTGATTCTTTAGTTCAGCAATGGCAGTATTTTTCTCATCAACTTCACTTCTGACCATTCTGAGGTCATCATACTCCAATCTAACATTTCGTAGCTCTTCCTCCAGTAACAAGTGTTCCTTGGTTAGGTTCTCAGTGAGAGACTGAAGCCTTTCAATTTCTATTTTGCACTCATTTAGGTTTTTGCTTTTTTCCTCAGAGGTTTTCTGTAAGTGCTCATATCGTAGGTGAGCCTGTTTTAATTGTTCCTGTTCTTGGACCAACTGACGGCGTAAAGTCTCAACATCAGATGTGTATTTTCTTATCTCCTCCATGTATCTCTGCTTCTCTCTCACATGACCGTCTAATACTTCTCTTTGGTGTCTAAGGTCATCCTCATTCCTCTTCTTTACAATAGACACTTCCTCTATCTGCTGTGTGAGATTAGTTATTTTAACTGATTGCTCTCTGAGAGATCTCCTCATGCTTTCTATTTCCTCCTCCAGTTTCTTCCTCCTGGACGTCTCCTCCATTACATTTTTATTCTGCCTGCAAAGTTCCTCCTCCAGCTTATGTTTCTGGATCTGCAAGTCTTTTACAGTGCTCTGGAATTTTGCACTTTCTTGATCCCTGCCTTTCTTCTCTTGTGAAACTCTTTCATAGTCAATTTTCAGTCTGGCCAGTTCCTGCTCTTGGATCCTCAGCTTGTTAATTGTCTCAGTAGCACTTGTGTTTGCTTTCTGCAGGTCAAACTGGACTCTTTTTAACTGACTGTTCTCATCCTCTAGTTCTTTTCTCTGACTTGTTTCTACATCCAACAACTTTCTCAGCCTTTCAATCTCTTTGTTTCTTTCTTTAATGGTCTTAGAAGCATCATCAAGCGACTGTTTGTACCGCATGCTTTCATCAGAGTGCCTCTGAATAACTTGCTTTAGCTCAATCTCCAGCTGCTGTTTCTTCTGAGAAAGCTCTGAGCCAGCTGCCTTCTGCTGCTGAGCATTCTCTTCTATTTTCCGTAGATTATCTGTTGTCTGACTTATTGTATTCTTCAATCTCCTAATTTCCTCACACAAATTCCTATTTTCTCTCATGGCATTATCAAGCTGTGTTCTGTAATTATTTGTGTCCTCTTCCTTTTGCATGGTGACTTGATGAATTGTAGTCTTTGTAATATTAATCTCAGTTTCATATTTGTTCTTTAAACTAATAATTTCCTCATCATAACTGTTCCTTACCTTAGCCAATTCATTTTCAAGTTCCCATCGGCTTTTAGCCTCTTCCTGAAGTTGAACCTTTAGCCTTTCCAGCTCCTTAGTTTTATCCTGAATAGTTGAGGCAGCCTCCTCAAGCGCCTGCTTGTATCTTGAGTTGTCTTCACCACGAAGCTGAATAATCTGTTTCAGCTCCAGCTCTAACTGATGCTTTTGCTGTGACACCTCAGAACTGCAAGCCTTGTGCTGAAGAGCATCTTCTTCTGCCCTCCTCCGTTGATCTGTGGTTTGCAGAATGGCATCGTTCAGCCTCACAATCTCATCCTTAAGGTCTCTGTTTTCTCTGGTCAGTCTGTCAACCTGGGCTCTGAGGCCTTTTGCATCATCATCTTTCTGTGCAGCTATCTGCTGGATTGTGGTCTTCTTAATATTAATTTCTGTTTCATACTTGTTCTTTAAATTACTCATCTCCTCGTTAAACTGGTTTCTTACCTTAGCCAGCTCATTTTCATATTCCCTCTTCCGTGTGCCTTCGTCCTGAAGAAGAACCCTTAATCTTTCTATCTCGTACTCCTTCTCCTTGATGACCTTCTCAGACTCTAACTTTTGCCAACCAAGGCTGTCTTTCTCGTTTTGTCTTGTTTTCTGCAGCTGGTCATAATCATTCTTCTGCTGTTCATATCTATCCTCCAGCAACTTCCTTTTCCTTTTCTCATCTTCAGTCTCATAAGTCAGCCTGGTGATTCTGTCATTTAGATCCTTTATTTGGGCATAGCATTTGTCCAGGTTTTGCTTAGCAGAATTTCCATCCATTTCAGCTTGTCTTTTCATCTCCTCCAAACTCATCAGCTTTGCCTTGAGCTGAGAAATGTCCATCTGGTACTTCTGCAGATTTTGCTCCAGGAATTTATGTTTGTTGCTTGTCTCTGAATTTGAATCCCTGGCAAGCCTGAGTTCTTCTTCCAGGAGTTCAATTTTGGTGTTTTTCATCTGCAGAATGATAGCAGAAAAACAAACAAACCCACATAAACACTTGTGACAACCGTTTCAAAATCTGCACATGCAATACAATACACATTTGTAACACTGACAACTTAGAAAGCATTTTCTTCTCTGCTCCAGTGAGAGTTCAAAAATCCTTTTTTATTAACATCATCAAGACAAATTCTGGAATCCTTATTCACTTGGAGTCAAACCTTATTCAGAAATCAGTGTAATGACTTTCAGAGAGGAAAAGGCACTTGACAGGGGAGTGGGAGATGTAATACAGATAGTAAAATCTGATGTACCAAGAGTTCACCAGCAAAGCATTAAATAGCCTTCTTTAGAACCTCCATGATTTTCAAACAGGTGGCTCACATTCCATATATATGACCTCTTAAATGGGCCTCTCAGTTTCCACTGAGCTATAGCAAATCAGGAGTTACTCTATTTGAAACACTTTAGATATGGCCTGAAATGAGGTGTGGCCCCTTAACCACTAGCAGCAAGTTTTCAGCACCGAGATAACTGTACTCTCACTGAGGCCAAGGCTGCGATGGGCAGAGAAGGACCTCTCTGTGCTTTGATGAGCACCTCCTGTATATCAAGAAGTCTAGTGTTCTCCACCTCACACACGACCTCGAAGGTAACTTTGCAAGATACTCTACTCTTTGACAAAAGATGTGTGAAACTGCATATATGCCTCCTTTGTGGGACATTACTGAGCTCAGGATTTATTTTTGTGAACTGATTTGCTCTGTACTTAAGCAGAAAGTCTTTGATCAGTGATAGCTTACTAACCTATGATAAAAATAGAAGGTAAAGAAAAGTCAGATTACCTTCAAGTCCTCCATGCTCTTCAACATTTCACTTAAGAATCTGTAATAATCTCCTGATCTTGTAAGAAGCTCTATGTAGCGAGACTGAGCCTCGCTAGCCTTGAAAAGAAAGAGAATTGTTAGCAGCTTGTACTTAGATATGAACATACTGTGTCTCAGATCATTTAAAGGATTCCAATCCACTTGAGAAAACCGATCACCTGACAAAGTAAAAAGCAAATTCTCCTCCTCACAAATTCACACGACTTTCTGGGGACCCCAAATGTATAAATTCTCCCTTCTGATAAACCCACACCTTCTTTTTCAAGATTATTTTTCCCCATAGATGATGTGATATTAAACCCAAAACTTCATCCCCTGGTTCATCATGCTCTTCCTGTCTGACAGTCACAAGTAATCTAAATTAAACTTCTAATAGTGGTTAATTCACAGGTTGAAAGTGACTAAACCACCTGGTGCATGAATCTTTCTTTCTCACAATATGTATGCAACGGACATTGAATAGGAATGAGGTACATTCCTGAGGGCTAATCTACTGTCTAAATGAGCCCAAGTATGATTTTACAGTACAGCGACTATTCTGCACTAATTCCTTGTGCTTACATGCTTAGCACACATTACCAATGACAGTGCTAATTATTAGAATACAGCTGGATATGACTCACAATTGCTCACACAGAAAAACAAATGTAATCAAAAGATTTGTCGGGAGGAAAGAAAGATACCTCTTGTAGAATCAGCACTGCAGGAGACTGAACCACACTTTTCTTGATGGGTATGTTGAGCAGTGTTTCTAATCCAGAACTGTAGGAAGCAACCTGCAGTTCATAATCCTGTAAAACAACAGGGAAAGGTAAGACCCGTTTAACAACTGCCAAGGAACTCTCTGGGAATCTGAATTTCCCAAAATGCAAATAAAGTTTTGGGGTTCTTTTGGTTTTGTTTTTTTAATAAAAAGCTACATTTTCCCTTGTTTACATCTCTGGCCATGTACAGATGATCCTCTGTCATAAACAGAAGCTCATCAGTTCAAGTACAACTGTGGAGATTCATGGAGGAGAATGACAAAGGGAAAAAGGAGAAAAAAAAAAAGGAAGATACGTTTTTCTGTTAGTTGAGGGCTACTGAGAGGTGAAAAAGATTCATGGGAGGAACTGGTCTAAGTACTGTTATCAACCAAAACTTCATCAGAAATAACTGTCTCCTCTTTCATATCACATAGGCCACATCATGTACATAGCAAGATCTTTGTCACATAATGTAAGACTGGGCTGGAAATAGCATGGATATAAAGGTGACATAAAAATGCAAAGACCACAAAACCATTCCCTGTATATCATTTTGGCTTTCATGGCTATTGCACACCATTCCTACTGCTAATCTGCATTTGTCTTGCCTCCCAGACCAGATCCTAACCAGACCTAATTCCTAAAATACCAATCTCTTCTCTACTCCTTTTTTTTTTTTTTTAACCTGTGAACTGGAAAGTTTGGTCTGGCTAAAAGGAGGCTTTGATTCTCCTGAAGAGAATCTCTCACTGATATCTCCTGCATCATCCTGTCATCTTCAGGCAGCAAGTACACAAATTGCTTTCGTTGTACTTTGTACACGTAAGTGCTTCACCCCAGCAATTTCTGCACACACAGATCAAGGAGCCAACATTTCACCTGCCAGCAGAGCGGAGACAACGGGATGTGCCTAACCATGAAAAACCACACCCCATAGAAATGCTGAAATCCAAGTACCTTAATTGCAGCTGAGCACTGATCTGCATGCTTGAGAAGCTCTTCAACTTTGTCTCGCTTCCCACAGATTTCACTATGCAAGTTCTGTCAAGAAAAAAAATGAGCTGTGAAGCACTCCCTCAAGATTTACCTGTATTTCCTCCTGTACACACTGAATCCATCAGAAGGCACCTGCATTATGAGACCACTGCAGACCCAGAGGTTGAGACCTGAAATGACCTGTAGCTGTGCAGTTTTTACAATGCCAAGCTCTCTGTGCAAGAGAAGGTGGTTCTCAGAAAAAACACGTACCAACTGAACAACCCCCAGAGCTGAGGAGAGAGTTCCTTGACTTTAGCTTAGATGTATTTCCTCACTTTTTATTTTGGTGCTATAATTTGTCCCATAAGTTGCAGCACCATACAGTCCCTTGAATTAATTCAAAGCTGATGTGCAAAAGTGTCAGTGATCATGCAGGAGCCAAAAATGGTCTTGTTCATAATCTGTAGCAGTGCTGACAGAAAGTAATGAGGATAATAATATTTCCTCTCTCCTGCTTTCTACACATGTGGTGTTTTTTGGTAGCTTGCGTACTTTGTAATTCAAAACAGGCCACTGTATTACAGACTGCATTGATACTGGTATTTTCTGAATAGCAAAGCAATTTAAAATCCGATAATTGAAGACAACTCATCCAGGTGCTGCATACCTTCTGATCATGTAGGTATCTCATGATAGTGTTGCAATCACACAGCTTTGTGGACTCAATAGAATCCTGCCTGCGCTTGGCATCACAGATCCATTTGCACAGAGCCTGGTAGAGATCTCGGTAAGTTTTCAGCTGTTTGATTTGCCTTTCTAAATCCCATGATCTAGAAAAAAATACAGGGAAAACTGTCACAATGGAAAGTGCACTCCTCCTCTCTATTTTCAGAAATAATACACAGTAATAAACTAGGTAAAAGTATGGGAAACTCTAAAAGGAGATTCTGAACAAAAATTTCAAATAAATGAGCAGCACAGTTACTAGTCACCCAGCGTGGGTTCCTGGTGCCTCACTTTTGAGTAACTGCAATACACAGAGGTTGTCACTTCCTGACAATGAAGTGATGGACGGATAAAAGCTTGCAGTGATAAGAATCAAGTTTACTGACTTCAGTACTCTTGATCTCAATTTTAACCAAAACAACCAGCAACCAGCCAATTTTTATTAGTAGGACTAGATTTTGGCCTGAAATAAAACCAAAACAAAACAAATCACACTCCAGAAAAAGTCCACAAGCAATCAAAATATACCTTCAGTTCAATAAAGCTTTAGAAAAAAACTGTTAGGATTCTTAAACTAAAATTTTAGTATTCATTTTTTAACCCTCAGGTATGGAGTATTCAGAAATAAGCACAGTTGTTTTGTTTGAGGGGGAAAATGCTGACTGGAAGTACCTAGCCCAAGAACATTACCAAAAATTTTAAAAAATAATACTTAGAACAACTCCCTAGCACATACGTTAGACATTTACATGACTAACTACATTTTCCTGCTTGGTCTTACATCATCCCTTTTAAAGTAGGTTCAACCTATTCACAGTTGCTCTAGTCTTATCGCCCTGAAGACTTAATTTGTCCTCTGGAAGTGATGATCAATGCATATTGGTTCTTTTAGACTCACTGTTAAGATTATCTTAGTAGCAATAGCAATAAGGAAGAAGCTGTTAGGAAATATGAGCAAACCTGTTATCTATCTGCTTATCAACTCTCTGCCAACGGTCTATTAGCTGGGTAACTTTGTCACAGAACTTTCCAATGTCCATGTCATACAGGGTATATGACTGGCAAGACTGTGCGTGAATCTGGAGTGTTTTCTGCAGCTCATTTTCCAGGGCATTCAGGAGTGATTTCTTCATGTTTAGGTCTCCTTTCATTTTCTGAAGAAAAACCAAAATGCTGTCATATGTTTTATTCTTGAGAAGATACTCAAATGTAACTATCAATAGCATGTACAATGTGTTGAGATCTAAAGATTTTGTTTCTAATTCAGTAAAGTATGTACACCAATGTCAGCTGGACTTAATATATTACAAGTGAAACACCTACTCTGGTAAACAGTTTGATTTAAGAATGTGTTTAAAGGTAGGCTCACTCAAAGCATTTGCTAAACCAAAGCCCTCTGCTGTCATATTCTGTAACTAACATTTCAGTTTCTCAGAACTATGTAGAGCAGTTAACAAAAAAAAAAAAAAGAGAAAAAAAAAAAGAAAAAGGGAAGAGCCTGTCTTGCTTGTTCCTAAAACAATTGACAAGAAAATTTCACTGAAGTACAAAAGATTCCTACATTTGCAACAGCTGTGGAATCAAGCCTCAGGACTGACATATCCAGTTTTTAAATGCTATCAGAAAGTCTGCACGGATTTTTTTTTTTCCTGTTTTCATTTTTTTAATCATCTTCCATGGAGGTATTTCTTTACACACACACTTGCTTGTATGCACACACTTGCATACTGTGGGGTATCACCAAATGGCATATACAGTGCAGACACTAGTCTGCCTTGCATCCCCCAGTCACAGGGATGACTGCATCCTTTGATACGCTCAAGCTTTTTATTTTTTTTGTGTAGCTCTAATTTACACCAGCTAAGAACAACTCAGGCAGATGAACTGCAGCTCTCATTTAACATAATAAAAAGGTAACCTGGCTGTGCCCCATTTGTGCCACCTACACCCTTTTCCCTACTACACCTGGGAACAGGAAAGAATGAAAGTCCTTATTCTCCAAAGGTATTCAGTGCACAAAAGGACTAGATCAATGCCAGATAAAGACTGGTTCTGCAACCCAACTTTGTGCTCAAAAAAGCAGTTATTCTTTGCCTTCTCCCCTTGTACGGGATAGATAGCTGTCACTGTAAGATTTGAAATGGCAAAAAACTGTGGCAAAACTGGGACACAGAATAATACTCAAATTTACTTGTTAAATCTAGATGACAATAAGGGCAATTAACAAGTCTTTTCGCAAGAAAGGAGGTATTGCCTTCAAATCTAGCTTCATAAGTTATACAAATGAACATAGATAATTTTTTGTACAGAAATGAATTATGGAGACCTTCCATGCTGCTGGCTTTTTTGTAAAGGCAGCAACAATCAGGGGATGGAAGAAGTAGTAACCCATAGATTCCTTCCAATAATTTGCAAAAGCATTGTATGTCTATGTCACAAAATATGACATAAGATCAGCATTTCTATCTCCTGTGGTTTCGGAAGGGTTTCACCCAGCTCAATAGACCAGTACAGGCAGCTACAAATTTTGCCTTATCATGTCCTTGGGTCTTGGTCTCTCACCTTCAGACAAGCCCGATAAGCCTCCACTTTATCAAGATCCAAAGGAACAGTCTCCTCTTCAGACAGTCTGACTTCGAAAACTCTGATCACATCTTCTGTTTGTAGAATAACCTGGAGCAGACATCTCAATGCATTCAAGCTGAAATAAATAATACAAGACAAATTGTTATGATCTGGGGCAGGAAAGGTGATATTTTAATTAATTGCAGACCATTAGTTAAAGAGAATAGACAACAAAGAAGAAATTTCACTGATTCTCCCTTTTTTTAAAAAAAAAGTCTTCAAGAAAAGAGAAGAAATTCGCATAAGTGTCTGCTTCTACCCACAAGTACAGCATTTGTAGGAAAGAAGGTGTAATTTTACACTACTGGTAACAAAAGGCAGGTTTCTGGATTTCTGGACTAAGAATTATGAAAGAAAGCAAATGATTTATTGCTATAACCTCAGTTTTCTTACCTGTCTAAGTAGCCAGCAGAAACACCATTAATATTTTCCAGTTTTTGAAATAGGGCATTTATCTCTGACTGCAAGTACACATACTTTTCACAGCCTCTGAAGTTAGGCAGCAAGTCCTTATGCTTATTGAGGGTTTCAGCCATTATTTGAGAGTCATTCTGCACACCCTAAGAAAAGAGAATGCCCGATTTACACATTTTTGGTGACTGAATGATCATTCTACAGCACATATGAAATTGGTCTCCTTATCCAAATAGCCTGCTGTTATCCAACCACCGTGACTGAGGACTGAAGCAGTGCCTGAGCTTGCTTTCTTTGAGGTAACATTGGGTGGTTTCTTTTTTGCACAGTCCACAGCAGGTTAATACCTCTGGTCACCTTGTCCAGTCTGAAACTCAGCTCTATTGGAAATAGAGGGCTTTACTGCCAGCTCCTTATGCACTCAGTAGATGTGCCAAGGTCCTTCTGCTCTTAAGACCTTTGCAACCTCATGGCCTCAGGGGAATTTCTCATATGCTGAACCTGTCCACTTGTCTTAGTAATCTTCCCTCTCCAGTCTCCTTCAAATCTTAAGTACTGGGACAAGGAGTGAGTCTGTAAGCCTCATGTATCCACTCTGCATCTCACAGACAGCACTTCAGAGGTAGGTGGTAAAGTGGGGCCTGTGCAGAAGGCTTCTAATAGTGCTTTAACCTGGATGAGTCTTAACATAAGCTAATGTCCAACCGACATCAGGCTTTCTGTATTCTTTGCCTAACAGAATTTGACTTCTAAAATCCAAGAGCCAACTTTTTCTACTTAGGAACTAAATTCCAATCTAAACCATCTTGGGTGGCTTCTGACAGAGAATTTTCTGCGTAGGAAATACCGAAGTATGCTCTGCAGCACAGAGCCATATTGAGCTTGAGATGTTAGAAGAAAAACATCCACAGTTACCTCTAAATCCTTTATTCTGACTGAAAAGTCATGCACAGCCCCTTGATCCACTCCAAGAGGAGCTCTTTGAACCATCTGAATCTCAGAAGCTTCAATCTGACGCCGAAGTTTCTGAAGCTCCATCAGCAGCCAGGCCTCCTGCTTCTCGTGTTCTCGGTTTCTCTCATTAACAATAATGGTGTTTGAGGAACCCACAGGACAGCTCTCAGTTGGGACCACTGTAAAATGAATTGAGTAAATGTCAACTGCCAGAGAACTGAGCACCTACATACAGAAAGCCAATGCAGTGCCCAAGCGACCTAAGCATTGAATGGATCTGTAGCACTGAGAACAGAGAGAAGATCTAGGCCCTTATGCAGCTGTTTCAAGGAAATGAAATCATTCCATCACAAAAAGATGAACTTGCTTCCTCAAATGTAGCAGTGAGATTTTGCTTCCCAATAACTGAAAACATATCAGATGGACTAAATTCCTCTCATTTTTGCAGCAAGTTGCATGAACTTCAGAGGACTATTACCATTCACATCAAAGGAAGGAAGAACAAAACATACTCTTCCCTGCACATGGTCTGTTTTGTTATGTTGGGAGACAGCAGTACAATTCTTGAACATGTTTCCATGCATACGTTTATGAGAACATTTTCACATAAAAAGAATGCACCACGACCCCACCACTTCCCAACAAAGAAACCCAAGAAGTCAGCTCTCTACAAAAAACAGGACAAACAAACCTGTTTGTGGCTGCCGTGATTGATTGGGCAGTTGTATGATCAAGGTTTGGTAGTGCTTCTGAGCATCAGTGAACTGAGTCTGGATCTTTCGTTTGTCTTCATCGCCAAACATCTCTGAGCCTTGGCTGTTCCTGAGGAATTCTTGATAATGGATCTCCAGGTCAGTTATTATTTTTTGGTAATCTTCCTTACGCATTGTTTTCAGCTGAAATGAGGAAGAAGAGTATTTTGAAAAAAAGAAGCAATTGGGGAAGGTTTATGACTAGTTAATCATTAAGGAACAAACTAATACACCTATACAAAAAATGAAAGATCGCATTTTAGAGTAAAACCTACCTAGGCTGCATCTAAAAGTACAGTGCTAAAAGTGCCCTTTGAGCTTGTTATAATAATTTCATAACTTAAGAACAGTTTGAAATTCTACATCTTACTCTGTCTATTCATGCCCTTGCATAGCAGGAACAAGTACAGCAAGTACGTAATAAATCCCCTTAGCTAATCTTCCCGTTTATCCTTATTGGGTCTGAATGGGAAAGCATTTTGTTTCTCCATGAAATGACAACTTCTACGTATAACTGTTTGTGCAGCCCAGCAAAAGGAAGGCCCATGGTTTTGCAGAACATACACCTGCACAGGACAGAGCAAGAACTGTTTGGGACAACAGGGGTCAGGTCATGGGTGTCTCTGGTCTACAGGTAAGGCCAGCTGGAGTCTTACCTTGGCAATAGTCATTGCTCTGATTTTCTCAATGTCAATCATGCAATAATGCCAAGATACCAGGCTCTTCATGTTGATATACAATTGGTTCCACAAAGCTAAAATTGCTTCATAGTACTGCTCAATTCTGAGATGAGAAAAGAAATTCCATGGTCAAAATGCATCTGTCCTTGTGGCATAGCTACAAAACATCCAAAGAAACATCCACCAGATGTGGAGTGTGTTAAGGCTTGTTCTCTACTTGAGAAAATCTTTGAAATTAATTTATTCATGAATTCCATTACTAGAGATGGAAAAAAAAAAACCTTGTAAAAGTTAAGTTTTAAATATTTTTAGATCCCAGCAAGCTTCACTGAAGTGAATTTCCTCAAGTTAAGGGTTTAGTCCTTAATCCCCCACCGAGCACTGTGATCAAGGCACAGATCAGATTTTGTGACTGGTTGCTATTTTGAGTGAACTATTCTATCTGCTCCTGGTGTTAAGTGTCCAAACCCAGGCAGCAACTCACTTGGTAGCAAGATCCACTGCTAATGGATTGGGGGGTGGGATGATAAGACTAACAGATGGCACCAGCATATCCACTCCTCCAGGGCCAGTCACCAGCCACTTGCTGCGCTCGTTATTGTCCTTCAGGATACATTCATCTCCTTTGCGCACTGTTTTCTGTAATGAACGCAGAACAACATTTTTTTCTTTAGTTAAGTAAGATGGTGTTTCTAAGAGAGACAGACAAGGAAGATACATCTAGATCACAGAAGTGGGAGTGCTTCCCAGCTGCCAGGTCTGGGTCTGCATCTTGGCTTAATACTGGGGCAAGAGATCAGTACAGATTAACCCCTTCTCCCTGAATCTGGTTTCCCTGTGAAGAAAACCCAAGAAAACCAAGTGGGAGCCACAGAACACTGAGCAGTTGCCAGTCTGATTGATCATCAGACTTGGGTCTTGCATGACAACATCAAAGACTGAATGTGGACACATGGCCACAGCAAGCTATACAACCATGCATGGCAGTAGGCCAGTGAGCTGGAGGCATAAGGATGCTTAGTGCTGCATCCGTATTTGTGCAGGGACTGGGAGCAAGTGCAGCAGAGTTAGATCCACCAGCCCCAACTGCCAGAAATCCTGACACCATGTGGCCATGGGTGTGGCTATGGTGCAGGTTACAACCCACTCACATCCAAGAGGGAAAGGCTCCTCCTATCATTTATTCTGATGGGACTCTACCTGCATCACAACTCTACAGCCAGTAAATACAACTTTTGACATAACTTGTAAAAGGCCACAGCCTTTGCACTGATCTGAGCATGCAGGGGCTCCAGACTTGTTTGGGCTTACCTTCATCAGAGGAGAATTTAATCATTGCTTAAAGTAAGAGCAATTGCCAAGCACTCAGGTAACTACTGCCTAAATTTGTTTAGTTTTGGTTATAGTAAGAACAAATAGCTACTCTGTGTGGGCTGAACTTCTGTGACTCTGGAATAAAATGTGATACGGAAGAGTGCAGACACAGAGCAGATAGCAGAAACCCCATATTGTAAACACAAATCAAAGTGGTCAATTACCGGTCACTACAGGAGTGCAACCTAGTGAATCAGGTAAAACAAGTTTTACAGACAACAGAACTGAAAAACTGCATAATTGACCAGTCAAGAGGAAAGAGCACATAAGCAGAAAACACATCTAAGCCTACTGTTAAGAAAAAATATAGAAATAAACCAAAGCAGCTCCAGTACTGAAGAATAAAAACTACCACCATCGATTTCATAATACCTCAACCAGCAATCAACTGGGAATACCAATGACTCACGGTACATTCCTCAGCTTTTGTTAGATGAAGTGTTGACCTAAGGACCCAGAGAGACACTGGAAAAGTGAGCAATCACCAAAAATAAGGCATAGATGCTGAGAAGCATCTGTATAACAATTTATCCATGAGACTTTTCTGTGCTAATCCGAACTATGAGTATTAATGAGTATTTAATGGAATAATAACAATAATTTTGACTAGATTTATTAACCAACCAGAACTCAGCTTGTTTACTTATAATTGCAAGAATGTCAGAGCTTTTTTGCCAAAGAAATTTAAATGATGACCAGAAGCAGACAAAGGGTTACACCTATCAGCGCAACAGTTTTGTTTACTAAATAATTTGCCATGTTCTAGTTTACATGATGTTCATGCTCAGCCAAAAAGGGATACAATACCAGATCCTGTTTGTAGTCACACAGAGCCTTGAGGATAATAGGCTTGTTACTCCGGTAGTCTGGGTTACGTGGCTTCAACTGCACAATCTTCTTGGATTTATTCACCAAACTCTGCACTTGCCTCTTGTATTCAAGAATTCTCTCTCGTTCATTCTGCAAAGATAAACTGTATGTTAAAAATTCATTCTAAAAAGAAAGCACATCTAGTTCCCACTGCTTTATTAAGACAGGGATACATCTGGAGCTCTTGGTAGGCAAAACTTCCTTTAGCCTTCATGGGATGAGTCATTGGCCTATAATAAAAAACTGCAGTTTTAAAAAAAGAAAAGAGAAACATCAAACTAAGTATCTTTGTAGCTCTGGTAAGCTGCAAAGTTTGCAAAACTTGCAAAGCACGTTTTTCCTACAGACCTGCAATGTGGTTAAAGTGATGTGTAAGTAACACAGGAATAAATGGAAGAATCTACTATAACATGAATGCTAACCAAACAAAAAGTAATAATTACACTCTCAAACCTGACTTCATCAATTGCCCTTTTATATCACTGACCATTGTTTTTCCAGTATATTCAATTTGGAATTGTAGTGCCTAATTCATGATGAGCAAATGGTTAGCTAAAAAAGCTGACTTAAGTCCTTTCAAAGACACTACAGTGATATAGTGACATGACAAATCATTTATTAAACGCACTTATCCTTTGAGGCCAAATCTTTTCTACCACCTATAAATTAAAGTCTTTCCTTTTTATAATTTATAGCATGTCAAAAACTTGGGAATTTGTTGAGCTCATTCCAGATTTAAAAAGAAGTCAGAGTTCCCAAACAGTATTACACAAAATAACACTGATCCATCTGTAGGCTCTCCTAAGAAATGGGAAATAATATACAGTTATGGTTTCAAGTTCATACAGTACTGAATATAAACACTGCAGTACAGTTGGGTTTACATTTGGTGTCTGAATAGAGCAACTGATTTCAAGGAAAGCAGAACAAAACCTCTCAGGTGGGTTTGACAGTACCTCCAGCTCTTTGATCTGCTCCAGCAAAGATTGCAGTGACATGCTTTTATCACAGATAAACTTCTTTCTGATGGAGTCTTGTAGGTTTTTCAGATAGCACTCTGTGGCTTGGGCTTCTTCAAAGAACTACAGGAGAAAAGTTGTGATTTCAATAGTACATAGCTCTTAACATCTGCTAAAAATTAATGGATTCCTTTCATGAGAAATCCCAGTTCAAATCTGGCAGATGGGTAGCATTTACAATATGGAAACTGTTATGCATAATTTTGTATGGATTTAGAAAGATTTGGTACAGAAAAAAATATCTGTTATGGGATTCACACTTAACAAAAGTAATATGAATTCTCCACATCACTACTCACCTGAAAGTAAGCTGCATTCTCTTTCAGATGAACATCAATGCATTTGGTGATCTGAAGAATCCAGCTCCACTGAGTTTGCAATGTATCCATGTAGGCCTAACAAAAATAGTAATATACAGAACTCAAACCACCACACTGATCTCTCTCCCATACCTAGACTCAAGCAAAACTATTTATGCTCCACATAAATGCAAATGAAAAATCTGCTAAAACAAATTCATGTACACAATAATGTAACTCATGCAAATAGTTCCCCAACTTCTAAGCATCTACCTAACTGAAATTAATTCAATACCTGCTTGTGAGATGCAGAGAGAAATTTGTTCATGACTTGAATTTTGTTTGCTCAGCATGAAGCCTGAAGTGCATGAACAAAAAGGGGTGAAAAGCACAAACAGTAGTGCAAATAAAATATTTCAATTGCAAATTGTCAAGTTCTCCTTCTTCCAAAGAACATTTTTTATGATGTCTATTTTTAAATTAAAACTTCTCAAGTAGTCCTCAGTCTTTAGAAAACTACACACAACTTTTATTTCACTGCTACAGCTTACAAGGATCTTTCCTTTAAGGCAGAAACTGACCACAGAAGAAATATGAATGGTGATTTTACACAACATGATAACAATTAACAAAGTAAATACACTTTAAAGCAGAAAGGAGTCTTCTTCCTATTGGTTTCTTTCAGATTTAGGGTTCTTATGCACTCTTAAAATTATAGCAACTACAGCATTTCCTAATAAAATTAGGTTTTTCAAATTGTTGCAGCCTTTGTAATTGAAAGGTAAATGTACACCAAGCTGTGAAAGCAAAAATGTCTTGACTAAGCTGTAGAAATGCACCATGAATTTCACCTGCAGAAAGTATTTGCACTTGGATTAAATATAAACCCTCAACAAAGGGTGTGGCTTTCTTCAAAACATGTCCTACTAAGATAGCAGAAGAACAATGACATTCATTCCTACCATAAATTCTGCTGCACTGTAGTCAATTAAATGAGATACAGCAATTTCAATACACTCAGACAACTCCCTAAGTCTCGTATTATTTTTAACATGCCTCTACCATCAAATATGATAGCAATGAGAGCTCTCTCCATAGCTCTTAAGAAGCCTGCAGTTGTTGTGGCCAGGTCTGTAGAGGAAGGTAGTAACATTTAATAGAGCAGCTCATACAGCCGGATAAAAATAGACACGCTTTTTGGCAGGCAAACCCTTCTCAGGTCCAAATGCAGTATTTAATTTGTGGACTTTCACCGAGAACTTTTCCCACACAGCAACTAAAGGAGCAAGCAAAATCACACAAACTCTTAACTCACCTCAATTTTGTCTGAAGCAGGGTGCTGGTTGAGCACTAGCTGGTCACTTTCTTGCTTTAGCTTGTTGAGTTCTTTTTCTTTAAGCTCCAGTTCACTCATGCGTTTCTAAACAAAAACATGGCATTAAACAAGCCCCAAATGTACACTGCACAGGATGATTTACTTAATATTTTCCAGATAGTGGTGATAATGTAAAATTATTCCTGCTAATGCTACATAGCAATTCTATTCAGTGTAACTGAATTTAATTATGAAAACATAGAATCAAAGAAGGTATAATCATCCCAGTTCTAGTCTCTAGGCTTGTGGCTTCACAGAGCAAAGCGCCCAAAGTTCTGCCTCTCCTAGGAATGATGGAAGCAAAAATGACTGCATCTTGCAATATCCTGAACAACAGAACTAAAAAAAAAGAAAAAGTACCTCCTTAATAGTGTGAACTTTTCTTTTAAAATTTGGTGATCAGTACCAATATTGGTTAAAGAAATGCACATGCTCAATTTCCCTATGTACACACAGAAGACAAAGTGCAAACTACCTCTGACCGTGCACTCAACATGCTGCTGGCCAAACCATCAGAGGAAGAGAGCAGTTCCCTCTGGTATATCTCTACTTCCTGGTGACAATCAGGGCCAAATATAGGCACCGCCTAACCCCTACATAAATCCTAACAGGGAGTTAAACTGCTTGATTCAAGTCCCTTAGTTTAGCACGCCAACATAATGACTGTGTGCATAAGCTCTGTGTGATTACTAGTCCGCAGTAGTCTGTACTGATAAGGCCAGCTTCCAAGGTCAAAAGAAGCTATGACAACTGGTTGAATGGGAGCACAATCTTCCAATAGATGTCTAGTCTTGTCTCAAGAGGTTGTCATGCAGTACTTAATCCAAAAGTGTTGATAAAAATTCCCAGGAACTTTAAAATAGTGAGGAAATGCCTGTCCTATGATCAGTCCCCCTGAGCCAGGTTGTTCCTCCTTCACTATCCCAAGAGAGCCCATGGAAAGCATGGGGAGGTTGAGCTGTCTTACAGAGAAGGCCTCCTGTTTCCTCGAGATGTCAGTGTTCCTGTCACTCCAGTCATACAGAAGCTCCTCTTCCTCACAGTCATTGATCCACATGATCTCTCTGCTGGTGGCTTGGATGAGGTTCTGGAATTGACGGAGCTGATCCATTCTCTCAAAGGAGTATTTCTGCAAGGAATTCCAGAAATTAGAAGCCATAAACACAGAAATGCCTGTGCTAGGTGGAGAAGGGGAAGTCAAAAGCGAAGCATGTACTTTTTTTTAAAAAAAAAAACTAAAATAACAGTAAAAATCACACACCTATAAAACCTGTTGGCAATGGACATCAGGTAATCTACCCGGGTTTACTGAGCTATAAAACCTGCTGGCAATGGACAGTGGACAACCTGTCTGAATTTATGTAACAATGGGAACCTGAAGTCAGCAGTTTCCAAAAGTCAATTCAAACACAAATGTAGCAGACACGTAGGGAGAAAATCAAAAAGGCATTGGGGAAAACACAAGAAATGTATGACCATTTAACATCACTTTTATTTGCATTTGCTGCTCATAGTACATCCTTGATGTTGTAGCAGCACCTTTTCAACAGATGACACTTCACTAAAAGATCCCTTCTCTGTGCTCACATCATAGTATACGTCAGGTTGCTTGAAATGTGTAAAGGAACAGCTTCCAAACCCAAGGGTTCAATCTACCATTTGCACACAGTTCTCACTGTATTTTACATGAAGATCTAAAGTGTAGAAGATGCAGACCCCTAAATAGAATTTGCTTCTAATCCCATCTTTAAGTCACTTTTTAAGCCACATATATAGACTAACTTTGTCGCTACATTTACTCCCATCAAAGAGGCAGAGTTCTACTCCCCACCTGCTTAGTGACCAACTCCCTTCAACAGGTGCAAACTCGAAACCTCCTTGTGAGGGTAAGTCAATTATACACCACGTAATGAATTAATCTCAAATTTATGACTCAAACTGAACTTTATAGAAACTACAAAGCACTGTCAGTTTACTGCTGAATAGAATTATTTAAATATGGATCTGTCACTCTGTTGAAACCTTAAGTGTCCCTTGACTATCACACTGGTGTTAATAAAGCAAAAAGAGCATTCATCATAGAGGGTATCAAAAATGAACGCATCTCATGCTCACCAGCAGTCCTTCATATTCTTCTTCCAGCTGATGAACTGCAGCCTTCTCTCGCTGAAACAGATAGAAAATATTTAGTGAGCCTTTTACAAGTTGTTTATTTGCTGATACTTCCTTTACAGAGCCAGCATCATAATGTTACAACTACAGGTGGTAACCTGCAAAAGCCTGCAAGACACATAGGTAAGCAGCAGATCTGCACTGATGGAGGATGACAGGAAGTATAAAAACCAAGGCTTGGACAAACTTACTTCTCTCAGGAATACTTAGTACATAAGCAAAGCTGCACATAACCCTTGTAATACCAAAACAGCTCCTGAAACTAGATCTCTTTCTGTACCAAACTTCTAGACAGCTGTGGGGAACCAGCTAGTCCTAGAGCTAGCTTTGGAGATTATGAAGTAGTATAAACTAGAATGTGAGAAGGAGGCTCCAGTTTTTATACCCATTTCTATGACTGGGAACTTGCACAACCTTGGAACTGGTATTCCATAGGGCCAGACTATCTCCTTTCCCATTTCAAGCAGAAGGGAAAAGGAAGTAACACCCCTCCCACTCTGCAGCTTGGCCTATAGAACAGAGCTCCAGAACAGAGTGCCTTTTCTTTAGATTCAACTCTGTCTCCTCCTGTCCATGTGAGCAATTAACAGAGAAGAAGAATGGGAATGAAGAAAGCCTCCTCCCTCCTATACCTAGCTGCTGGGCTGATAGGAGAGGAAATTAACCACTGCACTTTCAATGACAACTTAATTTCAATCACAAAATCCAGAGGGGAACAGAAGGCTCAGAGGGGGGGAAAAAAAAAAAAAAGAAAAAAAAAATCCACAGCCCAGAATTTGGGCATTTTTCACAGAAATTCCCTTATCACTCCAAGCCCACCCTATCCTTTCTCATTCTTGTTTTAACATACCTAGACAGAAAGTGAGAATAATCACTCCTCACCATTTTTCTCAAAAATCTGTTGCAATATTTATTTGCCAGCCTTGATACACAACAACAAAATGTCGAAGAGCTACTAAATTTTCATTTTAAAATTCTTGGGAAAGAAGTAGAACACAAAATAATCATGAAATAATAAATATTAGGGTTAAAAGTGGCTTCTGTCATGACACCAGTGCTTTCCAAAAAGAAGATGAGATATTCAGCATTCCTTTTTGTAGTGGAACACCAGCAAGCCAATGATATAAATCTAGACTAATCAACCTATAAGGGGAGACAATAATTACCAGATCTGTTTTGACTTTGTCCAGGTGCCAGCGATAGTCTCCAATGGCATTGTGAGTTCTCCTGTGGTCACCAATTTGTTGCTCAATGGATGCTGCATCAAACCCCCATTTCACTAGCTCCATTTCAGCCTAGGAGAAAGAGACGGTATTTGTACTTTCATTTCCAACATTATTATCTAAATCAGATCAGAAAGGGATTGAACTGAAGGAAACATGACTATGCAGTAGAGAGTAAAACTGAACAAAGGGAAGTTCAGAATAGGGGGTTACAATTTCTTAAAATTGTTACCACTTAAACTGTGTGACAGGCTCACAAAGTAGAAGAAACAAAGTAAGGAAAATATTTAAGTTGCTTAAAATTAGACTAGATGAAGCACACTCAGTAGTGTATTTTCATCTGTTTTCTTTGGACCAAACTGTTCATTTATGTTTTACAGTACAGATACATTCTTATCACTCTGAAAACAAATACCGAGTCAAATTCTGTAGTCCAGCACTCTACATTTCCATTTTAATTACATTCATGTAAACTCAGTTAAATGCAGTTTAAACTAAATTTAAAAACAGAAGATAAACTGAAATTATGATAGAACATGTTTGTCTTGCATTTTGTCAACATTTACTGTAGGATGCCAAGGGAAAATCTCTAGGAACACCCTTTGAAAAACAGCAACACACCTGGATAATTACAAACTCAAAAACCATCTGACTGCAGGCCTCTGTTTCATTATTTTCAAATATTAAAAGCCATGAATTCACAATTCAGCTCCTCAAACTCCATCTTTTATGCTGTAAAGACACACTCCGTCTCTGCCTGAATGCCTGTCTGCACACATGCACAGTAAAGAAATAGGTATCTTAATCTTGCGTTGGGACTGAATTTGATAATTACCAGCCTGGAGCCAAATCTCTATGAGTCAACAGATGACACTAAAGCCCAAACCACATTCATGCGTGGGGGTTCAAAGGCAGTGTTGAAAATGATCCAAGAAACAAACCCATTATGAATTCAACCATCTAAAAGTTACAGGACTTTGACCCTTCTCGTTGTATTTAAACAGTCTAAAGAGTCTGTAGCAACAGCAGTAGTCCTGGCCAGCTGCCAATATGTGAACAAAGGCTGTCTGAATTTGACTGCACTTTCCTTAATTCTGCACTGGAAATTTGACTGACCCTCCTACCACCTGATTCTCAGCAAACCACCAAGACAGAAAACAGAACAACACTGGCAGAAAACCATAGCTGCTCAGACCTTTTTCCCACATCTCACCACATTACTAGAGGAAACACTATCCTAGTCCCAATGTGAGCAAGTAATGGGACACAGCAAGGCATGATGGAAAGAAGAGGCATGGTGGAAAGTTCAAAATAAATTTTCCCTAGAAAAACCTCAAAAGCCCAACAGGGAACTAAGTGATTACTGGCCCCACCTCAGCTTCGCCTTAGGGACTGAAAAAGGGAGAGAGCGAGTGCCTTTTACTTTCACAGGAGGTTTTGTGTGGGAACACAGGTATAAGGCAGTTGCTTATGCTCCCTGTGCTTAGCAAGGGGTGTCTGAGAAGGGTGTCACATGGCATCTTTGAGAGGTGCAGCATGTTCACCATCTTTCGTCGCTGGAAGCGTGCCCAGTGCCTGTCCAACATCACTCCTCAAACTGTGGCAGGTCTGACAATTAGCCTACTCTCCCACAGTGTGTAAAGCAATCATATCTGCTGTTGCTGTCCAGGCACAATGCTTATACACGTTACCACTCAATGAGTGCACCTCCACTTCCCCTTCTTCCTCTAAAACATGTCACGCTGTGGGAGGGCACTTAAAGACTAGACTATGACTAGCACTCACATAAGAGTATGGGAACTGTACAGAGCTCTCCCCTCCTCATCTGGTTTGCATAGCAGCCACCTGGCAAATACCACACGCAGATAACAATGACAGGATCACTAAGCAACAACCTAATAAAGAGAGATAAAAATAATGCAATTTCAATTTACAAGGAGTCTGCAAAGTATAACTTCAGCCACCTTGTTCCATTCTCCCTACCTGTCTCTCAGAAAGGGCTGTCCAACCACAAACACACTTTTCACTTCAGTGGCACAAAAACAGACTATGGGCTCTCAACATAGGCAAATTTATTCTGGGAATGCAACAGGTAGCAACTTCAGCATTTTTATCAGTGAATTCTGAAAGTCTAGTCCTGTGGCAAGCGGCTCCACCTTCTGGCTCCCAGTATGATAAGGATAGATTAGAGGAGAAGAACAACTGTAAAATCCTGGACAATGGTTAAATCTGAAGCTGATCCTATCTGTGTAAAGGGTTAAAATAAGTATGAATCATAAAGGAAATCTGTGGAAGGAAGGAAGGAAGGAAATATCAAGCATAATAATCTCTAACGCAAACATGCCAATGCCTTTTGTTAACAGCTGTGTCTCATTTAGCTTTCAAATCTAACTTCCACACTTTTTCCTCTGCAAAAGATGACCCCAAATCCATGTTCATATTTCAGAAGAAATTCACTATATGTACAATACTGGGGGAAAAAAAAAAAAAAAAAAGAAAAAAAGAAAAAGAGAAACAATCTCTTAGCATTCACGTGTACTTTTAATTTTCTACTGGCACCCAAAACATTACTACATATAAGGTGACATTCATAAACACCACCAGGTCTCTGGGTTTTGCCCAGATGTACCTTCTGCTGCCTCATCCAGTTTAAGCATTCACTTGTGACACGTTTCGTGTACTCATCCCAGCCTGAGCCACTCTGAGAGGAGTAGCAACCACCACCTTTGGAGCTGGCCCTCCTGGCGCGGGGAACACTGATGGCTTTGTACAGGGCACGCATTTGCTCTTGAAGTTGAAGCAGCCTGAAAAGGAAGGAACCACTTAGCATCTATGATGAAAACACACAGAAAACATGTAAACAACGCAATTCATCTACTGGACCACTGAGTATTCAAAACAAAGTGCTGAAAGCACAGGCTGTGGAAAAAATATGCTGACTAAAATTTCATTGGGACAACTAAGGTGTGAAATTCTTACTGCAAGGCCTTTCTCCATGTTAGCATGCCCCAAACAGATTCAGTTCTACCTTCTTGATTTCTGTCACATCCTGCAACACCAGGGAAGGTGAGCACTTGAGACACCACAAACTTTTATTAGACACACTCCCTCCCCCAACCCTTCCCTGGCAATACCTTTTCTGATACATCTCACAGGGCTGGCCCATCTGCCTCATCTCTCTGATCAGCCCATCCAGGATATCCATTTGGTCATTTGCCTGTGCAAAACACTCTTCCAGATCTCTGTTCCCTCTAATCTGGACACCATCCCCATATTTCAATTCCTAAAACAAACAAAACAAACAAAAAATAGATGGGAGATTAAATTAAAAATTCATCACCTAAGCTTCAGCTTGTTGTTTCAAAAGAGATGTTATGAAGACTGATTATTTTTAAGAAGCGTGATAGGTTTCAACTGCTAGGTCTCTGATTGCCAATTTTAACTGGGGAAAGGCAAATTAAAAGAGGATCCACAGTCATTGGAAAGTCCTTATTACAAATAAAATATTAAAGAAAATTATTAAAACATAACATCAATCAAACCTTTCCATAAAGAACAGCACATCCTAATTAATGTTTATGCAGTGAAGCCAAGGCTTCCCACAGTGTGTTAAATTTTTAAGACCTTATGTTTTTGTGTTTAGAGGATGAGAAGCAAATGCTGTCCTAGTGCGAGCTGGATATTGCTCCTTATTTTTCAGGTGTTTCCCTGAAGTTCTAAGACTTTCCTCCCCTGCTAAAATGCAGACTGCAACCTGTATGCCTAGGACCAGTTCCATGCCCCGTCACATTTGCATCCCACCTTATCTCCCAAAGTCTAGGCAAATTCTCCAGACACCCTCTCAGTGCAGTGGACCAGCATGGTCATGGTGCTTTGAGCAGGAAGACACAGCTTTTTGATCTCACCCCACACTGACACAGCCATGCTGAACAAAATATAAGCCAGCTGTGATTTGATTTTGCAAATAAAATGTTGATTGACCTCATTATTTTGTCCTTCAGAAAGAAATGAAAAAAAACAAAGTAAGCGATGCATGTTGTGGCACCAAGCTGGAACTAAACACCACTTTCTTTTAACTTCACTGGAATAATATTAATCCTTAACAAGAGGCAGTATTTACTCTGGCATTGATTTTTATATAAACAAGCTCACACGTGCTGTATCTCTGAAAAGGAAATGAACCGCTAACCACAGAGTTCATTCCTGAAAGAATTTTCTGTCCACAGAGGGTCCAAAAGTGTGCATTAACTCACATCTACTGCCAGAACTGTGAACGAGTTTTGCATCTCAGTGAACTCAACAGCAGGATGCACTCACCACCCTGCACCTCCTCTGACTTCAGCAGGAACAGAGGACGTCCTATGTTCACCAGGACTCGATCTAGCATCAGTGAGTAATCCACCCCCAGGCACTATGGGTCTGTATCAGTGCAGTGTACAGCAAAGATCATCTGTATGCATTTGAGATTAAACAGTCAAGAAGATTTAACCTAGTTTCATATACTTGTTTAGGAATCATCTGGAAAAATAAAATAGAAGTAATTAAGGACTTTCCTATGGTGATTCAGGTTCATTATGGCCCAGATGATGATGATTGTTTTCTACAGGACACACTAAAAGAGTGTAAGTGGTCATAACATTATTAACATCTATTTACACTGACAGTGGTCTTGATCTAAAACTGAAAAATAAGATGCAGTAGAATCTGTTTAAAAGGCTGGAGGGGGGTGTGTGGTGTTTAAATCAAGAAGCCCCCTTTTTCTTAATCAGATGCATTTCAATCTGTTTTACTGAACACAGAGTGCACATGGAAGAGGGATACCTAGGAAGGAAGAGTGCTATTCCACTCCCAGCTGAAAGGGGAGAAAGGAGATGAAGAAGCAGAGCTTGTGAGTCCAGATAACAACACAGCATTCATTTCCTGTAATATCACTTATAATCACTTCCGATAAGAAGAACAAGAAGCACTCACGGGTTGTACTATGAGCTCAGCTCGCATCAGGCAATCTGAACAGTTTTGCAAAAGCTCCTGGATGGTGTTCTGGCGTCTGGACACTGTACAGGTCCCATTCTGACTGTAGTGGGGGAGAAGAAGGAGAAGATGAAGTAAGTACAGAGTAATCACACATTTTGAAGAGACATAAGAAACACAAATTCAGAACAGCTAAGGGAAGTTAAATGGAATCACCCATCTCATTTAGCTTCACAGAGACACACAGGCGTTTATCTGGCCCTCCTGCAGAACTGCACTGTGAACTTCTAATGCCAATTCCATGATGGCAAAGCCACTTTATAATTCTGTAACAGCAGGCGTGGACTGACTTTGCCACAGAATAGAGTAGAAGGTGGAAACTAGCATGCCATAATGAAAAAGTTTTTCTTCCAGTACAGGTATTTGTAGCTTTGATAGACAAGACTTTGGCAGTATTACAGTGAGAATGAATTATTCATGACCTTTGTTAAAGTCAATACATTAGAACATATCCTTTGCATGATGTTATCGTATGTGTTGTCGCATCAGTCATCGAATGTAAGAGCATAAAAGGAGAGCAGAATCCTCTGCTACACAAGTGCATGAGCACACAAGTCCATACAAGAATACAAAGGACCCTTTTATCAGCAGAAATGCATAAAGCTAGTGCAGTGTCTTAAGAAGGAATTAATTACAAGATGCAAAAGCTACTACAAAAACAGATATAGGGCCTGGAGTTAGAGGACATGCTTTTTTGCAAAAAAATAAAGTGGAAGTTTGGGCGTTCCAAGAAAAACTTCACAACTGAAAATATTAGGGGAGGAAAAAGCCAGGATAGGTAACAGGTTCATTATTGTTGTCTTGTCCATAATCTACTGCACCCCTACCCAGAAGGCTGCTTTTCCAGCATTTGGGATTCAGCCACCAAAGCGAGCCACTGCTAGTTGAACATGGGTGAGGTGCTTCAAGCGAGGAACAACTCCTTGCTGATGGAATCAGAGCTCCCAAGCAAGCCCAGGCGGCTCCCAAACCCAAGCACTTGCCTGTGAAACTAAAATAAACTACTACTAAGAGAAAGTGAGAAACTAAGACACTTCCAAGTCTTGCCTTGTTCTCTAGCTCCTGTGCTCACAGTAGGTAACTTTTTCCATTACAAATCACTCAAGGCCCAAATCTTCCATTCAACACTAACATCAAAAAGACTATCAGTCCAGCTCTGGATTCAGTCTAAATCTTTCGACTGACTTCAACAGACTCTGACCATCCTTTGCAAAAAGAACTGTGACAATGTAAAAAAACCTGGCATAGCTGTCCTTGGAAAAATCACTGCAGTGGCGAGAAACATTCAATGGTATATTTTCAAGAGCTCTTCTGCAGCATGTGCAGTTGGTTCTTCATCAGCCTGCTGTTCTCTTATCAGCTCTTCTCGAACTCAAGTGGAAAAAGTTCAAGCACTTTTCACCAGCTTCCCCCAATAGCAGGGAACAGATCCTCAAAGACATAGAGACAGGACTGGAGAATCATTGGGTGACTTAAAACAAGCTGTACACATGCAACTCCTGGCTTGCACTATGACCCTTTGGCTGCACAAATGCTGCGCCCTACCGTGCTATGCACCCCTGTATGTCTTGGAAACAGCTTAAAGAAAACAATTGTGAAAAATATCACATGGGTCTGATTTTGTGCCAGGCTTCCCATCAGTTTCCTTTTCTAAATCATTCCTTCTCCTTAGGCATCACTGTTGTGTTTGGATCTAGAAGTATCTGACTGCATCTAAAATTTACATTTAATTATACTCACAATTATTCTCATGAATGAAACATAATAAATAAGAGAGAGGAACCTTCCAAGCAATTTTCTCTTTATAAAACATCAGAGGAGTATTTTTTCTTCAATCGCCTTTTCAGTCATCGCCTGACAGCTATAAATGCCGGATATCCATTAAAGCCAAAAGAACTATAGATGGGCACCAGACTTCTGCTGTAATAAGTCAGCATATCTCCGCTGGCTTCAGTGTAACTTCACTGACCTCAAGGGCATTACTTCACTTTACACCGAGAGGAGGTCTAAACAACAGCTGTCATAATTAACACACTAAGAAACTGTAAAGAAAAGCTATTTTCAAATATATCAAACTCCTGAAACAATTTAAAATATAGAAAAACTACAATTACAAGCATTTTGTGTTCACCCCAAGGATGTTTGAACAACACATCCAGATTTATTGTCCAAATAATAAAAAAAAGTTGGAAAACTGAAGATGGTTTAATATAGATGCATAAAACTGTTTCAAAGGCAGGAGCAGATGCCTTGAACTGGGAAGCTAAAGCACATCCTATTTAGGTCTTCAAAGATCTACAAGATACTTGTTTACAGTTCACAGGGACCTTCACAAGAAAGTAGCAACCCTTGAAGGCTCTCCAATCTAGTAGATAAAGACATAACCAAAATAATGGCAGAAGTTAGAGCGATATGAACTGAAGCCAGAAAAGAGCACAATATCTCATCGATGCTGTTTTTAACACCTTGGATGTCAGTTCTGTTGTTCAACAACTAACTGTTTTGCTAGTCAAAATACTGAGATCAATATTAGGATAACGGGTGAAAAGGTACGGCCTGTGAAAGGCAGCTGATGACACTGGGCAAGCTAATGGCTTTCAAACCTGCCAGCCAACCAAACAGAGCTACACGGGGCACACCCAGAGACAGCAGATGCCAGTGCAGGAGCAGATGTTTGATGGCATAGCTCCACCAAGTCAACAGGACTCAAAGACTTCAAATCGGAAGAGGATTTAGCTGTACAAATATATTCAAAAGGGCATAAATCAATCTCTGAACTTAAAAAATAAAAACACTTAGCAAGAAAATACTTGAACATATATTGGCTGATAAATCAGATGGCATTAGCACAACCTCACATGGACACATCTTCAATGCTTTTCACCCATGTGTCAGGAGAGTATTGCCTGAGCAGTTCATAAAGCCCTCAGTATAATATTCCTCTTATTGAAGCCGACATGCCTTTAATGGGAATGAGTAGATCAAAGCAGAAACCTCAATGCAGAGTAAGCAGACATTCAACACTGAGGCAGAAGGAAACAGCCAGCCAAAGGAAAACCATGTCCAACACAAAAAATACTGGGCCAAAGAAACTGAGGCAAACCCTAACCCCTGGACACGCTAGTTGGCATCATAACATGGAGGCAAGAATGAAACTGGATTTTCAAAGTATAATCATGTAACCTAGATCCTATATAAAAAAACCCACACATTTATGTCCCTCAGAAAGAGGTAGGACCCCAACAATCCTCACAGGACACAGATAAAGCAGATTACTATAGACTGTATTCCATCAGTGTCTCTCTTGCTACATCTGATTTTGTTTATGTGAAACTGAATGAGTTTAAAGTACTGTTTGGACATTGTAACAACTACTGCTGCTATGATGACAATTTAATTTGATTTTAACTCTGGCAGCATCTGAAACTTGAACCTGTGAATAGGATCCTGCTTCATGAAACACTGTAGGCACACCACACAGTGTAAACATGGACAGGTTTTTCACTTGTTTAACTGCACCCCTGTAAATACAGCGCACATTTTCAACCAGCAGAAAGTAACACAAGAGTGTCAGGGACGCCTACTAATAAATATATGCATTTGCAATAATCTGACTATTTGCTGTATGCTTTGGTTTTGTAAACTATGCAGAACAGCACTGAGTGAAACAACCTGGACTACTTCAGACCCTTAACTATCTACTTGTCCCTACAACTCAAAATATTAGACCGCGACACTTGTTTTGAAAGCAACTCATAAATTTCAAAAAGATACTATTAAGCCAAGTTCAGTAGTAAAATGACTTAGTTTTAATAGTTATTAACTAATAAAGGAACAAAGGAAAACAATGGGTTGTAGTGTCTTTGTTTTAAAATTATGAGAAGACTTCAAAACACTAAAGAATAACTTTGGGATCTTAAAGCGTAGCTATGTATCTCTCTACTGCCAGAAGAGCCCTAGGAAAGGCACAGCATCTTCACGTTGTCATCATTCCGTGCAGAAGCCATCCTGCTTGATGCATGCCAAGGTGCAATACGCTGCTCCCTTGCTGTACTGCACTCTTACTCTCCCAGAGAAATGAGAGGACAGGCCAAGCCTTGCTGCCACCAGGATTTGGGCAGAATAGTAGCTCAGACATCTCCCTGCTGCAATATACCCTGCCTGAGCTAAACTCAGCCATTACTTTACCAGTGAATCCTCAGTTTCTGAACTAGGATTGCACTTAACTGTTGAGCAGTACCAATGACCCTCACGAGACTCTCCAGCTCTACAGAAACAAGAAATAACTATTCCTGCTTTCCATAAACAGGACTGAGAAATGCACTGGAGGACACGCACTGAGTTATCTGTTGAGACAGACATAGCAAACTCAGCGGTGCCCACATCCCTGAAACACAGCAGGGCTGACTATTGCTGCCACTGATTTATTCAAGCAGTCGAAAGATTTCCTAAGCTATGTTTTAAATAAATTATATATCCTCTGTAAACACTTGGCTTGCACCCTTACAGGCCCAACCAAGTCGTCATTACTGCAGAACCTGAGGGGCAAGGAAGAAAGCCAGCTACCTTCTGCTTTCTCATTTGCCTCCTGCTGCTGAAGACTTGCACACCCCCAACATAAATGTCTGCAATATGGAGGCTGCTCCGGTTTCTGCCATTGATAGTACTCATCAAGAGGCTGCTGTGTTATCCAGGGGGTGATTTGTGTCTAAAGAAGCAGGGTGAAGGAGACACACAGAAGCACATCCTGCATCTCCACATAGCCTTCCAGCCACTTCACAGCTCCTTAAAGCTTTGAAAGCAAGAAGGGGACACTCTTGGCCTAAAGATATAACATCACCAAACTAGAATAATCCTTATTAAATTTTCTGATTCCTCCACAAAATATTTAACCTTTTAAAAATTCAAAGCATTATTTTAATGTAAAAAATAAAGGAAACTTTAAAAAAGGTCATTTTTCAGATTCAAAGTATTGAGCGACTCCTGTAACTCGACAACTAAGCAAAACAATAGTACCTCTTTTTCTCCCTCCTCTTCCATCCACACAAACTTGTTTGAACAAGCACTACATTCATTAAGGGATTACCTGGTATGCCCAGGGTAGGCATGTTAGAAGAAAAACCTGACCTGGAATCTGCATTCCCAGCACACAGCCTCCACACACCACAAGACTAAACCAACACCCATCCACCACCACCTGCCAGTTGGGTGTGTGTGCCACTGAAAATGCACAGGCATACGCTGGCAAAAGGTGGTGAAGCACAATATCCATAAGAATGTAACCAGAAATTAAAATACTATAAACCAGCTTGCCCCCCCACCCCAAGAAGCTGAATGCAAGTGTCAGAAATCGAGAGTTTTGTAGATAGGTTCTCCCCATGTCTCTGCTTCTTACTAGGATCGGTTTTGGCACACCACGGCCTTGCCCATCTGCCGAGTACACACGTGGACTAAAACATAATGACAGGAAACCTCAAAAGATGTCTGCATCTTGCACAAACGGGCTCTAAATAGCACTAGAAACGTGCAACCTCAAAAGATGTCTGCATCTTGCACAAACAGGCTCTAAATAGCACTAGAAACGTGCAAAAACTTAAATGAAATCTTAAGACTCCTGAGGCTAACCGTCTTCAGAGAAAGCAGGGTTTCATAAGGGATCCTACCACATCTATTTGCTGAAAATCCTAGGACTTTTTCCCGACAGTATTAATCACCAGGAGGGCACCGTTTCTAAAGGCCGTACCTGCCCGGTGCAGCAGGCTGCAGGCATGCTGCCTCCCCCAGCTCAGGCTCTGGGAGAGGGAGGTGCCAAATGCAGGGTCCAGCCTGGACCATGGAAATACGCTCTGCTGTAGAGCAGCCACTTGATATGCAGCAAAACCCCTTTACCTGACAGAGGCTTTCACACCTGCAAAGGCACCTAGCTTGAAATCTCATGCACGAACCTACGAAAAGGTGAGCTGGGATAGGTACAACCTGGTTTTTGTCTCATAGCGTGGCAGTGTCGCCAGCTGTTACTGAAACCCATTTGTTTTCTTGGCTAGCTACAGCACAGTGCAGGCTGTGCTGGCGTGGCAGGTATTCAGGAGCAATTCAGACGCGTTCTTCCCTCTTCACCTGCCCATGTTTTTGTTTGTCACCAGGGAAGTTTTTCCCCATGCAAGGCTGTGGCAGAGGATCTCAAAGGGGATGTTAGCACACCAGCCCTATCACTGCTCAGCTTGGTCAGGACCCTGAAGATCCCTGCAAGACTGATGGGAAGGGAAAAAAAGACAGCTTTGAATCTCTCTTCTCCAAGTTTACTTCATCAGTCAGTCCATGAAAGTAATGTTAGGGCATGTGATGTGATTTTCTAACTCCTTTTCTAACTTAAAGCACAGAAGTTACGTTAACTCTTAAGCAGAATTGTATAAATTGATTTATTTTCGTATCACAAAGTAACCATGAATCCTAGGTTAGTTTTACCCTAATCTCAGCAATGACAAATAGAACTGCACAATTTGGACTTTTTTTCCTTCTCTCACAGCATGTCAGATTTTATCTGTCCATAGCAAAGACATTGATAAATATTTGACTGATGAACTGGCAGTTTAGAAGTGCATGACTCACTGTCAAGCTGAGTATCTGCACTCAGGGCCAAGCTCATCCTGAGTTCCCAAGCCAGAAGAAACCGGGAATGTGGTAAAAGCACCTTGCTGAGCCCTAAGGGTAGGGAGCGTCTTATACTGCTCTGTGAGTAATGTAATACTCAGCACAGACTTGTTTGGCAGAATACGCCCCAAAACTTACAAGACTAGACCCTAACTTGAATCCTAGTGCATTTAGAATTAAGGTACAGTAAATCTTCCCCACTGAAAAAAGAAGCCTTGTTGTTGTAAGTTCAGTAAGTGCCACTAAATTTTGGCACTGAAGATGTCAGACTGAAGGCAATTATTAAAACCAATTCCATAGATGATGGCCCTGACCCTGCAAACACAACATGCCCAGGATTTAGTGAATTTTCTGCACACAGCGCATGTGCAAAATCAGGCACAACTGCTTTTTTTCATTAACTAGCAACAAAACACTCATTTTGTATTTTGGGACACAATTTAATTCAAATCAGCACTGATTAAAAATAAACCTATGCAACTCAGTAAGGTGTAAACACAGATATTGTTTTGCAAAAAAAAAAAAATCCTTATTTTGTATGATCAGATCTTTCCACATTAAAAAATATATGTAAATACATACATATATATGTATTTTGATTTCATTGACAGGGGTCTTCAGTTCCATGCAGAAGCGTCGCAGTAAAGTGAACTGGAACTTTCATTGTAACCTCCTTGCCAGATATGCCTTCCCAAAAAGTTGATATGAATATTGTTATAAAGAGTAAATGAAAAGATGTTGATATAAGGTTGTTAACCTCTTGATCTTGTCTGTCCTTTTCACTCTTGCTACACCATCACTGAATATTAAGGAAAGAAAAGCCCAACAAACTATGGACTGGTTTAAAACATGTAACAAAAGCCAAACAACGCTAAATTAAAGGAAAGCATTACTCCTAGTGAAAGTCAGGAGTAATAGGGAAATCACTCTAGTGAATCCAATGCAGTAGCACCAGAGTAAAGTCTGGAAAAAGAGAACTGCCAGGAAGTAGCATGTTCTGCCATTAATTTTTCATGTCTCTGGTAAACAGCAAAGGTATTTGCAGTGGAGCACCACTAGCAAAACAAATCCTCACAAATGCAACACAGCGATGGCATTTCGAACTACTAGTACGTGCACTCTCTCATGTTAAAGTCTTGAATTGTTCTAATTATATAGCAATAAATAGGGATTCTCATACTACTGCAACAGTAAGTAGACATAGCTGCAAGTCATTGTAGCTAACTTACCTGTGCACACACCAAACCAAAAGTCAAATGAAGAACTAAAACTAAGAACTGACCAAAGTAATAAACCAAAAACAGGTAGAATGCAAGTTTTGTCTTTCATTCAGTGATCTTCTAGCAACAGGTCTGATGTACCTAAACAGAACTCTCCATGCTCTCTAGGGTAATCCCAATTTTCTCCAAACATTCATAGATCTGCTTGATATAATAAAGCCTGCCTATTGTCATCTGATGTTTATTATGTATGTTTAATGCTCATCCTTCTGCAATCTAATCATGATGAACTATCCATAAAATTAGGGCTTAAATTCTAACACAAATTATGTAACAGTACTTCTGAATCGATTCCTAAGTCAGTGGCATCAATAATCAGACCAGTAGGTTTAACAGAGCCATTCCATGTGTAAAAAAAGCATATCAACAGCAGCATTTTGTACAGGTGCCTTATCATAGACCAGAATAGTGCTGTTTCCCTCGGTGACTGTAACTGTTGCCAACTTTTCAGTCCCATGAAGTCCCAGCCACGGGAATTAATGGAGAAGTCTTCATGACCACTGCACTTATTTTTCACACATTCAGAGTACCACTTTGCTCCAAAAAAGTCTTTTCCAGAATTGATCCATGCAGATTGCCGGTACAGCTTGCATCCGTGAAAGCAGGCGTTCTCCAAACCAGGGTTCACAGCCGGGGCCCTGCCTACAAGATCTTGACTGTGCTCGCAGCAACAGGGAAAGTTAAAAAGGTAGCGGGGAGGGAAGCAGACTGATGCTGCTTGTAACACATCTTTGGTCCCCAGCCACCACATGTTAGGGGTCGCTGCATAAAAGACCATGGTCTTAAATTCCCGGGCCTTGCAAAAGCTAGAAACACACTCAAAAATTAATAAGAGAACGATTCCCACTAGTTAAAATCGTTTTATAGCCCTAGTTATGCAACTGCTGGGGAAGACAGTGAGAGCTTAAGCCTGTGTGTATGAGGTATTAAGCAATTTACCTCGGTACAGCTTGTTTTGCATCACAGAGCAAAGCGGGGGTTTATCAGCAGAGAACTGTGGGGTCAGTACAGCCAGCACAGATGCATCTACACCCCCGAGCGCGAAGGCAGGAGTCTGCCTTTTATCCCGTTAGTCTCTTCACAGAGAGTCTCCACCAAAAGTTGGGGGTTTTTAATAAATTAATTAAACCGGTTCTTAACTTGCATTTAAAACCAGCCTTCTACAGGTTGGTCTCCTTAGGGAGGAAAATAAAGGCTTGCAAGGTTGAACACCTAGGAAATGGAACGGCCAGCGGCTGACAGCAGCTGTCCCAAGGCGGGCCCGAGGGAGCGGGGCCGGGGGCCGCTCCGCTCCCCCGGCCCAGCTCGGCCCGCACCTACCCGTATCCGTCGGAGGCGTAGTCCCCCCCGTAGGTCTTCTGGTAGTAGTATGTCTTGTGGGTGTGGGTGCCGCCGCCGCCGCCCCCCACCACATGGGAGCTCATCTCGTAGCGCAGGTCGGTGCCCGACTCGGCCCGCGCCATCCGGCCCAGGGTGTTGATCCGCGGGTGCGAGCCGCCGTTCATGCTCA
>NW_020799095.1:60930387-61000488 GCF_003259725.1 Athene cunicularia
GGGGCAGGGGTGCCCACGACGCGGAGCACCCTCGTGCCGCTCCGGAAAGCAACCGGCACCCCAAGAAGGCAGCGCCGGCCGGTTACATCCGCGCCATTACGTCGAGGATGGGCCCAGGCCCCTGCGCATCACAGGGCCGGCTCGCTCGCCAGGAAAGCGGAGTAGATGTTTGTTTCATCAAGTCCGAAATACATTGGGTCCCACGTTTGGGAAGGTGGTCGATACTGTAAGCCCAGTGTGTTTCTGAAACAGCCCTGAAACTTGCGCACCAGCGCATGAAATGTTTGATGCGTGTCACGCGCTGACCGTGTTTGCATGTGCGTGAGAAAGAGGATATCCAGAAACGGGTGTTTAAACTGACTTTTTCCCTTAGTTTTTCTTGATTCCTGCCTTCTGGTGCTCTGAAAGTTAAGAAAAGTTAAGAAAGGTAAGAAAAGTTAAGAAAGCTTTACTCTTTAAAAAATAAGCCAGATACTAGAGACAGAATTGTTGTAATACATTTGTGTGCCTGCAGGGTGTTGGCAAAGGCAGTTTGCTGTAGAATGCCCAGCAGTGCCTTTGTTACCAGCCACTGACCACTGGGTCAGTCTCAAGGGTCTGCTGGGAAAAATTTCTTAGCTATGCTCAGCGGCACGGCCTCAGCTGGTCTGGCCACTTGTCCATGGTGTTAGAAAAGAAAGAGAAGATGGCCCAATTATAAGAAGCAGCAGTCACTCATTAATAACCCAGCCAAGCTTTTCTGAAATAATCCCAAGGCCTTCATCCCAAAATGCAGTACGGGAGCCAGCCATATCAGTCATCTGATGCTCTGCAACAATGCATGTGCTGTATGTTTCTTAAACTTGTGGAAGATCACCACCATAAACTATTGGGCCCATTTCTGTCTTCCCTGCACTGATCATTTTTCTGGTATTTTAAACCCAAGTGATATGCCACAGGACGGTAAATAGCAACTACACAGACATAGCAAATGACAAGACTTTCTGAACTTTTCAAAAGAAAAACAAATGAGAGCGATTCTCTTCAGTGCCGCTGAAACTGCTGGGGCTCTGGGAGCATCACGGTACAGGTTACGTGAGAACCTGCCCTGCTGCTGGAGGTGATGGTAGGCACGGCCTAGCAGAGGCACAAGAGTTCCTCCAAGCAAACGTGGGGTTGCTTGGTCCCAAAAGGCATCCTGACAGCACTGCCCAGAGCTGTATGGAGTGCTACAAAGAGGCAGAATACAAGTTGGCTATTACTTTGTGAAGTCATACAGTGACTTCTATATTGTAATATATGTGCTGTATTATATATAACATGAATCATTATATATCAGTGCATATATATATGTATACACATACATACATATATATATATATATGTGGATTTAGGGTGCTTTTTTGAATACAGATTACATCTGCACAATTTGATGATTTGACATTGCATTCCAAAGTCTCATTAGGGAGCAGAATACAAAAGCAGTCAGGATGAGTAAGAAAAACAAATATATAGGTTTAATGCTGTAAAGAAGGAAGTAAAAAGGTAGAAACCAGATGTAGAATAGGAGGGAAATGCAGAATGAGGGAAACTTGGACTTTGTGCCTTGATACTACAGTCCAAACTTTTTGAAACATAAATACAGATCACTGCATTAGTACCACCAGTGTACCTGGAAGTCCAGATTTTTTGAGTGGTGATGCATCAAGCCAGGCACTTGTGTTTAGACATACGAACACAAAGCATTTTTTTCAGCAAGTTCCTTTGAGAGCTATCTGCTTATCTGTACACATATTTAGAAATCCAAAAGTGTTACACTGATCTGAGGTTCTTGCTGAGTTTTAGCACCAATCAGCCCCACCTTTCAGCTTGGACTGGTGTGCCAGCTCAGTGAGACGTTCCATTATCTGTGATGAAGACAGCATGTGTGTGATACACCCAGAGGCCTGCATGAGTCACTGTTACATGGACATGTAGAAAAATGTAGTTAAATTGCAAGTGAATTCTGCTGGTCCTGCTTGCACAATTAGCCCCACTGAAATGAAGAGGAGAAGATAAGACTGAACTGGTACTGAAAACAGCTCAGTGCTCCTATCTTAACTATTTCCATACATAGGCAAATGAAAGAAGTAAATGCAAACATTTTTATTTCCTGAAACAGTCAATTTTACCTGGGTGCTTACCCTAGGTGGGCTCGGTTATCTTGAAGCAGGATCAAGCCACCTGGTTATTGCTTATAACTGTACCAACTACAGAAAAATATCAGTGTCATAACTGGACGATCTCACTTAACCCTTGCTCCACTACTTCTGGAAAGGCCTGGTCCTGATGTACCTAAGGCCACATCTTAAGTTCCTTGACTTTCTTTGACTTCAAAGAGTTTTTGAGAGCACATGTCCAGCCAACTCTGCAAGCTGCAGAGTCCCATTTTCCTCATGAGGAAAATTCTGTGCAAGAGAGAATAAAATGCAGTATTTCAGAGTTTCTTGCTCATCTCCCTTAGCAGAAGGTGGAGTTCTGCCTCTTAAGACATGGATCCATAAAAACTGTCTGGGTCTTAGGAGACACTCTTTAAGCAAGTTCGTCTAAATATTCTCTCAGGGCACCTGAAACCAAGCTAGAGCCAAGGTCCATGCTGCAGCCCCTGTATCCTAACTCACCTCCTCTGAAATTGCAGACACCTTGAAGATATTAGAAGAGAGAAGTTCCAAAGAGGCAAAGGGGCTACAGCTGAACACCACTTCAGTAAACAGTGAAGCTCCTTTATACATAATACTAGGGCTAGGCATAATCTATCTCTCTAGGTTTCATAAAAGGCTCCTTCCCAACCCCAAATGGGGTGCCCAAAAGCTCTATTTTAAGCTTTGGTTGCTGGATAATGGTCATTAATTATTCAGGACACTACCTGAAGGTGAACGTATCAAGCTGTCTTTGCCCCTGTCTATACCAGTGAGACATCTGTATTTTATCTTAAGAACTGAGTTCCCAAGGGCACACTGAAATTCCCCTCACTGGTGTGTTAATTAACAACTTTTAACAGTAGGTGCCAGCCCCTCCTATTTCACATGCCATCTTCTGAGCTAATTTAATGATATCCTCTCTTTAATGCCCTCCTTGCATGGAGAGGAACCAAATAAATTTAAAATAGCTGAAACACATTGATAATCAGTGACATCTGACATTCAAAGTACGAATTTAAATATGACTTGGTAACTGATTTCCATTCTTGTAGGCTGAGAAGAACCAGGTCTGGCATTCCAAACAGAGATCGAGTCATCCAGGTAAAACATCATGTGACTTCTGTGTTCCTAACTCCTACGGTTTGGGGCAGTAGGGACAAGTTTGCACGTGCAAACCACTAATCCGGCTACGTGTTTGTGAAGTGATTGCTGTGCACCACCACTCCTGTGCAAGGGCTGCCTGGGAGGCGAGAGCTTATGCTGAGTGGCAGCATTCACAAAGTCCGTGTTTATTACTGAAGGTCAGTCCTGGGAACTTCCACTTCCTCACTTCACACAGGCTGTACTCTCACCAGGAAATTCACAGTCAGCACTCCCAAGTCCACAGTCTGAGCTCTTCTCTGCAAGGGAAGAGAGGCTCACCAGCTGGTGCCAGTATCAACACCTCCATAGCTACTGCAGAGATGGTCTGAAATGTCATCGATAACAGAGAGGGCTCAGACAACTTACTCAAAGATATCTCTGTCATGGGGAATATATATCTTAAATACACTCAACTGGTGCCTAGTTATGGCACCTGTTGGCCTTGCAGCACAATCCATTTTAAAATGTAGCTATGCCCCAGCAAGTGTTCGGTGGGGTTGGGGAGGGCAAGGAATGACTGACACAAGGTGCTCAGTGTGAGCCTGTGACCAGTCAAACCCAGGACTACTTGCCAAGAGCTGTCATTCTCAGGTCCCTGAACATCTGTTGTGCTCCTTTTAGACAGTTCCTGGAATATTAGACTACCAATTTCTGGTAAGGTTAAAAAAAAAAAAAAAAAAAAAGTTTTAAAAAAAGTCTTTGAATTCAGGTGGAGGGAATGCATTTTATGACTGCACAATTCCTTCTATACCATGTAAAAGTAGAGGGTGTGGTAAGGGATGTGTCAGCCTTGTCAAACCTGACTGACTACTCAGACAAAGTTTCAGGATGCCTTGCTGTTTTGCTTCAGGTGGAGGAGACCAACAGGTGACATCCTTTTCCCACCATGGTCCCACCATGACTGACAGAGCATGCACACAATATTTCTACACAGCTCTTCATTTCTTGTAGCTGCAAGCAAAGGACCCCAAGAGTGAAGGCACAAGGTCAATTAAAAGCTCACTTCACAATTCTGCTTCATCAACAACTGGTGACATTTTCTGGAGCTTGAGAAGGTAACACAGAGAAAGATACTTAATACAAGGCTATTTCTGACTAATTATTCTTTAGTAGTGGGACAAAAATCTTTTCAGCCACATGCAAAATGCATTCATTTGTGAGGATTAATTAAATTTTAATAAACCATGAACGTTTGGCAAGGTACATCTCCCCCTCATTATTCAGACAGTTTGATAATTGGTGTTAGATACCACAGTGCAGCTCAGTGATGTGCAGTACAAGAAGAGAGGCGGGACAGTGGAAGCTCTCAAGGGATCTTTACACTGGGGCTACTCTAGTTTATACCCAGTTATCTGTAAGCCTAAGGGGATAAGGAGCACTATGATTTTATTGACACCCATCCCTTTCTTCTGCTTGTGTCCTCACTCTTGGAAACGGGAGTGAAGGGTCAAATGGGAACTGCTACAGTAGCACTGTAGATACCCGGGTTCCCCCTCATTACCCTAAATCTTCTATTAGCAAGGTTGCACATTGTAACAGATGCCTGTCAACCCGACTTGTCAAATAACTGGGTTATGGCATTGGCCCCAGGCATGATAGCCTTATTAAAATGTTACTACCATAATTAAAAATACCTTGTAACTTGTAAGAGGGAATACCAGATCAGAGCAGTTATAAAGGTCCCTAGTATCTTTACCAATTTAATGGAGAAAAGTAAGACTTGTTTTAAAACAGATTTTCATGCACATCTTCCCTGTGCTGAACTTTCATGGTGTATAATGGCTGCAGGCTGTGGAGGACAATGGAGAATTGGATCTAATATATATAAAAGAATGCCAATTAACTCACTTCGCATTAGTTTTTGCAAGCAGACCTGTCGTTTCATGTTCAATTTGTGGGTCATACCACAACTATTTTGATAACAACCAGGGAAGATATTCAGTTCTTTACTGTGCCAGAAGCTCTGCTTCTCACAGCTGAGGAGTGGAGGTGTCATCCTTACAGGAATATTTTGTTCTCCAAACCCCCAAGGCTATGGAGGGCAATTTATCTCCTGGTAGATTTGGAAACCTCCTTACCAAGACTCCCTCTCTACAAACTCCAGACGTTATCGCTGTGTCGTGTGCTCCAGCTTGTACACCCAGCCAGCAAGAGTTCCCCACACCAAAGGGATCTCAGGATACTTAGTGAGAGCAGCATTAAGAATTGCTTTGTGCTGAAAAAGCCTTTTCAAATGTGTAAAATTTGACTTAAGAAAGTTTCCTAAGAGTCTTTTTTATTCCAAGCACGCAGGGAATTTTGTTCCTATAAAGTCTGCACTACAAGTGAGAAAAAAACAAACAAACAAACACAGCCTCCTCTGTCCCACACACATCCCATAAGTTTCTGAAGACAAATTCAGAAGTGAGAAGCTGAAGTCAGTCTTTCTCCTCCCTCCAGCTGAGCCATGTTGAACAGAAATGGGAGCTCTTTTATTACAGCCATATTCTCCTCCATTACAAAAGCACAACCATCACTAGAACTCATTTAAATCTTGAGTAGTTGTCAGCAGTGGGACCAGAATACTATGAGGCAGCCACTGGGGATCGTGAAACATCTGTGATTACCACAACTTTCAAGATGTGACGATGTAAATGTGGAAGTGTCCTCCTGTCTAGACCAAATTCCAGCACTGCCTAAGTTTCACTCAGACTTGCAATGGAATATTCTCTTCCTCCTCAGTCCTCAATTATTGCTATAGTGTTGCTGCTCAGCATTCAAGAGCTGGTGTGCTTTACTTCCTTCCCCCAACCACCTACACGAACCTTGTAGTTCAAATAGCAGAATCAATTGCATTTAGTTTTCCGCCTTCTCATTCTCTGCTCCATGTAATTACAAAAGTCTGATAAAGAGACCAGAGGATTAGAGCCCTAATAGGATATGAGATGCTAAACAGACCACTTTGCATTAA
This sequence comes from Athene cunicularia, assembly GCF_003259725.1. Lineage (NCBI taxonomy): Eukaryota > Metazoa > Chordata > Aves > Strigiformes > Strigidae > Athene > Athene cunicularia. Next base: position 60,936,640 of record NW_020799095.1, read on the forward strand.
TGTTTTCTTCCCAGCCCTCCATGTGATTTGGATGTGTCTGTGGGTATCTGCAAAATCTTCTCTATATAAGTAGGTCTGAGTCAGACATGTAGGAAATAAAATATCACTTTATTTCCCCCTTTTCTGTTCAGATACACTTTTCTGCTAGGATCATTTAGATCCCTTTAGGACACAGGCTGCTGTTTCCATTAAAAATCTCATCTTTTGCATGATTAGCAGCCTAAGAAGCAGTGAGGTTACCATCAATTAAAAAAAAAATACTTTGATGGGAAACAGGGAAGAAAAAGGATTGCTTCAAGTTAATCTTGGCACAGCTCTGAACTCTTATGCTAGCACTGAGGGACTGACAGCTCTCCTTAGTTTTATTTTCTGTGTGGATTCCTGGGAAATCACCTCCAAATGGCATTGTAATAAACAAGATCAACTTACTGTAACAATGCCTCCTTGTACACTTGTCTTGGTGAACTAGATGTGCTCAAACAGTCCTTAAAACAAACCCTGTAAACAGATACTGGGAGACCACTCCATGTAGAACCGTGTATGACATCCTGTATATGTGATTTCCTTCAACGTAAGCAGAAATCTCGCTTGTCTGTGCATCTCTGTTAAACGTAGTATGAGTTTAAATTAAGTCCAGTCCTGTCAGTTGCATGAGAGGTATGGCCTCACCTCCAGGACAGACTCTAGCCACATCCTTGAAAAAATGCCAGTTTTGTCCTCAAGAAAGCAATAAAATAATAATTATGAACTGGGCTACTGTTTACAGCAGTGCACTTTCTTGTGCTTTTGTAGCTAATGCACTCTGTTGACACAGAGAAGAACAAGAGGAACCACAACCTGGCTCTTCTGGGAAAGGCAGGAGTGCTCAGAGCTCGCTCAACCTGCCTCTGAGCTGGGCAAAGGGCATACGGGAAGCAGCATGAGACACTGTGCCCGAGGGGAGCTCCTAGGCAGCAGCACTGGGCAGGAGGAGGAGGGGACTCATGTATGTTGGACATATTTTGCTATAAAGTTTTGCCTGCCATTGGCCGTAAGTTTTTCTGAACTTTTGTGTATAAGCACTAACACTGATACCTGATACCACCAGGACAACACCAGGGCTTCTAGATACTGAACAACTTAAGTAATAAGGTCTGTCTGCCTTCCCAGTTTTAACAAGAAATCACAGAATGGCTCAGGTTGGAAAGTACACCAGGAGGTCTTGTAGTTCAACCTCTTGCTCAAAGCCCTTTAACTGTGAGAAAAAAAATTGCTCCAGGCTTTGTCCAGCAACATCTTGAACACCTCCAAGGATGGTGCCTGCACAACCTCACTGCCTGTTCCACTGCTTGTTGTCCTTTATGGGGAAAAGTTAATATTCATACCCAGTTGGACTTTCGCTTGTTTCAATTTATGCCCGCTGTCTGTTGTCCTCTCACCAGGCACCACTGTGAAGAGCTTTGGTGGCTCATAGATACTGACAGGCTGCTTTTAGGTTCTTCTGAAGATGTCTCATCCTTGGGCTGGACAAGGCGTGGTCCCTCAGCCTCTCCTTAGAGGGCTGGTCTCCAAACTCCAACCATCTTGGTGGCTTAGTAACAAGTTTATCAACTGGTGCTGAAATATGGATGAAATACCCTAGGTGGATCTAATGAGTCCTGCATAGAGGAGGATCATAGAGATCATTCCCCTCCATTGGTGACTGTGCTCACATTGCTACAGCCCAGCCCACACCAGGCTCTTGGCCTTCCCTGCTGGCTAGTGTCTAGTCTTCTGCTCAGCAGCATGTCCTTGCCCACAGAGCTCATCAGCAGTCTGTACTGTTGCAAGGAGCTATTTCACCACAGTTGCAGGGCTCTGCATTCATCCTTGTCAAATTTCATACGGTTCCTGTTGGCCCCTTCCTTCAGCTGCCCAGGTCCCTCTGAGCGGCAGGCCTACCCTGGAGCATGTTGGTTGCTATTCCTAGTTTGGTGTCAGCTGAAAACTTGGTGAGGGTGCATATTGTCTCCACTTTCACATCACTGACAAAGATATTAAATTGCCAGAATAGATCCCTGAAGGACTCTGCTTGTAAAGGCCTCCAGGTACAATATGAACCCTTTAAGCTCAACAAACATGTCAGATTTTTACCCTACTAATGGATCTACATCTGTCCAGACCAGAATGTTCCAGCTCAGATAAAAAGGTGCTGTAGGAGATCATGTCTAACATTAAGTTAAAGTCAAGGTAGATAACAACCACTGCTCTTCTCTTATCACACAAAGAAATCAGGTTGGTCAAGCAGGGAAATTCCCACTCGATATTAGGGAAAGTAAGTTTACCATCAGAGTAAACACTGGAGCAGGTGCCCAGAGGGGCTGTGGAGTCTCCATGCTGGAGATACTCAAAACCCAACCAGGCAAGGCCCTGAGCAACCTGCTCTACCTGGACCTGCTTTGGAGCAGGGGTGAGATGAGAGACCTCTGGAGGTCCCGCAAAGCCCGTGTGATCTGATGATCTAACCTTGGTAAAGCCATGTTGGCTATTCCAAATCACCACCTTCTCATTCATGTAACAAAGCTTTCACATTCATCACTGTCCCTCAGAAAGGTTTGATAGCAACATGAACACACCGTATCTGCTCTGGAATGTCCTTATTCCAAAGGGCATAGACCACCTCCTTTGTTATTCAGTAGCATACACACAAGTTCTGACAGACTCAGTAGAGACTCTGATACTTCTCTCTTCTGGGTAGATGAAGATAGTACTTTCCCTAGGGGAATTTTGTTTCATTTTTTTATTTATTTATTTAATTCTTGTTGCTGGATGATAGCTTTTAAGAGAAGGTAGAGCTGTCAGCATTGTTTTTATAATGGGAGAATAAGGGATATAGATGTGTTCAAGTGTTAGTGATATCCACATTCAAGCATGTTAAAACACTACAACTGGTCATAATTTCCCCAGTAACAATACTGATTAAATACTTTCCAAAAACCTCCCCTGTATTTTGCCATCTCTGAGAGATGCCAGATGAGCCAACCTAATGAGATGAGACAACATAATGGCTATGCTAACATTAGAAATATTACAAGCAGAAAACAATGCAAAATTCTTATGAATAAATGGAAAACATGCTGATTTACAGTTTAAGATTCATTTTCATTACTTACAACAATATGCTGTAAAACTATCAAGCAACATCCTTAGGACACATTTAAACTATCATTGCGGTTCACTCCACTGCACTCCTGGGCCCCTGATTGTCCGTACCACTTACATGCTGGTTTGCCCCCAGGCTCCTACATTGAGAAAATCAACTCACTCCCTCCCAGAGGGCACAAAATTCCCCAAGTCCCAGATCCAAGGACACAAGACACTCCACTGCTTAGTAGGTCAAACTTTTCTTCCTGAGGCGGTCAGGGTTTACTTCCCAATCAGACCATGGATTGTGTAGGCTCACTTGTAGCCTCTTGTCATACTAAGATATTAATTTTTCTGTGTTGCTTCACCTGGAGCAGATGAGCAGTTTCCTACAGGGCTGCTGGAAGTCTACTTCATGGAAAGCTGTGGGAACAGCTGGAGGTGGTACAGCACTGAATGGCTGAAATCAAAGATTTCTCAGGGAGGGCAGAAACTGGCAGATGTACTGTGACTTCATTATTTTTAGGGAAGAATATATGCCTGTTTCCTGGCTAGATGAGTGCTCCAAGCAGGTCTCGTGTGGTTGTGCTGTACCAGAAGCAGCCTGCAACCCACCCTTGTGGCTGACTAGCCAGCTGTGGGGGGTTGCCTATGACCACAGCATAGTGAGAAGCCTGGGGGTTAGCTTCAACCAGGTGCCAGCAGTGATGAAACTCCAGCAGCAGGGGCTTAGCGTGGCCAATGACCAGAATACGTGCCTGAGGTCTCGGGCAGATACATGCTGATATTGAATTGCTGTTGTTATACTGCCATTACCACCTGAGTTGGCACCACTAAACGAAGCCCAGCAGAGTCCACCCATGCTGCAGTTGCACCTTCAGCTGTGGTGTGGACATGCTCTGTGTGGCAGATTATAATCAGAGTAATGATGCATGACATAAGCTGTCCCTCCCGCCGCCACCTCCTCACCCCTCCGAAAGAATCTCCCATCCCCTCTGTGGATACAGCCCTTAACTGAAATAGTCCATCATTGTTTTAGCAACAGCCTATCACCAGGAACACTGGTATGGATTTTGTGTAGGCTGTCTGGCTCTGTTTTAACCACTACCCCAACAAACCTTGCTGTGAGCCAATTTTGCGGTAAAAAAACCCCGTTTCCTCTAGAATCCTCACAACACTAGTAAAGATAGGGATTGCCCCTGTAGTAGTAGCAGCAGGAGATTTCCCTACAACCCTCTGTCATAAAACCTGATTTTCTGTACATTCACAGGAGGTTTGGTCCTTCACACAGAGATGCTGTCATCCTTGGCATCGATTCTGGGAGAGGTCTGTGGGATGTCCTGGTATAAGAGGATGCCTATCATATATAAAAAAGGCTTCACTACTGCATGCAGAACTACCTTTAAATAAATACACAAAAAATCAGACCTAGGGGTCCCCAGCATTTATATGTTCTATACTGCTATAATCTCCTTTCTAGTTTCACACATCTTCAATAGATCAAGTTTGGCCTGTCAAATTTTCTGATGGATATATTCCATATACACTACTACATATTTCACACATAATAAGAATAAAAACATCCTGCTCCAGAAGGGCAACTGAATTCATTCATTTATTCTTTGGTCTGCATTTCCTTCCCCTTTATCCCTTCTTTCTGCAGACTTCAACAAGTTTCCACAGCTAAAAGACCTGTATCCAATTTAAACCAACAGACTGAAAAAGCCACTGCCGCGTGCCATTGTTTTTAATGGGAATAGCCCATCAGGGCACTTGTTCTAACATGCGTGCTATGATTTTTGCACCAGCAAACAAGTTTTTATCTAGCACGCAGAACTTATTCAAAAGGTATTACTTCTGCTGGGACTAGAGGCAGGAATGAGTCACATCTGTTTAATACTCATGAAGTGCCCTGCCCCAAGGAGTGCCTCTGTTTTCCTTCCCTCCCTGTCTCGCACACTCTCTCTCAAGCCTTAATTGTCTTGAGTTATAACTCTTTTGAGAAATCACTCTTAAAATTATGACTCCTGTTAAAGTTAATTAGACGTGAACTCCGGCCAGGAGAGCAGGGATAGTTTCATAATTTTTATTCTAGCTGAAAACAGAAGGATTCCCTGCCCACAGGAAGTTCAAAGGACCAGCAGCAAAGGGAGGAGATAACCTCCATTCCCAGGGAACACTGGCTTCACTTGGGATACCAGCAGATTCATGACATGAGCTCCGCTCTAATTACTGTTTGGGGTGGGGCCTCTCAAACTGATAAACAGTTGGCTTTCTACAGGGCCGAATATGCAACAGCACCACACATTTAGGCATAGGTGTTGTGGCAACACACATTCAGTGTATTTCAGAGTCTGCTGTCCCTGAAGCTCAATATCACCCCAAAAAGAGGAGGTGTGGCCCTGTGTGAGCCATTTTGGGGGGAAAAAAAAAAAAAAAAAAGCTTAAGTGAGATCACATTTTTTTTTAACAAGCAAAATATAGCAATATTTACAAATCCAGAAGTCATTTGGATCTGCAGCACTTAAGAAAGCAGGGGAACTTTATATAGACAGTATTTGATCTATATAAAGACAAACCAAACTAATAACCTAAACTTACAGCAGGACAAGAAGAATTGTAAGACTGTACTCAAAACCACTCTGAGGCAGAATTCCCATTGGCTTTATTGACCAAATTCTCATCAGACCAAATTCTCACCCACAGATTTTTCTTAAGCTGCTTCCTCACCTGAAAGTAATTTCGAAGTCCTTTCAAAGATGAATAATGTTCTTTACTGAGCATCAACAGTGTATTTAGTGATATATAAACATGCACAGCAGAGCCTTTGCCTGAAGGTCACCACAGTCTAGTCAAAATACAGCTAAAACAGATTCAGAAGAGCACAATAACTACCTAATATAAACATTGATCATACAAGCAGGCAGATACAAATGTGGAGACTGATGGAGAAACATTTCAGATGCCGCTGTTTAAAGGGTTCATGCATATACAGAAGGTTTTGGAAAAAAAGAGAGGAAGGTCATATGACTCACTGTCAGGATGAAAGCCAGTTTTGTTAGAAGGCACCAAGTTGGGATCTGTAAACACGTATGGTCTGTGGTCCGGAGGGAATTTGGAGCAGTGTGAGAGCAAGATAAGGAAGGAATGTGTGAGCAGATACGAGCGAGGGGGTCACACAGGGCATCGCTTGTGAAGGCAAGAGGCCCCAATCTCAGTGCTGAGAGACAGGAAAACCTGAAGAGAGGGAGTGTGGGGGGAGCAGTGCAGGGGGGAGGGAGGCTGGCTTAAACAACAGATGCGTGTAGGATAATCCATCATGGGAAGCAAGGATTTATGAAGATACCATTTTGATTTTTCCTACAAGTTTTAAATACAGATTATTTCTGTTAAAAGAATACATTTTGTCCTTTTTTCAAAAGATTCAAGAAAAAAAATCCATGTATGAATTACAGACCTTCCCTCCTCTAACCTACTGACATTATCTCTCTTTAATACCTGCAAGAAGAGGGCTGATAACTGCTCTCAGAGAGGAGCAACACAACATATTTCTGTGTGCAATGTTCATGCTTTTCTATGAATGTAATATTCATTTAGCAGAGGGCAGTTTGACCCTATACTAAGGATTTAAACTTCAGTGGACGTGAGGCACAGTGTGAGCCTTAGCAGCAAAAAACAGTGCCTTGGAAGGCAACTCAGAAATTCAGGAGCAGTGCAGGCATGTATAGATGCAGGGCTAAAGCAGACTTGATTGGTGCACGAAACGCAGCAGGTTTACAGAGAGCCAGGATCCCATGGTAAGCTCCCACAGCCTGCAAACCTGCACTTCATGTCCCCAGCATGAGGGAGCAGGGAAACCCACCCAGCTGGGGACTTCCAGCCCAGCAACTGCAGGAATCCCAGTTTGCACCAGATAAAGGATATTTTTTCCACACCCTCCTCTCATGCATGAAAGCCCTCAGACACTGTCAGGAGGTCAGCAAACCAGTGCCTTGCAGAAAAACAGCAAACACAATTAACAGCTGGGTATGCCAGCACAAGATAGCTGTAAGAGACATAGCAGAGACCATTTTCTAAGTCATGCCCTATCCTGCATACAGCCATAGCTAAAAAGCAGCTGGCTACTTTTCATAGAAATTAACATTTTAAAGCCAGAAGGAACTGTTTTGATAATATAATTGGTCCCTGGCACAGGACAGACTCACCTTGTAAATCTAATCTTGAATCAAACCCACGTTTTGTGGCTGAGTTAAAGCATAACTTTTGGAAAGATAGGCAATCGGCAATCCTGATTTTACTTCAGACAACTGTATGACAGGGGTGGTTAAGAGCTTCAAGAGGAAAAGATCAACTTCAAAGAATCATTTTGGATTACAGGTCTATGAAGATGACAGTTTAACCTCCCCCTATTTCTGGATTAGCAAACAGTGTGAGAGCACCTCAGTCCTGCCCAGCTATGGGCAAAGTGGTACCTTATATAGAACTAGCTAGGAAAGCTTAGGTGGGAAAAAAAGAGACATGATAAAGGGATACTGAGGTGGAAAGCTTGTCATCTTACCAGCCATATTATTTGATCTGGCAAAAGATTTTTAGTCCCTTGACAAACCTGGTTTCTCTTTTATCCTTAAATCATCTTGGCTACTACAGCTCTACCCCTGTATCTTGCATCTCACCTGGGAAAACAGTATACACAAAAAAAATCTTTCAACAAAAGAGAAAGCCATGACAAAATACCAAAGCATATTACAGCCCCAGTGTGCCACTCACATCCAGATAGGATGGTCTCAAGATCTGTTATTAAGCATTGTATAAGTAACAAATATTTGATCCTACAGACTTGTAATAATACATTCAAACAAACAGAGAATGCATTCATATGCATGCTGTCCATCTCCTGACTCGCACGTGCAGCACTGGAATGTATTACTTCCATGAAATATGCCTTTTATCTTGATGCAGCTAATAACAGATCTGTGGTTAAGAATTTTTCTGGCATGCTTCTGGTGCTGCCTCAGCAGAGAGCTGCTGTGTCTTTCCCCTCCCCTCGCAACCCTGGCTAGCTGGCATATCCCGAGGGAGGCCTGGCACACTGGAAAACTGGCTCTTGCCAAACTTACCTTCTGAAAAGAGGAGGGGTAAGATCTGCAGCATGCATGGTCTGTCTGCCTCCAGGATAAAGAGCTCTGACTGAAACAAGCACGATTTTCCATTGTGTTTGTCATTCCATCATTGTTGGTGTGGTCAGACTCTTGTGGGTCAAGGGTGGCATGGAGAATAAACTGACCTGGTCTCCTCTGATTAATACAAGAAAAGGAAATTAATTTTGTCTTTCATAGCCTGTGAAGTAGCACTCCAGGCTTATGGCAGCTTGGAAGACTTATCAGAAGATTAGGTACTGCCTGGCACCAGCTGGGTACTCTTTTATCTAAATTTCCACTTAGACTAACAAATGTAAACGTACATCCACATTGCAGGCATAATTTTTAGTGCTTCCACTTCTTCACTGTTGCACCAATGGCTCATGAGATGCAAAAGGACTGGAGACTAATTTCAGTGACTGGCATATCAGCTCAGTTTGTACGAACATATGGCCTGGAGAAATATGTGATTTATGGTGAAACAGGTTTGTTGCTTTCATAGAATAATTCGGCACAGACATCGTTTTTTGGATTATAAGGTCGCTATGTTTCTAAGCTGTAGTCTGCTCAAGACAACTTCTTTTTACAGCATGATCCACTTGTGGTCCCTTGTGTTGTATCTGCCATCTTCACACATGTCCTACAGAACTGGGAAATACAGGCAGGCTCCCACCCCCCTACATCTGAAATTAAAATTACCCTAGTGGCACTCTGCCCCTTTCCGCATCACCTGGGAGGTCTGAGGCCCCTGCCCTACTGCCCAAGCTCCTGCAGCCTGCTTGAGAGGTCAAAAGAGGATGGTGTCAGTCTGCAACCTGTGATCCCTGGTACTAAAAGCCACAAGGGCAGATTAGATAAATGTTCAACTCCACGCATTGTGCCAAACACACTTACATTTAAATCTGTTGCTATCAGCGGCTGCGCACGGGGGATGGATTTGCTGCATTGCAGCTACCCACTGAGACTGCTGTTTGAAAATATTGTGTGGGTTTATCTGCTTTATATGTCCTGGCTACACTAGCCTCAGCCCACCTCCCTTATTTATGTGATTCCTGGAGTAACACTAACATCAACCTCATGTGAAACAGTGAGGCTAGAAATGTACATGAGTGTGGAAAGTAGAAAGCTGAGGTGAGCAAATTCAATGTGGAAAGGAGCATAGAGGCTCCAGATTTGATCCAGACTTGCTGTTCATCTAGCCCCAGAACTCTCCCTCCAGCAGTGGTCTTCAGAAGGAAACATTCCTCACAAAGAAAGTTTGGATAATCCTATGATGAATATGATTGTAACAGGGCTAAGAATTGTTTGTGTTTCAAGGGGAGAGGAAGGAATCATTTTCCTTTTCCCCTGTATACTAACAAGAATTGATGTAAAACAGTCAACAGCCTAGAAATCCATCTTTTGGTAGGAATCTTCCAGAGCTGCTGGTAGGTGACATTTGAGAACACAGAACAAACTTGCAAAGAATAAATGAAAGGCAGGTAGCACATACAAGTTTCCATGTATTCCAAGCCTTTACCTTGAAGCAGAGGCTGTCCACAGGTATTTCCTTCACACATCTAGGTGTGAAGGATTTTCAAGCTGACCAACCAGCAGCTTTTGGTCTGGGATTATAGCTACCTTTGCAAGAAACCACATTAACATGCAAGCCAAACACCTCCAGGATGAGCTATTTCCCATTTACTCTTTCCAAAGCTGCACTGGATCTGAGCATTCTGAAGGGCATGCTCTTGTCCTGGGCTAGGAGCCTTGCCTCTTGCATCCCTAACACAGCTCTCAGTTCTCACGAGGCTGTCCTAGCACAGAGCAATGGGTGTGGAAGGCAGGTGGCTTCCACCATCCCATCCCCTCACTATCAGTAAAATATAAATCATTCATACTCAGACACAGGTAGAAACATGCCATCTGGATGGCTGCCTGGGTTTGTTGTGCCACCAATGGCTGCAAGTAATTAGCAGTTAGCCCTACAGAGAGCACGAGGTACTATTTTTTATAGATCTAGCAAGCTGTGATTATATAGGTACCACAATAAAGGCTGAAAATAACCCACACAGCCAACTGTCAGTGGAGAGGGAGTGCTCTGCAGCATGGATCCAGCCAGCGCTTCACTTTCTAAACTCGAGGAAATGCCCACTTCCTTCTGCAGCTATGGGTTTGCCCCGCTGCGGTGCTGCACCAGAGAGCCAAAAGCACTTGCCACTCTGTTTGCACACCCTCCAGCTCCTCCTCGACATTCATTTGCTTTCCAGACTGAAAATGACTGCCCTGCTTGGCAATCACTTGGTCAACAACAAAAAGTGGAGGAGAGCAGAGGAAAAAAAAAAAAAAAAGAAAGAAGAAAAAAATGCCTGTGGTGGTATAAAACAGACCCCTACAGCAACAGGGCTGGGTAGGACCAATGCCTACACTGCCAGCCAGTGTGGTGCTGGGAGCAAGTGGGACTATATGCAGCCATCCATGGGACTTGAAAATATTGAGGAGACATAACTTTTATAGGAGATATATAAAAAAGCACACACCCTAGGAAATCAGATAAATAGAAACTCTGAACCCTGTGCACTGTACCTATTGCAGACATCATGTTGGCTCCAGCAAACACAAGGCCAGCAAAGAGGAAAGTCAAGGATATGTGGGAACCATCTACAGTATCAGGGAGGAGAGGGTAAGCTCCAGCCAAAGAGGCAAGGGAGGGTTGGACTGAGGAGCTGCTGGCACTGGCCACAGCAGCCTGCTGCTTTGCTGCCTGTGCGGGCATTGGCAGGAGACCCAGAAGCAGGCAGGGTAAGGCAGCTCTGAATTTAGAGGTACCAAACATGCCCCTGCCCACAGCAGAGGCTGAGCATGTCCAAAGAGTCAGAAACTGGGATGAAGCAACACCTGAGGGTCTAACACGGTCAGTGTCTCTGAGGACAGAAGTGCCAAAATGAAAAAATGGTTTTGCGATCTTTTCCCCCATTCTTATACTATTCTTATTCAGATAAATGAATAATCTGTCACTTTAGTTCCTCCACTTTTTTATCAGTTTAAGAATAGACTTTTCAAAGATGCCTTAGTGAGCACCATTTGTTTTCACTGGGATTTATAGTAACTCAAGCAGCTACTTTAGAAAAACTTCTGCTTGGCACTGAGGAACATGGATCCAGTTGGAAGCCCAAAGAGCCTCGGTGGAAGGCATCTGCTGAAGCCTAATGGGTAAAGTGATGAACTTCCTTCTGCTGGGATAGTGTTCACCAAGGAAATCTTACCTCTCCCTTCTTTAAAGGACACCAGGGGGAGAAAAAAAAAAACCACCATATTTACATGCCCTCAACATGCATGTGTTTGAGCACAGACAGTCAAAGGCTTCTGTAAATTTGACCAATGATTTCACCCAGGCCATACCAAAATGACTGCTTCTTACTAAGCCCTATGTTAGTGTATGCAATGTGATAAGGCATTAGCGTTATCAGACCTTATTTCCTTTACAGAAACTGCCACTCTTAGCCAGTTGGCCCAGTGATGCTCCAATTACATCACTACTATGCAAAATAATTTCACTTAATCGGAAATTATACATTGTTCCTGCTGAGGTTAGACTGTGTATAACACAAGATAATTAAAAATCTTTCCACATCCTGCATGCCTATTAAAACACTCCAATTGTACCAGCTAGGAGAGAGCCTTTACAGAGAGCTCATTAGGTATCAGCAAAGTTGTGAGACACCGAGGCCTTTTTCTGGCCATCAGCGGGAGTAGCTGCAGTCCCAGTGATTAATGCAGCTTTTAAGTTACAATGAAAACTCTCCATCTGACTGTCCTCTGACTCAGCCATAAACAAACTTGCTTTATCTCTCATTCTCCAGCCTGGGCCCCCTCCCTTGCTGCCTTTCTACACCAACAAAGGAAAACATGGGACAAGATGAAAGAGCTGGGCTAAGGCTTTCATTAGCATACCATGCCAAGGAAAAAGAGGTAAGTAGCTCAGGGAAGGACTCCCCGTCCAATTCATACCCCCTAACCAATACCAAGGAGTGCAACATGAAACAACGTGACTGGTGTGTAGCATTCAATGACGTTAAATGTTGATGTCTCCTGCTAATACCAAATGTCATCCTTAAGCATTGTTCTCAGACATGCTCTCGTTTTAATCCTGCCTTACTTATGACCATGTTCTCATCCTCAAAAGGTGATCAGCACAGGAAGAGAGTGAAGCCCCCTGCTGCCTTTATAAAAATCTTTTACCATAATGCCCTTTCCTGGTGCTCTCCAGTGCCTTGCAGCAGCAGCCCAAGCTGGCAGACACAGCTCTCATCAACAGTTCAGCCCCAAATGGGCTGAGTGGTGGCTGCAGTCCGATAGCTGAGCAGCCTGGTTTGGAGACCTGCTCTGTAGGCTGCCTCGGGGACCTTTGGGGAAGCCTGCAAGGGGTCTTCATGTTCTTGCTGTGTTTTGTAGCATAGAGCTCATAAACCCATCCTGCTGAATACCTCTGTTGAAAGCTTTTTATTTCAAACCACTTTATCAAATAGCCTGTCACTTGGTCTTAACTTTATTAATGTCTCCTCCTAAACCTGATTAAACACATCTTTTACTATGCCATGTAATAAAGCAGTACTTCATCAGGAGGTTTCTGTGCATACAGAATAATTTATAGCAGCTGAGGAGCAGGCCAAAATATGTTTATGGTTCCACTACTTATACTTTTTATTACTGTGTGCTTTTTAATGCACTATGTATTCAACCTGAAAAGACAATATAATCCAAGCAAACAATACTGATAACACTGAAAAACAACTTTTATATTGCACAAAGATCAAAACCAGGCTAGACGTTGTCCCTTGCCAGCAGAGATTACAAGTGACACAGCAGATGAAAGGGGGAGGGAGGGAAAACCCATACCATCACTGCAATGCCCAGTAAGATTTTGCTTGTTAAGCAGCTGCCCAGCTAAGTTTGTCACAAGATTTTTTTCACTAGTATGTTAAATTTTTGGATGGATGAACATATCCTTTTATAACTAGTCCCAACCTGTTACACTCTTGGCTGGTGCCAATAAAAGCAGCACTATCTTTCATCTTGGGAATGGACAGGGAAGGACGGCGTCTCCCGGTGACGTCAGGGGAGACCAACCCTTTCTGCTACGAGGCCCAAGACTGCGACCCATCCCCATGGTTGCATGTGAAACCAACACTTCAGGATACCGCTTTGACGAGCCTGGTCCTACTCCCACCTCTTGACTCCTTTTTCCCACTGGAGCAAAAAGGCAAGCAGCACTTCCCAGCAGATGTTTGTGCCTGATGGATTTAATGATTTATTTAATCCATTTTCCTATTTGAAAGCCTTCTTATCTGGCTAGGGAAGATGCTGAGCAATTCCTTCACAGGGCACTCTGTGCCCAGCTCCCACCTAGCACCAGATAAACCACAGTGTGATCTTGCATAGAAGCATGGGGTAGTGATAATATTTCTTCCTTATCCCCACCTTTTTCTACTAAGCTGCTACACTCTTCTGGGAAAGACTGGCTTCCACTTTACAGCCAGAAGGGAGCCCAAACTTGTTGAAAGTCCTTAAACCTTACTACAATGCAAGAAATAGCACTACTATAAAATTTATGAATGAAGGAGCAAGTCCTGCACTGTCTTGCTCTTCCTATCTGCTATGTTCTCATCATCAATATGGAGCCAAACGGGCTGCTGTGGTTACACAGAGCTTCGTGAAAGAGCACAGGTGGGAGTGAGCTACAGCAATGTGCTCCCCCTTCTCTTTACTGTCACAGGTGTCAGCGGCAGCCTTCAGCAGCCATCTATCTGTGTGCTGCCTGGAGGCGGCACAGGAATCTCTGGTTGTGTGCTCCCTGCCATACTGATGCAATCTTCAGAGAAAGTATATGAATAAAGTGGGAAGATAGAGTTGCTTTTTTAACAACTCTTCTTTTCAAATCACGTTCCCCATGCTGTCTGCTTCTGCCACAGACTGGCACAACAGCATCATATGGGTGACTTGTGTGGGCAGTAGCACATGATCTTACTATACTCAGCATCCTCCAAAAATGAGAAGCGATTCCATAGAGCTTTACATAAGCAAGTCCTCTGCCATGTAAGTAAAAGGTGCCTATGCTCTTTTTCCCATGTCTGTGTCTGCAGACAAGTTACATTACAGAGTTCGCAATTTAAACCACGTGAACTGGGCAAGAAGAATCCCTGCGGGGAATGGCCAAATTGCCTGTGGCAAAGCAGAAGGAATGGTGCTCCACCTGGGCGACTGGCAAAACACTGACAATGCAAAACATTTATTAGCACCTGAACCACCCAATACCATATTGATAAACCAGAAATCATCACAAACAAGAGTACAACCCATTTTGTTCAGATCTCCTGAGGCTCCAAAGGCCATGGACATACACAGCCTATGGTCCAGCCCAACCTGTGGTCATCAGTACCAACTGATATGGAAGGGGGTGCTTTAAAAGATTTATCTTATATACTTAATCCACTTCTCCAGTTGATCTCCTTCCTTATACCCAAGGCAGGTGCAGCACTATGAGAGACACTGTGAACAGGAACAAGCTCATCTAATGAGAAACACAAGGTTGGTCCATCAACCTCAGCATCCAGGCTCCATCGGGTAGACACATATAGAGCTGCATATGTGCAAAACAAGCGCAGAGCAATGCTTCCGAAGGTCTTTCTCAGGCATCCACTGAGCCTTGAGTCAGACACTGAAACAGAGGAGCAATGGTTTTGACTCTGATGCGGTAGATTCCCTTTCATGAACTTATTCACTCCTTTCCTATGTAAACCTTAAGTATCCGATGCACTCTACGCCACTGAAGAAATTCGCACAGAATGGCTATTTATTTTTTTTTTTACCCGAGACACATTTTTCTGTACTTTTTCTAGTTTTACAAATTTGTTTTTGAGATGGAGACACCAGAGCCATGAATGTACACTGTGACATGTTGATGCCTTCGCATCCATTCACTATCTCTTTCCTAAAAATTACATGACTTTTTTTAAAATGAGGGTCATGCAGATTTTCACAGCTCAGTTATAACCCTAGGCCTCATTCTTGCATGGTAACCACCAGCCTGGTACCTGTCACAGTATACATAAGGTTGGGACTGTTTCCTCCCTCCTCATCAGGTACCTGCAACACTTTGCACTTATCTGTACTGTTTTTATCTCTTATTTCCTCATCTAGTCAGTGTCACAAAGTCCTTCTGCAGCCCTTCACAACCTCAATCCTCAACCTCCTCACCCTGATAGCTCAGAATTACCCACAGATCTTCTCACCTCACCACTTACCCTCTCCCTGATCATTTACAGATATGTTGAACAGGACAGACTCAGCCAAGACACCATTGATGATTTCCCTCCGTGGCCATGCTTCTGCATTCACTTTTCCTTCCCCGAGGGATGACATCTCTCACATCAATTGGTGAAGGCTTCTTGTTTTTCAATAATTCCTTAATTACCATAGCACTAATCTTCACTTTAACTGACTTTGCTCTTTCAGTAATTACACCATGTGGGTGTTTATGGGTGTAATGGACACGTAGGACAATAGATCCACCAGAGTACCTATAAAAATTAGGATTTATACTCCACCCAAATGCTGACTTCAGCAATAGACAGCAAACCTGCATCCATGTGTGCACATCATCTCCCAGTTCAGTGAGGCTTCCCACAGAAGTCCACGTGCTGCTTCTGGAGGACTCGTTCTCCCTCCAGACCAGTGGTTTGAACATCCAACACATTCGCTGGTGCTGCATTTGCCACTGGTGAGTATTGCTTCCTTGTGACTGAAGTGAAATCTGGTCCAATTGTTCATTGTCATTACTAACTGATTTCTGTAATTACAGCACCAGATCCCATCCTTTCCCCAGAGAGCAAACAACCAACCAAGCCAAGCAGAGGGGCAGCAGGCATGCTGCAGCAGAGCCTCTCCCAGGAGAGACCTGGCCTTTCTCAGTCCCAAACACATTTAACCTTCAGGCCAACTTGCTATTCAACCCCTAACAGCAGCTGCAAATGGGTACCAGACACAAAACCAGGGATGAAATATGTTTCCAGGCTTTCTTGAGGAATGCCCTTCTTCTCCAAGGATTAGGGCACCCAGTGGCTGCACAGTGTCTGTGTGTGGGAGACAGGCTCTTCTGGCATGGTAAATTAATCAGATTTAGGACAGATCAGATACACATTCACACCCAAGAAACATGCAAGAGACATGCCAATTCTACACAGCCCTCTCTCCACTATTCAGAGTTTGCAAAGACACAGCATTAAATGCATGACCACACACAGTCATTATCAGGTCAGAAATACTATGATGAGATAGCTCTTCTTGCATTAATTTAGAACAGAAATAACTAACAAATATATCTATTACTTTCTTTCAGAAATGTTAAGACTGTCATGCTAAGTGCTACACATTTGTTTTTCTCTTTTAGAATACTTCTATGTTTGTGCCACGACTACTAAATTTTGTAAATATATTTTTTCTATTATCTTCATTTTTGAGCCAGAGAAAATATCAAATATTTTTATTTGTC
Organism: Athene cunicularia; assembly: GCF_003259725.1. NCBI lineage: Eukaryota > Metazoa > Chordata > Aves > Strigiformes > Strigidae > Athene > Athene cunicularia. The sequence continues at coordinate 60,953,410 of NW_020799095.1, forward strand.
TAAATATTCATAGCTGGATATGCCCTACATATTAGACTCATGAGGTTTACATTAATAAATTGTGGTTGGAGGGAGAAGGGCGGTTATGGCACATTTTTACACAGAACCATTTTCACTGGAAGAGATGAAAAATTGTCTTTTTCTTCCTACAGTGACTCAAGAGTTGGAAAAATACCATCTGTTTTCATTAAAATTAAGAAACATGATATTTTTTGACCTCATTCTGTATAGAGTTTTTTTCTGATGAACCTCTTTGATAATTGTTTTTATACTTCATTGCAAATCAGTGCAGACAAGGTCAGTGCATCTCCAGACGCATAAATCCCTGCATTAATACCTACACTCATTCATACATGTCTGCCCATGCCTTTCTGTGATCCTTACTATACCATGTACATATTGTTGTCCAAGCACTAGTTAAGTAACACTTCTATCTTGATAATATTCATGCCAAATGTTGCTTTCACATGTACCCACACGACATACACTCCACTACCAACAAATATGACAGATATTTGAAGCATACCTTTCCGATAGGTAGCCAGTGTATTTCAGATAACTATAAGAAAGTAAGGGGAAAAGGAGATGTGATTCCTGTTGCAATATCACTGTTTCTCAGCTTATCCCCGTGGGGTTTCACCCACATGCAAGACCTTGAAGGACTGCTGCCTTCAAATCATCAAGATCAAATGCATCCTAATTAATTTCCCCTGTTAATCCAGGCCTGACTGCTCACAATAATGGGGTTTTTTTGTATTTGCATTTTGAAATCCCTTGCACAGGCTTTAGAAGAGACAGCCCTCTGCGAGTCTTCATGTCATCTCCCAATAACTTACTACCAAAAGAAAACCACCAGGAAAGACTGCAGCTCAGATGTTCTGGAGAGCTAGAATTTTCCATCTTCTATTAAAAGAATTAATGGAAAAAACTACCAAGAAGGACCATAAAAAATGATTTTTTTTCTTCAACTGGCTTTAATCTCTCCCTCACTTTCAGCGAAGACAGGTCCCAGTGGTGGTTGTGGACCAGATGCCATACATGAAGCAGCTGCATTTCAGAGCACAGTAAATCACTTGCAGACATCCAAATTGGCCACAGATGCAGAGCCAGCTCATCCAACAACATACAGGACAGTAACGCTCAGGAAGCAACTTTAGTTTCACCAACTAAGGTAGCTTGGGAGACGCCTTTGCCTGGAGCACTGTGCTGGCTTCTGTTGCAGCCAAAAAAAAAAGCTGCTGAGTGTGGACAAATCACAGAACAGATTAAAAAGTAGCTGAGCTGACGCATGTGCTTTGTATATCATCTTCTTTCAATGTACGATTTGATCCAAACTCCTCAGGCATCAAATGGTGGGCTGGGGACGTGATTTATTTTTTCCTCCATTATCATAAAGAAAAATCCACAATGTATTTTTTGAAAAGGTCAGCTTGAAGTGATGCATGCACACCCAAAAATACAGAAAGCACCGTGCTCCAAATTGCATAAACATTCAAGAAAATGTGGGTTTTTTTAAGAAATCCACTTTTTGATATTGCTTCATAAAGCACATATGCAGATGATGGTTTCACGTTATCTTACAACAGACAACCAAAGTTTTGCCAATACACCTGCACAGAGCTAATGAGAAAGGTGCTTGTCTCCCCCCAATATCAAAGTATCCTGTGCACCACTAGCCTTATATTTTCTTGAACCTGACAGAGCACATTTGCAGCTCTTCAAAAATTAGGTTTCTTTAATATTAACTACAGGGAATAGGCATTTCACATCTTTCAAGAGTGTCTGCTCTGACTAATCAGGGTCATGTTACAACCTCCAAACCAGCAAGAAGACACAGTAATGTTTTGCAAGGAATGTGAGGTCTGTAACTAGTTTTTAAGCTATTTAAATTAGAGGGAAAAATAAATCAGTTGTTTTTACTTATGTTGTTTTGCAAACACACTGAACACTTGCAAATCCCATCACAGTTCAGAGGCAGAGGAGCTGCTGGAAAGACCATCAGTACCTTTCTGAACGGCCTGTGGCATCTACCAGGGTACAGTGTGGAGATTTACTTAACAGGGGCTTTTAGTGTGCAATGCAGATAGCATTCAGTCTAATGCCCCCCCAGAGCCTGCTGCAAACTGTGGGAGAGAAACCCTTTGACTTTCACAGCCAGTGGGTCAGTACCACACCAGACCAAACCGAACCAATAGGCAGAGAAGAAAGGAAAAGGTAAAAGCCTATTGCCAAGAGGTGGAGTGCTCTCCCGGAGGCTGGAGGATGCAGCTTCTGGAGAAACAGCCATTGCTGGTACCAGATGACAAGAGCCAATATGAGGCGATTTGCGATTCAAAGAGATGATTGTGCCAGAGGCAGAAGTAGAAGCCAAGTGAAGCCTCTGCTCTCCCGACCTGAGCACGACAGCAGAGGAAGGAGTTGACACCAAGTAGGTTTCGCTTTACTAAAAAGATTTTTTTTGGTTTTGTTTTTATATCAACTTGCCTGCACCTGTCAGGGAGAAACCATCAACTCACTATAATCACAGAGATCTAGAGGGCAGCTCCTCCAGGATCATCCATCACACCCTGGTCCGGAGGAGTTGAAAAAGTTGTAATAAACACAATGCAAGCAAGCAAAGGCTAGAAGGCGAGATCAAAAGGTTTACCCGGCATGCCTAGCTATGGGAATGGGGAGTGCAGCTGCGTACATGAAAGGGTTACACCCAAAAAATGAATACGATTGCCAAGCAGGGTGGAAAGAAATTCTGTTTACAAATGCAAAGCCTCATGCTTCCATCATCAGGTGTTACAGAACAGGAATCATTCCCTGCAACATTTTCCAGTTACCTTCCTTGACTTTTTCTGCACGTAGTTTCCTTTCTTATTATTTGTTTGGAAAGTTCTTTTCTGGAGTACTGTTCCCATGCAAACCAAGAATTAAAAAAACAAAACCCCAAACCCTCAAAAATTCTGATGTCATAGGATGAGCTGTATGCCAGTTCAGACAGGATCATAATGGAAAAAAACCCCAAACCCCTTAACTATTTGCTCTGAGTCAGGTTCAGCTTTTCAGCTTTACCTGTAACAAAAATAGTGATAGCTTCCTGTGTCTTTAGACAGTCCAATTCATAAAGTCATTTGAAGTTTTATTTCCAAAAAAAGACATATGAAGCAATCTGCCATTGCTTTCCTCTCTCACAGAGTAAATGCAAGTTTTCAATATGCCTCTATGATTTTAAAGAGGTGGTCAACTTGCTAATAATAATTTAAAAAAGGAAAGAAAGAAGAACACAGAAGTACTTTGAAAAACAATAGCCAAGACAACTGCCAACTTAGCAATGGCTGATATTTTGAGGTCTGAGAAACTTGAGTCTTCCAGAAGAAAAACGTTCAATACTGCAAAGAGGAGTTAAAAAGACAAAGAAAGGAACCAACATGAGCCCTTTGAGGCCAGTATGTCACAGAAGATGAGACAAGGATTTTGTTGAGCCTGGTGGCCATTTGCTGTGAGGGAACTCAAACTCCTCCTGTTATGAGATAAGGTTAAGAAAATCATCAGCAAAGAGCTGCACTGAAATACTACTACTAATAATATAGTATTCTGCTTTTCTGGGATGGTTTGAAAGCTTGTCGTATTTTTATTGGACTTTCCAATGATGTCACTTTGAGGCAGGGCTTAGGCAAGTAATTGCTAAAGGGTGAGTCTAAAAAGGGTATAATTACTGCAGGGAGTGTCTGATGTGGGAAAGTGGCATTCCGGCGGGAGGGAGAGACGGCCAGTCTCTCCTGGATCCCAGTGAACTCACAGATACCGCATGACTGTTCCTGGCCCGGTGCAGTTAGTTACAACCGTGCAATGCCACTGACCTCAGTTATTCTTCAGCAATTACTGAAGCAACAGCAATTTCATGTCCAACATTATTCACTGTCACAGTGCTGGGAATGCAAGCACATCTTAAACCTTTAAGATATGTAGTCCTCAAGTTATTGCATCAGGCAATAGTTGCAAAACAGACAATTGCTGACTTCAGTAAGGTTGCATGGGTGTAACTGAGAACAAAATTTGGCCCGTAGCATTTGGAAGGGTTTCACCGTAACTTGTGAGAGGGATGTGGAAGAATCCTCATTTTGAAATAGCAGAGGAAGCATTACCTCCCCTGCTGTCCATCTTCTGACCACAACAGCCACCCATCCTCCTCTTATGAATGCGAGGAATTCCAGGTGTCAGTGCAATACATCCATTTTCCATTAAACTTCTCCTTTAAATTCACCTCTCCCACAAACACTGACAGCTATCAAACTGGACCTGTAAGTAGCCTGTACGAAAACTCCCTCGTAGCCCTGAACCATGTAGCTGCTCCTGCATGCATGCCCATCAAGCCATTTGCTTTATTCAGCTTTGGGTCTTGCCATTGACAAAGGCTGGAAGAGCTCTGCAGCTTTTTATTTTAGACACACCTATACAGCATCAGAGCTCCTGACCAAACTGCCCAACTACCAAAAACTGTGTGAACACGAGATGGCTGGGCATCACAGCCTTATTCAAAACACAAGTAGCTCAATCACCTTGTCTTGTGCAGCCTGATGAATGCTGCCAGGTCCAATAGCCTGGGAGCCACTTGGCTATGTGAGGCTACAGCTACCCTGAGAATAAAACCACTCCTAACAAGCTACAGTTTCGACATGCCTGCTGTTAGCTTCCTTCCTACAGAAATCTTTGTGTGTTTTGCCTGTACTGCCCCTTGCGTACTCCCAGAAGAGATCACCCACTGGAGCCACTGTGTTGGTCTGGGAGTTTACATCTCTTCATGGTCCTGGCTAAAGTAACTATGAGATAGCAAAATATATCATCAAAGAGCTGGCTCAAGTCTGGAGGTGCTCTTCACATGCACTGACAGCCTAAAGGCATGCATGGCTGACAGCATAGCACACACTGACAGATTTTTGCAATCCGTGCCTTATGTTGAAGGATTCTAGGTACATAATCTGAGTTTTCTCCCTCACTTATTCCCTTTCCTTTCGGTAAAAAGCCTCATAGTTTCTCCTGGCTGCACCACCACCACCAAGTGCTTTCTCACGACTTGATTAAAATGTACTTCATTTTCATTTAAACCTTGCCACCAAACTAATTTCATTACTCTCAGCTCCCATTTCTAATACCTTCAGCATCCCAGTCAGTACAAAGTAAGACAACATCGCACCACCCAGCCTCACCAGTTGTCAATAAAAAGCACTCATTAAGCGTCTTTCAAAGCTATACACAGAGCAATGCAAACAGCACAGATATTGTTAATCCCACACAAACGGTAACCCTTTAATTCTGCACAGCGCAACCCATCGGCAGCCACAGGGTACTTCGTGTAATCGATGGACTCCCCAGAAAAGGGCCTGGCTGGTCGCAGAAGGCTGACATCTCATTTCTATTTAAGTGGAAATCATTCTGCAGTAGCACGTGTGGGCATGGCTACTGGTTTCCCCAAATGAAAAAGAGAGAGTTCCTGGTTCACCTGTGGGAGGGGAAATAGTCTATAAAACATGTTTGACAGGGACTTGTCAGTAACTTGGGAAAGTTTTATAGTTGTTTAAGTACTTAGAAAGCCAACGCTGAAGGCAAGTTCCAATTGTTTTGTGACTCCTTTATGCAATAATGAATTTTGCCTTTTTTTTTTTTTTTTCTTCAAATAAATACTGTCATTGCAGGCTGGAGCTTGTTCAACTTTGAGGAAAAATCAGGACTGGCTTTCCTCTCCACCACCATGTACAACATTGAAGTACATCTTAATGCAAGCACTTTGGATGGCTGAAAGAGCTTGTTACAAATATGCTATTTTCTTCTTTTTCAGTATTTTTCAGTGATACAAGCAGTAATCATTAGAAGCTCAAGAATAAACACATGTAACTTACTCTTTGGAACTATTGTTTTAAATCCTTTAAAAACAGCTTTGAAGGAACCACTCACTTCCTCCTGCTGCACCAATACTAATGTGCCAGAACACCAAAAATGCAACACATTCACAAAACTGTGTGCCTGTCTATGCAGCTGCAAACTCTTCAGCCTCATTTGAAGCCAGTCTTAAAGCTCAACTCCCATCAGTTGTACCAGGAGTTGAGCCTTTAGTAGGATTGAGCCTTTGGTCTGGTCCCTACACACCCCCAGAAATGAATCGCACCCTGTGCTGCACTGATGCTCCTGCTGTCATGGAGGCAAGTCACTGCAAATCTGCCACCTCAGTCACATACCCCTGTGGGGAGTGGCTTTTCAAACAAGTCAAAACCGCCCTGAAAAGAGTCTCTAGATCTCCCTGACGTTTCTTTGTTTTGCCCCATGTGTAGCTGGTGTGTAGCTGAGATCAGGTTGGACGAACAAGGGAAGGGAACTGGCAAGCACTCAGAGCATGGCAAATAAATCAGTGACAACATTCAGAATGAGCAGTGGTGCAAAAGGGGCTGAAGAACCACAACTGCTCTTTCCCCTCTAGCTTTATCTGTCCAGACCATTGCTCCATTGCTTCAGCCATCACCATCTCCAAAGAACAACTGTTTCCCATATTCACCGCTATTAGACCAAAGTTACATAAACAGTGTTTCACACAGTACGGTATTACCTCCTTACCTTTCCTTGAGGACCCAAATATTTGCCAGACCTGAGGTCTACCATGCATAGTGATAGCTCTCAAGTCCACATAAAGGCCTGTTTATAGCCCAAAGAGACACAATGCTCTGCAACACGTGCACACTTACATTCTGCAGGCTCATGTCTGTCCAAGGACCACAGAGTGAGAAACCCGACGAGGACAGAGGACAAACAATTCCTCAAGTTTCTTTTCTAACCAGAAATATAAAAGCATGAAAAGCATGATCTCAAGCACAGAGATTAGAATTTTTCTTCTAAATAGGAACAACCAGCAAACTCTCCACTCCCCATCTCTAGTTAGCATCAGCCTTCATCTAGTCCTGCCAACTTACGTATCTCCAGGCTCTGCGCATCCCAAATGTACACCCTAGGATGCAGACCAAAACTGGTCCTCTTACTGCCTCAGAGCAAGCTTTACCCCAAACAACTCAATGCACCTGATCCCACCCCAACACTGAATCTTTACTAGATCTAGTGAGAAGCCTGCTTACCCAGCCCCACCTCTCCCAACCTTAACTCCAACCTGCTTTGACTATTTATAGGCTAACAGCAACCTTACCAATACGACGACTTTAACTTATATATCTTATAAATGCCAATCTGTACAGTGAAGTATCAAGAAAGAAATTACACCTTCGCAGACTTATTGTCCAGATCCCTAACCAAAGCGTTGGCAACAGACCTGCAGCATCTCTCTGCTTCAGAATTCAGCATCATTTTTGATGCTACAAACTATTCACTTGGACTTTGCAGAGCTGCCCATCCTGAGTCCCATCCACCTTTCAGGCAACCCACAGCCAGGGCTAAGGATAGAGGGGAATGAACAGACGATTTAATTTCTGGATCCTGGAAGTACCACCAAACAAGGCTCATTCGGGACAGTACCAGCTTGGCAAACTGCTGCCTGCATCTGATCATAGGTTTAGATTAGGGAGTGGAGGGGCAGAAGAACCAGCTTGTTTCTTGCTCATTTAGTTGCCAGAGGATTGGGATGACAGCTGGTGCTGATCATACATCTCAGGATGATGCCTGGGGAACCAACACAGGACTCTCCTCTTTCAGGGTAAGGCTAGAGTTAGAACTGTAGAGGTTAGCACTTGGGGCTAGAGGCACTGAGAAGATAAATCTTCCGCCAGACCCTGATGAGTAGTGGGGGACTGCAGTCAGCTACAGAAAACCAGCCCTGGCTAAGTCTGGGAGGGGGGCAACAGTCCAATGACAGGCTTCATGCTAGACTTCAAGGATTGGGGCTCAGATTAGGTAAAGGGGTGAAAAGCAAAGCTTAAGAGTGGGAATGCCAAGTAAATGCTCTGGATCCATCTGCCTCTCCAGAAGATAGATAGGAACCAAGCTTTCTGTTCTCAGATCCCCATCATTGGCCTTCATGCCAGCCCTTAGCCCAGCGCTACTATCAGGAGAAGGATAACTGTCCATCTTTTATCCTGCTCTGCAACAACCCAATATAGCCTTCTGTCTTTAAAAAAAGAAAAAGAAACACCACACATAAAAAATCCCCAAGCAATACCAGCCAACTCAAAGTCCTGCCCAACAATCCCAGACTTGTGCCTTTGCAAACTGCAAAGCAGACATGGATCTCTGGGCTAGATTACAGACAGTCTTAAATCCAGTGCTGTAGGCTAGGTCTAACATTCATGTTGTTGCTTAGGAGAGCTTAGAGTTCCACGCAGGCTGCGGAGGTTGGAGGCAGGTTGTTGCATGTCAGAAAGAAGGGCTAAGTTTGTTCTTATGTCAATCCTTTGAAAATAAACAACTGAGTGGGGGGGAAGCACAGCTGTCAACAACACAAATTGAGTTTAGAGCTAGTGACTGTGGCAGAACAATGAATAACTATTGCATTACACAAAAGAATTATGTTTATGCCCACGAGTTTGGACAGTTGCAGAACAGCATCCTTACAATTTTTTAGATTCTCACCATGAGTCTTCATATGTACATGGGGGAAAAAAAAAAAATCTCCTTGGTATTTGTCATGTGCCATCTAGAACCTCATCCTAAACCCAGCATTAATACTATAGCTGCAGCCCCTGCCTGGCCCAGAACAAATTATGCCCCTATCACCTCTGAAAGTATACAACTTTGTCCAAGAACTACAAATTCAGCAGGGAAATAATAATAAAATAATAAATAAATAAATGTAAATAATAAATAAAATAAAAATAAATTAAAAATCTAGATGCTATTTACAAATCCACCAAAATTTATAGAAAGTTATGTAGAATTGAAATGTCATTATTCCTTTTCACATATTAAGAGAGCCTTAACTTTCCAACATTGTCTGAGCAAGAATTTACTTCTCCCTCTAGAGGATATGAAAATTAGAACAAGGGATATAAGATTATGTCAAGACCAGGGAAGTAATGAAAGGCAGAGGGTCAGTGTTTTTGCTTTGAAAGTCTAGTGGCATTTTAGAAGGACCAAAATTAGAACTGTAAAAACAATGAGTTATAAAATTATGTATTTATTTTTACAGCAATGCCCTACAAAGTTCAAAAATAAGCTCTGTTTTTTTGCATTTAAGCAACCTGTGAAGCAGTTTACCACAGAACATTTTAAAAGTTCTTTGAGAGTGACACAACAGTTTCTTTAGGGCCTCCTTCACTCACTGAGCATCCAAATCCTTTCATTTCCTTAGTAGGGAGAGGTGGAGGCAGGTCCCCATAACAAGACAAGAGACCCCTACAACATTCCCACTGCAGAGGTCCCCCACCATTCTGCAAGTGCACCCCAGGGGAGAAGCCCAGGGTGAAGAGCACACAGAGACAAAGCACCTGTGTCGGTGCATCATATTTACTGTATCATACTCAGACTGGCTGTACAATTTTTGCAAGTGAAAGCAGCAGGCAGAGATTCAGCTGGAGAAGCAGGTAAGCAATCCAGTATTCTGGAATCCATCTCTCATCTTTACAGCCCTTCTTCATTAGCTTCTCCACTAGCTGTGACCAAAAACTGCAGGACACATTGGTCCTCAGTAAAGGCTGGCCTCACTTTTGGCCTCACTTCTGTATCTTGAAGGGCCACAGGTGTGTCTTGCCTGAGCACACATGTCAAAACCAAGCATGCAGCCTGCCACAGCTAGTTTTGCATTGTTTAATCAAAATATTTCAGCACAGAAATGAAAACCCTCTAAGGAGATACATCCTTACATGCAAAGCTGGTTTTACTGGCTTCAGCACGAGGAAACCAAATCCATGAAGCTCCACCTTCCAATGCTTCTCTTACTACATATAATAAAATATATAGTGTGGGAGAAGCAACAAATTAATACCAGCCTGGCACAGACCTTGGAACTGTGATGAAGCCTGATGCCAACTGCTCAGAGTGCAAACCAGCCACATGGCACTGCATGACTTCAGGGAAATGGGGGGGGTGGTGGGGTGGCAGCTGTGTGTGTCCCCAAAACATCCAACACCTTACTGATTAACTTTTTTGGAACTTTGCATATCTTGGAAAGGAGTATCTCCCTCCCAGTCCTCCCACACACACCTCCCACTGAATGACTGGGAAAGGGGACTACTTCAGAATGACCTGGAAGATAGGATTAATTGCTTTTGTACATTTTTATCTTTGACAGCACAGCTGTAATTATTTCCACTCTACATACTTAAGCTTTCAACTGTCACTAAATCTTTTGGCCAGAAATTCCCAGAAGTGCATTTTCCAAGCACCTGACCTGTGCCTGAGAATTTTATGTCTTTCATATGCTCAGCCTGTTCTAAAAAATAACAGTAAAAAAAAAAAAAATAACACCATCTCAGATTAGACAGCTAATTTTCAGCCCATGCTTACCTGCACTGGTGCAAACACCACAAGCAGCCACTACATGCTCTGTGTGAAGTGCCTTCTCCTGCCTGTTTCAACCCAATCCTCCACTAGATTAAGCTAGCTCCCCTTAACTCCGCTGTTTACAGGGTTTGGTGAAGAGCGCTTCTGCATTCACTCTGCCTGGCATTTACATGATTTCTTAAAACACTCATGTCACTGCTTTGCTTTCTCCTCTTCAAATGCAGGAGCCTCACTCAGCCTTTTCACAAGGCAGCTGCTCCATCTCCTTGGCCATACTCTTTGTGCCAATGCAGTGATGCAGACACCGGAGCTGAAGGCAGCACATTAAGTTTTAAGATTTGGCCAAACACATTTTGTCTTCAGCTTGAAACCTATATGTTTCTTACATTAAAATATAACATCATTTTCCAATTGAAAAATTTACCTATAGGGGCTTTGATTTTGAAACTAGTATTTCAGACATTTAGCGTTTCTACTTTAACCAGAAAGGAGCATTAAAGCAGCTAACAGTTAACTATGCTGTTGCAGCTGTGAAAATTCATACTGACTGCCTGACAGAATTGGACTCCAATCTTTTTTCAGAGAAGATGGATAACAAAACATTTGTGCTTTGAAAAACATCAGACAATATAAAAAGCCTTGCTTGCAGAAACATTCCAAAAGCCACAGTGACAAAGCAACCAAGTTTATGCCATGACCTCAGTACAGATGTTCTTGTTCAAAAGAGGGAAAAAAAACAGTAATAATCTGGATGCTCTACTTTGACGCTGGAACACCCAGTGAGCAGTGGAGAAGAGGAAGTATTGGTTTGCAGTCAACAGAAACAGTCTTAGAGGTAGGTATCACACTCCTACAATTCAGCGCCACTGCTGCAGTAACCTCTCAGGGTCATCTCCAGAAGGCACAGCCCACCAGTCACTCCACAGTCCCCCTCTCCAGGGTCTGTTCACTTGTCCTGTGCGCCATAAGGTGAGCTCCACGACAGAGACACTTGCAACAGCCCACAAGAGACCCGAGAGGCATACCAGTAAGTACAATCTTGGGGAGACGGGGGAAATGTACAGAAGAGGAAGCATCAACCTGAGCTGTGTGTGTCCCAGTTGTTCTCATTCAAGGTACTGGCATTCCTGCCCTAGTGATACTGCTGTCTGCACAGGCCCCAGCAGCAGGGCACACGATAAACACACAGCTATGGCAAAGTGAGCAGGCCTTGTCAGATCCTAATCTCTGAACAGGAAAGAACACTACCTCATCATACACTGGTCTCAACAGAGCATAACAGTATCTGTGCTACTTTCTAGCTTCTTTAGCACAGGATACAAAGTCATGCCACCCCATCCCCATCATCCCCAGTCCCTGTCAGACTGGTGCCTTTTGATAGTTACATCTAACAATTCTTAACCGCCATTCCCTTGCTTCTGGGATCACCAGAAAGATGGCTCATCTCATGGTCCTGGCACAGAGAGCTCCCAGTCCACCCCATTCCTGTGGGCTGCCTCACTTCTATACACCTCAAGCCTGCAATGGCCGGGACACGTGAAATGCGCTCACAGGCCACCCCGAAAAGCACATATCCAGCTGCAGCAGCTACCCCCAAGGCCACCTGCACAACGTGGGTTTTTCTGGCATGCTTCACCTCAGGTGCTCTGCAAACAGCCTATGTAAACATGCCCTAGAAAAAAACACCTGAGGCAGATATCTCAAGCTTTGCACAGCCTGCACAGAGTCCTGCTGCACATCACTGCGAGCAAGACTCCAGTCCAAAATGACTGATTCAGGACCACCTTCCAGCTACAGGATAGCTAGAGCTAGGCAAACTTGATCAGGCTGTGGTGCATGGCCTGAAGGGAAGACAAGGTTTTAGGGGCTGGGACATTTCCTCTTCCCTCAAGCATAGATGCTAGCAGCCTCCTGTCTCTGAATCATCTCCTGAAGTAAAGGAGGGAAACACCTTGCAGCAGGACACACTCTGGCTCTGGGGCTTCGAGGCTTTTTGCCAAGAACCAGCATCTATCCTCATCTTCACCCAGCCCCAATGAAAAGAAGGTTGGCTTTTGTGTCTGACAATTTCCAACTCAAACGGATCAGCCACGGACCATCTTCTTGGTGGAGCCATCCACTACTGAGCTACACAAAGTTAAAGTGCTCACAGCTTCTTAGAGCTTCACTGATGCTTATCCCACTTCATCAAAAACACCTGAGGTCTGCCCAGTGCACAGCCTGTTGCTGGAGGAAAGCAACAGCTCAGACACAATCCCCCCCATGATGACCCCTAAACTCTACACATGCTTCCTGGTGTGCACACCTTTGTGAATCACAACTGCTATCACAGACGCATACACCATAGCCTTGCCAGTCAGGAGGAAGAATCGACGGGATTTCAAGGGCAAAGTGCACGAAGCTGTTGCTGTTTCCATCACCTGCAGCACTGCACCCATGAACGCAACCTGTCAAGTTCAGTGCAGGCATCACCAAAGTCACCTCTGCCTGATTATGTCACTACACGAGCTCCCATGATGGCAAGGAAAGGCAAGAAATAACATGTCCATACATCTAGCAGCATCTCAGCCCTTGGTGTTAAGACAAATGGCCATCAATACTACTTCCTCACCTCTGGACATAGGTCTTGCACCTCCTCCTTCCTTCACGATCAAGTTGGAGGCTGCCCTCTTTCTTGCACCTGATGTAATGCCATTTTCCAAAATGCAGATATTTCATCTCAGTCTCCCAATAAACATCCCCACTTCCTGAGGAAATACCAGTCTTGCTTCCTAACATGCTCCAGCAGTTCTGTCTACACTTCTGTGCATACCATACATGAGCGCTGTCAATCCCTGTATGGGTAAGGAGAAAGGGAGCACAGAGATGTGGGAGCATTGACCAGTTCCTCTCTTACCAGATTTCTAGCCAAAGGCACCAAAGATGTTGTGAAGGTCACTCTGGGGAGTGCAACAACATGTGCAGTTGGTCAACATCATCTCTTGGGTGTGGGAGGTAAGGAGCAGAGAGAAGGAAGCCTCACCCTGCCCCTGGCCAACCCAGCATTGTTAGATATCCATTGATGGATAAAAGCTGTCCTCAGAGGATATATGTCCTGTAAGCGTAAATCCCCATGCCATCAACTCCACCCCTAATGGGAGAACATATCAAGACATTTACTGGAATTGGAACCTTCTCTGTGCTGGCACACGGAGTTCTGAAACTGTAGGCAGTGGGAAAAGACAGCTGATGTGCTACAGCATGAGGAAGACACCTCTCCCAAGATTCTGTCAGCCTCAGTGGCCAAAGCAGCTGCCAAGAGAAAAGGTGGTCTGTCTTCAGTACAGAGCCTTTGCCCCAGCCCAAGTGGGTCACTTATGAGCAGAGCTCTGCCAACTTCTCCCTGATAATGAGCTGGGGCACCTTAGCACAACATGGATGGGTAATGCTGAACCACACCAGAGAGGTCGTGCCACAAGCCTTTACACAGCTTTGCATTCAAACACACATGGTTAATCTTGACAGTAAATACTCATTTGACCAGCTTATAAAATAGCTGGTTTGTAATAATCTTAAGAGCAACACTGCCCTGTGTTGGGATCCAAGAAATAAAACTTTAAAAAAACCCCAGGCTTTGGTCTGGGTACGCCTGCCTGATTGCTTCAGAAGGGCACTGTGCAACGAGGACAGCTGCCTCCCAAGTCACACCACTCAGCTTTCAGTAAGAAAGTATCAAAGGTGATGCAAGCACAGGGAGGCAGCAAAGGCACAATGCCTACAGGGTTATCCACGGGTGACTGACAGCCTGCAGAGAACAGATAGCTCAACTTGCTTCCACACTGTGAAGGTGGCATGGGTCTTTGAATTGCCATTCCTCCTCCTCCAAGAATCTGTTTGGATCACATCACTGCTCTGGAACAAACTGAACTAGACTGTATGCAGCATGAGGCGAGGGAGTAAGACCCCGTGAACAAATCAATGCGAGCTTAAGAATAGGTTAGACCTGCACAGGTAAAGGATTTTAACATGCACAAGTGTTAAATTCATTCTTTCCCATTGAGAAACCCATGGCATATATTCTGTTCAAACAATTCCACCATGTAATTACAAAACCACCCTCACAGTTAATACCATATAAATAAAGGATTTTTAATTCTAAAAAAAGAAAAAGGATGGTGACTAAATAATCGACAAACCACCCCTCTCCCCAAGACAAAGCTGATTTTATTTGCCTTTCTTCATTTTTGCAGTTTTTTCTTTCCGTTTCTTCACATGCTTTGGGATTTTGTTTTTTCTCTTCTCTCTTTGGGCTTCTTTAACCATCTTCTTCCTTTCCTATAAAGGATAAAATACCATTCGTTTAAAGCCAGAAAGAATAAGAGATTTTAAGCAAGTCAGTCAATTGTTATATTAACAAGTTAATTAACACATCACATAAAAATGAGGTTAAGAGGAAGAAATAAAAAAGAAAATCAACAGGAACAGTGAGGGAAAAGGAAAAAGGAAGTATAGGTAGGGGGTGGAGCTAAAAGCTGCACACTGGTAATGACAAGGCAAAATTCAAACTAGTTAAAGCCTGAGTTTCATACAACCTTTGAAGAAAGGGAACAAGAGAAGCTCTGAACTCATGCTATTTACACCTAAGATTACAACAGGATGACTGATCTAGGTTCCCTGCTACTCACAGGGCTAGAGTGTTTCTATACATCCTGCAAAAATACTGATCCAATAACTGTTTGTAACTCAGACCAAGCTGATCATCATCAGGATCAGCAAGAAAGGGTGCTATGCTACTGCAGTACACTTTAATTTATGTCAGACAGTGAAGAGATTGCATTCAACTGGAAAATGAAATGTCAGCATAATGGGGTGGGTGGTGGAAGCAATTGCTGCTAATCAGTTGTTCAACCTACAGCTGAACACACAGGTTACCTAAAAGCTCATCTTACACAAAAAGAAGTCCAAATGAAAACCTATCCATAAGCACGAGAAGTGATCAAGACTTCCCTGCTTCACATCGGAAAGACAGCAGCTCTGGATTGGTAGAAAATATCTAGTAGACCACTGCATTTTTATTTGACAGATATGGAAACTATTACCTTATCTTTCCTAGGAAGGAAAAAACCTAGGAAGAAAAAAAGCAAACCCCCAAATCTTGAACCCCTTAAGCCCAGCACGTTTCATCCTTCTTTTGCACAGTACCTAAAAGACTGACGAAAGGCTCTTATCCATGGGTGATACTCTGAGGAAGAGCCTCACCAAAACAGAACATAGCTGTTCTGCAGTCTGGAAAACGAAACCTTAAAAAAAAACCCAAACTATAATCCCTTTGTATGACTGCATTACATCTCTTGCCCACAGCAAAGCTAGCCAGTCTGTACTACTGATACTGCAAAAGCCACTGTGGTACAAACATTGTCACCAGGTCTCCAGTTCTACAGATCAAGTGGTCTCAGTTCCCTGGGAAAAAGGAGGTTAATCAGGGACCACGACCATAACACCAAAGCTTGGAAGAGTAGCCAGAAGCACTGAAGAACTGCCCAGGCTTCCTAAATTCTGCTTTGTGTAGCCTTAGAATTTCCTGCAGAGATCTCTTCTAGCTTTGTCTAGGCTACAGAGGGCTAGGTTACATGTTCCTCTACAGAAAAACATAATTAATAAAGCAACCATAACAGAACTCACATTCCCTCCTCTCATTCTCCAAAACAGGAAAAGTCCATAGCTTGTTTCAGACAAGTAGCAGCAAGAACCACTCAGAACTAAATTTAGATTTTTTTCCTGTCACATAGGCAGAGGTAGGAAAAATAAACAATTCCTGGCCAGCTGACCTTTTTGTCCATGCTGACTTCAGCAGGTTTGTCTTTGGGATGTACAGATTCTTTACAGCCTGATTCAGAGTCCTCTGAGCTGCCATCATCATCATCAGAGTCTGTTTCTGACTCGTCTGTCTTCTTTTCAAGAAGTGCAGGAATCTGCAAGATGTATTAAGAGAGAATTATACCAACCCAAAATGAAGAAATCTGATGACAATATACACACACATGCACACAAAACAAAACAGAATCAACTGCAAAGAAACCCTTGAGCTAGCTTGTGCTATCTCCTTTACTACAGCCATCACCGAGGCTCAAGAAAAAGAATGGAAGTAATCCAAACTAAGAACAAGGAACATACAATGTACAACACAGAAACTTTTAGGTCAGTGCTCACAGCACAGCTGTATTTGCACTCCCAAACTAACTTCCAGAAGTTAAACAGTGATTTGCTAAGATATGTGGAAGCCAGTTTTTAATTACAGTTGGATCATACCCAAATCTACCTTGGGGGCACTGTACGTAGGCTTTATTGCAAACGTAAATATCTATGCTAGAAAACTCACTTATTCTTAGGTCTTGAGACTGTGCCACAGTCTGGTCCCATCCATATTTATATTTCCATTTTAAAACAGAGTCCACGCCACTGCCAGATAACATTTGCAAAGGAATGAGGGAGAATCCACAGAGGGCTTCTGCCTTGAATTATATTACTACAGACTGATCTGTACCCAATCATCCAACATACTTTACACAAGTGTCATGATCAAGTACTTCAGACAGAGTAAGACATAATATCTTACACCTTACACTGAAGGGTTGTCCTTTACAGAGTAATTACAGCAAAGCTACCCTGAACATATCAAAACTTATAGTCATGCTACAATTTAAATCAACTGCATGTTACATAATTGGAAAACATCTTCCCTCCTCTCCACCTTGGAGATCTCATGGCCACAGCGAGAATTGTTGCTTCATTCTCAAGCAAGCCAGCATCAGCCATGGTGCAGGGAAACAATTCATGTGGTGTGCAGACACACTGACATGCCAGACCTATCCCAGACATAAATGGCCACTCTGCAGACAAGAGGCTTCTTCCATGGTGTCAGCTGCAAGATGAGACATTCTCTGTAGTCCTTCTAAGCACTTTTCTGAAAATGGCTGAAATGAAGGATTTCAAAAAGACCGTCTCACCTTCTGAACACCAGACAAATCCTTCTTCAGTCCTGTCACAGTCTGGTAGAGAATCTACACCCAGGGAGAAATAAAATTATATTATCAAAATATGGAGTATTAAATCATTGCACTAGAGAAAATTATTATCTCAAAAACCCCAACAAACTGAGGGAAAAAAAACATAATATTAGCATTAGTACTAACCAGATGACTTTAAACTATGACACTAGATTCAGTACTCCACACCTTGGTAACAAGGCTTCTGTTTTTGTTTGTTGCTATCAGTTTGCAGTAAGAAGAATTCTTATTCTCTCCCTGGTTTTGCAGTGCCTCAACTTGTCTACTCACATTATCTTGTTGAACATTCAATGCCATATCCTCCTCCTTCAACTTCATCATTATATCCACATCTCTCTCATAGTTTTTAACTTCAGTCAAAGTTCGAGGTATGTAAGCCTTCTTAAACACCTAGTAAAAGAAAACATAGACTTACTAATTTATATACAGTTTCATGATGTTCTTCCTAATTATGCATCCTTAAGAGAATAATCGTGAAGGATTTCATGGCTCAGAATTACTAAAAATGAACATGGCAGTCATCCACTACCATCTGAACCACGGTGTATCTTTCTTTTTTCAGGAGCAGACTTAACGTGCAACCTACGCATTATTGATAGATCATGACTAATAAGGCTCCTTCCTAAGCATGACTACCACCAGGCCACTTACAAACTTCTCCAATCCTTCCAACTTCCTCTTAACCTACTTGAGTCCTAAGGTTTTGTATTCTAAGGATTTTCTCTAATGTTTTTATGGTGATGTTTACAATGCCTTCAGGATGCAATTCTGTTGAAATGCTCTGTTAGAACTTAATCTCTTTATATAATACCACCTGCTTCAACCTACAGTCCAAGTCAAAAAAGTTTCCTGCAGCAGTATAGTACAGTAAAACCTAACTGCAGTATCAACAACATACTTAAAATCTGTCATGCAGTCTTTTTGAAACAGTCCTCCAGCAAACTTATGTCAGTACCAGATCAGAGAGAAGTATTTTACTTCTCTTTTTCATGGTATGAATTCAATCCCACCACAAATTCAGCAGGCTTTATGATCATAACTGCTAGATTAAGTGCTGTGCAAAGGGCAGAGGTCCTCACCTCCACAGAGCTTGCCCTTAATCAGCTCTACTCTTTTGTGAAGAAAGGGACATGAACTAGCCATAGCAGCATGGTCTAAGAGAAAAAAACTGAACTTAGACACTACTAAATCATCTCTCTTACTCGACAGTACTTTTATATGAGCAAAGGAATAATTGGTTTGCAAAAAAAGATGGGCTTGAAACAAAACACTAGCATCAGAAGTTGAGTTGTATGCTGAGGATATCTTAGGAAGAAAAAAAAAAAAAAATCTCTTCTTAGGCAAGCTTGAGCCAGAAGCAGTTAGTAAGACCTGCAGAGCTCCAAGAGAAAAAGAGAAGTCTTTGATAAATCAAGTACTACTGACTCCAAAGATAAACATGACATGAACCAGTACAAATCTAGTCTCACTGATACAAATTCTGCTCAACACAGTTGTTTTTTGGTGGTGTTTGGTTTTTTTTTAAACTCATCTGTAACAGACAGATAAGACTAAAATAGAAATTGTTTCATCCTTCTATCAAGACATTCCAGAATGTTGCAAGTTTTCAGTAATGGTCTTTAATGGCTTTACTTAATGTAAAAGCAAGGGTGAGAAACAGTAGATGCAAGAACTGAATTAGACTGAGACTGGAGCTAGATAGGCTGTCTGGTCACTGCATGTATCCGAATATCCTGCTTCTGTATCACTGGCCCAAAATCCACTGGCATAATCAGGTTTTTTTCTTAACTGAACCTGAACTGGAAGATACATCAAGGAACCTAGCTACAAGCATATTGTTTTAAGAAATGGAGTAGCTGCCTTTAACACCTTATCACTGTCAGCTTTTACATGTGGTATCCCTTAATACTTCACATCTCAACTAGTTCCAGACATCTCAGCATCACAATGTTTTGCTTATCAGTTGTACATTTTGTCAAATAAAACGGAATGTTTTTCACCGTTTAGAAAAGGCAATGTTAATATTCATTTCATAGCAGGAACAAAAATCCTCACTTACTTCCTCATCTACTTTATCTTGACTGGATCTTTCCTCCTCTGTTCTTTTCGACGCTATTTCCATTGCCTAAAGAAATATAAAATAATACAAAGTTACACTCTTTAGAATCACATCACTTAATCCAACTAACCATTTTCATCTATGTTTCTCCCCATACTCCACACTGCCACTCACAAATACTCCAGCTTTCCCGATGGCAATGCCTTGAGTGACACCTAATGGTAACCAACATTTCTGTGAAGCACACTTGTAACTGCCGATCTGCTATATTAAGAGGGAAAACACGCTGGAAGCTCCTCCCAGACCAAATTATGGCAGGCCCAGCATGGCTACAGGACGTAACAGCACAAGGAGGATACAGTGAGCAGCGCTCAGTCCTGGAACGTGGCTCTTCTCATGCACATGGGCAAGCCAGAGGAGCACAAATAAGAGGAACCATGTAGAACAGTTCTGTCTCATTCAATCTCCAGTGTGACACAAAGTACACAACATCTGGAAATCCCCATGCTGTACTGGTATTTGGACCACACTTAGTCTCTACCTCATGGTCTTGACCAGGAACGACACATCAAATCTCCACTCTGAGCATGGTATACGTGGCCCTCATTTCTCTTGCATCAACTTAAAAAGCCTTCCCCCTCTCTCCCATTTTAAAGAATCATCCAGCTGGGAGCAGAGGACTGGCAGCTAGAGATGAAACACATGGGTGCTGCTAGCAGCACTGAGTAAGTTTACTTCCTCCTAGAATCAGTGTGATCTGCCAGCTGCTATAGTTGGCCAGCAATACTGTGTACCTTGCAGTAACGCTGCCCTGAGTCATTCCCTTCCTCCCTCAGCCCACCCTGCTGAAATCTGCATTCTTAACCCCATTCTCTATATAAGCATGGTTATATTTCTGCAGAGTTTCTCCTTACCATAAAGAAAGCACTAATTTAAAGCATTCTGGTTTAAGTAGCACTTGAAACAGACATTTGAGTTGTCATGATTAGACTTTTTGAGAAAATGTAGAATGAAAGTGTGTTATCCTATAATGGTATAAATGGAAAAGACCTGTACATATTTTTGAAGCACTAGCATATCATAATGTCATGTACCAGCTTCCTTCAATAGCAGGATGTAGAATAAATGAGATGAAGGAGCTTGAACTATATCTGATTTTATTGTTCAAGTCTTCCTACATAAGCAACAATGCCATGAGGTCTTACCTTAGACAGATAGTCATCAATATTTTGGCTGGTGATAGAAGGATCAGTAATAAACTCAAACAGCTCCCTCACGGTCATCACCGCAACATTGTGCTTCTGGAAAAAGTCTACCAGGAAACAAAAGCAGAGTCAAAAAACGTAGGTAATTACATGTAATATATGCAGCTGCGATGCTGAGTGACAGCCAATGGCCCTGCAAAAAACGTAGGTAATTACATGTAATGCATGCAGCTGCGATGCTGAGTGACAGCCAATGGCCCTGATGACTTGGGAAAGTCTCAGCAGCATGTACTGCATCATACTGGGTTTAGCTATCCGATGACTCTTGGCCCCCTGAAATAAAACTGTTCATCTTCCAGATGCAACAAATACCAAAAGGAGAATAATTGGATAAGCATAAAAGCCAAAACAATTTCAGCAGGATCCAGACTTAATGGAGTAAGGGCTAAGTAAACAATGTAAGAGAGATGTAGTATTTGCAATGACTAAGATGAAAAGTATATTTCAAAGAATAAGGAATGGAGAATTCAGACTTTTGCCAAAGAGAAACAGAAGTATCCACTGAAACACAGTACAGCCTAATTATGATCCACCTAAAAGGGAAGACACATTAACATAGTAGAACTTTCCTCAATACTACATTCAGAATTGGTTTCTTGAGACAAGTATAACCAAATTCTGAGGCTGCACTTTCTGTACTTAAAAACAGCATTGAAAGACATGGAGGACTGCTTAATAAGTGTTTCCTACTAATGTTTTCAGAAGATCTCTCACCATGAGAAACTAATCATAGAAAGAACAACAAAAAAAAATTACTTTGGAGTCAGCTCTCTGCCCATGGAACCCCAAGCCTTGCAATGCTCACAGCTAGGGCTGTCTCTGTAGCCTTGAAGAAGGAACACACAGAGAAAGCTGCAGTGACAGGTAACAAACCAACCAACCACACCAAAACCACTGCAACTAACTGAGACACCAGAATACCTAGGGAGAACAAGCCAAGAGACATGAAAAAAGAGCAAGGCTGCAAGTACTTCAGCCAGAAAAGAGTTATTAGAAATCCATGAACAGAAAAGGAATAAGTAAAAACTAGCATACTGGGTATCAAATACACATAGCATCAAAACACACACAGTTCTTTTTC
Source organism: Athene cunicularia (assembly GCF_003259725.1). NCBI lineage: Eukaryota > Metazoa > Chordata > Aves > Strigiformes > Strigidae > Athene > Athene cunicularia. Next base: position 60,975,280 of record NW_020799095.1, read on the forward strand.
CACAGACTTTGAAAAATCTCAGCAAAATTAGAAAAAGCCAATCTGAAAAGGGGGAGGAAAAGCAACCTGCAGCGACAGATCTCTCGTCCACAGAGAGAAACACAGCCTACCAGGAGGTGTGTATCTGTTAAACAACACTCATACTCTCACATGAAGACCAAATTTTCAAAAGAAAAATACCATAAAGGTACCTTGTTTATTAGAATATTACGACAATAACATCTCTAAGAAATTACTCTATGCCTTGATCCTCTCACCTGACCTGGACAAGTGCAGGGAACTTCATAACATATGGTAAACTTCTTGACAGCTGAGGAATTCCAGACATGGATTTCGCTCACAGAAGAAAACGTATCAGTATGCCTGTGCAGTCCCTTTAAGTAAGGGCAGGTGCTGCTGCAGACTGGGACTGCTCTCTAATCAGCCTGGGACTGATCTCAGATCTATTGTAAACCTAAGATACAGCGAGATGACTCATTTCAGCCAGATGATTTCTAGCAAAATAGGCTGTACTCTTCTGAACTCGGCACAGTACACTGCTCCACACAGAAGACATGAGAACCTAGGAGAGGGGGGATTTTAACAGCAATTTGACAGCTTCTACAGTTATACCTTAAAGAACATAGGTGAACAGATTTCACCTTCCTAAATAAATCAGCTACCAGAACAAGAGTTGAAGCACAGCCCACTCACCGTTAACGTTGGCACAATCCTTTCTCAGGAACTCCAGCGCATGCGGGTGGTCATGCTCCACAGCCTGAGACACATCAATGATGTACACGTCCCCACTGTGGTACCTGCAAAAAACCACACGGAGCTGCACTAACTCCACCAGCGTTATATGGGAGATTACTGAGGGGCAGAAAGAAAGAACCAGCAAACAATCTTAATTTATTTCTCTAGCATATACCTCACATATTCAGGCCAGAGTGACTTTTTTGGGGTCAATCCCTTCCCTCCTTTACACAAGCTGTATTATTAAACTTTAAAAAAATAGTCTTCTCATGAACACAAAAAGCAGTGTTATGAGGGGAAGAAAAAGGAAAAAAAAAAAAGAAGTGATACCTTACTAATTTTTTCTCTAGTTGAGGCTTTTTTTGTTTGTTTGTGAGGGGAGTTTGGTGGGGGATTTTTCTTTGTTTGGGTTTTTGGTTTTTTGCTTATGTGTTTCATTTTTTTTTTAAACAAAGAAAGCTCAGATCTGGGTTAAAAGCTACATAATTAATTACGTAAGTTACAAAAGCCAGTTACAAAAAGGACCTCACCCATCCCTCAAAGGTAGATTAGTACTCTCACATAGAGGTTGCCAATGCATACATTTTAGATGTCACAATTCAGACTAAAGTTTAAAAACATACAGCATATTAAATTCACTGAGATCTGCATGAACAAGTCTGGCATCTTGGTACATTCTTCTCATGTACTGGATGATTTGCAGGTACAGCTCCCGGACTTTGGAGTCAGATAACTGAGCATTCTTCAGCAGAGGAGCAGGCCTTGAAATTACAACACAAATAACAGAAAGTGAGTACTTCTTCCTTCTTCATACCAGCTGCAAATGCTTTAATTCCTGTACTTGATCCTTCCATTCACTGTCAAGCAAGTCAGCAAGAGCAGCTAAGTGCACAGAGCCAGCATGAAGGGCAGCAAAGCTTGGTATATGCTTGCCAAAGACACTGGAGCTCTATTTCCTAAGTGAGTTGATTTGGACCATGCTACATTAATGTTTTTAGTACAGCATGATGAGTGATCCTCATGTATGATTAGCAAGCCTTTCCAGGCTTCATCTCTGGTTAAGCCACTTGATGACACAACTGAGGCTTCAGAATCATGCAGACTGTAGTAGTGGCTGTCAAGTGTCTGGGTATCCTACAAGTCACATGCACATGGAAGAGCAACATGTTCATTTTACAGGCCTAAAGTAACTAGGTAAATTCAGAGGTTTTATTTGCTTTTAATGAACCTTTGTGGAAAGTTATTAATAAAAAAAATATTTTCTTTTCTAAGGATACTTACCTATCACCTTTACCAATAAAGCCCATGACAAGCACATGACTTCTCAGCATAATTGGCTCTGGGCAAGGTATTTGGGCTGTATTCAACCTGTAACACAAGAACAAAGCCACAGAAAAATAAAACTAAACTCTAACTCTACTGTTTGCATTGGACTAGTGCCTATAGGAGCTCTGTTGCTTTAAACATAATACACAATAAGAGTTCCTCTACTCAGGAAACTCTCACTTGTGAAAAACAACTAGGAAATTAATACAAAAAGCCACAACCATTCTGGCTCTGACCCTTCTCTAAGCATTCCTGTCCTGGACAAAGAATCTTTACACAGTTCAGGTTAATCCTAGATTAACCTGTAACACAGTGTGCTGTTACTCAGCAGCAGCTATTTTTAACTTCTCCTCACTTTTCAGTCATGTCAGAGTTCAGACATTGAAGAGCTTAAAGAATTAGCAGCATGACAAAGATATCTTTATTCCTCCCTCCCCTTTCTTTTCTCTCCCACATGGAAGCTTACACATGGAAGCTTAAGATACATTCCTAAACGCTCCAGAGACCCTAAAAGGTAGCGATAGCCACAGTCTAGCAATAGAAGTGAACCTCCTATAAACGTAAAGTGTTACCTTTGCATGCTGAAATAAAAACTGGAAGAATTACCTTATTAAATTCCTCATCTCTTTTTCAGCCCATGTCTTCACCATTTTTCTTGGATTGCCTTTGCAATATCCATGACGAAACCTTTAAATAAAGAAATAAAAACCAAGGACTCTTATCCAATCAATGCAGTATTAGCACTGGTGATTTTACCACCTTTCAAACAACCCCTCTACCCCAGTAAAACCAGGCAGAAGTCAAACTCACCTGAATTCACCACTCACATACTTATCCCGATCTTTAAACATCAGAATAGAGGTTTTGTAAATCTTTATTGCTCTGTTCTCTCCATTCGCAGTACTGGCATGATATACATTAGCCTATCAGATTACAAAGGAAAGAAATAACATTAAAGAAAAACTCTTTAAACCACCATGACCTTTTCTCTTCTTCTGTTTCTGACACCTGGAAAAGATCTGATCTCACCTCAGCTCATATGAAGCACCCAGCTGAGTGAGACTGCACATAAAGGCAATCTCTTTTTTTCTACCACAGGCAGCTTACAGAAGTATCTAAGACTGCATGACAACGCACTGAGAACAAAAACAACAGTAAACAAGATGACTCCACCTCATCCACATTTTGGAGACTGAAACAAGCCCTGTGTGCAAAGTTAATTTGAGCCTATGTGCTATTTAGGCCCTAAAGCATGGGCCAAATCTCTCACATTGACACCTCTACACAGGATGGAAGTATGCCTTTAATAAGCATCCAAGGACTTGGAAGAAAACCGGCTCAGCCTAGGGACTAGGCATTCTCAAAACGATTTACGAATTTACTTGGATATTGTGGTCTGGTTTTAATTATCTGCAATGTTACTGAATAGCAACAGCACATGAACATGCTAGTTTTGTAAAAGCACTGGTTTAATAGTATTTCAAACAGAATTTTGTTACACCATTTAGATACTCCCACGCCTGCTGACATGTGGAGCTCATCTGATCAGCATGCAAGAGAGTCTCATATGTAGAACTACCTGGGTTTGTACATTTTCTCAGGGACTGTTTAATATTGTGTGTACACCTACCCTTTCCAAAATTTCAGCTGTAACATATAATTAATAAGATCCACAAATTTAAGATAACACTTCAGTATTCTGAGAAATCTTTCATACTTGGGGAAACTTGTTTCCTTTAACATAAGTTGCATTTTATCTTAAGATAACTTCCTAACAAGCAAGCAACACAAACGAAAAATAGTAGTACTAAACCCAAGTATTTCAAACATCTGAGCACCATAAAGTTTCCTAGCTTGCTGAGAAAAAGACTGTTATGTCATTTGTAATAAAACTTACTTCTTTCCCTGTGCTGATGCAGCCATTGATTTCTGATATGACACCTCTAGTTAGCATCTTGAACAGAATCATTCGGGTCCTTGGATCCAACACCTCAAATATAATACAGAAAAGTCACTACAACTGCTGTCTCTGAAGAAACCTAGTAATACTGTTCAGCCTTAGCACCATATTAAAGGACCCATAGCATCAGACTATTCTTAAGGATCAAATGATGACCCAAGCAGGAACCACTCTGAATTTTGCCGTGATTCTAGCACGATACTTCACTTTTTCTTTCAACGTGATTACTTTTTTTTAAGCTAGGCATATGTCCTTGAGCTAGCTCCAGAAGAGGAGACGTAAGAGACTGATTTCCCACCCACAGTTGCACTAAGTGTGTTCAAATAAAGTTTCTCTTGAGATACAGTTATCACAACTGAAATAGAGAAGCTATGTGGCCTTGGGCCAGTCTTGCTACAGAAACAAAATGAAAAATGCAAACCCAGCATTTTTATTGTTCTTTGGAATTTAACAGAAGCTTAAGATGGAATTCTGCATTTATGATCAAGTCACAATACTAAGCACAAAAATTAGCTCCAAAATGTTTATGGAAGCAAGCAGAACCTTCATACAAGAAAGAAACATAAAGAAAAAACAGGTCTCCTCAGGATAACAAGAAAAACAGAATTTCAAGGCAAAACTTGTTGCTACAGTCCATTTTAATACTGATTCCAAATTCCACATTCTTTATTCCCATGAAAAGAGAAATTTAATGTATTAGAGAACTTACCTGTTCTACTGTTGCTCTGTCTGACTTGTCTTTGACTCGATACCTAGCAGGAGTGAAAATAAATGATACAATACCACATACAGACTCAGCACTTTGACAGAGTAAAACACAACATTCTGTATTCGTTATTAAAGATAAGATGACAGCCTCAAGAAGTAAGGCTTTCAGTTCATACAAAAGCAAAAGTTTCTCCTGCAGGCAGGGGGGGGAAAACAAAATGAAACAAAAAAAGAAATCTATAAACATCAGTGCCCTTCACTTGTATAGATATCTTCTTGTCTTCACTGAATTATGCTTATTCAGGAGAAAACAATATCTGTCTTAACAACTTCGAGCTACAAGCTGCAGGCTTAAAAAAAATTTAAAAAGAAGTACCTTTCCCTCACCAAATCATCAGGAGGAACCTTCAAAAGGCTTCCAATACCTTTTTAGACCAACTGTTTAAGGACCTCTGTTTAGAAAAAAAGAGTATCAGAGATATAATAGTCTTTTCTAGTGGAATGACACCTGTCACTTCTGTCTTACTACACCAATACAATCAGATGTGCTACCAGCAGCAGTGACAAAAGAATCAAAACTTTGGAATGATTTAGGCAACTGATTCATAAATCAAAAAGTTTAAGACCAAAAGGCAAACTGCAGGCAGACGACTTACAAATTTTGGTTTTCTTAATAAATTTATTTAAAACTCAGGATCGCACTAGGAAATAAGAACTACTCTTCTGGGTTTTAATTATTTAAATGAAAATAGAACCATGAGTAATACTCACATGTCTGCTTCCTTCTGTCTAGACTTTTCTGTGACTCTGTTTATAACGGAGTCATCAAAATTTAGCTTATCTGAAAAAGACGTAGAAGTATTGAAAAAAAAAAAAAAACAAATCCAAAGAAATTTCCTATGTTTGGAATTGCTCCTGTAATTCTGCTGCCAGCTGAAATGCCACAACACAATGTTAAACACACGCTGAGCTTTCTGACAAGCACAGAAACTTAGCTACATACTAGAGTTAACCCAGCTCTCCACTCTGTCTACGTTTCAAAGCAGGACTATAAGGCAACAACACAGATGAGTGAGACAGTCCCACAGGCTTGGAGATGTAATGCCATCCCGAAGTAATGCCTTTTGGATAACATCTCACCAGTACATTTGCCCGCCCTTCTCTTATCACAATCAAATACCATTTTTCTGAACAAAATAAGCAACAGCTTCCAGTATTCTCTTCCCATGATGTATTTAAAATGGCATTTTATTAACTGCTAAATGTGTAAAAGATGCTCTATTTGGCTACATACATCAGCACCACTCTTTCTGTAAAAGATGCTGTATTTGGCTACATACATCAGCACCACTCTTTCAAACCTTCATTTTTAGAACCATTTCGTTATAAAGGAAACCACAGCCTCTGTTTACTACCCAGTCACAGCTACACCTAGTCTAATTGGCTGAGCTGAACAGCTATTTCCATCACATGGTAAACATCAAACTTCAGCAGCTAGGACAGCAGCCTCTTCACATATCACACAACTCTACACCTGTGAAATAACTGTTGCATAATGTACCACCCTAATATTACAAGGGACTGCAATTGTCTAGAAAATTTAGCTGTGGTGGCAGCTTTGGGAGTGACCAACATCATCACAACAAACAGCTGACACCCTCCCTCCAGCCAAACAGCTTGCTCCTACTGAAGCTAGGGAAGAAATATTTTATGTGGTCTGGCAAAGTCAAGAGGAAGGTAAAAAAAAAAAAAACAACCACACCACAAGAAAAAACAACAGCCTTATGGCTCTGAAGGGGGAGAGAAAGGGGTATGACAGCTGATTAAAGGAGACTAAAGGCAACCTGAAGTACACAAAAGCCATATTTTAATCTCTCTGCCAACAGATAACTGCCATTCCAGTGAGTTCTGGCTTAAAATAAACAGAATTAGTCGGAGAATGTCAGATGTCACAGAGCGGTATCTGTTTTCATAAAAGAAGACAATGTAATTATACTCACCTAAATTAATTTTATGCTCAAATTTCCTTAAAGCCTTGTCTGTAGGGGTAGACATTTTTGCTGAATAGCAACTAGGGGTCTGTCTATTTGCCTGAAACAAAGGATTTGTTAATATAAGTTGCCTTCTCTAAATAACCCTTTGAAATACAGATAATATCATTGGAAAAGTCAGCTCAAATACCTATGCTTAGAGCTATTAAAAAAAACATAAAAGGTGAGGAAATGGATATGGATTAACATCAGATTTTACTTAAGAAAAGAAAGCACAGGTCACACATCAGTTAGAATTCAAAAAAGTGCCCCAATTCAGGCGTATTTTAAGTCTGGGAATTGAGCTGCAAGTCTCTCATTTTAACACTTTTTCTGTCTGTAGAAGGAAGGGAAATAGCAGACAGTAAGAAGGAGAAAAATGAGAGAAAAAAATTAGAAGGTAACGAATAGGAAAAACTTTCAAAGATGCTATCTTTTCTTACAGGTAGTCTTCTCCAAATACAGTATCTGAACACGACTTCACCAACATTGGACAGCACAAACCTCTAACTAAAGACAAGAATAAATTACCCAGGACAAATGCTGTGAGTCAGACACAATATGCCATGATCAGCACCACTCTAATTTAATTCAACTATTCTGTTATGTTGGTATCAGTAAGAAAAAAGGTTTTAAACCTTCAGTGTCCAAGTTGAGGGTCAGAAGAATGCTAGTTCTTAGATCACAGGTGCTCTTCGTTCTCCACAATGCCAGAGTTTCTATGCTAACAGCATACACTCTAATCCACTTCTAACACCTCCCTCCATCTCCTATGCTTCTTTTGTCTCCTTCACTATCAGTCCAAAACAATCTGTTTCACCCTAGGCGTGACAAACCGGTACAGTCTCAAAATTAGATAGAAAGGATGGGAAAATGCACAAAACCACAGAAGACAAATTCCAAAAAGTAAGCAACATCAGTAGAGATTGGGGTGGGCAATTAAAGATGAGAAAGGAACAGAAGGAAAACTGCAGTGACAAAAAGAATCCAGAGATAGGGTTTGAGACAAGTAAATCAAGCAGAGTTCTGGCTGCAACATACATACACTCATGGCACAGCAGAGGAATAGACTCAAAGGAAGAGGATTCTCTCCAGGAAAGATTTCCGTTTCATTTATGCTCAACATAATACTAACAAAGAACAAAGCCTTCAGGTTAGCCCCATTTGCTCTTGGGCATCCTTGATGTTCACAAAATAGCCTTCAACATACCTGTGGATTGCATCCACCAGCAGCATTGTGGCGCTTTGTAAGTCTTCCCACCTCGTCATCCCAGTCCCAGTCTTCATCTTCCTCTTCATGATCATCGTCATCATCACCATCTCCTTCCTCTGTGTTAACTTCTTTGTACATGTATGACTGGCAGTTCCCAGTGACCTCATCTTCTTTAGCTGTTTCCGTGTCTTGCGTAAATTCACTTTAAAAAAAAACCCAACAGATATCTATATAACTACAAATGATTGTTACAGTCATCAAAAATCCAATACATTTATCCCAACAACTGATTTCACAAGGTTAGTTCTCCATGAGATGTTCTCACTTCACCTGCCTCTAAGCAAGCATATACGAGAATGTCACTGCCTTTAAAGGATAGATTACGTTTATCTTCTTCACCATATCAGTGCTGCCTTCTAACTTGTTCTGCAGTTACACATATTCAGATCCCTCCGAGTCCAATCAGAGGAACACACCAGAGCAGGCCAGCTGGCTCCTTCAGCAGAGATGAACCCATTTGCTTGTTGCCACAGTAGATTTCCACCTGACAAGGTATCTATCACACAAAATCTCATCAGAGGCAGACAGCCAACCTGCTGGTAACTCAGTGCACCAGCACAACCTACATGAAAAAAAAAGTGAAACCTAAAAAAGAATCTGTGGGAGAAATTAACCCTAACCCTAACCCTTACTCATGGCTTGATGTCTGTCATATGTCACATTTTTCTGACAGAACAAATACATCCCAAAGCAGACTTTCTGCCAGCATTTGACATTTAATTAAATGAATCGTAAACTAGAAAGAAAATTACTTGAACCCATAAAGCAAGACGATTCTTTATTCACTCCTCACTAAACACAAGAAGCTCTAGGCTTTTGGCGCAACAAAACAGTGTTTTAATTCCAAAAGGAATCAAAGTTCCTTACTGTCCTAAGCAACTCACCATTCTCTTACGCGGTTTCACATGTTCAGTTACAATCAAACAACACAAAGGTGAAACCGCCTCGACCACCCCGGGTCTGTAGCGGTGAAGCAGAAATCGCCAAGGGCTAAAAAGCCGAGAGCGCGCACGCAACCTTTTCTCACGCGTTCTGGTTTAACCCTGCAGCACGGCCGCCCTGCCCCGCCGTTTTCTGCCGGCGCCGTGCAGGACCGCTCGCCTCTCCGCTCGCCGCTTATTGGAACAGGCGCACCCGCACCACCCCTCGCGGGGACCTGCGGGAACCGCTCGGCACCCGCGGCCAGCCGACCCGCCCGGCCTCGCCTCACGCCGGCGCAGGGCGCCACCAGAGGCCCGGACCCCCCGAGCTGTTCACACCCGGCCCCTCGCCACCTCCTACCCCTCGGAGCACTCCGCATCGTCAAACTGCCCGGGCACGGCCTGGCTCATGGCCAGCGCCCGGTAATCCATGGCGGGAGGGAGGGATGGAGCGAGGGAGACGACCGGACGGCACAAGCGGCCCCAGGAACCCCCACGGGGACCGACAGCGTCCTGCGCCTGCGCGGCCGTTCAACGGAGGGGGGCGGGACCCGCCCCCGGCCCCGCCCGCTGCTCAGGTTCCGGCGCAGGGATTGGCTGCGAGCGCCTGACGTCAGCCGTACCGTCGGGTGTGGCCCAGCCGCTAGAGGCTGCGGTAAGGTGGCTGTAAATGGCGGCGAGAACAGCCCCAGAACCGGGATTGTACCGGGAATCCGGTACCCGCCCAGCGGAGCTCTGACAAACGCTGCCAGGGTGAACCCAGCAGCCACAGCTTCCCTCTGGGGGAGCTCCCAGTGTTGTCCCTCAAGTGGGATTGTTTACCCGGTGTGCAACAGCAACCGCTGGTAAGTAAATCAGTAAATTCTCAGTAAACCAGCCTTAAAATGTTGCATCTTCAAGCCCATTTCTCTTTACCACAGGTTCGTGGTTATTTTCCCTAACACTTTAGTGATGATCTGTGTCATCTGTAAATAGATACGGATAGAGTTTTATTTAATATACTCTGAAATATTAAATTCCAATCCTTATTAAGATAAAGCTCCGATTGAAGCCAAAGGAATTCCACAATTTCAAGCCTCGCTAGAAGCATCTTAGATCACTGTAATAGCCCTTACTGATGCCTGCTAGCAGGTGCCTGCAAGCAGTTGGTGCTAATTGTTGTAAGGGGCCTCAGGCAAGAATGCACCCAAGGACATAATTTTTGCAACTGTGATGGGTACATCCCGGAGAGGGCAGATAAACCAGCAGACACCTGTGGAAACCAAAGATAAGGCTGAGAAACTTTACAGACAGAGTGATGAGCCAAGACAAGATCTTACATGAAAGAAAGACTCAAGAGTTCATGGAACAGATACAAAGAAACAGCTCTTCAACAACCGCTAGGGACCAGCACAGACCACCAAAAACCCCCATGGAAGGCCCGCAGAGACCCTTCCCCAAATTTTAGTATGCTTGTGCATTGTATTAACATACACATTCAATTCTCTGGAAATAGCTGTGTACTCCTCAGAAATTACATTAATAATAATTTCCTATATTGTATATAATAGGTGTGCCTTTCTCTTTCAGCATGCGCGTTAGATGGAATGATCCCTCGTGCATCCAGTGCTCCAATAAAGAATGCCTGCCTTCTGAAACTTCAAACTAAGTCTTGGAGGGTTTTTTTGAGACTGGATTTAGGTGCTAATCTGTTTATATATTATATAATGTAGGATTAAGAAAATAGAAGTGCGTGCTGTGCTTTTGCCATCTGGCATACAATGGTAAAATTTTTAAATGCACTTTTTTTTGGTAGATGTTTTCCCATTATCCAAATAGTTCATGTAAAAGTTATCAAAAACCTGCAGCTGTGCAGAAAACACGGAAGCTTGTACTCAGAAGCCTTAAAAAAGAATGGATGGAATAGATGCAATTTCCATCTGCAGTGCTTCTGTAAAGTTAGCCCACTGAGAGCCGCTGAATGTGGAAACCACAAGCCAGTTTCTGACATTTCTAAAGCTGCAGCTTTACTTCAGACTGTCTTCAAATTTGGCGACTTCAGCTTCTGACACTAGAACACCTGGAACCTAAATGCCCCTTTCTCCATCTTTTGTATAAAAGAGGGAATCTTGTGTCAAATATTCTCTCTCCATAACAAAGTGCCAGCTGGTAAGGCAGAAAAAAGTACAGTGTCAGTCTGAAGAAGCAGTACAATAACTGCTTTCCAAAGAATTCTCTAACCTGCAAGGCCTAACTGCGTGAGAAGGTACCGCTGCTCTCCTTAGACACCGGTGGCTTCAGAGGAGAGGGAGCATTGCTGGAGGGCCTTCATTTTGCTCAATCACCATGATACCCAGGTCAGTTCCGCAGCATGTCACAAGGGAGGTCTGGAAGGGAAAAGGTCGATTCTGTATGAAAACAAACTGTCCTGTTATTTCTTATGATCTTCTATTACCTGGAAATTCCCATCATGCTTCATTGTGCTAGATGTTATATAAACAAAACAAAACATGAACAAAAATGGGAGCCTGTATGCTAAGGAACTCACTGCCAAGTGTCCTTTCTGAAAGTAGATGCAATGCTGTGTCTGGCATTCTTTATTTAACTGTGAAATGAATGCAGCAGAAGCAGTGAACGGTTCACCTCTGATTTGGGGACAGGCAGGACTTGAGCCAGTGGCTCTGTCACACATCAGGAAACATGGTCATCAAACTTAGTTCCAGTTGCTGCCCTGCCAGCACGCACTGCTGTCACCCAATCTGGGTAGCCACCAGTTTTGGGAGCAGAGATCTGCCTTTGTGCAGGCATGCTCTGTGCTCTTTTTCCCAACATACAGCCACCAGCACACAAAATTGGATTAAGATCACCTGTTTACTGATCCTTTTCCTAGAAGCAACTGTTGGAGGACTCAATCCACATGGGTGAAGCTGCAGAGAATGTGTTATCCTACAGATTTATTTCACTAATAAATTATTCAGTGGTTTTAAGTAAAAATACTAATTTATTGTAATTAGGGGAATGGTTTGAAACATAACACTGCCAGAAGATTCCCACATTCATTTTTATTCCCTCTTTGCTCCAGGCTTCCACATAACTTCCACTACAACCACAGACAGCAGCATGCTTTGTTTTTTCCCAGGCTTTAAGGGCTCACTTTGAAATGGACACAAACTACTCTACAAATGATTCAACTGCAAAAGGGTTAAGCAAAGCAGGCCACTAGGTGACAGTGGTACCTTCAGAAGGAGAATCTCCTGTGTTACAAGCGCTAAACTCACTTTGACTCTTGTCCAGATCTATCACAGGCTGATCTGCAGTGTGGCTTTCAGTAACTCCTTTCATGCAACTCTCGGGGTTGTAGTTTCTTGTTTCTGAAATGGAAATAGCAATACTTCTTGTGGCAACACAACAGGACATGAAGATAAATGCATTAGCATTTAGAAGGCATTCAGAGAGGAGAGGAGGTTTGTATAATTATGTAGATAGACTGCATCAGGCAAATATAATGAACTGACCAGAAGGATGGAGTCAGGCAATTGTAGCGCACAGTTATGGCACCTCAACTGGACACAAAGTAGGAGGATACCGTCCTCCGCCTTCAATCTCTCTGAAGAGGTAACTTATTTTTAGCATTCCCCTGCAGGTTCACACTGAAGGAAAGTAGGGATTTCAGGCTCTCCACGCCTTACTGACCACTGTGCAAGTTAGCAGGAGGGAAAGGGAGAAGCAGCATTACAGTTCCATGTACCAGCTGCCATATGACAGGGAATGTGAAAGGTGACAGAGGTTTAGCAGTAAGTGTCCCTAATCCCTGGGAGTATAGACCTCTTATCAGCCTATATACTCGACTTGGACCACTGTAGCTCCATGTTTCTCCTCATATGAGACTATCCTTGGAAAACTATCGCCTCCCTTACTCTGCCTATGACTACATTTTGACCTTTCCTGAAAATTAAGAGTCACAATGTTTGCTCACCCTTGGAGATGCACCAAGTCTGTACTTAACACTGCATGTTATGTAAAACAGGGATATATTCCGGTTCACACTGAAGCTGGGAAACTGGGCACAGAGACCCAGTAGGCAGAATCTCTGTGTCTTGCTCCTTTCTGGGAAAAGCAATTTGAGATGACCACTAACAATTCCCTTTACATTTGCAGGTTGAAAAGTAGAACCCAAGGGGAAGAAAAGACACTGACTGCCAGCTTTGTGAAGGAACCTGTGTTTCTGAGCCTGTCTTGGAAAATTTGACATGTGGTATGTTCCTGTTGGTGATGTCAAACATGAGAGGGACTTCAATTGCCATGTGCTAGATGAGTTACAATAATATTTCAACTGTTGCACACCCCTCCTCTACCAAAATATGCCGGGGCATTACTTCGTAGTTCCTGGATAGTGCAGTTTTTCAGATTTTGAGCTGGTGCAAAACCTGTTGAAACCAACAGACTTCATTAGTTTTTGAGGCCAGCTGCTTATGGCTTGTTGGCATGGCGTGAGGGAAGGACAGAAACTATAGGGACTGTACAGAGCATGGACAGACATAGGAGGGGGAAAAAGAAAGCATATGGTCAATAAACTGTTAAAATTAGATGATTTACATAAAAAGCTATCTGAAAATAGAAAACTGAATCTACGTCCTGAACAGTGATCATACAGAGAAGAAAAAAGAAGGGTCAGTTTACTTACGTATAGCTTTAGAAGTAAGATGCTGCTGCTACATTCTCCTTCTACTCTGCCAGTGTAATGAAGAGTGAAGCACATCCCTCGCAGCTGAGTCCTTCCACCTTCTTCCAAGCTGTGAGTCCCTCTTTCTTACCCACGATCACAGTAAGCTGTCACAACACACAGAACACAAATAGTTGTGAGGAGCTACACACACTCCACAAAGCAGATGGCCTTTTCTTGAGATACGGCCCCAGCTGGTTCAGCTGAGCTCAGCCTCTCCAACTTCACTGCACCTACAATAACTTATATCAAGTTCATGTGACTGTTACAAAAACCTGCTTATGCTGTCTTGGACATTAACAGAAATCCTGCTCAGCTTTTTGCAGTCCCTATACTGTGACTCTCTTGGTCAGCAGCACAGCAGGAGGCCAAGATCTCCTTTATCCCATGCAGTATGCTTGATATTCCAATATTGCAGCTTATATTCTGATTTTATACATGCACTGATTTAAATAGAAGAGGCACACACATATATAGGAAAGAGAAATTAGATGATACAGTACTTCAGTGCTGCTGTGAACATTCATGTAGTTGCATCATGTTTTGTCTAGGTGGCTTCTGATCAAACATTATACATGCTGAGGAGGCAAATGATTCACATGTTTTGTTAAGTTCCAAGCAAAGTACCTCTTCTCCTCCACTATGTTATTTTCACAAATATTCTTTGAAAGCATTGTGAGAAACTTAATTTTTTTTTTTGATTCTACATAAATTTTCAAGTTACCTCTCATAAAACAGTGGAGCTCCTAAGTCATAGAAACACTTGCAGTAGAAGCAGCACGACTTTCGGCGTAGCAATCTGGAAGGAATCTTCAGGTGTGGACACATTTTTCCCAGAGGAAGAATACACAGTCCAAAACGAACCAGCACATCAAAGGAGAATGCTGGGCTGTTGAGAAGAAAACATTGATGGAAAAGAAACTATTAAAAAAGAACTGCAGGAATCTAGGAGAGAAGAGGTTTCACTGCCAGAACAATTATCAGTTAAGACCCTTGTAGTTCCTCATGAAGTGCCATTTGTAGAAATGGGGGAGTCACTATTGGATTGCATTATTAAAGAATCCCCCACAAAAGATCCGTCTTATTTTCTCACTCAGCCCCATGGCTCTCCATTCAAGATATATCCAGGTTTTGGTACTAAGAAACACTTTTCTGGAGAGGGTAATTTGAACTTGGCTAGCAAAACTCACAGTCCAGAAGAAGTCATGGTAAGATTTCATGCTGCTTGAATGCAGGCTTGAATAATGAAAATATCTTTAATGAAAATATCTTTCTCTCATAAAACCAGAAGTAGCACTTTAAATTACAAATATATTGCAATATTTTTTTATGTGTGTGCTGGGCTTCCCAGATCTATAACATAGAAGTGTTATGAATATCAAGTGCAGGTGCTGAAGTTGCACTTTGAATTAAGTGAATTTGGAATGTAGGGGGCAGTGCACCTTCATTGAAGTTCCTATTCAAATTACAAAATATTAAAAATTTTAATTGCAATTAAAATTTAAGTTAAATGGTGTTTAATTATAATTATTACAAATTACAAATGTTTATAGACTACAAATGACACTCTTTTGGTAGGCAGCCACTGGACAAAAGATAGAGCCTCCAAAGAACTGGAGCAAGAGCGAGTAGTATATCATCTGATTCTTTGCGTGAGAGCATAGTGTATATACCAGGCCTGATAGTCAGAGAAGTGAAAAGAGGTATAAAGAACAGTGTAATACAGTACAATTAAAGAGAAAATATTGAGAGACAGTTTCCACCAGAATCTGAGATGTTTTTTCCTATTTAGGGTTTTCTTTTTCAGTTGGAGAGTGTAAGAAAAAAATTAAACCCAAACATTTTAAAATGCTGGATCAAACTCTATTTTTATTGCAGTATCTAGGAAATTCAGTAAGAGATTGTATGACCTATTATGTAGGGTACTATAAGGTATTCTGACTGTCCTACTCTTTCAACAGAGAAATTCATTAGCATTTCAAGCATATTTTTTTGCCTCCTACCTCTGTCTTACAAAGCAATGCATGGAGCCTTGGAAGACTTATTTCTTACTGCTTTAATGTAAGCATTTATTTTTCTCCATTTTCTACAATCAAAATGTTTGGCCAAGTTTAATTTAAATTTCTTGGTTTTTTAAATTCTTGCTTTAAGGCCAAAATTACTGTAAGTTAGGGCACTCCACTGGAGCTTGATGCAGGTGCAAGGGCTGCAGGCATTGTAGAAGGGTGGGCTTCTTCAGTTTCATCATTTCATAATGCTGGTCCACATTGACTTATCTTCACAGGTAGGAAATTTCCACTTAAGTTAGTGAAAAAATAGTTTGCATAAATTGAACAGAGGGTGTCACCTCTTGTTTTTCAATAGAAGAATGACACAACTCTACTAGTAATGTAACAGTGTGGGGGAAGTTTACTCAAATTTATCCTCTGTTGCCTTTCCACCTTCTCTGACTAGATCATTGTCAAGCCACATGACCTCTCATTTTTCTAATTAATTGATGATAGAATGTGGTTGTCTTTCTAGGAAACGTTGGAAGCTGATAAGGACTTTTTACTCCAGCATTCCAAGATATCACTTGCTCACAAGGAAGACTATAAACAAGGAGATAGAAGCAATAAAGGGATTCTCTCCACTTAAAGAAGGGGGAGGCCCTGTCCAAGTCCTTATGAAGCATCCTCAGATATGTGCGGAACAAAATATTCCAATTACCATTTGGAAAAATTATCATTTCAGGAGACAGTTATGAACCTTAGAGGGGTCATCAAGGAGCTAGAGGAGGCTCAGCAATAACAAACCCAAATCACAGATCTTCAGTGTGATGATATGGTTCTGAGGAAGGCTAAAGATAGGGGAAAACTACTGTTTAATGAAGAGAATTTAGGTCTAGATGATGTGACTAAGAGGATGAAGTAGAATCAGAAGAAACAGCCAACACAGATTATTGATTCTTACTATGAAACCATTTCTCTGAAGACCAATTTAAAGAGTTAAAGCCAAAAAACATCCAGCAACAGCATTTGGGGAAAAAAATAAGCAGATTAAAGGAGGATACTGAAGATTGAAATGAAACAAAAGGTAAATTCATGAAGGAGAAAAATGAGGCTAAGAGATGGCTGACAGTCACACAGGGAACTCTCTTTAGTGCGATCAAGTGTATTGAGGGTGCCGAGACAGAAAAAAAAGCCCTTCTGAAGCATGTGGAAGAACTTAAATCTGCATATTATCTCCTTCAAATAAAGCATGAGACAGAAGTGAAGACCAGGTTTAGGAGACAGTGATTGGAGAAAAAAAAAAAAAAAAAAAAAAAAAAAGTAGAAACAGGAGGCCAAGACTGTAACTTTGGCCCTGGTGCTAAGGGAGGAAAAGGAAAATACAAAGAAATGGCTCCTATCCTTGCAAACAAAATTCCAGGGAGAAAAGGATGGCAGGTTGGCAGAAAGTCAACAACTGCTATCCAAATATAACGGGCTGGCTGCTCAGCTTCAAATCACAAGCACAATTTGAAAACAAACAAGCTGAGATGACAAAAATGCAACAGCAGATTTGTAAATTCAGAAGAGAGAAGCAAACACTGCAGCAACAGAGAGGGAAAGATCAAGAACAAAACTGCATCCTGCAGCTTCAAACTGCGAGATGGAAAAAGAGATGTGATAAGAGTCAGAGAATCACAGACAGCTAAGGTGTAATTCAGACTGATACATCATCATAAGTAT
Organism: Athene cunicularia; assembly: GCF_003259725.1. Lineage (NCBI taxonomy): Eukaryota > Metazoa > Chordata > Aves > Strigiformes > Strigidae > Athene > Athene cunicularia. Next base: position 60,992,647 of record NW_020799095.1, read on the forward strand.
CTGTAACAGATAAGAGTTCCTAGTTGCTATGTGAAGCATTTTCCCTTCCTTTCTCAGGACAAACTTCCACAGACTCAACCTGAGGGTTCTGACCAAGTTGAGAACCAGGAAAGTACATAAACTTGTGTTTCTTTTCAAGAACATTAAAGTTGAGAGCGCTCTTACTCCTTTACTGGACTTGAGTCCCACTGTAGAATTTTGTCTTATACAGATATTATGCAGTCATCTAATTTCAAGCAGTGATCAAACAGTCTGTAATTTATTATTTGAAATAAACGAGGGAATAAAAATTTATGATAATTGCCTTTTTTCCCCCACTTCTTTAAGGGGAAAAAGAATGGAAGGATCAGAATGTAAATGTTCCAATGTTTGACACCTTATGTCTTTCTGCAGAAGCATCTAGATAAAGTTTCCACAGAATCACAGAATGGTTTAGGTTGCAAGGGACCTTTAAAGATCATCTCGTTTTGTCTGTATCTTCCCTGAGCTGTGGAGGTTCAAGACACAGTATTCTAGATGGACTCTAACATCGATTAGGGACTCACCTTGATCTGCTGGCTCTGCTCCTCTTGATGCTCTTGGCCTTTCTCACTGCCAGGGCACACTGCTGGCCTCATGGCAGCTTAGTGTCTACTAGGGCCCACCTACATCCTTCTCAGCAGAAGCTTCTCCCTGGCAAGTCAGTCCCCAACTGTTGATGGGGCGGTTCCTTTCCCGGTGCAGGACTCTGCTTCCTTAGAATTTCCTAAGGCTCCCTTTGGCTAATTCCGGCAAATTGCCTAGGCCCCTCTGGGTGGCAGCCCTGCACTCAAGCGTATCTGCTAGGCCCATATCACCACCCACCACCTGATTTCATACTACCCACAAACCTTTTGCACCCTCCGAATCATTTACAAAATATTAAATTGGTCAGGTCCTGTGACAGACCTCTGCAGTCAGTATTCCCCTTGTTACTGGCATTCAGGTAGAATATGGGGCTCCTGAGAGCCAGCAGACTACAGCTGAGCTGATAATGACTGTTGGCTAGACAACAGAGGTTAGCCACATCTGATTAATAAAACCCCATACCTTCACCCACTCCTCAATAAAGAGTTCAGGGACCTGGGGGTCCCTTTAGATGCAGAAGCTTGTAGGCCTGTGATCTGCATTTGTAGCCTGGCTGCAGTCTTCAGCAAGGATCTAGAAATTTACCAGGAAATCTCAGGGAACCCTGGAGGCAAGGCCCCACAGTAGTCAGTTCAGGGCTCAAGAAAACCCAAAATAACCTTCAGGAAGCATGCAGCAGGAATGGGGCCGATCCACAAAGGAAAATGGACCAGAAGCTAAGGGCGATCCCAGCACAGGCAGTGTCCCACCAGCCCTGGCACAGAGCCACAGTACCTGGGTGAGGCAGCGACAGGAACAGGGTCTGCCAGGAGTCCCAGTGACTCTGAAAGATCTCAGCCTCTGAAAAGTCAGCATCTCCTCCAGCTTGTGATCTTTGTATCATTGTTTTATAGTGCTTGATAACACTCCTGGTGCATCTGACAAAGGTTAGATACATTATTTTACCACTTCATTTATTACTGATATGCTAAATTTTTATATAAATTGTCTGAAAAATAGAGCCATGACAAAATAAAAAAACAAAATAAAACTCAGCATGGTTTAGTTGCAAAACTGGTTAGGTAATAAAAATGTGCTTCATTCTTGTAGGTAAAAAAACCTTTTTTTTTTTTCCTTGTTGAAACAGCTTTGCTTCTTCACTGAGTAGGGAAACAAAATGGTGTTCAGTCTCAGACGCTGTTGTTCAAATCTGAACATACCAATAACAGTACATAAAGTCATCCAACAAAGAAAACAGATTTGGGTTGTTCGTTTCCCATAGCATAAACTGCAATGTCTAAGAATCAATTGAATCTTGTGTTTCCCTTTTTATTTTTCTTTAACATTGATGACTCTACCATAGCCTTGGATGGCTTTCTTATTTATTGATTACTCCACAAATAACTCAGAAAAAAGCATCCTTCACCTATGACACTAGGTGTTACATCCTTCTATTCAAATTAGTCACTTCTAAAACAAACCAGACTGTTTTCATTACAGCATAAGCCAAAACTGGTCAAATTATTTGCACTGTTTACTCAGTGGCATACATTCCAGTGGGAAGATCATGAAAAACAGAGTAAAGAAACATTTCCAGTGATTTTAATGAATATGAGAAGCACATTCCTGAGGACGTGCTGTACTCTATGTGCAGTATCAGAGGGCATACCAACCCTTTAGGAGATACTTCTGCTCAGAGGGAACAGAGAGTAATTATGTGAACTGAACCTACAGCTCCTTTACTTTGCAGGTTTTACCTTCTCCAGGCAAGCCCAGGAGCTGATGTTCCTTACCTCCCACAAAGGGAGAGAGTGTCTAATAAAAAGGTTTAGTTGCTTTATAACTTATTCTCTAGGCTTATCTCTCAGGCCAACTGGATACAATCTAATGGAGAAAAGCCCAAGGTAGCTGAAGATACCTGAATGTACAGACTGAAAGGCATGATACAAAAGATCTGCACAGCTGGTTACATTTGAGAGCTGTGATTCTATAGCTAAAAGAATGTTTAAAAACATACTACAAAGAGGCTCTGCATAGAATGTATAAAGCATTATTTCCAGCTTAGGGTTTATCACTGACACTCTGTTCTTAAAAATTGCTATAGCAATTGACAGTTTTTGAAGACAAGGCATATATAAATTACAGTTGAGTCTCAAGCTTTATTACTATTAAATTTAGGTACAAAGTAGATTAATAATGTAGCAATCACAAGACAGTTAATTAATGAAAACTTTCCAAGACCAAGTTACTCAGGTGGGTTTGTTATTCACAGTGATAGAAATCAGAGGTTGTCTGCATGTACTGAGCACAGCTAACAAACGTTACTGTGTGCTGTGCCCCTTTCCCCTCTTGCTCCTTGTTATTCTGTGTTCATATAGAGTTTATACAATGGACTCTGGAAGCTGATTAGGGCCCTGCAGTGCATTGATGTCCTAGGAATAAATATATAATGCAAGAGGTGCAGGCCTCCTCAGCTTTCTAGTTGAGTACTTATACTAGCTCCTGGCTAGACAGCTACTCGAGCTGTTGGGAAAGATGCATGAGTACACTCAGTCAGTAAAATGTATGCATGTTGCCGTACTCCCTGTTACACAGCAGAAGGACAGGGTTGCACTGAAGTGCTACCGGACAGCTAAACACTGCTAGCAGTACTTAGTATCTCATTAGCCTGGTAACTTCTCCAATAGAGATGTCCTCATTCCCTCTTCCTTGTCCACTTCAAAGGCTTATGCCTCATCAATACCACACCTATTGCTATTATTATATAGACCTGGGGAAGACAAACTGTCTAGACATGATAGTGTTCAGAATGGGACTCATTTTCTTTGCAGCAACCAGACATCCTGCTGTCCTTCGGGACTGTAATGTAGTACAATCAAAAAAAAAAAAAAAAAAGGAAAGTGTGCATCAAGGAACTTGGAACATTAACCAAAAAAAAAATACTGGTGGATATTTGTCTCATTTTGCTTCTGATGCAAGAAAGAATATGGGATCTCTTGCTGAAGTGTGGGAAGGTAGTTTGCTGCCTTTCACCTCAGAGCTTGCCACTAGTCTGTGGCAAGCTTATACATCCCTGCCTGCATAAGCCCTGAGCCCCTCCAGAACAGTCAGCAGTTCCCAACCATGACAGTTCGCTATGCAGAACTGCACTGTCAGGTCCATTGCCACTCCTGAATTCTTCCACGTGGCGAGTCCCAATTACATAATAGGGAATGTTGGTACTTCAGGTCACCATGCCACCTAGGCTCTCATACAAGCAAACTCTCCCACCCACCAATTTGATTTGTGTTCATTAACATGAATTTAATTTGTAATCTTGAAGCTGACGTCTCTGGCACTTCCAGCTAGGTTTCAGCCAATATATAAGTATTAGTAGATAAACATAATTAAATGGACATGCTGAATCTTTAGTCTAGTACCACCAAAACCACAAACTCACTTTGACTCTCAAGCTAAATTCTCTGGCAGAATTTAAAAATGTTGCACATACTAATTATTCTTTGTATACAGTAATTTAGCAGTTAATTAAACTGTTTAACTCACTCAAAAGATTTGATCTTTTACTTGAAGATGACAGCCTTAGGTTCAATTAGGTTCTCATTACTAGCATCTCACAACTAAAACACTTAGATGCAACTGGGGAACTCTTCAGAAGTCAGGACTCTCTCAAACTTTGTACCTTCCTAATTTGACAGTGTAGCACCCTTTTCTTTGGTGAGAAAGACTAGTTGTATGAATTCCATGCCCACAATGACATAAATCTACTAGATAGCCAGGCTATCATTGACTTAGTAGCAATAATTAGTTTATTCTGTAGAATAAAAAGTTTTCTATCTTTTGGTGTCACTAACTTTGTTTCTACCCTTCATGCAGAGGCAATATCAAAAAATCTGGTGGCTAAAAATAATCCGTATGCTTTAAACTGTATCTATGGCAAAACCATCACCCCAACCTTCAACCAATGTGTTACAAAGTCTTAAACTGGGTAACCTTGAACTAGGCCAAAAGGAGCTCCAAAGTTCTTTTCCTGTTGCCATCATAGGGAGCATACAAATCTGGTTAAGCAATCATGGTTAGCAATGACAAATTTATCTAGATTATTAGATTTTTCAGTTTATTTTTTTCTGTTTCTCAAAAAAAATTACTTAGTCAAGCCTATGAAACACAATTCTCCAGGTATTTGTATCAGGTAGATCTCCAGAAAGGTATTCCTCTCTGCTTTTTTTTCATATAAAATAAGGAATTTGAGACAATTTTGCTGCAATAGGGTAACTAAAATTCCTTTCTGGAAAAAAAACTTGGGAAAGCACAGACCTTCAAAGACACACACCCTCCCCCAATTCAGGCAAAAATCTAGCAGATCTCTTTAAGAGCTCCTGTGAACACTGGTTTCTCTCCTGTACTACCACCCAGTCGGGAGCAGCCCACAGGACTCCCAGGGCTCAGTCTTGTGAATGAGTACTTTCTGCCTGCACCAATTTCAAATAAATTGATCCTCCAGAGTGGTGAGAGATAATAACAACAGCTTCATAGCTCTAAGGGGGAGATTCTCATTGGAATCATTAAGCTGCCACAAATCATAACTGTTTATCATTTTGACAAGTACTAGAGAAATAGGAAAAAAATCTTAGAATTCTATATCCATAGAATTATTCTCTAAACTGCAAAAAGTAACAAGAGATAATCCTTGATACAGTTCTTTTGAAGTACAATATTATTTCTTCTGATTTCAGCAGGCACTACAAACTATAGAAGGGTACAAAATCACCAACTAATTTTACAGCTTCTAACACTTTCTGAAAAGCAGAAAAATTGGTCTTATCTGTGAGGCCATGAAAAATCCCAGCAAAAACAATGAGCTACCTTTTTGGTGTGCACTGGATTAGGTGGGATTACTCATCAAAACTACCGTACTGACCCAAACCTGGAAAGAACAAGGAAGTACTGCAGTTCTTGGTACTGCAAGGTATGGACAGCTATAGCAAAGTCCAGAGAAAAAAAACAAAAACAAAAACCCAAACATTTTGCTAGTGTGAAAATGCAGGAAAAAATCAAGCAGCAAACAGAAAAGTGAGCCCCCTGATTTTACCAAGAAAATTTCCCTCTACATTACAACCCAAATCCCTGTCCTAGTCAGATTACATTTCAGCTGGCTTTTTCCTGAGACAACGCAGTACGCTATCAAAAACTGAGAAACAGGAAGCAGACAACAGGTTAGGACTGTATGTAAAACACTGCTCCTAACAGTGCTTTGCTGAATCCATTTCTCATGGAAGCCACTGAGTAAATGCTGAAGAGGCAGTCCAATAGATTCTTAAACACTTTGCCATGCCAAAAGCAAGTATTAATGCAGAAATAAGAAGTCTCTCTATATGTACATAAATAACAATTTGCCTTTTGCTGCTATCTTAGAAAAAAGACACATCTGGGGGAATCATTTAAGAAGTTCAGAATGGAAACTGGAAACATGAGGTAAACTTCATTTGTAGTCCACAGATGCTGAGTGCTCACCCTTTTTGCAATACATGTTATGAAACTGAAGACATTTTTCCTAGTAACAGTTCTACCTGTAATTTCTAACCAAAAAGCTTTTTTGAATGCAAAGATATGATGCTTGTGCATAACTGTGGCATGTGCAGAATTCCCATGGACAATCTAAACTCCAGTCTTCTCAGAATTAGCATCCAACATAGGAGATGTCAAATCTAAAAGTTACAAGAATGGTAACTTCTTGTTTGACATTATTGTCAACACTTATTTTGTTTTGTCTGTGAATACACACAGAAGGCAGTCTGTGCAAAAAAAAAAAAAAATCATCTCTGCAGCTTGCCCCAATTATTCATATAGTCTTTCCTTTCAGATTATAAATTGTTCAATACGAGTAGAGCACTTAGCACAAAAGAACCACAGCCTAATAGGCTTTTAGGTACAGCTGTAAGATCGCAGTCAGTCTGGGCTTGGTGTTTCGCTAACGCTAGTCAAGGTATCTCAGTTATTTTTACACACACTTTTAACATTTTTCTGTGCCCTCATCATGTGCAAACTCAGTAAGAGCAACACACAGGTTAATTAATTAGTAGCATCAGACTCAGTTAACTCAGATGGAAAAGCATCACATAAAGTACAGAATCACTGCTTAGAAGACACATAATGTTTCAGATTCTAGGGTGCTAAACAGAAAACTTCCTATACCATGCTACTATTTTATGTGCCCAAGGAAAAATATTTGGCTGCTTTTCAAAAAAAAAAAAAAAACCAAACAAAAATAACCACAAAACAACCAAACTGTGACTAGGTTGTTAAACATGTTTGGTCAATGATAATTATGTTAAACAAATTTAAAGATCTTTGCAGAAGAAGGGTGGATATTATCTGACTAGAAATAATTTTATCAGTAGCAATGGATCTTCAGTTTTCAAAATCATGCTTCATCTTCAGTCAGTACTTAAAAACGTTTCAGTAATATTTTCAAAATGGTAAAAAAATGATCAATATAAAACTTAGCTAGAAAAGTAACTTATGGGTTTTTTTGTGTGTGATTTGCAGGTTCAAAATCAAATGAATGAGAAGCGTGGAGAATGAAAGATGAAGGACTCAAGAGTCCCGACTGCATTTACCATGGCCATCACAGCAAGCTACATATACACAAATGATAAAATTACCGCAAAATATAGAATGTGACTTAACACTACTCATGTCTCATTGCACCCTGTATGCAAATTGCTAAATTAACTGTGGGAGAAAAGAGAAAGCTTGGGGGATGGTTTTGGCCTTGGTACTTTCACTGTTTTGATTCGGGGATTTGGGAAGGCTTTCCATCTTAGTATATCTTACATCTCATTTAACGGAAGATTCACTGAAATAAAGGTTAACATATCACTTGCATATACATTACCTATCACACTTCAGGAAACTTTTTCAATTAAACCATTGAATATATGAGTCAAAACCAGTTGTTCTAAAGCAAAGCAGACTTATGAGGTTTTGATAGCACCTCTGTTTCAGTAATATGCTTTATCCTTCCTCCAAGGCAAACAAACCCCCTTCAGCCGTCGGATTTTATGCCTCCCCTCGCAGTTAACAAACACGAGCGCCTTCCGTACCTTAGAAGGGACCGCTGCTCAGGTGCCGAAGGCATGCCGGCAGAGAGACGGCCCCGCCGCGCTGCGCACAGGCGCCGTGAGCCGCACTCCCGCGGCGCTGAGGGAAGCCGCGCCACCCCTCCGGCGGGAGCGCCCTCAGCGCGGCCTTCCGGGC
>NW_020799095.1:61000538-61025605 GCF_003259725.1 Athene cunicularia
CGCAGAGCGAGCGGCGCTCGGCGCTGCTGCCGCCCAGGCACCGCTCTCGGGCCCCGCCGTGCGATCGGCCTTGGAGAGCCACGTGGGCGCGGTTGTCCCGCTCGAAACCCACTGGAGGCTGTAGCAACGGGTTTGTCTCTGCGTGCTGCCGCGCTCAGGCGGTGCTGGCTGCTATAGTGAATCGTTAGCAGGTGCGCTGGTTGCCAGACTGTCTTCACACCGTGCCTCCCGCCACCCCCCAAGTGTCCTTCACATCGCCGAGCCACTAATCTCAGTTTACTCTGCAGCGTTATCTGATTGACCACATGAAAACTGCCTCCCTGCTACTAGGTGTGGAAAGGCAGGAGGGCAGCCATCTCACTCGGTTCTCCCCGCGGGCAGCAGCTCATGCTGTGTGTCCGCTGCTTCCCGCGGTGGGCAGCTCTCCTCTCCCGCTATTGCCACATCATCAGCCCTTCTGACATCCACTGAAAAAAACCCTGTAAATTAGAGGTCTAAGAGAACGTGCTAGCACAGTTGCTTGCAAAGAATGCTTGTATTCATAACCTGTTCAGATACAAAGTTTTTAATTAAAATAAAATCTTCAGCATGATGAGTTTAAAATTTCAGAAAATAAACCCACTGTTGTTGGGTTGGGTTGCACGTGGTTGAGCAAGTCTTTGAGCGTACCTTCTCAAGTGACTTGGCAGGGTTTGCATTTGCATTTTCTAGCTATGACTGACAATCTCGAGATCCTTGGATATACTTGTCCTGCTCAAGGATTCTTATTCCTCGTGAAAGTTTTTAATTATTTACTTTCAGTGTGTACTTGTGACAGTTATTTTTCAGGCTTGTGTAAATCAGTCATCCATTTCTACTCTTTCATTTTTGGACAAGGTTTTTTAAAAATATCTGTAGTTTTGTGTATAAAATTCTCAGCCTAGCTTACATGGGCTCTAAACGGCAAATAGATGAAACTTTGTCCTGTGGCTACTATTTGTATTGCCCAGTGTTTGAATGTAGGAGACTCTGGTCCATAAAATCAAGGAGGCAGTGAACTGTCTGGCTGCACTTGTCTTGGAGCCTTGCTCTGGGGCCATGCTCTAATCATGTTTCTTTTCTGAACAGTGTTGTGGTTCTGTTGAACATACAGATATAGCTGTATATATAATATTGAGGAGGTCATATTCAAAAAGACTTTTTTATGTTTTAAAGCTTGAATTAAAATAAGTGCAAAAACAACTTTTTTAACTACCTGTGAAAGCGTAGTGTTCTGGTACCAGCAAATGAAAAGGACATGTTAATAATTTCTTAAATTTATTAGTCTTAGAAGAAATAGTACTCAGCAAGTTAATTTCCTGGCAATAGTGATGTCTTTTTATTTTCACATTTGTAATAACAAAACAAAATTAAAGTAATATAATATGGTGATGTTTAAAAAACCAAACAATGGCTTTTAAGGCAAGTTGTTTGCATCTGCAAATTTAAGTATTGCTGTGTGAATGATGAAATTCTTGATATCCAGCTGTAAACTTTCTGGTTTTGAACTCACTGATACATAAATGAATAGTTCAGAAAGCTAAAATTCTTCAAACATCATTTTGAAAATTGTACTACAATGTCAGTTTTCTGTTGACTAACTAGACACTGAAAAGACTTTTCTTGTATTTGCATTTTGTTTTGGTAGGTTCGGGTTTATTAGTTGCAGCTCAAGATGCTACAGAAGATGAAGAAGCTGTGGAAGATACTGTAGTTGAAGATGAAGATGATGAAGCTGAAGTTGAAGAAGATGAGCCAACAGACTTGGTAATTGTACATGAATGTCTACTTCATAAGTACAAAATAGACCGAAGGTGCCTGAAGCTAGGTATTTTAGATATATGTAAATACAAGTTTAATAGCATCACTGTTTCCAAATAGCTGTTTTAAAGTCTCCAATTAAACTTGTGTTCAGTTTGATGTTTCAGAAGGATGTCTCTTCCTGAATTGCCAGTTGAAAAAACACATGGGGACAACCTGATTTCTGTTCACAAGAAAAACACCAAATGAGGGAACCAGATTATCATAGAAGCCCCTTGTAGTTCTTCCCACTTTAAGCTGTATCTCGGTAAACTGAGAAGAACACTGGGGTATAGGACTACTTCATTCTGGCTTCTTTGGGCTCTGTTTTCAAGGGGCAACAGAATCCTAATTAAGCTCAGTATTAATTCTGAAAAACTTTGTTTTGCAGCCTGTTTTCACTTAGCACATTCATAGTCTCTGATACTTGTTGCAGGGTATGGCTGTTATACCAGTAGCCATACTGCTGTTCAGGGTCACTTGCTTCATCCTGACAAAGTGAAATGCCTTATGTAGTTTTCCTGGTTTCAGCTGCGATAAAGTAATTTTCCTTCATAGCATCTAGAATAGTGCTGTGTTTTGGATTTGGTATGAGAGAAATACACTGATAATATACACATGATAATACACTGATGGTTTTAGTTATTACTACAAAATCAAGGACTTTTCAGCTTCCCATATCCTGCTAATGTGCAGGTACACAAGAAGCTGGGAGGGATCACAGCCAGAGCAATGGATCCAAATTGGCCAGTGGAATATTCCATATCATATAGCATTATGCTCAGTATATAGATGAAGGTTGGCCAGGAAGCTGACTTGCTCTCTCTTCTGGGATTGGGGTTTTCGGATTTTCCCTTCTCTTGCATGGCTAGCTGGGAATGGGCTGGATGTTGGTTGATGAGTGGCAAGCACTCACATTGTGTATTGTATATTTTTACTATTATTACAATTATTTCAATTATTGTTTTCATCTCAATCTATGAGTCTCCTTACATTTACCCCTCCAGTTCTCTCCCCCATTCCCTGGAGTGTGGGAGTGTGAACGAGTGGCTGTGTGGTGTTTGGTTGCCAGCCAGATTTAAATCATGACAGGAATTATGTGATCAGCTTGTAGCAGTACAGTATTGAGCTTGCTCAACACTTTGTGTACTTAAATTGGTACCAAAATTTCTCAAAGTTCTGGTGCAAAATAAGAAAGTTTTTGACATTATTAGAAGACCTAAATAATAAAAATGGAGACCTGCTAAACTGTTATTTAATTCTGTTAGATTTTTACTGATGTTCATAAATTGGTGAGCTTATGGTTGACCAGCTTTGCTAAGTGGTAGAAGGTATGCTAGGTATTTGGTATTGACAGAGTATTAAATAACCTTTTGGATGTAATTTGCTTTTAATAAATAGTCTGTGACTCAGATACAAAACATTACACTTTTCAGGCAGTTTATTTGCCACTGAAATAGAAGATGCAGTTTTGCATAGCATCTTGAAATCAAGATGCTAGGTGCTCATCTCTGGTTCATGGCTTCCCTAGATCACGGTACGTGTAGGCTATCCGCTGCTTCAAGTTTAAGCAGTGTTGTTTAAGCAGGTTGTTTAAGCAGTGAAATAAAATAATCTAACTCACAAGCAATTAGTTCAGACAGTTCAGAATGGGTTCAGCCTTGTTTTTATTTGGTGGGGGAGGTGGTGATCCCGTGATCCCATGATCCCCATGTGGAAAATAAGCCCTTAATGCTTGCAATTGCCAGATTAAGTGGATCATCACAAAGGTGAGCTTGAACAAGTGAATCCATGAACTTACTTAGTTCCAACAGTCTAACTATTTCCAGGCATATATAACAGTTAATGAATTAAAACTTACAGAAAACTTCTATAAACACTCCCTCTGTAGTGAAAGTAACTCTTATTTGCCTTATGGTTGCCTATAATTTTGGAAATGCTTGTTTTCTAAATAGAAATAGCTTAGTTGTGAACACTTAAGATTTGGATTCTATTTTCCTTCCACCCCCAAACAGAGACCTTACTGTTGCTTTCCAATTATAAACATTTCAGTACTGCTAAATGCAGTTCAGATTAGTCACTGTGTCAAATACAAGTAGAAAGATAAATGCTGAAAATTATGCTAATCAAATCTAGAGGGAGAACAGACTATATACTAATCCTGCAACCGCAGGAATGGATACTAATTCTTACCATTGTTGCATGATTTGACACATGGGATTCTCATGAAACAAGCATGGTCTTTGCTTCACTGTTCATTATAGGATTTTTCAAAAAAGTCTCTTGTCTTAGACAGAAGAAAAAGAGGAAGAAGACTTGTCAGGAGAACCTAAAGCCTCACCTAGTGCTGATACAACCATCTTATTTGTGAAAGGTGAAGGTAAGAGTCTTGTGCTTTTCTACCAATTTTACTGTTGCTTACACTATATCAGTGTGTGCATAAAACAGTGAAGCTATAAAACCAGAATCTGTTCTAGACACTCTGTTTAGAAATGGTCTAGGTGTGGTGTATGAAGTTTCTAATGGTTGAATATTTTCTTGTGTTTTAGACTTTCCAGCAAACAACATTGTAAAATTTCTGGTGGGCTTCACCAATAAGGGTGCAGAGGATTTCATTGTTGAGTCTCTTGATGCTTCTTTCCGGTATCCTCAAGACTATCAGTTTTATATCCAGAACTTCACAGCTCTCCCTCTAAATACAGTGGTTCCACCACAGAGACAAGCCACGTTTGAGTACTCTTTCATCCCTGCTGAGCCTATGGGTGGTCGCCCTTTTGGACTAGTTATCAATCTCAACTACAGAGATGTAAATGTAAGCCTAATGTTGTAATTCACTTTAATCTTTCTAGTTGATGTGGAAATGTCAGGAATGAACTTCTCAGTCAGGTTACTACCTCTTCAGAAAGTTGAATGCCTCTGGTTTTTAAGCAAAGCAGTAGATCCATAAGCACAGTATGTCTGTCTACATGTTTCACAATAGCCCCCCCATGTGCACCTATCTCTATACATTAGACTTAGTCACAACAGCAGTGGTAGAATGCCTTAGAACTGTGTACTAGTGGGCTGTACTCACGTTAATAAAAAAAAAAAAAAAACAAAACACAAACCAAAAACTAAAGCTTTCTTTAAAATAGCTTTGACTGGGCTTTGCTAGCAGATTTACCTATCGGCATGAATCCTCTCTGCAAATTTGACTTGGAGCAAGTAAATGGCCAGTAGTTGCAATCTGGGGGAAGACTATCCAAAAGAATAAATGGGGTTTAAAATAGGGGATTCTTTTCTCCTTTAGTGTAGGTCAAAGTTTAACAGGCTTCTGTACCTTTCTGTTTTGATTGTTCTAATAAGAACCCTTCATATGTAATAGCTCATTCTAGTAATTTCTTGCTACTACCAAGACTGTTCTTTGTACTTGCACCAAAAGTGCTTTTATGTGTTGAGTCAAACTTGCACTGCTTATAAACTTAATCAAGTCTCATGCAGGAGTTACTGCTTTGTAGAATTTTTCCAAGAACATGGAAAAAGATAAACACTTATGTATGCGTTCAAGAAATTAATTTAAAATGTTATGTGGAAACTTCATTATAGGGCAATGTGTTTCAAGATGCTGTCTTCAATCAAACTGTTACAATTATTGAAAAAGAAGATGGGCTGGATGGAGAAACGTAAGGAGACTGGAGATTCAATTGCAGTTGGTATACTGATAGAATAGGTTATTGGTGGTGCCAATGAGAACAGTTCTTGTATCCTCATTGAATGTTAGGTTGGCTCTGTTTTGTTGATGGCATAGCAGGTGTTTGACTTGTACAATGTTGATAGACTGCAAATATGAACTTTTTCCCCAAATTAAGATCTGTATTAATACTAGGGGTCTTCAAGATTAGTACTGTGTCAACGAGCAGTTTACACATCTGCTTTGGCTCAGAGGGTTTAAACCTGGAATAGGACCTGATATACAGCTACATAGCAGTTAAAAGCCGTTAAGCTTCTGTTATGCTCTGTGTTTTTTACCTAAGAATTGAAGATGCAGAGGGTCCATAGTATTGGCCTACTGTGAAGACTGGTATAACTTCTGGAGCATTCCAGTATAATCCAAGATTACATAATCTGAAAGATGTATTCAGGATATGAGAGGAACTCTCACTCATTCAGTATTGTACTAACCCCTGTCTGTAGCAGGTATCTTTCAGGAGTGGTTTTTTTCCCTGTCTTAGGCTTAAGTACATGTGATACACCTTATATGTTGCAAGCATGTGCTGTGCTGATATGCTTTATATATTCTAACACTGGAGTGGAATTTTAAGAGAACCTGTGAGTTAAGAAAAATAATCTTCATAAATATTTGTAGACAGTGCTGAATATTTGAATTCTCCTGACACAGGTTAGAAATTGCCTTCTGAGCAAGCTTCCTTTTAAAAAAAGCCAACCAAAAGATATCACTGTTGCATGAATTCATATTTCTCAAATACAATAGTGTCAAAGAAAGAACAATTGGTCATGTGAAAATGTATGATACACTGATAAAGGAGATCTCAGAAGAATTCTGATTATTAGAACCAGTTTGAGTTAATGACCTGTGAGTAGATAATTACCCTAAAAGAGGGATATTCAATTAAGTCTCTTCTGTAGTTTAACTCCATAATTTCCTTTGTCAAGTTAAGATGTTCAACTTGGAATAGATTCTGTACCTGTAAATTCCTGCCTGCTTCCCAAATTAATTTCAGTTATGTTCACCTCTTGCTAAGTATCAATAGGTATTTCAGGTAGAATTCTTCAAAACAAGCCAAAATGCAGATTCAAAAAATTGTCTGCACAGGCAGAATTCTGACTGTGGAAGACAGAGCAAGATAAGCAAGGTCTTTGAAAGCTCTACCAGTAGATTGGTATGCTAGCAGCACTTGCTTTGCAGTAGTGTATTAAAAGTGTATTAAGAGATTTTTAAGGGTTTTGTAAGTGGTTAAGGCTGTCACAAACATAAACATTCATTACTTTCTCCCCCACCCACACCCTATAAAAGTACTTGGGAAAGAACAAGTGGGCATGTAGCCAAAGCTAGTCTTAGTTTCTATGCCTCTGTAAACCTCTCTTAAACACTTGAGATTTTTAGTTAATCATTTCTTAAACTTTTTTTTAAAGGATCTTCATGTACATGTTCCTTGCTGGACTGGGTCTACTTGTCATTGTTGGCCTACATCAGTTACTAGAATCTAGGAAGGTGGGTAGTGTATTTTGTCTGTATATTTGCTAATACAAGACCATACCAATATGAAAAGAAAACAATTCAGTAATTGCTTCTGGAGTATGATGGTAGAGGTAGAACTTCAGAAAATTTACTTTCAGAACCAAGACCTTGGAGATTACTGGGAAAACTAGAGTGTTTTCAAAAAATGCTCATAATTGGAGACATTTAGATTGCTTACTTAATGCTCTTTGGGTCTGCTCTTTTGCACCACACTGAAGTGGTTGAATTGGAGTCTTCAATACCTTCCAGTCACTGGATGTGTGCAGCTACTGATTCAATACTTACTGGGTAAACGTTCCCAATGCTCTCTATTTCTTATCTATTAGTTAATCTATGTCAAACTTTTGGGAAAACAGTTGTCTAATTCTTTAGTTCTTATCAGTGCTTTGCCGTAATGCTGATCGGGGTCTTCTGCATTCCATTTATAAAGTTATACAGCTAAGGGTTTGTCCATGTAAGTGATCTGGCAAGTAAAAGCTGTTGAAATAAAAAACTTAAGCCTCATCCATATGCAATGCATAGGTTATGTCTTCATGTAGTCTGGCTTATGATACTTTTGAGGTAGCTTCCTTTTAGGAAAAAGTATGGAATGATTATCATGCTTTGAAATCTCTTTTGCAAGGTGACATACAGGAATGTTGTGCTAATCTGAGAAAGTGTAACAAAACTGCTCATCACAAAGTTTGATTAATCAGCCTTTTTTTTTTTAACAAGTATAATGAACTTGCCCAGGCATGCATGAAATCTTTATCTTTGTGTGGAGTAAGTATTGAGGGATTAGAAGTGGTAATGCCAAGATTAAGTGAATAAAATTGTTAATGGTAAAGATAGCTTAAGATAAGTGACGAAGACAGCTTCATACATTGACTAGCCTTAACTTTGTGTCTTAGTAGAATAATTGCAATTAATTAAACATCATTATTAGTTACTTCTAATACTTGTGCTATCAAGACTTTGTGGAAAGAAAAATCTATTTATCTATCTTGACTTTTCAGAGGAAAAGACCAGTACAGAAAGTAGAGATGGGAACATCAAATCAGAACGATGTTGATATGAGCTGGATTCCCCAAGAAACTTTAAATCAAATAAGTAAGTAGTATGCCTTCCACAAACTAGACTGTAACAAACTTATTTAATCAATTGGATGTAACCAATTAGGTAGCTGATAGCAGTTTCTCACAACAGCATGTGAGAAATTGTCAAAAGCACTGCTTACTGATTAGACTGTTACATTAGCAGCCTAGTCTTCTATAGAACAAACTTCAGTGGTTGATACAATAATGACTGTTGGTGACTTCTACAATTTGCTCTGTAGAATCTTTTTCAACAGTATAAAATCTACCCAAAGCTTGGATCACAAAGGAAGTTTAAATAGAAAATATCTATAATCTCAAGTTCTTTGGAAGTTTGTCTGTCAACCAGAGACATGTATATGTGTGTTTGTAGATATTTCTAACTTCTCTTGCTGTTTCTTCTGTTTTGCTTTCCCATGGCTTCAGTGCAGAGTAGAAGAGGTGAGACACACTCTAGTGATGTAAAGAGTCAAAGTGCTTAATGTGTTGTCCATGTTATAACTGAGCGTGGCTAGTACAGCTTCCTGCATGCAATGACTGGTGATGTAGCATGAGTAGTAAAAGATTACAGAACAGATGCATGCAACTGTACATACACATTTTATATACATTTTTTTTCATATATTGTAAATACATATATATATATATTTCTGTTTATATTGTAGTAATGTACTTCAGCAATATTCTACTGAAATTATTATCTCTTCTAATAGTTCCCAGAACCCTTTATCTAACATGGAGATGTGTATCTTGTCTTCCCTGTTAACTTGGTGTAGTGTCCGGCCAGTGGCTGAGTACATCTTGTTCCAGTGAGAAAAAAACCTCAGCCTTGTGTATAATAATTTAATAGTCAGGTTTACCTTCCTGGCCCTTCCTTAACCCAGGTGAATAGCTATCACCAGTAGCATTGTCTGGGGTAAGGTGAGAGACCCTCACTCAACTTGCATCCTAGACAAGAGAAGTGCTTTGAAGACTGTTTGCAAGAACTACCTCTACTTGATAAAGACTCCTGTTTTGATGAAATAAGCATGTTCTGGGCTTTATTCAGTGTAGAAGGGCTAGAGGCCTTAGCTGTGATAGTGAAGTTGTCCCAGGAGTTGATGACTTCACTTTTTTGATTTCTTCACTCTTTTTAACTGTACTTGTATTACATAGGAATAAGGGCTGGTGTTTTACTGCTGAAAATGTAAGCTTTCTTTTACACTTGTCTTCTGAGACACAAGTATAAAATCTATACACAGAAATTTGAAAAGCTTCAATCTATCAAGAAAGATTGAAGCCCTAAATGCTATATTTTTTTCCAAAGAGCAAGCTGTCTCTAAATGGATCCAAATCCTGGCAATGTTTGGGTCCTGTCCCCATCCCTTTCTTAAGCTAGATAAGTATTCATATCTTAATATCTAAAGTTTAGGAAAAACTGATGTTTAAATTGTTCTTAATTGTGGTTTTCTTTAGATCCAGGTTAGTTTTAATTAAAACTCTACACTAGAATTCTTTGAAATAGATAGCCTTCAGGATCCTCAGAGGTTCTTGACTATTTTATTGTTGAAAGACACTTCATACTGTACTGATTGGCTTGTAATGGCATGATGGCTGCTCCTTGTGTTAGCACATATTCTAAACAGTAAAATTATTGGAGATGGTTCTGTTTAAGAAAATGTGCATTTTTGAGTCAGATACACTTAGCAATCACTTCAGCACTTCATCCAAAGTATTGCAGCTTCTCTACCATATTACAAAGATTGAAATTCTACCTGTGTAAGGACCATCATTGTAAAGGACAATTATAGGCATGTCAAAGTTTTAAAAGTAGGGTGATGCTTCTGGCATCCTCTGATCACAGAGCTAAAGCTGGGTGGCTTGACTGTATGGGATATCTGATTACAAAGTGTCATCTTCATAGTTAGACATGGATGCTTACTGGAAGAGTGTGTTTTTTCACAACCAAAACATTTCTTCTGTTAATCTATATGAATGTGGAAATACTTTAATGCAAGACAAAGTTATCTAAAGGAGAGTCAGTCACACATTCTTCAGGCAGGTAAATTCAAACCAGTAATGATCAAAATTCAGTAACTTTGGAAAAGTGTAATTACTGAGCATGTCTTCTAAACAGCAGAGCGTGTGGCTTCATCAGGAAATGGTGTGGGGTTTGGTTTTTTTGGAGTTTGGGGTTTTTTGCATTTTAGTAACGGGCAAATCAAACAACCCTCACCCTGGAGTTGCATGTTATAGAATAGGAACGTTCTTTTTTTTTGTTGTTGCCTCCTACTTAGGATGCTATTAGTAAAAAAGCCTTGAGCTGTTTGAACTGGCTTCTCTGTGTTGATGCATTGTACTAGAAGTGCAGTTTGGCTTGTGTTTGGGAGGGAGAAAAATAGATGGTCATATAACATCTAATCTGAAGTAGCTGTAGCAACTGATGCAACTGTCTTTTTTTCTTTTTTTTTTAAATCTAGATAAAGCTTCACCGAGGAGGTTGCCCTACAAGAGGGCACAGAAGAGATCAGTGGGCTCTGATGAGTAAATGTTAACTAGTACAACAGTTGAACCTTTACTAATCCTGCCTGTTTGAGTTTTTTGGATTGGAGTAGTGCAGAGAATCCATATCACCATAAGGAAAATACTGCTAAACATTTGGACTGAACAGATTAACTGAGTGGTGTTGATATTACTGCAAATGCACTTCTCTTTTTTTTTTTTTTTATTTGTTAATTGTTGGGGGGTGGGAGGGGAAGGTAGCCATTAAGATTTGTGCCTGCGTGTGTAAGCAGTTCGTCTTAACAGAACTATGTTACCTGAAATGTGCCTTTAGAGTTCTTTGTAATGCTGGCTTGTCATCTGTATGCTGTCTTTGAAGGATTTTTCTCTTCCCCCGAATCTGAATGTCTAAGTGATTTAATCCATCTTGATTGTATGTCTGTATCAGAATCTGTATGCATTTTTATTTTTCAGTAAGTAACTTTATTCTCTACAGCATGCACACAGTCAAGTGTGTGTGTGGTCCTATTTCAGTGGCAAGGCACTGATTATCTAGATTGCTGCATAGTTTGCATTCTAAAGGCACAATTGGGTATAGCTGCTCATAGTGGTAGATATTTTGCTGCTGTTTTGCTCCGGGCATGCAGTGACCTAAAAATCTGAACTTAACCTCTATAGATGTTAGGAAGACTCTTACACAGCAGCAGAACTTGTGAAGCATGGAATTTGTGTGCTGAATTGGTATTACTACATAAATTTTTTTTTTTATACCCAACTTGTTAAATGGTTAGTTATTGAGTTGTGCCAGCAGCTTAGGTATTCTGATTATAGTGGTAGCTCTGCAATGTTTACTCAAGAAATTACTGAATAAGACAGAACAACTTTCAGTAAGTTCTTGGTTCTCCCAAAAACTAGAATGTCATATGTATCAAAATATGGACTTTTCTTAAAGCTTTACATGGGGCAAGGACTTTGCATTTACTGTACACACTTGAAACTGAATTTGAAAAAAAAAATGTTGGCTTCAAATAATCTTTTTAAATGGCAAACTATTTAATTTCATCCTTTGCAGTTTTTAAATGTCAAACTTCTTTTCACTGGTCAGTACATTGGTCAGTTATTTTTTTAATCACTTTGTCTTTTCTACTAGTAACATGGATGCATATTTATTAACTACATGTTAGTTCAGTACTAAAGCAGAAGTATATGCAATCAAAATGGGATTTTCTTTTGTGGCAGGCACAGTTTACATGATTACCAGGTACTGAGGTACTGATCCATATCCACTGCATTCAGGAATTTAACTGACAGTAAAAAGATAATGCAGAGTGTCAGTTTTGCACTTGGACAAGGCTTGGATTGTTTGCATCTCTTCCTGTCTCTGAAGGTTATCTGGAAGCTTGTTGAGTTCAGGAAGGGACATTGACTTGAGACCTCTGTTTTCTTTTTCTCCTCTTCCTGATCCCTACATGTGGAGGTGCTCTTCTAGATCTACAGTTGCTCTGCAGGGACTGAGCTTCTGAGCCAATGAATGCTGAGCAATACTTGCACATCAAGTCATAGTGTGTTTGAAGCATCTAAACTCTGAGACTACCTGTACTGGCACTATTTTACTCTACACTTTGCCAGAATGAACTGTGAAAGTGTTCTTGATTCATTTTGCTAGGGAAAAGATAAGAATGGGAGAAGCAACCTCAAAGATGCTTTGTTCAACTTCTCTTTAATACAGCTAGCCCATGCAGAATATTTTTAATAGTTAAGATTGTGGAATCATCATACAAATTACTTGGCAAATAGTTGAAAGCTACTTCTGTAAGAGGTATCTCCACTCAAATTGTGTGGAATAACTTTGTGTATAGTGATGTAATCTGGCTGGTTCTGCAGTAGGTTTATGGGTTTATATTCAAGCTTGCATTAATTCACTGATTTTTATATATTAAATGCTTTGTATGCTAAAACCTTATAGCTATTGCAGCACCTGATGTACCGAACTTACAAGTTCCCTCTTGAATTATGTCTCTAACCTGAAATCAAGATTATTTTTTTCATTTTCTGGTAATAAGTAATCTTAAAATGTATACTCCAATTCTCCCCAAGATAGGAAGGTACTCTTCTGAGGGGGCGATGATGAGATCTGCTCTAGATACAGTGGTACACTAGGAAAAAAAGACAGGATCAGAACAGAGGATACTAATGTGTAATATCCTAGTTTTATTTGTTCAGATAAATAGTTTAGCCCTTACTGATTGACTTTTGGAACAAATTAGGCCTTCAGAAATCTCACACTGACCAGGACTTAAGAAAACAAAGGGCTGAAGGACTGTACAAGTAAGAAATACTTATTTGAAGGTTTCAGCTTTCTTCTCTGTACATGGTGGTTAACATCCAAATGCTTAAGTTCCAAGCATCAAAGAAGAGAGTAGACAGTTCAGCAACCTACACAGGAACTAGCAATGTGAAAGTCCAGTTGTAACAAGACTGACTTTCTGATCATAGTGTGGCATTCACTGTGGATGGTTCCTAGTAATTTCCAGAAGCATAAGTATGAACAGTGGCCAGCAGTCCCCTACTGCTCATGATAAATGAAGTAACAGTTTTGAATTCCTTGTTAGTTTGCTGTAGCTGAAATTTAGCAATAACATTCTAGTGTGTAGTGATGATTGAACTTTGTATCTCTTACATTATTTCTAGTGAATAGGCCAGTCTACTACACTTAGATTTCTTCAAATGGGAGAATGTAGTTGTTGATTTATCTTGTTTAACAACTTTTATTTTGATACTTGAATTTTCTACTCAATTTTTAGACAGCTTGGTGTCAGAGGTATGTTACTGGTACCATTACTACCATCAGCTGAGTAGGGTATAGTTTCATTAATTTTAAGATGGAACAAGTTTGTCCGTGGCACCCCTTTCTGTGTGGCAGCACAAGCATTTGTATAATTCTTACCAGTCTAGTTTTCAGTATGCTTACTACACTACCACAAAACTACTCGTGAGGTTATGAGAAGCAAGGGCTCTGAAAGATACGGGCTAGGGATTTTTCCTTCTTAGTAAGAGATACTAAAATGGTTTTAGACTGCAAATAAACTATGGCCTTAGTGCAAAGGACCACTAATAATTCTTTTCTCACAGCTCCTTAACTTGTTCAAAAAATTGTGAAGGCTTAATGAGTCTATACTTGGGGTGAGAAAAACTGCTTTAGAGGGCATTTCTGCAGTGGTAGCAAAGCATTAATTTAGCTGTACTTGATCTGCATTTGACACCTGTGAGCCTCTGTATGCTGTCTGGTTTGTGACAGCAGTTCATATTTTTTTTTTCCCCAATATCATTTAATCAGAGTGAGTGGCTGTCAGACTAAAGGATAAGATATCATCTTTATTCTTCATGTACAAAATAATAAATTGTTGGCAGTGGAGATGAATGGAGCAGACTAGTGACAGCAATGTTTCTGTTTGTTTCAAAACAGTTATGCTGAACATCTTTACCTTGGAATGGTTGTAATCAAAAGCATAATTCACTGTTTATTTCTGGAATGCACAGTACTGAACAGAATGTTGCCATTGAAAGCTCTGCATTCAGGGAAGCAGAAGAAAAATCAAATAGTAATGTAGGCTGGTTGATCTGTTTGTCAGTGTGCCTGATGTACTGAGCAGCAGTTGAGTCTGTTCCCTTTTTTTTTTTTTTTTTTTTTCCCCCCCTCCAAAGGAAGGACAGTACCTACCTCACAGGAGTGACACAAGGGCTTTTTCAGGAGCGTTTTGAATTACTTGAGACTTGCACAGTACACTTCTATGAAGATAGTAAGACATAGCACGAGTGTAACTTGACAGTAACTATGTAGATTCGTGTTGCATCAGTTTTAATACCCTCACTGAGCAGAATTTAGCAGCTTTACACTTAAGACTTCTCTTAAATACACAAGAATTGCAATTAACTTAAAGGAGAGTAAAGCCAGAAAGATCTTTCAGTTTCTGTAGGTGCTTATAGTTGGGCTAGATAACATTCTTCTGACATTTTTCCATTTCTCTAAATTTTCCCAGGTATTTTTTTTTTAAATCACATGATATAGATGATTGTGTAGATATAATCAACAGTCAGTTTCAGTGACTGTTTTGGATGATTAAGTTCAGATGATGTACTGCAAATGAAATGTTAAATTAACATTTACTTTCTTACCTGCTGACTTTCATTTATAAGTGAGATCAGATCTCTTGAAAACAGCTGCAGGTTTTTTGTAAAGTAAACTTGATTTTTTTTTTCCTTAGCATTGTGTAGCTTTTTTTTTAAAAAAAATAAAGCATAAATATGGCACCAAAAGGCCTAAGTGGTATGCTGGTGCTGTTTTTCTTGATAAGCAACCTGTAGTAGCAAATATGCTCAGAGTGAAAACATTCTTCTGTTAAAAAGCAGCTTTTCTACAAGTGTATTTGGAGTGGTAATAATAGCAAGGAAGTGTTCTGTGATATTTTTGACAATGGACTAATATTAAGACTACATTCTTTATAAGAATAAGGGAGGGCCCTGGGAAAATGTTCACTAGATTCTTGAATCCTGATCTGTTAGAACTGAGCCAATCCCCTACATTTCCAGAAAGAATAACCTGTTGTTAAACTGTAGGCAGCATCAAAAGATCTGTTAAGATGCCTAGAGGCTGCTGGAGACCAAAGTTAAAACAAGGCCAAACCCATATAGCTTTAAAGTGTATGCCATTGTCTGACCAAGCCAACGGTAATATTCAGGTAGCAATACTGAAGGTGTACTGCCTCCAAACAGAAGGATAGAAACAAACAAACAAAACCCAAAAATAGTTAAATAATAAAGGGTGCTGTGACTGTATTTGTGAACTACATCTGTGGATAAATAAGGGGAAACTTAACACAACTACTTTTAAGATGTATTTTTAGCTCCCAGAGAACATAAAGTCTCAAAATTGAAGTCTGCCTCATCTTTCCCTGAAAAGATCAAGATAGATTTCTGAGACTTCATATTGGTCTCTATTCTTTCTAAATTAGTCACTGCAGTCTTAATTTCAGTAGATGTTCTTTCTGTCTGCTCATGTTAGTCTTGATTATAAATTTGTATTAACCAAGATGCAGTAAAATTTCAGTATTGTAACATACCAGTTCCTTAACTGGTGAGGGAAAACTGAAACTTAACCTGTCTGTCCTAATCTCTTTTGGTCTGTTCAGCTTACATGGAAACTAGAACTTTTCCTGCCTTAACTGAGTTTCCCTGTGCCACATAAATTCACATAATGAAACCAGAACTTAGGAGCTGGCTCTTTCACATAGTGGGTACTTGGGAGTTAACATACATAGCAATGCAAGTATCTGAATAAGAAATTTTCAAGATAACCTCAAGTGTATATTCTAGTAAAACAAATATGGTTCTGCCCTACAGGGCCTGGGTGAAGCTAGACAGTATAGTTTTCATTGAAATGAAGCTGCATTGGTGATAACAAGAATTTACCCTGAAGATAAAATACAATCCTAGGTTCAGTAGTTGGAAATTATTATAGACAGCAATACCAAAAGCTGCCAGTTGAGGGATCTCCCAATCAGCTGCTTCTCATAACAAGACAAGAGCAAGAGAGCTTTAGTCCTTTCTCAGAGAGCAGCATCTAAATGGATGGGCTAGAATGACTGTGTCTGACTTAATCATTCTTTGCTCTGTCTTGGTCACTGAAGTAAGTCTGAGCACTGCATTTTTCTGTGCTTTTAGGAAAATAATTCACAATTGTGAAACTTAAAACTATGAGAAGCTATAGATACTAGTGTCCTGCATTTGCTTCCAAAAAAAGTCAGGGCTAAACATTTACAGGGTCAGTGTGAGGTGCTGCAGCATCAGGGATGACAGTGACACTACCTCTTTTGTCATCTGGTTCCCTGGCCCTCAAAGTTTGTGACTGAAGTTAGACTGAATTGGGCCTTTTAACTTCATGTGTACCTCAACCATGTTCAGACATAAATAGGTCCACATCCTGTCTTCAGCTAGAGTATTTTTTCTGTGGAAGATAAATCAGAGTCCCATCCATCAGAACACTGAAGTGTACTTCCTTGCATGAGCCAGGATCCATAGCACTACAGAAGCAGGCAGTGCACAGAACCTTCCCCTGACAGCACTCTTGATCCCAACCTCAGCTGCCAAGTCCACCAGAAAGTTTCCAAGAGAGACAGAAAGAACAAACTTTTTTTTTTTTTTTTTTAGCAGGAGTCTACACAGAAAAGAGGAAGCCTTTAAAATACCCTATTGCAGGTTTCAGTTGGAAATGAAAAGTTAGAGTTTAGTAGCATCTGATGACTGTCACGTACAGCATAACAAACATTGTCACCAAAATAACAGGTTATAATTGGAAGAAAGTGTAAATACCCTAACAAACTTGATTATGAAGTGTGTTATATTCTCCCTAAAGCCAGTATTTAAGACTTTGTTAATGAATGGTTTTTTGTAATGGTGCTTCATTCATAAAGAGTGGAAGTATTTCTCAGAGCTGGAAATGACATTTTGCCCCACTAATCCTAACTAGTTGCTATTACAAGCAAACTGACAACCAGGAGGCCCATCTTGCTGTTAAGCACCACAGGAAAGGCAGCCTTTCAGAAAGAAAAGAACAAATGAAACAGGATTTAGCTCGTATTTTAAAAACCACACTACACAGGGACCATCTCCTTTCCAATGTATTAGTAGTCTGACAGGTTGTGATACTACAGTGTCCTATCACCATCCACCCCCAACTGAAAGATAGAGCAAGAACAAAGTACAAGGTGTCAGTTGCAGTCACAGAGCCAGAACAATCACAGACCTCACTGAGTAGTGTTATTCTGTGCTCATGCAGGGCAAGATGTTCCCTGTGCTTCTGTGAAAAACATCTCACTGGGTGTCATTTACTGATCCTTTAGTAAGGTGCAGCACTCCTTGTGGTTACTGCAGTTTTCCTTTAGTGAAATCGCCCAGGGGCATCACCCCATCATTGCTGCTATTGCTGGATTTGTAGAATGCATCAAAACAGATGTCACTGATTCACTGCAGTGGTAATAAGTACAGGCCACCAGGGATCTGCTGACAAACAGCAAAATGTCCCACAGCTGCAGTTCAGTAAAAGGCTGCCACAAGAAACCCTGGGAGGGAGCTGCTATCACTTTTAATTAAAAGTGTTGTTCAACTTAAGTGCCTTAATTTTTAAGCAGGTGTTTTACAGCTGCTACAGAAAATATTTTGGTTCAGAAAAAACTTTAAAACCCTTTATGAGAGGTGCATTCACCAAAAAGTAATAACAAAATGCATTGAAAGCAGCATGTGGCTCTGCATCCTGTGCCAAAATGAGGTGCACAGGCCCCTCTGTTCTCCAGATCCTTTCCTCTCCCTTACCTATACCCCTGGCAACCTTTTTCAGCCAGCTCAGAGCTGGTTCTGGGCTTCAGGTCGCTGCACTAGAAGGCCCTGTGGTTTGAACTCCAAAAGGTACTGTCAGATAACAATCTAGACAGGAGATCAAAAATGAAAGTTGCTGTGTTGTGGTGCAGACTTTTCACGGATTGCTGTGTATACGCCGACAGATTGATACTTTGATTTTCTCTAGCTGTGGAGTATAATGGACCTGATGTATGTAACCTTGAAGCCTGTAAAGATTTATTCATATAGGCATCTTGAAGGCAACAGATGAATTGATGTTAAGTATCCTGACACCAAAAAGAGATCTACTGGCAAAGTGAGCAAATGGATGAGTATTGTATCCCGCTCAGCAACAGCACATCAGATAGCACATATCCTACAGTGTTCTACCTCCTCCCCAGCTGCTGCCTGGGAGCCCTGTGCATCAAGTAGGGCTATACTTCAGTAGAAACAGGACAACAGCAAGGAAAAAAGCAAGTTACAGTTTTTGTTTACAGCCAAGTTTTACCCAGTCACTTTTCCTTTTTCAAGCACTGGTCACATGGCAAACCTTGAGTTGCAAACACTAGAGAAATATTTATTGGTCAAAGCAAGCCTACATCTCACAGCTAGCACTGCCCTCACCCTAAAATAAAATACAAATATTTATTTTGGATGCAGATCCATTGGAAGTCAGATGTGCCTCATTTAAGACAAGTCTAGTTGCAAATTGAAGCTGTCATCCTTGGTACAATCAGATAACAGGAGATGGGAGGAAAGGGTAACATATTGATTGCTTTAGTTGCCCAAATGTAACAAATCATTCCTTCACCCACTCCTTGTTCGAGGGCAGGGCCTGCTAGGCCTGTGTGCACAAACACACGCTCACACACACTCATGCAGAGCCAATTCTTTGCATACCTGCTGCAAAGAGGCACATTTTGCTGTTTCTCAGATCATACGTTGCAGGAGAACCAGCAATGTCTCTGGCTGACATTTTGTCCTAACCTTTGCACGCTTTTATGAGTAGCATGGCCATGCTCCCTTCGTGGTTACAGGCTAAAAATTACTGATGGAAAGTCAGCCCACAGCAGAGCTGGCCTTTACCACATTAACCTCTGAGATTATGAAAATAGATCAGGCCTTTCATGATGAAAGCCTTTTCTCCAGCGAGCTTCTCTGTTATTTACAGTCTCCTATTGACTGATATTTGTAAACTGCTTCACAACCCTTTGCTGAAAGGCCCTAGAGAAGTTCAAACGCTTTCACAGCAGCATATTCCAAACGCCCATCATCCAGAGTTTCCTCATACTCTCCTGGCAGTTTTCCCTGACAAACAAGAGACGTATCTGGCATGGGAGAAATAAACAACAAGCACAGCAAAGGAGAAAGCTATTTTCAGTTCCTACTACTCAGAGGATTGCTACAAGGTTTCCTACCACATTACGCTGTGAGGTTCAGTGAGCCAGAGAAGACTTCCCACTTACTAGTATTTAACATAGGAAAAACTCCTGCTTCCTTTGAATGTGGCTTTTTTTAGACTCTGAGGGGACTTGAGAACTGAAAGTAGGAGGCAATACTAGATTTTTTGGAAAGGCTCATGAGTGCTTCTCGACTCCGACTCTTTACCTAGTTTCAGCTCTACAGGGTGATTTCAGATGCATAGTGAAATGAAGGCATTTTATATATAATATATATTATATATAAAATATAATATTCCTTACCTAGGAATACTCTGAAGGTTTTCATTTCCCTAGAGAATCCAGTCAACTTTCCCCTCTGCCAGGCACCCCATTAACACTGACATGCAGATTACACGTCACCTACCTGAGGTGACGTGCGCAGCCAGCAACAGCAAGGTAGATGTTCCTATAGCTCCTTGACACCCCATTCTGTGCAGTAACCTGCCATCAATCTGTGTCTTTGCTGTCTGTGAGCAGGCCAACTTCCCTCTGCCTCTCCACCACCTTCTTCCTGGCTGTTAATCTACTTAATTTCTTTAAAAAAAAAAAAGAGCTCTTACTAGAAAAACAGCTTCATTAAGATCTTTTTACAATGCCGATCTGCTGCTGCTTCTTCAGCAGTGCATAAATAGAACACTCTTCTTATCCCCATCCTCCCCTCCTCCCCCCCCCCTTGCATTAAATAGGCCTCACTGCCCAGGTGAAGCCACTGGTGAGCCCTGGCAACACACAGGTCTGCTCTTTCAGCCTTTGCACCTGGAAGAGGTGCAGCTGGTGAGAGATCCTAAACCACCCAATAATTCTGCCCCACAACACTCCTCCCTGTGCTCTGCCCCCCAGTCCTCTAATCAGTCCCAAGCAAACACATGCACTTCACAGGACAAGTGAGTCTGTAACTTTTCATAGGACCAAGGGCACACGTCACCAGTGCCTGACACCCACTTGACATGTAGGAGAAACACGTGCTTGCTTGATACAAATTGTCCTTTCAGGACTGGTAAGAAGGAGTTAAATCATCTAAAACTGCATCCTCAATAACAATCCTTAGCTGAGGTGACTAGGAAGGACACCAGCATGGCCCTGCTGAGAAAGGCCAAGAGCCTCAAACTTGTGGAGTGCAGGTTGGTGCATCTGGAGGGGGCTCTGAAACAAAGCTTTTCCTGACTTCAAAACCAGAGGAACAGACTGCAAGTGTATACCCCCTCAGCAGGGCTGTTGGCTCAAGAATCCCAGCTGTGCTGAACCTGTCATTTTAGGGATATTTCCACTTTAATCCTGTGATCCAGCATGGCACTAGTTGCCCAAGACTAGGGAAATCCTGTGATCTCTCCTGGATATTTGGTTCCCCTGTTCCCTGTGTGTGCACATGAGGACATGGATCAGGGAGGGCAGCTCCAGTGTGGGGCTGGAGGCCAAACCCAAGCCCAGGAACTCCAGAGCTCACACAGGACCCCAAGTCCAGGGTCACCACAGGGACATGGTGCTACTACATGCAGTATGTATGCAGACAGGCAACTGACCCTCTCCCCAGGTCAGCCACCACACAGGCAGTCTAGGCTAGGCAAATAATGTCATCCCACTAGCAGGTTAGATACAAACCTTTTCACACACACACCTTGGACCATTTTTTTTGTCAAACATTCAGCTACTCTCTGACTTGAAGGAGATTTTAATACTCCCCCCAAGTCAAAAATGTGGCTGTTCCCTTATTAAAACAGATTGGAGGGCAAAACCCAGCATCTTCCTATTGCTCATTGCGCTGTCACAGCATGGGTGCCGTGAGCCACTCCCCTGTGCGGGTGGTTACAGTTCCTGCCAAGGAAAGGGACTGGAAAGGGAAGTGCTTTACACAGCTCCTAGGCCGGAGAGCTCAAGTGACCCATGTCACCAGAAGATACTGGTGCATTTCCCTCCCTGATGTTGGCTGCTCAGGTACCCAAGTTCTAGGAAATGTCAGTGTGGCCCATTTAGTCCAGTCCAGCAGTTGAGCAATCCCAATTAAACAGTCCCAATTAAACAAGCTGATGCATTTCTCCATCCTTTTCCTGCATTGAGTGGATGATAAAAGATGATGCCCCTTAGACTGTTTGACCTACAGAAAGGGTCAGTTATTCCATGCTGGGGTCTTGCAGCTCACTTTTGCAGATAGTCCTAAACCTCAGTTTCCAAAAGTGACATTTTCAATCCAATTGTAACTCTATCGAAATGCCTGAAGAAAAAGGCATGTGTGATTCCCCAAACCAGAGGCTTGTGAACAAGGAAAGCTTTCAAGTAAACTTTTGCCCCTCGCCACCTTTGCTAGTTGAATCATGAGTAATTTTGTTTCAGACATTTTTTCAACAGAACAGGGTAAATCACTACATTAATAGAATCAACAGCACATCATTTCTCATTGTACTCACTTCCTGAAGATCTAGGTGTAGGTATACGGCCCTCCCATCCTTCAAACGCTGGGTACTTTGTGACAGATGGATAATGGAAAACAAATGCTTTTACTCATTTCTCTTGACAAGTTTGCATTTCAGTAGCAGTAAAGATGCAAACGATGCTCCAACTGGGCTCCGCATCCTTCTTTGGGACAGTCAATTTTCACCCTACCTCAAACCAGCTCTCCTGCCCATCCCTGTGGTCCACAGCCCACAGATTCATACTCCACACTTGGAAATAAACACCCTCCTGGTGGCCCTCGCTGCCAAGGCATCCCTCTGGTGGCAGAGGATTTATATCTTTCCCAAACCTTAACGCTCTGGGGTGAGCGCATGGACTCCACACCTGAGGCACTGATGTGAGACAGACCCACAACATGGAGGGCTGTACCACTCTCTCCACCCATGTCAAGAATTAACCTGCAACTTCATATTTAAAAAGGTGGGAAAAAAGCTTTAGGGAATAAGGCAAGGAAGAAGCAAGTTGGAGGGGGTACATGGAGACAGCATCACCTCCCCATCCCTCTGTTAACCTGGTTTCAGGCCAGCTCTAGCTACCACTGCCAGTGGGGAGGAGTGGAGGCAGGAGGAGGGTGAGGGGAAACGCCAGCAAGAAGCAAAGTTCAGCTGGCCTGCAGGATGTTACCCTGTTGAAGGCAAAAGCAGGGAAAAGCAAAGTTCAGCTGGCCTGCAGGATGTTACCCTGTTGAAGGCAAAAGCAGGGAAATTCCCAGCTCGGGAATGGTCACAGTCAAATTTAGGTAGAAGGAGAAAAGGACTGGGCACACCATACCCTTCCATGGCCCAGAACCAAGTGCTAAGTCATCTCTTTCGTAAGTAATTAGACACAATCACTTCCTAGCCACATAAACTCATCCTGTTTGATTTTACCCCTCATGCCAGGTCCCCACACCCTTTGGATGTGAGTTCCCCATCAGTCTCACAAAAGGAAGGGAGATTTCTCAGGCCAGAGGGTAGAAGAGTGACTAAAGTGATTTTCTGCAGGTCTCCTCTTGGAAATCTTGTTTCCACCCCTTCAGCTCACCCAGAGATACTTCACAGGGCCCTGCTTCATCAGATAACCCTGGTTTGGGGCAGAGCTGGCTGGCTGACTTGTTTTCTTTTAGGCTGTCCCTGTTCAGCAGTGAGGGACTAGGTCCTCAACAGGGAGAGTGCTGGGGGGAATTTTAACCTCTGTCATGAAGGAGGCCAGAGGGAGGAAAGCAGCACCAGTTTACCCCTGGGTATGCCGCTCTGATTCTGAATCTGGTTCACTTCTCTACCAGAAAGAACCACCCCCCCAGCAGGACTTAGGAAGATGCGGATGCTTCAGCTTCACTGCAGTTCCCTGGCCTCCACAGCTGGATACGCAACTCAGATGATTCTCTGGGTCACTGTCCTGTGAAATGTGTTTTATTTATAGGAAAGCATATAAAATGAAGCTAAGGCAGCTCCAACACGCCAAAACAAAGGATTTCTCTCTTTTTTTGGCACATGCACGTGGCTTCTGAATACACCGTGAAGATTTCACAGCCATACACATTTATGCAAAAAGAAAACTACTCTGGCAGAAACCTATTTAATTTATATAAAAAACAACTGATAGACTGTTAAGCACCACAACGCGCTGGAAGGACACTCACTTACGTGATCATGGGGCTACAATTAACAAAAAAAGGAGAGAACCCTGACCCAATGCCTGTGCAGGAAAATCGGCACCACAGCACTTTTCTGCTGTCTTCAGTTGCTACATTAAGGAACTGCACTGAGAGAAAAGCACCATTTCAAAGGGGCTTGGCTACCAGAAAACGGTGGTCAAAATGAATTTTTAAAGAGCTGCAATCATCTCCAACTCAAACTCAGTTCAACTGAAGGAAGAGAAACAGTGATGCTATTTGCACAGATAAGCTCCAGCCTGTACATCATCCTCTACCAGAGATGTCTGAAAGCAAGTTACAACAAATCCACAAGAAGAGCCACGTCCATTTTGTAACCTATAATTTTTAAATATAACATTTTATTGCTTAGATGGTTTGATACAGAACAACTTTTACTTTTTATTTTGAATTTGGAAGTACTGTACAACTGAATAAAAAGAGGAATAAAAGTACCAAAACAAACGTGTGATTCTCTGTTCATGTGGCATAAACCAGTCTTGTACACAATTCGTAGCAGCAGTTTAAGTTCCCTTTAGAAAAATATGAATTCTACACATTTATTACTGTTTCCTGCATGGGATGAAATCACTAGGATTAAACTTCCTTCGTGGAGAGAGAGAAGAGAGAAAGGAGACACACAGAGAGGAAAGAGAAGATGATGAATCATTCTGAAAATGGAATCAGACTGTCACATAGCCCCCAAAAGTTATTTCACAACAGCCTCAAACAAGGTTCTCTTTTTTTTTTCTTTTTCCTTTGTTTATTTTTTTTTTGCGCTTTCACAGTCAAGTGCTTAATGTAGTGATTGAATTATCTCAATGTTAAGTCCATTGCAACTCAGGCAAAAGAATTTCAGAAGATTTTTTTTTGTTTTTTGTTTTTTGTAAAAGCCCTGAGAGAGGAAAAAAAATAAAAAGATTCAAACAAAAATCGTATAGAGACAAATTAGCTGAACATGCAAACTAAAGCCTAAGATTCACCCATAGTTTAAACACATTATAAATTTCACAGTTTAATATTGGGGGAGGAGGGGAAACAAAAAAAACCCAACAACAGCAACGGTTCTCAGTCAAACTCAACTAATAAAAATGTCAATAAAATGTGGCAAGACCTTATACTCTACTAGGATATAGATAAAGGCTAAATAAAGCTTTAAATCAATAGTGATTATTGCTAGCAGATGTCCCGGCAGGCTGCTGGGAATTAATTATTTGCTACATTGTTCTGCAGCATATAGTTTAGTAATGGCTTCTCCCCCACAGTATTGCGCAGTTTAGTGTGGAGAGTTGCAAAAAAAACAAAAACATAAACAAAAAAATAACAAAAACCAAAAATACCCAAAATAATAATAATAATTATTATTATAATTATAATAGTAATAACAATTTAAGGGATGCATGAACTGGTTTTAATTAAGTAGAATGCACCTGGGTAGAGTTTCAAATGAATCATTGGTTGTGACTGATTTATCTGTATCTGGCATTAGCTTTGTTTCTGAACTGGTTCAAACATCCCTATTTAAAAAAAAAAAAAAAAAA
>NW_020799095.1:61025655-61074928 GCF_003259725.1 Athene cunicularia
CAGATATAGATATATATAGATATATATATATATATTATATAATATAGACTGGGTCTGAGGCCCACTTCCTCCATGTCTGGTGAGAGCAGGAAAAGCGATTCTGCGGGGGGGAGGGAGGGTCACAGTGCGGGCTGGGCTGGGGGGCTGCAGTGGTGGAATAGCACAGTGAGGCTCCGGCAACGCTATTTATTATGGCTCTGTCTGTCCCAGAGGTCATGACTGAAGGACAATAAACAAACAACAATAACAACAACAACAACAAGTACAACAAAAATGCTGGGCACTCCTAAAAATGCACAGCTACAGTAGGATACATTTTGCTTAACCCCTTCAATATTGGTGGCTGGAGTGTCACCTGTTGCCGGCAACAGGAGCCCTACGGAGAAATTCCAGCTGCCAGCATTAAAGGGGTTAAATTATTGATATGAAATTTAGACACACACCTCAAGTCTTCAAGCATCAACCCCAAAATCTCAGGAAGAAATTTTTTTTAATTTATTTTATTTATTTTTAACATGTCTTATATCTGTAGTTTTATTACCAGTAGTACTTTCTTGCTCTAGAACATGACAGTAGCAAGATGACGGTAAGGCTCGCATTTCTCTCTTGCTTGCTTTCAACTGGAAGACGGAGTAACTTTGCTCTTTAAGTAACACACGCTGTCACTGATGTCATTGCAACAAGATTAACCTAGTACTCGCAGTGCCTTTCTTATGCACTTGGAGGGGCCTTACACAGCCCCCTCATTCTCGCACGCTTCTCCCCCCGACACACACACACGCACACGCACCCACACGCACGCACTCGCACCCCACCACGTGTGAGATGTTCCCCTGTACAGGTGTGATGATACCTCGCTGGCCTCCATTTGACTCTCCGGTCAGAGGAAGGGTTTCATTTAAAGTACAGTAGAAGAGCTGCAACATAAGAAGAGGAGCTGGTGAAAGCGTTAAGTCAAACACATTTTGAGAGGGGATCCAAGCTGCATTATACATCTGCGTGGGCAAATATTGCCCATTGGTTTCTGCTGACTGCAGAGACAAGCAAACTGATGGATTTATAAAATAATAATAAAATAATAATAATAATATACTGAAGCAAATCAAACATATATAACAGCGGGTGCATAATTTCCATAGGTTACGTTGCTATGTAACTCTTCTCTGTATACACGCTCAGTCCACGACGGCCAGAAAAAAACCCCTAGGATTTAGGAGACCACTTCTAATGCTGAAAAGTGGAAACAAGTGTGAGGTTGAAATCTGTTGTGCTTCCTGCTCTTGGCTTGAACCACTCTGAACACCTTCAACTGCCACGTTGTTCAGGCCTGGAACAGGCTTAATGCTCCACCATGTGGCAAATGCAAGAACATCTACTGAGAAAGAACAGTAAGTCAACATCTCATCTGCGTTTCCTCTGACTATTTCATATGAAATTCACATCATTTTTCTTCCAGTTATTGGCTGTGGTACCCAAGGGCCTCCCACCCCACTGCCCCCATTTCCAGCTCAGAGAACAAACACAGCGACTATCACAGATATACAAGAACAAGCTCACGCGCACCAATACAAAAGGTAACATTAATGCTTAAATGAAAAAGGTCCTCTCCAAATAATTCATTAAAATATTAAAAAAAAAAAAATCATTTTTGAAAAAAATCTATAATACCAAAAGATCTAATAAAGTAGTAAGGCACTCAAATCAGTATATACTGTAGTCTGTTGCATTATTATACTGAAAGGCATATGGCACCACGTTCAGTCTGCCATACTCTCCCCACAGCTGTAGGTCGCTCTTCCAAAACAAGACTCCAGCAACCTGGCTTCAGTTTGCGTGCTGGGACGGGTCCAACCTCCTAGCAAGTCACTCAACCCCCAAGAGCTGAGGCGCACTGTCTGCAGAGGCAAGGATGTGATTCATGGGAGACTTTTTGTTGTGCATCTCCAGCAAGTCTTGAATGAAACCTGAGGGCCTCTCGTGTTCGGAGCTACCCCGAGGTTCCTGGTCTTTTGCGGTCTGCTTCTGTGCACTCTTGGTGGGTTCCGCGAGGCAGGTGCCGGCTCCTCGCCCACTCGGCCTCTCTTCTCTGCAGGGGGAGTCCTTGACAGTGCCGGCCAGGGACTCTTTTCGGCTTCCCATGAGGGATGTATGGCTACTGACACCCCCCGCAGAGTCGCACTCGTTTTCTGAGATGGGGTTGGTGCCACTGTGGCTAGACTCATTTTCACTGTCTTCTCCACACCTTGACTGGGTCTCCTCCTTGTCGCTCTCCTTCCCATGGTTTCGGGCATTTTTGACTTTCTGATGTATGCGCTGGTGACGAACCAGGCTGTGTTTCAGAGTGAAGGTCCGTTCACAGGTTTGACACTTGTATGGTCTCTCACCTAGAATAGAATTAAATATAAAATCAGCCATAAGGTCACAAACATGCCTCCCTCTTGCTTCAAGCAGCTCTACGCTTGGGAAATTCAGTACCTATATCAAACACAGATGTCGCATTTATGCAGACTTTTTTGCTTCTGTATTAGCAAACTAGCTGATGGCATGCAAGAGGGAATACAGATAAATCCCTCGGGGCACAAATAAAAAACCAAAACTAAGTGTCTTGAGATTTCTACAAGCTTGGTATGGCCCTTCACTAAGGAGGGAGGAAGACCATAAGCCTCAGGTGCTTGTCACCATCC
Organism: Athene cunicularia; assembly: GCF_003259725.1. NCBI lineage: Eukaryota > Metazoa > Chordata > Aves > Strigiformes > Strigidae > Athene > Athene cunicularia. The sequence goes on from NW_020799095.1 coordinate 61,028,340, forward strand.
AGCCTAATTTAGCCAGCAACTTTTCTGGAAGAAGTTTCCAGTCATCCTCTGGAGCTCAAAAGCCTTTGTCAAACCAGCCCACTACGGGGGCTCCCTGCTGCAGGTCAGCCCCTGAGACACACGGAGGGAGAGAACTTGAGATGGAAGGATGAGGATACTCCCCAGTAGCTGCGGTCAACAGCACTTAAATGCTGAACCAAACAGCACATGAAAAAAATACATCTCTCTCAGATGCTGACAGATGGGCAAGGATGAAACACACAGGTTAATCACCAAAGTCGAAGAGAAGCTGTCAGGAATTACCCTTGCCACAACAGCCCCTCCTCCTTCTGTGAAGCAGAAGACAGTATCACCATGTTTCAAAACGGACACAGAGCAGCTAAAGGACCTAGATTTGTCAGGCATTCATGGGGCATGGGAGGTGCCTGTTAGAGGTGATGAAAATTTACTGACCAAGTGAAAAATACCTGCCTGGGGTTGTTATTTACAGAGCTGCTGGTGTTCCTCAGCTCACTGGTGCTTTAGGACAGGAGTGACATGTTAAAGTCCCTGAAAAACCTCTTCACACCCATTCCAGAAACACTACTTAGAGGACAAAATTTTTCCTCTTATTTTGCAGTCTTATGCCACAGAGCAGCTGTAGGCATCCTCTGCCACAATCTACAGGTAGTCTGCTCCGATCTTAGAGCTGCTTTTTGCACCTGAAATGCTTGACTACTTTCCTAAGCATAAGCTCATCAGAAAACAAAGCAACCACAGTCCCACAGACAAAATTCCCCAAAGTCCCAACAAAGCACAGTGCCCCAAGGTACTGTCTGCCCTGAAGAACCAAACATGCCACTCTGGTTGCTTCATTCTCTGTTTCCAATTGCACCCATAAAAAGATTTTTCAGTGCTACAATTCCATTGAGACACCATCTTGTGCCAGTGAATATACAGAACAAGACACCAGCGGCTCATTTCTCACTTGTAATAGTGCTTGGGATCATTAAAAGAAAACCGGCTGGCAACTTGAGATGGCTGGCTGAAATCTGCAAGTAGGTCCTTCTGCTATCAAGGGAGGACATGGCTCCCTGGCAGCATTTTCAGCCAACAGCCTTTGCCCATCCAGCACTTGGCTGTGGCTGATGCAGTGCTGTGGCTCACCCTGTGCTTGGGCAGGCAGCACCAGAGCACCCTACAACTACTTCTGGGGAAGCAGCCCGCACTGGGACAACGAAACATTTCCAGCCCAATTGCTATTCAGTAGGCAGGCAGAGGTTTCTTGCACACTTCAGCGTGTCCCAAACGTTCCTATTCTGAGTAAAGAAATTCCAAAACCTTACAGTTATCTTTAAAAAGCCCACACATTAAAACTGTAGTATAAGCAATGTTACAACCTGACAGTATTTTGTCAATATAGCTGAACAAGTGGGAAGAAGAGGAGGAGGAAAGTCACACTATTGAGGCAAAATCCTCAGTTGAAAATATGTTGATCTAACAGTGGGGATAGGTGGTATTTACGTTTATTAAAGTTGAAGAAAGCACTGTCTCGGGTTCCTATTCAACACCTATCCTATATTAAAACATCCTTCAGTGTCAATTAAGAAAGATAAACAAATGGGAAAAAAACATACTGACAAGGCCCACATAGCTCAGCATGCAATGAAGACAACTGAAACATATGGTATGGGAATCCCCACGGGCACGCACCATTTGGGGGTAAAGCTTAGTACTTTAGATATTAGCATCTTCCCAAAGCTTCTGAATTAGTATGAAAATAGGCACAAGAATGGAACTTGTCCCCTCTTTCACTTATGGCTCAATGATAGAGGAAAACAGGTCGATTTTGCACTTGATAGGTCAATATTTGTGATTTAGAAGGATAAAAAGTCTGGTTAAGGCCCTGTCTTTGGTGTAGTTTACTAAGTATCACTCAATGACAGCACAAATATTTTGTTAATCACAAAGATCTTGTCTTCAGCAGAGAGCACCTTCAAAAGATACAAAATGTCACAAAAATGTCAAACTGCACCAGTTTTCCCCCCTCAGAGCAGTTCGCTGACAGGCAGAATGCATCATTAATAAGGATGCATTAATAAGGATGAATAATTCACCTTTGAGCTGGTTCACAGCTTCATCTCATTTGCAAGGCACTGTTGCAAACTGTGTATCGCATAAAGCAATCCCACGTGTTTTAACTGCTGAGTTAAGCCATCAGAAAAATGGTTTACTACTTGTGTTCCACCTTCCCTGCCCAAATCAGAATGAAGAGCAAGGTGCCCACCGTAGCTTTGCCTTTCACTCAAGCAGCAGGTCACACAGATCACCAGCACATTACCCATACCAGGCTGAGATAATCTCTAAAATTTCACTCAAAGATGAAGTCTTATCATATACTGCCAGGTTTCTCCACTGCTTGTCAAAATGCTCGAAGAGGCCACATGACAATGAGGCAGTCAGAAGCTCGACAGAACAACTGCCCGGGGATCTCCACACTTGCCCTCACCTCCAAACTCTGCAAGCAAGCATGAGGAAAAATGGTTTGGGAATTGAAGGTAAGGCAGTGGTGACAATTCCCGCTCCCTCAATAGGCTTTGTATGCAGCATGGGGGGCTGGGCAGAGAAGAAACCCTGCAGAAACCTGTAGGACTAAAAGCAGTGTCTCCAACCTCAAGTGCTAACAGCAATTGTGCACCTACAGAGCAGATGCCTCAGTCTGGTGGCAGACCTGCTCGCAATCTGTTCTGCCCTCAAGCCTCCTCTTACCTGTATGAGACCGCATATGTCGCGTCAGATCTTGCAGAGACCAGAAACGCTTGTTGCACACAGTACAGACTTTCTTTCTTTTGTCTGCTTTTGCAGTACTATTAGCCCCATCAGTCTTTGGTTTTTTGTCATCACTGCTCTTCTCAGTGGACTTTCTCTCTGTGCCTTCCCCCTCAGAGATGCTTTCGCTCTCTTCATTCTCCTTTCCTGTTGCCTCACAGTCCACAGGAGACTCCACTACCTTCAAGTCCATCGGAGACTCTTCCTGCTCAAGACCAGAGTCCTGCATCGAGGGAGCTCCTGCATCATCCTGAATGCTTTTGCTTTCATCCTCACTGCTCCTTTCATCCTTTCTGTCCTCACGAGTGTGGGCCTTTTTGTGACGGCTAAGAGTGCCAGCAAACTTGAAGGTTTTGCCACAAATGTCACAGGCATGTTTCCTTTCAGTTTGAGAACTGCTGCCTGCACTCTGGTCACTCTCTGCCAGCTTGAAGTCCATTAATTTGCTGGCAAAATTGAGGTCAAGACTTTTGTTACTTACAGAATCTTCCTCAGGGCCCTCTTCATATCCATCTGCTTTTTCTTCAGCATCCTCTTCTGCCGGAGGGGAGTCAGCCTTTCGCTCCTCCTTGGGGCTGCGCTCACTCTCTGGTAGCTCTGTTATTTCCTCTGGCTGTTCCTTCTCGCAGGAGGTCAGGTCCAAGACTTCGTTTCCTGTAGCTAGTGTCTCCGCATCAGACTGGCTGTCTGCAAGCAAACAGAGAGAAACTTTCAGTGGGATGCTCTCTACTAATTCACAACTACCAGCAGCAAGACTGCACAGGGACCCACGAGCATTGCTTTTCATCAAATGTCCAAACATCTGTTTCTGTTATCTGTGACCTAGGCCAGTAACTTACAGCTGCAAAGAGATCAAAACACCACAGAACCCAATTAACAAGATGATTAAAAATCTGTAACAAAATGATTTCTTTTCCAAAATACACTCACATTCTTGGTAGTTTCTTGAAGGAATTTTAAATATATTCACTTTTACCAGAGAACACAAAATACCAAGAGTTGAAGTCACTACTATTACAAACACCCTGTTCCAGAGACACATGAATATATTATTTATAAAGTCATGTATGAAAAATGTGCACATAGATCAAAGTAATATACATCCACACATTAATCAAACTGATTTATAAGCAGCAGGAAATGCTTTTCAAAGGCCTCATGCAACCAACTGGTACAATTAAAGGTTAGTGCAGACAATAACGCAGAGGTCAGTTTAAAAAGTGGGGTATACATCATATAAGCAAAAGATGCAGAAGTTCATCCACAGAGGTCTTTGACACACCACCTGGAACCAAAACATAAAGCCAAGATGCAGTAACAGGCAGCACCCTTCACTGTTTCACAACTACTCCAACAGGAAGGCAAAACCACCTAAGATGTCCACCTTAATGACCTCCTCTGCTTCTTTATCAATTTGTAGCATTAATGTTACTGAAGACATAATATGTGTTCAAAAAATTAAACCAGATAAGGTTCCCAAGGAGAACAAAGGGTTGGAGCTGTAGCCCTCCTGAGCTCTATACAAACAGCGTATGTGTAAATAGGAAGTAAGCTGGACTGGATCTGGAGGCCAAAGCTGATGACGATGCATGGCATGTAACTGCATCTCCATTGCCACTTTCCAGCAACTGTTCCAGGACATGAACTTTGCAAGTTGTGCTTTCTGAAAGTTGAAACTTGCCTTGCTTTAAGTCCTCCACCCCACCTCCTTGTTGACAGCATGCAGACCAGGGAGCACACAAGCTACCAGGCATTTCGGCATTCATCTGCAAGCCTGATAGATGCTGAGTAACTACAGGGATTTAGAAACTCTAGTAGAGCAGTTTAAGTTCTCCATTTGACACAGTACAACAAGTGCTTGTCTCCAAATTGCCTAGATTTCCTATTACAGGCTTTTTTCATAAGCAAGGAGTAATGACAGAAGATAAAAAGATAGTTCTCAGGCACTTAATTGTTCAAATGAAGTCTTGCAACACCTTCTTTTTCTGCTTCCAGTATATCCAAAAATATATTATTTTTCTTATACTATACTCATCCTTCAATGAATCATAACTAAACTCATCTCCCTTTTTATCTCCTCCCTGCCTGGGCCCTTCCCAGCTATAATTCGGTTCTTGCGTGGCTGGCCCACAACTACATTTTCCTGTGCAGGAGAGATAAACTCAAGGGATAGGTGGTCCACAGGTAAGTGCCATTCGTTGCCTTACTAGCACAGGCAAGCAGATGAGGTCAACATCAAGAAAAACAAACACCAAGTTTAAACAACATGCCTTCACAAAGGGCAAAGACCACTTCAGACCCCAGGAGCACGGATGTACATGGGAGCACGACTTTCTCTTCCAAAGCCAGCCTGCCACCCCTGAATGAACACATTCAAAACTCAGGTAGGGACGTAGCCAGGAACGTGCTGACACGCGTACGTGCTTGGGTGAGCGCTCTTCCTTCTTACCTGCACAAACCAGACCTACTGTTTTCCTTGTCAAGGAGTTTCACAGGCCCCTTATGAAACTTCATACATATCATGAACTGGCAGTTCCCGACTAGTCGAGCTGCTCTGTGGTTACCCCCAACCTGCGTGGTTGGTTTTGCAGCTGGTGAAAACGCGAGCTGCTTTGCACAAATCATGGCTGTTTGGGGATGGGTGAGAATCAGCCCCGCTCTGCTGCGGCCGAACTGGAATAGCAGCAGGGGAGCTGTGAAGGTGTGTGGGAAACACGACAGTCATGAAGACAGCCGTGTCAGGTCTGGTGTGGGATTTCTCTCGCAGTGTAAGGGACAGCTGCAAGGGTAGTCTCACACTGGCAGCTGCTCCATCCACTCCAGCAGAGCTTAGGCTTGGCCTACACTACTAGTTTTTCCTGACTCAGATGCCTATCTGCAGCAACAGAGACCTTGCTGGCCCTACAACTCCAGCAGGCTTGCATCTTATACAAGGAGGAGGATGATTTTGACTGAACCTTCTGATCTGGGAAAACTTCCCTCCGATGGGCCCAAGCTCCTCTCAGACAGGCAATTTCTGTTTCCAGAATTTTGCTGATTTACAGTGCAGAGCAGTGCGGTGAGGAATGCAGGACACGCAGGAAAGGCCTGCCGTTTCTTTCACTCCTCTCCCCTCCTTACTTACTAAGGTTGTAAATGTTTTATGGTCCATTTGTTATCCCACGGATATTTACACTCAGCGAGTCAAGAGGACAAGAGTGGAGAGGTCTGCTTGCCAAGGCTCCCACCCACTGCCACTTCTTCAGCAACCATGGGATCAGAATACATTATCTTGTCATGGACAACCAGAGTTTTTGTCACTCCTCCAAAGTGAAAATAGGAAGGTGACACTCCATGATGATGTCAATTCTGACACTGGAGTCAAAGACCATGGGCAAGGTAAGGGAGAAAGAGCAGACGAGCAGGGAGCTAAGGATGTAAGGAGGAAGGCAAGACAAAGCAACCACTGGTAGCTCAGCTGCTGCCTCGTCAGCTCCTGGGAAAAAATGAACTTCTCAGGAGATATATTCATAAGCAAAACCTCAAGGACTCCATCTGAGAATCCAAAAACTTTTCCGCTTGCATGAAAGAAACCACTATATAGTTGTAGCCAGAATCATTTTTCCTTCGAACTGTGGAAAGAAAAGACTGTTTTGCTAAAGTTTATTTACAATTCAAGTTGCAGTTTTCAGTCGGCCCAGTCATAAGGGTCCGCTTAATCTTTTATAGGTGGCAAGAAAGAAAGAGAAGTAAACTGCTCTCCTGCATACACAAAAAAACAAATTACCAAGAGAGACACCAAATGAGGAAAGTTTCAGATAAAAGAGCAGATACAGATCAAGGTGGGGAGGCTGCTGGTTTGATTCTGTTTTCCCGTGGTTTTCTTTTTTCCTGGAACTAAGGTGGAATAGAGAGTAGAGCTTCAGATGCTAAGGAGTTATTAGATAAAACAGGGTGTTGCAATGGAAAGCATTTTGTGACTAAAGCAAGTGTTTATTGCCAAACATTCCTGACAACCCTAGAGAAGCGTTAGAAAACCCATCACGTAAATAATGCTCAAAACTGGAGCAGACAGAGCACTAGAAATGGATGTTGTACAAGCAGGTGGCATTATCAGTCAGATGAGGCGATGATTTATTCTCCCTATATTAACTGAAATAACCCCAACTAATCTTATATTTTACAACAGACACAGCCACCACTAGGTGGTAGCAGTCTAGTAAATTTGGGACTTTTTGGACCCACTCACACAATGCTGGTTCTACTTCGAGCTACGAACTGGAAGAACATCTTTCCAACCTGCAGAGTCAACTTGAAAAATTTTGAGGATCATCTTGATCCATTTTTATTGTAAACACTCTAAACACTAAAATTTAGCCACCATCATTACATCACATGCACACACACAAGTTAAATATTTAATTAGCTCACAGCTGAGAAAGCTTTTGGTTGTAACTGCATAGCTTTTGAAATTAAAATATTTGAGATAGAAAAGGACTATTTACAATAAATTGAACTGAATATATCTGGGGGAAAGGAGTAAAATAATGCAGGAAGAAAAAACACTTTTTGCTTTTGACACAAGGTATGATACCCCAGTACCTTCATGAGAGCAGCTTAAGTCACTGACACAAATAAAAGTGTTCAGGACTAGCTCTAACTGCACCCACCAAGTGGAAATCTGCATTGAAGGGGGGGGCGGGGAGGAACCCCCAGTCTTTGAGCTTATGGTGAATTCTACAGTTTAGCAGAAAGACGGTTTGATGTAGAGCTGGCAATATAATCAGCAAGTTTTATACCATCTCCTCAGTACCTTCCAAACAACAACTCTAGCACTCAGGCCGACCCCAGCAGCAAGCAACTCACTTTACCCTGAGCTGTGTCTCTGGAGCAACTGTTAAACTTTGCCTGACAGTGAAAATGCAGTTTCAAGCCCTTTGTCCTCTAGGAAATACCCACAAATGTAGTTCAGAGGTACAAACAGCTAGAACAGTTTGGAAAAACACAAAATCCCCCACTATGCCCAGGGCTCACATGATTTTTGGAGGGATCACAGAGTGGCAGATATCTAGAGCAAAGATGAATTCTGCTAAATGCTAATTGGAAAATTCACTGTTGAGTATACTTGACAATATTTGCCTAGTTAGCACAGAGCAGTTGTGTTTGGCCTGCTCACATTAGGGGCAAGCCTCTTTAAGAAGGGATCTTTCCTTAGCAAAGTCTCTTTCTGTGTTACGTAAGAGATAATCCCTTACCCCATTCCCATCCCACATCTCTCCTCCTTCAACTGTATTTTGTTGCAAGAAGAGAGCATTCAGAAAGCTCTAAGGAGACAAAGGCAAGGCTGCTTTAACATGATGAAACTGGGCGATTCATTAAGTTGCTCCACAATTTCATTGTACACCTCTCTGCTGGTACAGGTCTCCTCCAGTCTGACTGCTGCGAGCCGGGCAAGGTGTCCTCACTTTGCTTCAGGTGCTTTAGACCATTCCCTTCCTCTCCATGCAGCAAGGACATGCACAAGCCCTATCACTCACACAGTCTCCTTGTCTCTGAATCCTATTCAAAACCACCATCCTGTTTTTGTTTTGGTTTAAAACACCACCAAAAGAAACCCTCTATAAACTTGTTCCCAGTGACACTCCATTGAATTGCATTTCCTGTCTTACACCTCATCTTAAAGCCTTGCTTCATTTATGGCTGACCAAACAGCATCCGAGCATCTCCCTCATTCCCGTTCCTTCTGGCATACAGTGAAATTTGGACAATTATTCACTTCCAAGTACAGCCCTTGCACGGGCTCTGCATGTGAGCCCCAAGCATGCTACTCACGCACCTTTTAAAACCAGCACAAAAAAGGAGAAAGGACCCCATTTTAAACTAAGCCACAGTTTCAAATTGTTAATTTACTTCTACTGATTTTGAATCCTGGGTTTTTTTGGACAATGGAGGGACAAGTCCCAAGTTGTTGAATGGTTTTGGACCAGGATTAAACACCGCTTGGCAAAGCCACTTATAAACACCAAGCTGGGCTATAAAGTGCACTCGGTAACTATAACAGTATAGGATCTGGGCTCCTTCTTTGCTGTCTAAAGCTTCTATTTGAAGACACAAAGCATTTGACAGCAAAGCCAATTTCAACAGCATCTATCCCCAGCGCCTCCCAGGAGATGCTGCCAACTCCACACCTCAGCTGCATCAATGTGCTCTTTTAGGGCTATACCTCCAGCCAGATCCGGGAACTGATCTCATGACTGCTGGTCCCTCCCCTTGCCCTTTTCATTATTTTGGGCGGCTGGGTCAGCCACAACTGTGGGGATGAACAGCTGGGAACAGGTCGAGCCAGTACAGTCAAGAAGTGCTTTGTGTTATCCAACCGTGGCCCAAGGCTCTGTCTGCCAGGGGCAGGTCAAACCCCTCAGACCAGCCCACTGCCACTGCAAAGAAAAATATCTACATCCACCAAAGTCCTATAAGTACCTTTAGAAATGCTTTCCTCCTCACCCGACCAACCAGATGAGCTGCATCAAGATCCCTCTGACTACAAAGAAAGTTTTCAATAGACCCAAGTAGGACATTTTAGTTTCATTCTGCCGTGAAGATTGTCAGAGGTGAGCACTTTCAGAGCCCTTTCTGCAGACTTTTGTTCTGCAAAGGGATCATGTTATAACATGAGTCTTCCTCTCACGCTGTAGCCATCTGTTGTCTACATAGGGAGGACGAGCCCACGTGACACCCCAGATACCGTGCTACAGCCCTGTGAAGTTACAGGCTGTTAACATGGTAACAAGGCAACTTAGTCTCTTCGTGATAGGCAAGATCAAATCACGTCGTAACATGTCCCCAGCATGGCAGATTTTAATGCTAGACTAGTACTGAGATCTGTATTACTACATTTGAATCACTGCAAGGCAACCTGCTGTATTAAAAGAATGGATGAGAGGGGCTGAGAAGACAGCAGCCTTCCCCAAACAAAACAGAACTTGGAAATGTAAAAGGAAAATCCTCTGCACACTTCTGTGCAATCTGATCAGCAGCTACTCTGAGGTTGAGAGTAACAACTCATTCGTAGTTTTAATTGCCCTAATACACAGCAACAACTTCTTGCTGCTTTTAGGTTTGCTACTTCAACAACTTTCTCATGAAACCAACTCAAAGTGACACAAAGTGACCCTGTCTCTCCTGGAGGTGTGAACACCCTACAGCAGTATCTCCCTTGTGCAAACACTTTTCAGGCAAGGGACATGTACCACCATCTGCTGAGCTTCCTTCTTACATCCATCCCATTCGGTTAGCACAGAAAAACCCTGAGTGACTACGCTCACACCCTTGGTTTCATGTCAGCTTGTCCTTTCTGACTAAATGCCACTCACCTGCCTACAACAAAGCCTTGCATGGTCTGACAATCAATCTACTTCAATACTTAACTCTCAAAACAGAGGGGGTAATACCATAGGAGGTGAGCTTCAATGCAGATGAATATAAGGTAAAAACACCTCTGGAAAAATAATCTAAAACATGCCTATGTGATGCTGAATGTGGTACTCACAGGTACATTCAGGCAGGAAGTTTTGGAGCCATTGCTGACAGGTCTCCAGGATCACTGGCTTGGCCTGCAGCAGCAGCCAAACTAAAGCCAAGAAACATCAGGTACTGTGAGCAAGGGTACTGAGAGCAAGACCAAGTCTTCACTGCTGCGTAAAGCCCTGGTGTGCCCTTGTTTCAGGTGGTGTCTGCACTTTTGGTCTCCACACCACAGAAAGGAGACAGTCATGTTGCAGATGGCAAACTGCAAACCTGATCTAAGCGATAGGGCAGCTACCCTGTGAGGTCATAGCAGAAAGGCTCAGGCTTCTCATTTTGAAGGAGGGAAGGGGCTGTTATGATTGAGTTTACAAAGCACAAAGGCAGCTGAGACAGTGCACATAGAACTACAATTCCCCAAATCCTGCAGTACTGAAACTAAGGGAGGGCCCTCTGAAACTCGCAGGGGGTCAGCTGAAAACTACTTTAAAATAGTTCCTTACACAGCAGGTAGTGAACTTCTGGAGCTTGACACCAGATGAAGTTGGAGGCAGACAGCATCAGTGTGTTCAGAGAGCAGTCAAGAAAGGCTTGCAGACAGCAGGTCCATAAACAGGTAGTAAAGGAAGCAGGCAGGGATCTGCCCTCTAACACGCAACCCTAATGCAACAGTTGTGGATGCTGATAAAGCATTAAGAGGAACAGACCACAGGAAGAGGCCAGGCCCACATGCTCACCCTGAATGGCACATCCTACCACTACCATCAGAGACATGAGTACTTGGCTGCAGGTACTACTGCTCTAAGGTGGCAGGGCGCTTCTCACGTCCTTACGCTTCGCCTGTCTACAGCATTCAGTCCCACCAAACACAACTTGGGCTTGCTATCCTGAACAGGCAGGAAAAAACGTATGTGCCACTGGGAGATCCAGCATCCTCTTCCTTAGACTGGGGGGGTAAGCACATTCCTCCTCAGGCAACAGCTGGCAACTTCAGGTTTGTGCAAATTCTGTTACATTTGGTAGAAAAGACAGTAACACATTTTGACAGGGGAAGGGCTTCTGGCCTGACACAAGAAAAAAGTATGTCTGTCCTTCTCATGTGTAATAAGAAACTTGGGGTTTTTATCTCTTTGCCCTTACTGCTTGGTGACCAGCTACAACATCCTGACTGTAAGCTCCTCAACGCTGGCTCTCTTCTGAGATGTCTATCACCCATGTGAATCTGACATAACTTCCATCAAAGCCATGGGGCATCATTCCATTGAATTCAGTGGAATCAAGCCTCATACGTTGAATAAGCAATCAATTACTTCCCCACTGCAGAAAGTTTTTCACGTCTGTAATTCATTTAAATGACTAGAACAAGGCAAGGGACTAAGCTCAGGAAGAGTTGAAAGAGAAGCCAGGATCATGCAATGCAATGAAGAAAGCTGTCCTGCAAGACTTTATGAAGAAAGAGACTGTGAGGATAGTTACTTGTAAATCATAGAATATCAGGTTGGAAGGGACCTCAAGGATCATCTGGTCCAACCTTTCTTGGCAAAAGCACAGTGTAGACAAGATGGCCCAGCACCCTGTCCAGCTGAATCTTAAAAGTGCCCAGTGTTGGCAAATCCATCACTTCCCTGGGGAGTTTATTTCATTGGATGATTGTTCTCACTGTGAACAATTTTCCTCTTGTGTCCCATCAGAATCTCCCCAGGAGTAACTTGTGCTCATTATCCCCTGTCTTTTCCATGTGACTCCTTGTAAAAGGGAGTCTCCATCTTCTTTGTAGCCACACTTCAAATACCAGAACATGGTGACAAGGTCTCCCCTAAACCTTCTCTTCTCAAGGCTGAACAAACCCAGCTCTCAGCCTTTCCTCACATGGCAGGCTTCCCAGTCCTTTGATCATCTTCATGGCCCTTGTCTGGACCCTCTCCAGCCTGTCCGTATCTTTTTTGCATACTGGAGACCAGAACTGAACACACACAGTGTTCCAGTGTTCCTTGTGTACCTGACAAGCGCTTAGTAGAGTGGGATAATAACTTCATCTCTGCTGGTGATACAACCCAGCATCTTTTACTTTGCCACACCATCACACTGTTCACTCATATCATTGACCTTGTTGCCCACCAGGACCCTCAGGTCCCTTTTGACAGAGCTGCTCCCCAGGCAGGTAGATCCCAGTCTGTGCTGCACTCCTGGATTATGTTCTCCCAGGTGCAAGACCTTACACTTGTCCCTGCTGAACGTCATATGGTTCTTGTAAGCCAGTTCTTCCAGTCTATCCAAGTCTTCCCACAGGGTGGTTCTCCCTTCTGAACTGTCCACTTCCCCACTCAGTTTTGTATCATTGGCAAACTTCATCAGGGAACATTTGATCCCATCGTCCAGATCACTATGAAGATGTTAAAAAGCATTGGGTGCAATATCGATCCCTGGGGGATCCCAGGGACAGGTTGCTGGTCTAAAAAGGAGCTATGTATCACCACCACTACCCCCCTGGGTGCAGCCTGTCAGACAGTTTCCCACCCACCACACAGACCCCTTGTCTGGACTGTAATGCATCAGTTTCTCTAGAAGGAAAGGAGATCAGGTCTCCTTTTACTCTCCCGGAGTAAAATGAGATCAGCTCTTGTCACACCTTCCACATCACATGCAAAACCTCTGCACAGACACCCCCACAACCCAAGACAGAAGCCTCTTTGATACAACATTGTGCGTGTGTTTCTCACTTTAATCTTCTGCAAGTTGGTTCTGTTCTAATTAACATCTCAACCCATACGAGGGATTCCCCAGTTCTCGCAGTCATCTCAAGTGCTGTTTCTTTCTCTTAATTTTCTTCCAGTGTCAACACAAATTTTCAGAAGCATCAAGGCACTGCTTTTTGTAGGCTTTCAAGTCACTCTTTCTTTTTAGATGCCTGCTAAGTCAACCATAAATTTATGGTTACAAATAGCACCACTTTCTGCACTCTTATTTGGCTTCATTCACAATGCAAATACAAAACAGAACTTCAAAGTTGAACAGAAACCCTTTAGCTTCATGATAGCCCAATTCCTTTCCACATTTCTTTTCAAGCATGCAATGACAGGATTAGCTGAGGATTAATTACTTAAAACTCAACCTGCATCTCAGGTCACAATTTTCTCATATTTTCAAGCCTTTAAAACTTTTATATCAGCCAAACATTTGTCATACATACCAATACTTACAACAGATAAGATATGCTTCTTTCCACATAAACGTCTTAGTTGGACATCTCAAAACCCAAACAAAAATCCTGCTTACTGTGCAAACTCCAATCCTCCCAACCCAAGCCACAGTCCTGTTCCCAAATATGTTACCTTTAAAGGCCCAAAAAAGATAATGCAAAAAAAAAGCAGTATTCTCTGCTTTCTGTATTGTCTCTTAAAGGCAGTTGTTCTTCTGATAAAATATGCTTACTCACTGGAGGGCAACCTAAACAGTCAGTTTAAGTGCAATGTGATTTGATTTTTTTATTAACTTTTTCTGTAAGAATGTTCATGGTCTGTATTAAAATACATCTGTGCCTACGTATTGACTCAGAACTGACTGTAAAATTTGGTTAGCAGCACAGCAGGACTAGTCTAGGCTGGATGCTTCACGGAGGCCAGTAATTTGAAAAGTCTTTTCAATATAAAGGGTCATCTAAACAATCACAGCATGTAAGAAGATCATTCCTTAATTAAGATATCTCCCACCACTGTCATCCTAGTGGAAACACCTTAGCGCCACAGTAAGGACAAATGTTGCAATGTAAAGATGTCTACAATTTCACTTTGACTTAAGTCATAAAAGCAAAGAATAAAAATGCCTATTTATTTATTACTTTATTTTGTTTATAGATCTTTTCTTGTCCAGTTCATTCCTGTTGTAACACCAAAACAAAACTAAACCAAAAAAACCCCCTCTCCTCTGCCATTAAATCTCACCTTCTACAAAAATAATCTTGGGACCAATAAAATCTGGCAGTATCACTCTGAAAATATTCTCAAGTGATTCTCTGCAAATGGATCTAGGTTATCTACTACAAACTAATGGCCAGAAAAGACCATTATTTTAATTTTATATTGAACCTAGTGTGATGCACATGTAAAGGAGCAAAATTAACTGCACCACCTGCAGGGCAAATCTTACTTGCTGCTCTAAGAATGAAAAAAGTCAAGAGCAGGACAGGAGAACAAAAAAGAAAGGCAATCCGAGCTAAGCACAGAAGAGTAAATTAAACAATAAAGATATCAACAGAATATATTGAAACCAAGTGTTCAAGCACATTCAAACAAAACACAGTACTGTGTTAAACACTGTATAACACCAAACTACACCAAACTCCCAGTGCTCCACTTGTGAGCTTTGCCTTAAAATAAAAACTGGTGAGGAAGGTGTATGCTTTTACAGGGAAATGTTTTTGAACTGAAAAACACACAGTGGAGCTGAGGTAAGAATAAGCAGGGCAAAAGCTTTCACTAGAGAGACTTTTGGTTGCACGAGGGAGGTGGGCTACTGGCAGCATGTGCATTTTTGCACTTTCACCAAAGGTGAATATCATCTTGACACTGTATGGAAGGAGTCCTCAATGTCAACATTTTATTGAACATGGAAGACACACTTGCAAAAATCTTTTCATGTCTGTATAAACACGGTAGTTTAGAAATGATAATATACAGATATTACTTAAATGCTCAAAATTATACACCTTTTTCCTCAACCATGCCCAGTCATAATTAGCTTAGACCACTTATGTAAATTACTCCAATAACAACTTTCCTACAAATGGATGGAGAGGAGCTAGTTGCCACTTTTTAGCTCAGATGACTGCCTTGTTCTTTTGATAGCAGCATACTACATAAATCTAGGAGCAGAGATCAGCCTGCCTGTAGTGATTCCCTATGGAGCAAATACCCAACACATGCAGTCTGGATGCAGATCACTGTAACTCATCTATCCCGTTCACATCAGTCTCCTGGTCCCTTCTCTCCTCAGGTCAGGGAGCAGACATCAAGATCAGACAATTAAGTTCACCTTTTCTCTTTACAGTAAGATTAGTGAATATGTTTTTTTCTTAACTCCTTTTAAAAACCAGAGATATCTAACAAGTCACTGCCTGTGCAATAGGTGGGGATGGAAACCATGTGTTGCACTATGACACTGTAGATGTCTCCACCAGAAAACCAACTTGCCCACCCAGAACACAAACACAACAAACAGCCATATCTATCCTGCAGCTGCTAAACTCCTCCCATGCCACCAGCACCTGACACTCACCACAAAAACACAGGGCTTGCTCCACCTGAATGCATCCCAGCACTTGCTTTGGCACCAGCTCCCTGGCCTAAATCTCCTCTACCTTCCTAGCTTACCTTTCCCTCCCCTCCAGTAAGCCTCATCTACACTACTGCCACAGGGGAGCTGCTGCAAACTCCCAGTTTAGAAACAGAGCACTAGTGTCACCTGAAAGGAGATGCCCCAAGGCCAGTCAAAGCTTGCAATGGGGTGGTCCTCCAGCAACAAGTCTCCCTCAACACTGATGTGATGATGATTAGATAAGAGTTCAGTATTACCATTGCCAGAGCACACCAACTGGAATCTCATTATTGTCACTGCCACAGTATCACCAAAGATCTTCTATCTGCACTGAGGATCCAGCCCTGCTACAGCCACAGTTGCTTGCCTTCCTTATGGGGATTGCAGCACAGCCCAGTGGTAGCAGGGAAGACAAGTTCTACCAGTATAACTCATGGCTGAGTGCATTTTCCTGTCTTCATTAAGGGTTTATACCAGTGTTGCTACCTTGGAAGTCTGCCATCAATAAGCAGGTCAAACCCCTTAGTCTGGGAAAAGCCTCTCTATTGTTTTCTGTCTCATGAACGGTTCTTCAGTAACTATATATTTTTTTTGGAGAGCAGGGTGTTAGAAAACAATTGGTACAAATAAAGAGCTCTGCTTCACCATGGAAAGTAAACTGTACGCTTAATAAGATGAAATAGTTTGGTTTCTGTGGGCCAGAAAACAATAGCCTCACTGTTGCACTGATACCTTGCAAGTTATGTCCTCACGTCACCCAAACCAAACTGTAATAGGGACTGCTCCCTCCACAGCTCAGGTTCGCTTTAAACCTCTTAGCTAACCTCTTCTACCTCTTCAGGTTTCCCTCTTTAGCACAGACATGAACCAGTTGCTCCAGGAAACCTCAATTCCTTAAAAAAAAAATGAAGTTATCTTTCATGAGGCTGTACTCAATTCCCCTATGGTTTCTTACAAATATCCCTAACTTTTACTCTTTACGTCAGGAGTTGAGATTGCATAATGAAGGAAATCATATTAACAACTGTGACTGACTTAAAAAGAAGCAACACCAAATAGAGCATTGTCCTTTCCTCCTCCAGAGCAGGATGAGAATCTGCTAATTACCTTATTACAAGGTTGGTGGAAAATGGAGCAAACTTCAAATCAGCAACACTATCCAGTTCATTTCCTTTACAGAGAAGAATGAAAAATAACCCCAAACCTAGAATAAAATCTCTCTCCCGAATTCCTTCTTTTGTTTACACATTTGAGGTTACTTACACAGTGGCACAACAGTAAAGATTCCATACACATCTCCACACCTTAGGGCATAAACCCACCTTCAGTAGTCTAGCACTGAGAAGAAACATTTCCTAGAGGCAAGCTGCTACAAAATGCTCAGGATGATGTTTCTTGCATTCTCCTTTTTGATCTGCCAAATAAAAGCCACCGCATGAAAAAAAAACATGCTGAACACTGTATTATTTTACTTTCCTGCCACAATTCTATACTTACTTGCTCATTTTTATGGATCTTTTTATTATTACTGATGCAGACAAACAGCCACTAGAAGCAGCCAAACAAACCATGTAAGGCACAATGAAATATTCAACATACACATTCACCTTCAAGGTAAGACAATAATAACAGAACACCTGAAACCAGAGTCTTTTCCCAGGTACACTAAGTTATGCCACTGAAGTCAAATGGGTTTTAGCAGTTTAATTTGCTCCTCGATACTCAAAGGCATAGAGATTATTCCATTACTGAAAAATTTACCACCACCACTACACAACGGCAACAGCTCCAGATTTGCAAAATAACAAAGAATACCATTTAGGCATCAGAGAGAGGACAAGAAAGGAAGATTCCTCCACGGGGAGGCCCTTCCATGAGGAACATCCTCAGGTGCTATAATCCACCGTGAGCACAAGGCACTCTTACCTGTGTGAGTGAGCATGTGCCGCTGCAGGGAATTTGCCCATGGAAAGACTTGAGGACAGTAAGGACAGGAGATATTTTGCAGGCAGTCTGAGTAAGCATTCCTCTTCCCTCTCAGAAGCTTATCTTCAGCAGTTTCCTTCTCATCCTCACTTGTTCCATTTCTGCCACTTTCTTCCTTGAAATTGTCAGTGGACTGCAGAAACGGGCTAAATTTATTAGTGTCTGTGGTAGCCAGCATCTTCTCTATGCTAGCAAACTCCCCACTTGACTCCAGATCCACACCACTGCTAAGTTTAGGCTTATTTTTCGTTCCTTTCTTTCTACCTCTTTTCTTGGTCAACCCAGCATCGGCAATGGGAGACTGTTCTGGATCACATGCCTGAGTCAGGTCATTGGGCAGGCTGGAGTCTCTCTGAATAGGCATCACGATTGTCACTTTTGCTTTGGCGTTCCCTGATTTGTCACACCCAGTGGAGTTGCTCATTGCCTTGGGACTGACGTCTGCAGCCTCTGTTTTCAGCAAAGCAGGAGCAGAAGACACAGATGAAATGATCTGTGCAATGGAAGCCAACGGTGGCAGCTCTTTAGTTACTGGAGGCTTTGGCAAGAGAGGTGGCGGTGGTGGTTTAGGCCTCAAGGGTCTCAACAAGGCAGAATTGCCAAGGAGAGCTGGAGAAATGATCGGGACAGTCAAATGCAATGAACCTTTCAGTGGCTGGGGATGTCTGATGGCCCTATTTTTCTCTGAGTTCCCATTGGCACCAAAAACCAAAGGACACTGCAGACAGTTATAGGCTTTATCACTGTTCCCAGAAGCAGTCAAGTCTTGATTTCTGGCTTCACATGTGATATCATCTTTATCCTTCTTCAGGGCTTTGGGGATGGACAGGTCGATAGGCTCCATGGAACAGTCATAGAGGGACAGGGGAGAAGAGCCAAACAAGTTCTCTTGCTTCACTTGCACAGCACTCAGGTTTTTGTTCTTCTGAGAGAAATCCAACGGCTCGTCAAAATCCATCGGGAAGTTGCCTGCAGGTTCAAGTTTGATGGGAACATGAGATGATGTCCCAAGCAAGAAGCCATTTTGTGGCTCCAGGAAAGGTGTCATGGGCTTGCGGTCCATGTAAGTGCTGTCGTCCAATAAAGGAGGGTCTGTCTGGCTTTCCTGGGCACTGCAGTCCACTGCTAAGATGTAATTCTCAATCTCCCTTTCTTGCACATGCAAGTGCTGCTTGAGGATATGGTGAATGCAATTTCTCTTGGCTGAAAAGGCTGTGCCACACTCCTTGCACTCAAACGGCTTCTTCTTCTGGCAACCACTGTGTGTCCTCATGTGAATGCGGAGGGCCCGGTAATGCTTCAGGTCCTCGCCACACAGCTTGCACACTGTGTCTGGGGAGCAGAAGGCATCCACCATCTCTGCAGCATTGCTGGTGACATATTCGATGTTCTTCTCTATATCCTTCCTGGTCACTTTGAGGTGCTTCTTTCGCAGGTGCCTCTCGCAATTGGCTTTCACTGTGAATGGGTAGTGGCAGATTTTACAGATGTAAGGCCTCTCCCCACTGTGTGTCCGCAGGTGCCGGATCAGCGCTGCCTTGTCAGCTGCAATGTAGTCACAGATGTTGCACTGGTATGGGGAAATACCCAAGTGAGAACGGATGTGAGCTCTCAGGACACCAGAGAAGGCAAAGACCTGGTCACAGAAACGGCAGGGGTACAAAACTTTCCTCATGGTTGGGGCTTTCTTGTTCGCTGCCCCTGCGATGATGGCTTTGAGGTCTCCTTCTGTGACCTCTTGCTTGATCTTGGCTTCCATACTCAGAGGCAGGAGAGCTTCAATGATGCTGTCCTGCTCCAGTTGTGTCTTCATCTCATGCTGAGTTAAAGGCTCTACTTTGGGTTGGAGGAGCAACTGCGAGGAAGGACTTGATTTGGCTCCTGGCTGGGGGAGGTGAGAGTTGGAGGAGGACTCCACCGAGTTCTTGATCAACCTCAGAGGGGGAGGTGGGAGGCTTGGGCTGATGCAGCCAGGGGAAGCTTGCTGGGCACTGATAAGAGGAGGAGGTGTAGAGGTTGCGACGACTGTTCGGGGTGTTACCAAAGGCTTTGGCTTCAGCGGTGGCATATGCTTGAAAATGGACTGCACAGGGACAGAAGGTGCCTTAGAAAGTGGAGGAAGACTGATTTGAGGAGGAGCAGAAGAAGCCATCTTCAAGATCTGCTGAATGTCTGCCAGCTCAATGGCAGACTCATTGGAGATGGGTTTTACCACAATACTGCTGTCAGGCTGGATGATAAAACCCTTCTGGAAAGGCTGCAGTGAGAGGAGCTTTATGTTTTCTTTTGTAGGGGGAAGGACTGAAAATGACCCTCCCATGGAGGCAGCTTCCAGAGGAGAGAGGCTGAGCAGACCGGTGCTGCCCGGTTCCTGAGGTAGGTTACTCTTCAGTGCTCTGAGCCGCATTTCTTGGACCTCATCTTGTGTATTGTCCTCCTGCTTGACAGGCTTGATGTCTTTGGTGTACTGTAGGCCCAAGGATGCCATGAAGGCTTTCTGGTCTGGGTTCTCGCCAGGTGGGGTCATGGGCTGTGACTTGTGCTTGTCTTTTCCCTGATCCATCACATGAGTTTCTGTGTGCAGTTTGAGCGCCGAAAGCATGGGGAATGCCTTGTTACACGTCTCACAAATAAATCGATGGAAGTCACTGATGCACCTTCGCAAATTCGTTTCACACCAGACCTGCAAGACATGGAAAAATATTTAGAGTAGACATCTCAAACTGAAAAGGCGTCACATCTTGTTGCAAAACAAAATCAGTTCACTCTCTCTTCCATTTGCCCAAGTTAAGGAGTTCAGAGCAGTCACCACCTACCCGGCATGGAGATATTCCTGCTCCTGCCTTTAGTCACCTAGGTGGTATACCTGAATTGAGCCGAGTCTTCAAAAGTTCCCTTCTATAAAGGAAAACTCCTTCAGAGGGATATTCAGACTCTCAAATAATTTTCCATCCTGAACTTCACTTCCAGAAGTCTCATTTCACTGACAGAACAGGAGCCTCAGTAGACTATACCCCAAACTCCAGTAAGCTGGGCATTAAGACTACCTCCTTTAGCTTTATTACTACAAAGAAACTAGGAGGCAAGGAGAAAAAAAAAAAAAAAGGCATCCAAGAAGGCAAAACAACACAAACCAACCAAAATAATATCCCCCAAAAGCAAACCAATGAAATACAGGGCCCAAAACAGGAGGGCTTTTGGTTAGTGAATTCTGATTACATTTATTCTTCCAAGAAAAATACTAAGCTCACAAATTGATTTTATACCTGTCTCTGAAAATTATCATGAATCCAAATGCTGTATTTAAATGCTACCCAGATAGCTAACATGTTGTAAAGGTTCCACACCAAAGAAGAGCACAAGTGATAAATTTAGAGGGCTGGCAAGATCTTTATACACTCTACACACTTTGTTAAGATATTTCATAGGTCTTGCCTCACAGTGCAAGCAAAAGTCCCAGCATTTATAACTTTGTCTGCCAGTAATTACAAAAGAAATAAAATCAAGTTGTTTAAAAAGTTCTCTCTTCTCCTGATTTTGTAACTTTTACACCAAGACTCTACCAGAGTTACAGAATGACCTCCATGCTCATGCCTCCCTGGACAAGGAGCAAATTTCAGGTCTACCATCTTACAGCCAGAAGAAATGGAAATCAATATTTTAATCCAAGTAGAAAAAGAAAAGCGCAGATACTGAATAAGCATGGTCCTGGTGGATTGTGCTGCTGCTTTCTTTCTTTAAAAAAAAAATAATAATAATAAGCTGCTTCATCCAGACCCAAACTAAGGCAGGCAAGGTTTGACAGAGGGAGGAATAATGCCATCTAATAGAAAGCTTTATGACTCTCAGAAAAATATTTACAGACTATCTCCCTGCCTTTCCCAAGCCCCTGTCCCTCAAAGGTGCAAAATCTTCAGACCTCATGGAAAAACATAGTGGAAAGGTGCCTGGGAGTTTTGAGAAGAAATCACTGAAGATGTCACCGTTTAGTAAGGTGACCTCCCAAAGGTTTTCAGAACACAAGTACATCCTTGTTGCACTAAATTACAATAAATAATGTCTTCCTTACCATGTGTCCTCCCTATCGATTTTAGATATGCGATGGTTTTGGGAAGGAGAGAAGTAATGGGCAGGCTGAAATGGGCAAGTATCTAATATCACTTAAGTTTTCCTTTAAAATATTTTCATAGATCTTTCACACCAATAGTTATCCACTGCAATGCTGAAAAAAAAGCAACCCCAACATTCTTTAGATGAAAAAAGAAAAAGAAAAGGCAGAAAGTGTTTGAAGCCTACACAGACAGTGGTAAGGTGCTTTCCACAAAATATCCTGCACTCAGTCTCTGCCTCTTCAAGGATGAATCTTTCAATGAATTCAGAAGATATGCACTGTATCAGCTAGCACCTTAAGCTATGACGAACAGAGAGTACCTGAGAAATGCGGGGGAACTTCCTACACGAGAAGTCCGTGAATCCCAAGTCATGGAAGCCTGCTGGAATCGAAGGGTTGTTCTGAATGAATGGCTTTCCCATGGGATCCCTGGGAAGCTGTTTGTGGATAACTGCATTATGGCGCAGTAATCCCCGATGAGTACGAAAGGTAATACAACAGATGTCACACCTGGAAAGAAAAGGAATAAAATAAAATGACTTACTGACTACTGGAAGCTTAAGAACTAGCATTCTTTTTGCGTTAGGACAGCCTCCTTTCTCTTGCCCTGTGATACTAAAAACCTGCTAAATGCAAAACGAAGCCACAGCTTGTCAAAAATCTATCACTGCAGAAAGGCCATTTCAGTCACAATTACTTTCTACCAGTTTCTGGCTTTTAAGTTCACTGGAAGTTTAAAGAACATAGCACATGAGAACTGAGCATCCCACATGGGCAGACAGCAAATTGGCAGCTGAGACCACAGCCTTCTAAGAACCTTCCTATTGTGCTACATAAAATACTTCAATGGCTTGACACCATTTCATTTTTACTAAGAAGTACTACTAAAATAAAAGACATTTTTAAAAAATCAGTGACAAGAAGGGGCTAAATCGGACCTAAGTAGCAATCAGCTGCAAAAGTATACATAGCACTTTAACTACTGCTTAAAACATACTACTGCACACCACTCAAATACCCATGTATAATTTTCTTTGCACTGCCTTTCCATAAACTTGCACTGATATTTTTCAAAGCTGTTATGAGAAATATACTGTTTTAAAAAGGAAAACTAGTGCTCCATGGAGGGGAGGGCAGGTCAGAGGAGGAAGACCTGAAACAGGTTTAACACTTCTGACATTAATATACCCCCTTCACAGCCTGTGTGCCCCAAAGAAAACTGCAGAAGCAAGGTCTTTTCTGACCCACACTTTATTGCTATGGTTTCTTGTTTTTCTTAAGTTCTCAAATCCAAAATTCAGCTAATCAAAAGTTTCTCACACAAAGTAGACTTCAGTTAAACAACCAAAGGTATGGGAAATGCAGCTATGTTGAAGGCAGTAAGGACTATGCAGCAACACTTGGACAACACATTAACAAACAAGCCTCCTGCCTTTTAAATATCTGGGATTTCAGCTCTGCAGCGTGACAGGTCACATCCACTTTGCATTCAGCAAGTGACACACAGTTTCACTCAATATGATTCCTTGGGTTACAGCCCCAGCTTGCATCCAAAGCATGGGTTTCACAGAAGCAAACACCAGTGAATGTGAAGCATTCAGATTTTGTCGGTGATAATATTATACACACTAGGAGTTTTTCACATATCTCCCCCCTTAGTTCTCATACTGTCTTCGTCCTCCACACAAGGAAAAGGACGTGTGCCTACTCATTAAAAAAACATCCTGCAATTAGAAATGACTTCTGACAAAATCCTGAAACCACTCCCTCCCTGTCCTGTCCCTAACAAACTCCCATTGTTGTTCTTTTTATCACTACATAAACTTCCACAGACCTTTTTTATTCCCTGAAAATTAAGAGATAACCAAGTCACCCACAAAGCAATTGGACTCACAGTCTCTGAGTGGTGAAAGAAGCATGTGTGAAGTGTATGTAACATGGTCTTTGTTATCATGGTACCCAGAACACTGGGACATAAATATTACGTGCTGAAGGTTTGATCTGTTTTATCTCCCCTGTCAATTCACTTGCATCCTACCTTTATAATTCTTGCCAGCACAATCCCTGCATTCCACTAAATACCAAACCAATGCTATTTACAAAGCAAATGTTTACTTAAAGAGGTCTGCTAAATGTGACAACAATCTTGGGGAGGGGGGGAATGCCAACATGTAGCACTCCTCCCGCATCAGGATCTACAGCTCTCCTCCAGCTTGCTTGGCAGCACCCATTCCGTGATGCAAAGCTTTTATCTTCAGTGAAAACAAAAACACACAACCATCATAACCGCTGGGGGAAGAAGGGCATTAAAGGGTTAGAGCAGTCACCTGAAGACCTTGCAGGCTACTGAAATAAAATTCTTCTTTAGAGGTGATGAAAACGCCTCATGTGAAAGCAAGCAGTGCTTCTGGCATCCTCCTCCTGTACGTCAGCATACAGACAACAAGGGCTTGCAATCAATTTGCTCCTGCACCAGGAGCATTGCTGACCGTCTGTGGGGCCAGCTGTTCTGCATAGGGTTGCAGACCCTCATCTTGGGGTGTCTTGAGGCAGCCTCAGGGTTCCTGATGTGCCTGGCCTCCCCTGGACCAGCAATCAGTGCAACAGCTGTATCCCCTCGTGCCTGACAGGGCAGGCACAGCTACCGCTGACTGGACCAAAACACTACTGGGGAGAGCTGGTGCCTTCTACAGTACACCCGGGACTTGGGCCAAGCAGGAGCCTGTGCCCCTCTGCAAGCAGCCTGTGCCCCTGGGCAAGAAGCCAGCACGCCCACACAGCGGGGTGGTGCGCCTCGTCCATCTTACACTCCCTCACCTCCATCCACTGTGTGACATGTTGATTTTAAGCACTGGTTTATTTAGAGCTCCTATCAAAAGTTGAACTTGAGAGTAAATCTTTCAGAGCAGGGACCCGTGTGAAAGTCCTTTGCAGTACCACCTGTATCAACTACTATGCCTCAGGACAGTAAAAATTTGCAATTTAAAAATGGTGTTTTCCATGCAAAGGGAACTGCCTCCCCTCCCCCCAAACAAAAGCAATATATCTTGAAAAAGGAATATGTACTTTCTCTCTTTTGTAATGCATAGGATTAAACACTTCTGTGTTTTTCTCTTCCTTGGTCTTCTATTTTCCTTACTGTGAGTGAAGAAGCAGTAAGCAAAAAGAGAAGTCAGGAAAAGGATTAAGCTCTTTTTCCATTCAGTCAAACAGAAGCTCCTGGCTGAAAAAAGAAACATCCAGATAAATCACACCCGTCATCTCAAGATGCAGGCACTTCAGGGCATATAAATGCACCGCGCCCTGGCTCAGCACTTTGCCCTGCTGCCACAGTTTACAGATCACGCAAGAGCTGGAGCACAGGACTCCTGTGGATGTCCTCCCTTCCTCCATGGCCCAGGCACACCTGTAAACGCAGATGCAGCTCAGAGAGCCAGAATACAAACAGCCCAAGAAAAACTCTCCCTGAGAGATGTGTGGGGCAGCCTCCCCAGGGCTGGCTTTCCAGGCAAGCAGGTGGCCCAGCAGGGTCCAGAGCCTGCACTGGCACCCTGGGCCCACACCACTGGCCAAGGGCAAGGGAGGTCATTGTAAAGTCACTCGATGCTGGGGGCTGCCGCTGCACCACTGGCTTGGGAGGTCTTTCGGGCTCTGCAGACCTCACTTGGGCTTGTCAGTCTTTGCTATGGATGCAAGCCATTTAAAGTATATGGCCCGTTTGCCCAAGTGTATGCACAACGTTTTTTTTTTTTGTGTGTGTGTGTGTGTGTGTGTGTGTGTGTGTGTGTGTGGTTTTTTTGAGCTCACTCCCCCTCACCTCAAGTAGGAAGGGAGTCCGAGTTTCTCCCAAGTGACATGACTTGAGCTTTCAATACAATTAGCAATGCAGGTGCAGATAAGGATATGTACCATCTCCAAGAAAAATTCAGAGATACTAAGCTTCAAAACCTAAAAAGTTAAGGCAAGCATCATGCTGCATTGACTAAGGCTTGTATTAATTTAAAATGGAGTAAGCTGCCATGCCTAACAACACATTAACTGGAAGCATTCTTTTTTTTTTTTAAGGAAGCCTAACCATTAATTTCTCTGTTTTGTCATCAGTACTATTTTCCATCTTTAGGTAGTGTCAATGCCTGCTGTATTTGTGGATCTAAAAACACAGTCTAAGAAGGACAAGAGAAAGGAATCCTAGGTCATATGAACATTTTTTCATCTTGATTAAATTGCTTTTTAAAAAAAGTGAAATAATTATGGAAAGTCTGAAAAGTCCAGCATATCAAATAAAGCATCTGAAACATATGGTAATACTTTGCTCATGATGAACTTAAAAAAAAAAAACCACCACCAAAAAAACCCCCCCTTCTCCTTACAATTTCACAAGTCTGCTCATGTGTACTGCCAAGTCAAACACGGATGGTATGGCTGCAGAGAACAGAGATGGGAACAGGTTCTGAGGTTGTTAGCAGAACAGGCAGAGCAATGGCTCAACACCTGAGTGGAGATAAAAGCACTCTACTTGCAAGGTAAGTTTCCAGATGTAGCAAATAAAAGCTGCTGTGTTATCATGTGATTGCTAGTCTTGGCCACAGTTTTCCATTTTTCTATAAATATGATTACAGAGCAGAGAGAAGAAAGCTGTTCGGTTCCAAGCACAGAGATTCAATTATAAGTAAAAAGGAAAAAACTGCTTTTAGCAGCTAAGACCACTTTAAAATGAGTTTTATTCTCAATTGCCTTTATGTTTTGGAGTCATTCATACCTGTACAATGCGAATGTAATATTAGGGCTCTGACTCTCTGGAAGAGGTGTAGAAAGAAAGCGGGTGAGAAACCAGAACTTCTAAAACACAAAAGAAGAATCGAAATATAACTGTGCTACAACAGTGCAATGACCAGGCTGACCTCGGTGCCCAGGCCACGTATCACACCAGGCTAGTCTGTTTAATTATTACTACACCAGTGCACCTTTTTCATTTTTTTTTTAAATGCAGACAAGGTCTCTGTGTAAAAACACACCATTAAAAAGCTTTCTACTAAAATAAGTTAGTATTCTTGAAATGTGTAATGCTAATTAGGATATAAGAGCATTTTAACAGCCTTTAAGAAATAGGCAATGCTTTGTGCAGCATGTTCAAGAGGCAAGCCAAGATTTACTACACTTACAACAAGCAGCACCTATGCAAGAAAAGTTTACATAAGCAATGCCTGTTGCCTTGCACTACACTCTCCCCTGAGCCAATTCCAATTTGTCAGCAATGGAAATAGCTTTTTTTCCTTAAAAAAATTAAAGACATTTTAGAAAGGAAATACAGAGCCAAATTTGAAGCAAAAATTAATAGCTCTTGTTTTGGTTAAGGGTAATGCAGTTAAACATTCAACCCTTCTAAATTTTATGTCAGTAGTCAAGATGTAAATGGCAAACATTTAATATCCATCATTCTGTTACCAAGAATTTAAACAAACACTAAGCATTACCTGAGACTGGCAGTGGGAAAGAGAAAGTGACATTTAGCATTCTTCTAGTCACACTTCTGAAACCATACAAGAGTAGACTAAAACCTTAAGTTTTCACCCACCCAGCTCACTGTGTTGCCCATTTTGTGGATCTCAACAAACAAAACCAATATTAATCTCTAGGCCTTATCTAAAATAAAAGGCTTGATACCATTTTGTTCATTTCCTGTCCATGCTCATTAACAACTGCCACAAACAGAAGCAAGGAAAACAAAACAAGAATGAAACATATCCCGAGACAGAAGTCATTAATACACAGTTATGTTATTTAGTCATCTAACTCCTCCCACTGAAATCCCTAATATGTACTGTATATAAATTTCTACCTTTGTTGTTATTATTCTCTTTTCTGTCTCACATTATTTTCAGAATTAATGCGGCTCTTCTTACAAGCAAAAAAAAATCCTATGCTGACCTAAAAATAATACAACTGGGCAGAAGAGAAGATGAGCGACTCCCTGCCATTGACTCATGTCCACACCAGGGACGGGAGCAGCCTCCCAGCCTCTGCACCGGTAATGTGCGCTGCAGAGGAGGCCAACAAGGAGGGGGAGATGGAGAAAGGATGGTTTCAAACATAAGGGCTTTCACCACCTATGAAAGAAAAACTAGCAAGTTACAGACATACAGGAAAGGATTCTTTTGCTTCTCTCTCACTTCTTTTGGAGCAAGGCAAAGGGAGGCAGATGAGACCAAGAAAATTGGTTTCTGCTTCTGTGCAACCCCACCCAGGTCCAGATACTCATCTCCTTTTGCATGAAAAACCCTTCCTGGCCTCCACACCCAGGGCCCTGGGAAATAACATCCAACAGCTGCACTAATCTCTCCCACTTGCTGCAGATGAGTGATGGAAAAGCAGCAGTGCTATGAATGCCGCTCCTGCCTTCCCCCCCGGGGATCCCCATGGGTCTTCCTGCTGTCCTGCGATGACCGTTCCTACCTCCTTCCCCTGCAGCATCACAGCGTGTCTGACCCCGAAGGACCTGCTGCTCTCCCAGTGCTATGGGTCAGCGCCGAAGCTGCAAGTGGCAGAGTAGCACCAGGAGCCAACGCAGGCATGACGGGCTGGAGAGGCGCCCCTCCCTTTTCCCAGCACACAGAGGGACAGAGATAGCTCACCAGAAGTTCAGTGCACGTTGCTTCATCTCAGCAAAGGCAGGACTTTTCTTTTAACTTTTCCTCCCTCCCACCTCCCCACTGATTGTCCGACTGTTACCAATGTGTCCCATTGTCCCTTTAATCCTCTCCCTCAAAGAAGCCACCCTTGGGTGCAGCAAAGGCTGACACCACTGTGCCAGACCTTCTATTAATAGAGGGATGCACAATGCTGTGTGCATTCCTACAGCCACGCTCTGGTCCAGGCAAGAAAAGTATCATGTAGGAGCCAGGGTAGATCTGATATAAGCCAGAGCGATGTTGTGCTTCAGAAACTTGTCGGCATGCTGCAGAGCCAGCGTCAGCACCAGCATATTGTGACTCCCACAGTCAGAGTAACTCAAGAGAAGTTAATCACTATAAGGTTTAATAAAAAGGCATGAGCCATCCTGTGCCACCTTTTAACTTTGTGTGTGAGCAAAGAAAAATCAGGAAAAAAGATTTCACTTCTACCCAGCACTGTAACAAATTGCATGCACCAGAAACATTTCAACAGTACCAGATTTAAATACCTCTGCCCCAGTGGATCAGTAGTTCACTCTAACATTTACTTCAACAGAATTAACATGGAACTAAGAACAAATAAAGGGAAAATGGGAGATGGACTGCAGACACTTGCACAAAGTACTTAATTTTCTTATAATGACCTTTTTACTTAATAAAGGTCAAAGTTTTAAAAACCAAAAGTGTCAAGAAATTGGCTGGATGGAATCATGGAGCAAAAGCTGAAGATCAACATAAGCAACAATGAAGGATTTAATAATTAGGGCAAGCATACATGGGGAAAAAAAAAAAAACCAAACCAAACAATCATGACCAGTACAGTTCTCTACAGCTACTAAAATTGGAAGCTGCACATCATCCATAATAAAAGTCATTATTTGTGCACACAAACTCAAGTGGACCTTCTGGTATTCCTTCAGGGTAAGAAAAGGAAAGCTCTTCCTGCATTCTAACACATCTTTCAAATATGGAAGCCAAGAACTTGTGTAGTTTTAAAATTAATGGCAAGAGTTAAAAAAAAAAAATCTATGTGTCTACTGTGTTAAAAAAGCAACACTACTTGTCTCAAGTAACATAAAAAGAAACACATCTACAGGCATTTGTCTATCCTATAACCATCCACTGATGACAACAGGGCTCACAAATAGGTGCAGCCAAATCTGGCCTGAACACCCTTGCCCTTATCTACATTCGCAGGTAAGCTATGCTCAGCACGCAGACATGACTGTTAACACAATAAGCAGCAGCCAGCACGAGCCTGAGTATAAACAAACCCTGGTCATCAGGATCAGGGAAGCATGCTAATGACCTATTTTGGCTCAGCCCTCTTTCCCTCCTGTATTCCCTTTTACAAGCAGCTTTCCTCTACAGTCAGCTTTGCATTTTATCCACTTTCTATTCTTGCAACCGAGCTAAGATAATACCATGTGACACACCACAGAGTTTCACATGAGAGGGTCACTCCCTGTGTCCATTCACTATCTGGTATTTTTACCCGGCTGCTCTGGATTCCCAGTCTCCTCGCACAATGAGCTCCCTGATGTGAGCTGACTACTTTTAGGCCAACACTGGACTCGCACTGCTCTTCAGATGTTTTCCATCCCTCTTTCCTGAACAAAAACTTCAGAAAGCACTTAAAATGCAGTTCTGGTCTGCTTTTGCAAGCCAGCATACAGACAGATGCTCAACCCACTGATTCTACTTCTCCATTTGCTCAGTAAAAGGATGCATTCGCCAGCTTACTTGCACACCCTCTCCTCTGCAACATTGAGTTGCATCTTACCACAGCGTATTTTTGGTCACAGCATTTACCAGAGCTGGATTTCATCACCACCAGCTGGTTCATGGAATTGCTGCTGAACTGAAAATGCTGCCAACATAGATCAGGATTCAGTTCCTAGTTCCTATTGGCAAGACACTGAGCAAGCAACTTGCAGAGCAGAGCAGGAGACTCAGCCAAATCGGCAATGCCATGCAACTGACCCCTGTGCACCTCCATCCTTGGCTATATCAAATCTTGCAGCATTGACTCTGTTAGTACACACAACTCCAGCGGCAGTTCCTACCTAAACTATCCTTGCTCGTACAATCTCAAACAATAACTAAGAAGGGGAGCATTGGGGCCAAAGTAGAGTGTGCCAAAACTAGGTCAAGGAGGTCCATAAACATGTCTCTGCTGGAATGCTCTCCACCTCTCTCTCAGTACTCAAGAATCGTGTAGGATACAACAACCTCAGAATTATCCAGCTGCATTAAAAGAGCACAACATTTCATATTTTGAAGTTGTAACAAGGAATGAGGCTTATCTATGTGCACACCAATGGTTGTGACAGAGATGGAAAAGTAGAATGGCATTTAACAAAGGTGCATGGAGACTACTTGTCATTCGTGCTTCAAGTTGCTTCCAGTGACAGTGTCAACTACTACGAAAAAACTTCCTTTCCACACCACAAACTCATAGTTTTGTCTCACAAGTAATATAAATTGCAAATAATATTTAGTTTTCAAACACATTCATTCTTCTAAGTTTGCAATGTTACTAATACCCTCTTGCCACAAAAGGCTGACCATGTGTAGAAAGCAACGTGCTTCACAAAAATGAAGTCAAATGGATTATTCCCTATTATATAAGGAGAGAAAAGATGGAAAGTGAATCACTAAAGTTGCTTAAGTAGACAGTGGCAAAAACAGGACTGAAACTTAAGGGGCTTTTTCTGTGTTATTTTTTTTCCCTGTTACATCCTGTACAATGTGCTTTTACTCAGTCACATTGCTGCTCCGTACACAACTTAATCTTGTACTAGTCTTTTGTACTGCTGCTAATGATTGGAATCATCTCTGTACACTTTAAATTTACATTAATTTAATTTCTTGGCTCTTTTATCTCCCCAAAGCCAATGTGCAGAACTGCCCTGAAGAACAGTAACTGGGCAATAAACATGTAATATTCTAAATAGCTGGAACTTCATACTGTCTTGATTTAAACAGGGCTACTTCTGTGCATTGGCTAAAATTATTTAAGACTGGGACGTAGGTCCAGGTGCCTTGCATCATTCCACCACCTGACACAATGCACTGAAGAATGGCAAAGGGGGAAACCTGGTGACCAGCCTGACTGAATCAAGATGTGCATGTGAAATCTTGTGAAACAATTTACCCACAGAGTCCAGGAGACCATTCCCAGGGCATTTAAGTTGTCCACTCCTTCTGAGTGAAGCTAGGTACCTCCAAGACACAACAATAGCATTTTTCACCTGGGAGTGTATTTGGAAACAAAAGCTCACAGTGGTTACACTGGCAAAACTGGAGGCAGATGACAACAGGCTGAGCTGACACTTTCCATTCTAGGACCTGAGCTCTTCTGTTGCTATGCCTGTTACTGATCTAACTGTTCAAAACAACAACTTTCCAAGGTGGTGTTCAACCTCTAGCCAATTTGACTTTACAAGTTTCAGCAAAACTTGGGTAGGGTGTTTTGAAGAACAAGGTAGACTGTGAATGGCTTTTGGTTTTCTTTGTTTGGAAGTTCTACAGAAGCACATTACCCTGGGGCAAGAGAACTGCTTTTGCTGTCCTTGTGAAAATATGCCTGGGATTTGGCAAATTACAGAGCTTCATATATTATATCACTGTTTGGACATGCTCTGTAAAAGGTCAGGAAACTTAATCTACTCCGAATCCATTCATGGCAACAGGCATCTACTGGTTCTGGTCCCCAGGTCAGCTCAGTGACTGGGGCAGAGAGTGTCTTTCACACTCTGCAATGTCTATTTGTTTCTTGTCTCCTATAAAAAGTTAGCAAAAACAAATTCCATAACTGAAGGCAATGTCACACTGAACCAAATGTGATCAGAAAACCCTTATAAAACTCACTAAGATCCAGGCTTTTACCATGTTCAAACTGCACAACCATCCTTGCTGAGAACTGATGTTCAAATGTGTCTCTAAGAAAGGAGGTAGGTGCAATGCTATTACCACCTCCCTTCTCCCTCTCCTCAGGAACATGGGTATAAAAGGTAGCATAAATGTCTCCTTGCTGCTGTGAGGGAGGAAAAGTTAAAAAACCTTTATCTGCTGGTATAGAGTACTGTAAGAAGCCTCCTGGAGGAGGAGAGAAAATACAAAGGATATTCTCTGGTTACAGTGAAAACCAACAGAGGAATTGTATAGCGCATGTACTTTTTAAAAAAACACACGTTTTACTTTAAGCCTGTTCCATTGTACTTGCCAAAGGAAAGAGGAGAAACCTCACACAGCGCCTCGAGAGGTTTCTCCCCAGGAAATCCTCACCTCTCCTTTCCTTGTACTGCTGATGTTGCTCAGAGCTGTCTGTCAGGTGACCTTTACAAGCACATTACCATGTTTGAAAGCAACCCTCCACCACAAAAGTTTCCTGAGAAGTTCCTCCGCTCGGCGAGGTTTCTCATTTTCCCTATTGGCTGCACAGCATTTCAGCGCTCTGCTAATTATATCAACACTCAGATACAAACTCACCAAAATAGACTGTGTCCTGAGGCCCCAGCTGCAGGGAAACAGAGGTCTTCTTTAAATAATCCAGGTAGAGAGGCAAAGGGGATCAGAAAGCACCCCTGGACCACCTCCCCACTGCTAACAGGGACTGCAGACAACCTTGCTGGGACCAGCTCATGTCACTAATTAGGGTGCAGGTCCCAGGGCTTCAAAGGGACAGAGACTGACATGGGGTGGTAATGCCATGAAGGAGATGCAGTGCCACAGCCCATTGTCAGTGGGACAAAGAGCCCTATTATTGCTCCCAAGAGCAGGGCAGTTCCTACCGTAATTAGGAGACAAAGATGCACGATTTAGGATTTTACATAATCAAGAGATACTCTCCCAAGCGGGAGCCCCTCTCACACAATCAGTGGATTAAGTATTGTTTATTCTGCTGCAAGTAAACAATGAGGTGCTCCCCTCTCGGGGCTTTACATGAAAAAGCAGTAGTGGGGAAGACAATGAGGGGTGTCTTTTCATCTGACTTTGAACAGCTAACCCTGTGATTTAAAATTGCTCACTTGACAGTATCTGGAAGACCCACCCTGTAAATTAGTTGCTCACATACTGATCCGGGGGCTGCCAGACAGCCTTACCTTTTCTGCTACTTAGCAGAGGGGGGTCGGGACAGACCGACTCAGACGGCTCTGAAGGGCAAGAGGCTGTATTTACACAAAGGCACTACAATGACAGGATTAAAGGACCACAACGAAGCCAGACAGAAGCTCCTGCCCACCCCGGCACTATGCTGCTATTGGGCACGCATGCCTGAGGGAGGTTGGTATCACCGTCTATCACCGTCAAGGCAATGCACGTGGCGCACCACTCCAGAGCTGAAGTCTGCAATCATTTTTATACTAACTACTGGGAGAGAAAAAAAATATCGGATGTTTGCCCTGTGGTTTACATAAAAAGGCAAGGCTAGGTAGACTGAGCATCACTTAGTTTTGGTCATGACAGTCTGTGCTGAGCAAACTGACTGCCAGACCCAGAGCATCTGGCTCCAAGATGCACAACATCTGATACCTGACTCACAGAGGTGCTGATCAAGTGACTCTACTTCTACAACACTGGCAATAAAAAGAGACTGAGGGTGTTCTGCTCCCTGCCCTTTGCTCGTAACACAGCTGCTACGCTTTGTTTGTTTGAAGAAGTTCTTACTTTTTGCCTTCTACAATAAGGAAACACCAGGATTTGATGAACACCTTCTAATGTTCTACAGTTCCCCTGCCCTGAGCACACGTGCCCTCTGCTCTGATACTCTTTCCGTCAAAAAAACACCCCTAAGCCACACCAAGAGGAATCATTTGTCACATGAACTCAGGACTGAGAATGGCGCACCACATTCAGGCTATCTTGTTGAATCCTACAGTCTTGCAGAACCCTGGGAACCCGGGGATTACTGCCCCTGCCTGCCAAGGATTTTAACCCATTTCCTTTAGGATGAAAGAGTCTCCTTAACAGCAGCCCAGACTGCTCTGCTTACCAGAGGATTTTCTGTTAGGTTAGGCCAAGCAGACAGTGTCATTTGACTTGTCTAGACTAGGACAAACGATGCGTTTTACACCAGATAGGCAGGGCAAGTTGCATTTGAATACGTTAGTTGACCAGGGAGAACCACAGCTTCCTTGCCCTGTCCTATCTCCACTGACATGTCTTAAATTGCTAGAGTAAATATTTGACACAAAACCCCTTTACCATCGTCTAGACAAGTCCATAAAGACAAGCATCCCAGCACCACCCTTAACTCTTGCCCACAGAGCTTCACAATTATGGCTTTGATTTAGGGACACATTCTGGTCTTTGCTGCTCAACACAATCAAGGGTAGCAAAATCCATTTCAGGAAAGTATTATTCAGAAGTAAGTCTCCTAATCCTAGAGAAAGAGTTGCATGAAGAGGAACAGCGTGTTTGCACAGCCAGTGTGTCTCTGCCTTGTCGGAACAGACTGCAAAGCTGCCCAAGCTACTAGGATATCTATTCTGTTACCTTTTATCTATCAGTCAAAGCAAGAGAATCCACCTTTCCACTCAGGCCCATGGCATATAACTTTGCAAAGAGGTCCTGTCTTCATAGAAGCTTCACAATTAGGCTAATGCCAGGATAAGCCTAATGTAACAGCTGCTTTCTCTAAAGTGTAAAGTATATGGCAAAATTATCACAGACTCCCTTTTGTGGAGTTGCAGAACTCTTACCAGAGCACAACTGTTTCAGTTTTGCTCTATAATGAAAATTTACTCCATTTACTTCAGAAACAGCAAACTCTATTTAATTAACTACAATTTGCTGGATCAAATTTAAGAAAGATCTTTCCAAATCCTTTCCCCAGTAATTACAGGGCTTACAATGTCTTTAAAAATGGTTTTACACATATTTACCAAGGTTTTCGAATTTAAAAAAAATGGAAAATGTAATAGAATTAATCCCATTTAATAGAATGGGATGGCTTGCTCCATGCCGTTCTATTAAGAAACTGTATTCAGGAAAGATTGTTGACACTTCAAGATGCTGAATTCTGCACTCTTCTAAACAAATCATTAGAGCCCAATGTCCCAAAATGAGCTTGTAACATTGACAAGCTTCTACAAATGGACAGTCTCTTTTTCTAAAATAGCAGCTTTTCTACATGTTTAAACTAGATTCTGAATACCTCTTTTATAACTTCATGTATCTGACACTACATTTTTCTATGGTAAAAAACAGGAAATAAAAAGTATCAGGAGTCTCAGGGGCAATTACTTAAATCAAAACACAACACCCAAGTACCTTCCCAAACAACTAATAACTAATTTTTCCTTATTAAGAGAAGCTGATTTAAGCCAAAATCTAAACCATTCCCTAACCTCAACAGGCAGAAGAGCATAACACATTTTATTGAAAGTCTAGAACCAGAAACTCATCTATCTTCACTCACTCCCACAACAGACAATTAAACTTTCATATCCAGCTGCCGCCTTCTTCCCAAGCAGAATAATCTTAGAGGTTGGTACCTGAATACTTCTACAAAGTTTTGCTTTATGTTTTAAGCATCTTTAGTTTAACTTGTTAGAAGTCTGCAGTGAGGGCATTTTACAATTTTATGTAACAACAGTGATGGGTTTGGGAGAAGGAAGGTGTGCTTTAATTTCTTCCAAAAACATTTCCAGCTATTAAATGGGACGATTTCCTGTATTTGCAGAAAATAATAAAATTAAGCCCTATAGCACCCCAGTGACACAAGATGAGGCAGAAACATTTAAATACCTGTTCAAAATCATAAAGGGGGGCAGTTAAAAGTGCAGGGGGCTGAATGGCTCCTGCCTCTCTGCAGCAGGCTCCCTCAGGCCATCTGGTGACCAGAAACACTCTTGGGACTATTTCTTACCTCAACGAATTATCTGGATGTGTCTCCATGTGGGACTCCAGCCCATACTTGCAAAAAAAATCTTTGAAACACACTGGACAATGATAAACTTCCTCCTCAGCCTTCTTATCCCCTTCACCAGAGTGACCATCCTCGACAACCTTCAGAGAGAGGAAAAAAACCTCACTAGACAAAATTTTAAGCAACAAACCCAACATGCAATCCATTCAAAGTCCTTCTTACAAAAAAGTAGCAGGCTTCATCCCTAACTTCGCTGCAGGCAACCAGAAATTACTCATTTCTGCAACAGAGAGAGGGTAAGCAACAGAGCCTCTGTGCGCGTGTGAGAACGTGCTCAGCAGGAGATAAAGTGTGCAGCTAAGTCACGGATACATCAGTTCTAATGAGAAACTGCGATTTGAACAACTTATAAACTCATATGTTTATAAACCACTGAACTAGCATTCCTCCCCCTTCAGAAAGCCAGGCGAGCTGTCAGCCTGAATTATTTATGCCACTAAGATACTGCCAACTGCTAACTCAAGTGGTCCAGGGAAAAAGCAATGAACTTCTGCATGTTTTCTACAGCCCTCTTCTGATTACAGGGAGAAAAGCATGCGCAGAACAAGGGGATACTGAGCTAAATGGAACTGCTACTAGCTTGCCATTTAGAGATAGTAAGCGGAAAGGGTCAAGTTAAATTTGGCAGTCACCATACATTTTGTATAAATGACTGAAATGCACTAAATATTTCATAAACAAAACCCTAATGGAAATGTCTAGCCTTCAAATATATACTTTCTGGTTGTTCTTGAAACTTCAGTAATGCAGGATTATACTACTGTGAAAGGGAAATATATACTACAGATATTTTTCTTCCTTCAGATCAAGACAAAACCAGACTGGAGTTGTTGCTACTTCTGAAGTAAATACTGTTTTTTTAAAAGTTAAAATCACTATCCTGCAAGACTACTATGAGTTAAATGGAAGAAAAAAAAAATAGGGGAAAGGCTGCAGTAGCAAAAAAATAGTTCATCCTCTTGTCATCCAACATCAATCATCTAATATAAATCATAAGTGAACTCAAAAATTTGAACAATAAAGAATTTTAAAAACTGAATTCTTTCAATCTCTGAAACTATAAATTAATTTTCAATCTCAGACAACAGTGTTGGTTACACAGGAAAAGCACGGCATCTTAAAATATATACAGGGCTGTAACAAGACCACATTTTAATATTTCTATGACGACTGCATGAACTTAACAGCTGACAGTTTAGGAGATAGCCAGGAATGTCTTTTGTTTCATGCCCCGTAAAGAACCTTTTTTGCAGGTGTCCTCTCCTCTCTGTCCATCTCAGCATCGTGACTAAACTTCCGTTTCGAAGATAATCGCCTGCGCTTCAGCGGCGATGGAGGAGTTGTGCTCGTTGTGCTGTTTGGATCCTTCTCATGAATCTTCATGTGTCTGAGCAGGAGGGGGAAGAAGACACTGTCAGCAGACAAATTGGGGTGCAAAGTCCATGTAAATTGTGATGACAACACTACTTCTAAGGTTTGGCTTTAAAGGATACCATCAGAGATCCCACAAACCAGACTGAACTTTTCCAGAACAGCTGGGGCACGATCCAGCACAGTCCCTTTGCAGTGCTTGGGACCGTGGCTCTCCCCCATGCTCCAAGCCACAGCATGGCACTTGTCCCGCTACCATCTAGCCCCATGAGCACCATGCCTGTCCCCCATCATCCACGAGGCCCCACATATGCCTAATACTGAACAGTAATCTACACTCCCAGCCTTCCAGTCTTGTAGTATAGTAAGTAAAGTCTGCAAATTAGCAACCATTTCTCTCAGTGCAAAACAGCACCCTACCTTCAGCTGGCTCTCCTTTTATAGTTTCAGACAGTAAACCAAATGGAACTGTATATGCCAATCTCAGAGCAACAGTTTTAAAATATGATTCATTCTCATCCTTAACACACTGGTGCACCCCAATACTGAATTTCAACTGCAACTTGGAAGTCAAGATATATCTGGTCACACTGATAAGCTGCAGCAGGTATAGCTTGCAAAACTCTGTATTGCCAAAGTATTCCCCAACTATTTCTTGTAAAAAAGACACTGGGAAGGGGAAAGGGACAAAACATTTCAGGGAATCAGCCTCCTGAGTATATGGATACCTGACCCACTTGACTTTTGGTTTTCCATATTTGCAACCTGAGGAAGACAGTATCAACTAGTTTCCTTCAGTTAGATGAAAGGTATTGCTCCTGTGCTTCTTTTGAGTACTTAAAGCACAAATTGTAATTTTTCTTTTTTAAAAAAATGTAGGGCATTTAGCTTCACTTCAAATTTATAGTGCTTTTGAAAAAAGTCAAACTTATGCTCCTGCATGCCACGGAAATTTTTGCTTCTAATAGCTAGAAACAGGAGTGCAGGAGAGAGCTGCCCCTTGTCCATACAACTGACTTCAAAGCGGCATGAGGGAGAGAGACAATGATAATGGCATTAGGGCCCATCCTTCAGAAGTCACACCCACAACTCCGCTCAGGACAGTGCCATTTAACTTGACTGCACGCTATCATGTTCAAACATGAGAGAATGTTGTAACCTAAGCAAGTCTTGTATGTCCTCATAACTGCTTGGGTGTTATGACATAAAATCCGTTTTAGTTTTGGATGCCAAGGGCATGATGCTTCAAGATAACACACTGGACCAAACCGACCCATGGCCAGACTCCAGTGGAGCTGCTGGGAGGACTGTCTCCTCACACAACACTTTTTTTAATGTTTCCTTTCACAATCGCTGAACCTTTAAGGGAAAAAAAGAAAAAAAAAGAAAAAAAAAAAAAAAAAAAAAAAAAAATCTAAATTACCATCTCAAACTACAGCCAGGCTTCTGAGGGTGTTATGTGGGAACAGCCTCAAGCCAGAAGCACCACACTACCAGAACTGATGCAAGATTAAAATGGCTGTTCAGCTACTGCCTGCTTTCAACACCCAGCAAGGCCAGGGCTGCTCGGAGGACCAGATCCACATGAGGAAAAACATGGCTTCCCCAGCCCCCTAGTAGTCCTCGCTGGTCACACAAACAGTGGACGGACACTGGTGACACCTGTCAGTCACACTGTGGGAGGTTCAAGGGGGAGAGAGCATCTGTGTGCAGATGTGCCCAGCAGGTTTGGCACAGCATCATGGAAACATTGCTGAATTTGTTGGACCTCTTTCTCTGATGATCGCCTGACTGGGAGCAGAAGGAACGTTGAAGCTCTGAGGGTTTGGCCATCTCCAGGTTTGAAAGGACCCAGGGAGGAGGTGGAGCACTGACACAGCCTCCGGAGTGCAGTCCACTGCCCTGCCTTGGCCCTCTGGTAGCCCTGCCACCATAGGCATCAAAGCTAATCGATTTATCTACACGAATCCAGTGCTACCTGATCTCACAAAATCTGCAAGGAAGGCATCTACAGGTACCGTACTGCTTCATTTTCTTTAGCCTTTTTTTTTTTCCCTACAGCATCAATCTAACTTCTCATGATATCTAGAGCTTCCTATGGGTGATAAATCAACAGCATGAGGAGCAATTGTCTATACACACAAGAACAAGGGAGAAGAAAACAGTTATTTGTTCAAAGGGCTTCTGTCCACAACGGCTGAAGATAAAACTCAAAAAGCATCTGGGAACAACAAAACATAGTATTCAATTGGACAGGCAAAGCAAAACCAGGGAGGTGGTTTGTTGGCCTTTTTTTCATTTCTTTTCGGTAAAGACTGCTTTCCAGTTTCGATGAGCTCCTGAAAGTGAGACAGAGGCTTTGCATGTGCCTGTCTGTTCCCCCACCCGACACACACACATGGCCTGCATGCTTAACCTTCTGGCAGCTTGGCTGACACATAGCTAGTATTACTTGGCCAGTTACTTCTCAGATAGCTACAGAGCAAAAGTAGTCAAATCACATTCACCCAGAAAACAACCAACCAACCAACCTGCTATGCATTAAGTGTGGGACTTTTTGTTCCTATTTTCTTTTAAAGTCTCTTTTCTGCCAGTAACAAGTATGCAGAACTCCTGTTCAGTAGCTACCTATGCAAAACAGCCTCCTTGGGGCTCTTGCCTCCTGCTGTTTGTCCACCTGTTGAACTCTGCCCTGTTTCAATGGAGCTGCTCCTACTTGAGAGGGGTTAGATGGCACATCCACAGCCTACCAGCAGGAGAAACTGCTGCGACCTCCAGGTTAGAGCCAGTCTAACCTGGCACCTCTGCCTGGCATGACCTAATGCATGCAAACACACTGGCTCCTGCAAGTCCCAAAAGCAGTCCAGCCATGTTTGCAATATAACGTATGCTAATAAGGCAGGGCTTGCTAATGTGGGTGCAGCTTTGCTCCATCCAGTGTCAGTGTTTTTGGCTGTCCTCAGCCTACAGTTCTTCCTGCAACATGCACACTTTTGCCATGTCCTAAAAAGCGAGAGCAGAATCCGTACCCACAGCATGGAATGTGGTAATCTCTTCATGTTTTAGTTTTACATATTTGAAAGGAAGAAGCCTGAGCTATTGAGCTATAAACAGGAAGACACCCTGACTGCACCTCTGACTTTTACTGTGTAGGTCAAATATCACAGTCGCTGTGATAGCTCGCTGCATGCGATCATTAAGGAAAAAAGAAAAATCCGAAACCAAAGCAGCAGGTTCCAGAGTACTCAAGGAGAGTCACAACCTGTCCACATTACAGCCAGCAGGTTTGCTCCTTTGGCAGGTTAAGCAAGTTTCACTACATCAATTCAAGGGTGGAGAGGAAAAAGATTACTAGAGCTACAGCCCAAGATAAGCGGGAAGATAACGCTGAGCAGTACAAAGGATAGACACAATCTTCATTTCTCTCCTTTACTTTGCAACATGGATGTCATTCTGCCTCAAGAAAACATTTATCACCCAACTTGGGTTGAACTGGAGCAGTTACCAGGTCACATCTACAACCTTTATTTTAAAGCTAAACACTCCCTTCACCAAGGCTTCTTTTACTTAAAAAGTTTCCTAACTATATTGGAGGGAGGAGTATTTGTGTTGCCTTATCCTCCTTTAGAAGAGTTTGTGTTGATTAGATCTTACATGTAATGCTGAAAATGCTCGACCTCACTGTTCAGCCTGCCAAGATATGAGGAGAACAGGAACAAAGCTGTGCTTACAAGTTATTTTCCCATTGTGACTATAACAACATATTTTGGCCTGACAACACTGGCATACTTTGAATACGAAAGCCAGGCTCATAAGTCAGCCTGGCTTTCAGCATCTTACAATGATAAAGGGAAATGATATGACATTCATCAGTTCCAAAAACTAAAGATAAACACTCAACACTTTAAGTGAGAATGTAGTGCAAAAAAAGAAGGGGAAAATAAGGACATGCACAGAAATGCTCATATTCAGCCACAGATGCAGGTTACAGTAACATAGGCCAGCAGCTCTGAAGTGACCACTACTGCAGCTCAGAAGATAGCCAGAGCCACAGCAGATGAAACTTGGCGCTCTTTTTTTCTAATTTAAATCAACGAATTGTGGCTCTAAGCCATCCTACAGCGCAACCCAAGAGCAGCAGTCAAGCTTGGGAACGTCCAGAGCC
Organism: Athene cunicularia; assembly: GCF_003259725.1. Lineage (NCBI taxonomy): Eukaryota > Metazoa > Chordata > Aves > Strigiformes > Strigidae > Athene > Athene cunicularia. Next base: position 61,070,204 of record NW_020799095.1, read on the forward strand.
CTGAAACTTGCACTTCATACAGTGGTTATTAGTCTCCACAACACGCATGCAAGTACACATACTCTTGGATGGTACTAAGGGTGGAACACTAAAATGTAACCACGATACACAGGATGAAAGGAAGGAGATAAAAATTTGAGCTTAATACTAGGGAGGACTCCCTTGCACTAAATGCCAGCTAACCTTGATTAACCTCTCAGAGAAAGTGGCAAAACTGTATTTAAAATGAGACCAGATAGACAGCCAGGAGAATTTGCAAAGAATAATTCTGAAATGGAAAGAGGAAGTCTTTTCCAAACAAGATCTGATCCACCTCTGAACTAAACTCTTAACGTTCAAGAACTGCTATGCAAAAAATGCAGATAACTTGCTACACACTATGCTTTTTGCAGCACAGCTGTATGTGAAAAAGCTCTTCCTAGTAATCTCTTCCCTCCCCCTCGCACAAGGAATTTCACAGGTGAGCCAAGAGGATCCAACTGTGCTATGACTGTGTGCCAGTCAGTCCTCTCAACAAAATCACATTTTTTAAGTGCTTGACTGCCTTTCATTCCATCCTCCCTATGAGAATTGCCTTCCGCTTCCCCTCTTCTGCCACAGCTTTCCTCTCCCTCTAATGATCACGTGAACAGGATGACTAAGAGGATACTGCACAAGAATTCCCCAACTTCTTTTTTTTCTTTTATTTTTTTAAAAAAATGGGCAGAACAAGTTTTCAGTCCCACACTGTAATGCAGGGAGTGATTTCAGAAGGGTGACTATTCCACCAGAACAGTAGCAAGTGAATATTTTGCTTCTTTTCATTGAAGAAGATACTTTTGTAATAATAAACAAATGTAAAACTCAAGTGCCTCACTCCTTTTTCTCCCCGCGGATGGTGATGGAACAGTGCCTAAGGGAGCTGACTCATAGGAAGGGGGAAAAAAACCGGCACATGTGTCCTAATGAAGTGACATGCAGCTCCTGCTGGCCACATCTCAGTCTTTACCGCATCTCCAAAGAGGGCTGCCATATTCTCTTAATGCTGAGAGGATTTGCATGTTGATCATATAAGCTTTCTGGAGGTCTCGAAACAGGGCAGCCTACAGCTTCAATGCCAAAACCAGAACGTGGGCAGGTTCTGACTAGCTGGCTCAAGGCTAGAATGAGGAGTCAAAGCATCCTGAAAGAGGCAATTGCAAGACGCAGCTGCTCCCAGCTCCAGGTCCCACTGAATGATGAACAAAACCAGGAGCTCCTGCTTTGCATGCAGATAACCAGATCAGCGCCACTTTGGCTCTTGGAGAGAAAGCATCCCTCAGTATGTGTGGGAATCCCTCACCTCTTAACTCTGGGGAGAAAAATCACACTGTAGCAGCACCCTCGGTTTTCACAGCTGCTGATGTGCTCCACATCCTTAAGAGAAAGGGCCTGCCTGGCTTGGAGGCCCAGGCAAAAGGAAGATGTGAAACAAAAGGGTGTATCTGCAGCCTCTGAGCAGGGTCCAGAGTTAAGCCTCTCCCTTATAACTATGGCAACACAAGCACTGCTGGCTTTCAGTCAAGAGAGGTTTATGCCAGGTAGGTCTGATTAGAAGGAGCAGCATGTCCAGAGGGGGAGCAGTGAACAATTTCACTGAGGCCTGGTTGGGAAAGTCCCAGCATCTAAATCAAGATTAATTCTTGAGCACAGGATCCAGCACATGTATAAACACCCTCCTCCTCCCTCATGTCTCCACGACTGTGGAAATGCAGTGGGGAGGCCAATGAATCCGGGCATTATCAGTACAGAGAGATCATCTGACAGTATCAAGTTCAGGTTCTGGCTTCATATCCTACATATTATTCTAAGTTTCTCCACTTTAACACTAGATGTACCCTATATTCTACTGTATCGCGCATGGCTGTTCCTCATCTCCCTTGTGATTTCTGAGAGTTTGATACAAAAATCAAGGGGACGAGCCTCATGTATCTGATGATTATCTAAAGACAAGGGAGCCACACATCCAACCATTCAGAGATTAAGAATAAAAAACAATGCCTTCCATCCTTCACCTTATTTAAAACATTTTTTTTTCTCTAACGTAGATTTAGTCAAATTCACCAAGCTAATGTGGGAAGGACTGAGCTTGTCAGATACCCTAAGTACAATTTAGCTGATACAATTGCTTTAGCTCTTCCACGGTTTTCTTCCCTGAGATCTTTCACTTACATTGCTACCATCAAGTAACAGTAAATAATCTCCAAAGAATAAAAAAAGCATGTTTTCAATAATCCACAGTAAAGAAAAAGCATCTATCATTCAGAACATGACCAAACACCTCTATATTTAAAAAGTCTGCTTTGTCTAAGCTTCCACTTCATACCACCATATCAGAACCAACAACAGGGCAGGATGCATCCACGACAGGTTGAAATTTGTACCATGATGTTCTTCAGGCCCCATGGAATGAAAAACAGCCCACAGAGTAAGAGAAAACAGACTGCAAAATTACACTGTCTCTTTGAAAGATTTCTAGGTCACATCATCTTTGCCACTGTTTTTGTTTCATTCTGCTTAACAAATATTACTTCAGCCCAAATTGTCTAAAAATGTAGGAAAACACAGGGAATTCCTCTTCAAAGCTTCTGCCATCTGACCTGCATGGGAAGTAAATCCTAAACAAAGTGAAGCAGCAGCACTCACTTAATATACTGCTGCTAACCGTCTTTCTAAGAGTCTCCTGAATATGACTGGAACTTAAGTCAAAAGTGCAGTAATATTATACCCTTGGGTTAAAGAGTTTAGTCATTTTTTTGTTTGTTAAAACATGTAGAGAATCTGTATTGACAATGTATTTCCAGTGCTAATTACCAAAATCACCCACTTAAGAGAGCAATCCACTCAGCCTTTGCCAGTTGTAATCACAGGAACCAGAAAGATGCAGGTAATTCTGCAAATCAGACACAATTTGTACCTGGATGAGTTTCTGTTTGTCTTCTCTTCTTGGCTTGTTTGCTATTTCTAGCATCAAAAAAACCCCAAAAATGACCCAAAAAGCCCTCAGACACCACGCACACTTCACAGCAAGTCAAAAGACATTCAAATACCAAAACCCCAACCGTTTTGGAAACACCCTCTTACAACTGCAGAGCAATCTCAAAACAAATTTCAAGTACCACCAAATATTCTAGTGGTAACCAATGTTGAACACTAACATGGGATAAACAAAATGAAGCTGAACAGCAAGAATTCTTCATGGCTATAGCTAGTAAGAAAGCCATTTCAAGGCATGCAGTGGAAGAGCAGGGTAGGGCAAACAGGTCCCAGGAAGGATCAGACTGGGAAGCCCTGACTCATTTTAGCCACATGTCTGCACCCAGGCACAGCAGATCCCCCAGCTAGCACTCCCCACAGCACCCAGGCACTTCAATCTTGCCGGCGCAGTGGCTCAGCTCCTTATCCTCATGGAGGCCCTATCACTTATTAGCTCTGTCTGTGAGGGCTAACACGGCCCCAGCTAGCCTCCCCACGTAGCAGCATGCAGCGGCATGTGGGTGTAGCAGCCCCCTCGGCGTCCCCCGGGGAACTGCTGCAGCCCAAGGTGCTGCACAGATGTGCCCTAAGCATCTCCCCAAGTTCAGTGCAGGCTTTTGTGCTATCTGCCTGCACAATGAGGTTCTCTCAGCAAAGCAAAAATAGCCTTACAGCAGGTGGCAGACAGCATCATTAGGATGACATGAGCATTAGTATTTAGATCCACCAAGACTAGCTGGGTGCACTAAGGCTGCAAAAGCCACCTGTGATTACATTCAAATGACAGATCTGAAATTCCTTTTCAGCACTACCAGGACAGTCTGCAAAGTTACCCAGTGCCATGCAGCTGCCAGTACATGATACCTAAGTATATAGGATGCACACACATCCACACAACGCATTTTGTATTTTATCCCAGAGATCTTTCAGAATTTTGCTTTGCTGTGAATAATGTTGTAAGTTGTAAGCAAGAGAGGAACGACACTGATCTACAAATCCAAAGCAGGGGGGTACCATTTCTGAATAATTATGCTGCATTCACATTTAAGCAACTACTTGCTATGCAGAATCAGCAAGTTCAAACAGGCTGAGATTGATACAACTGCATTCCCAGCTTGGCTCAAAGTTACTCCTGTTCCCTACCAGCAGTGTTGTCAGAACACCTCAAAGGAAAAAAGGGAGACAAATATTTGCCTGATGATGCTGTGACAGGGAAGTGATTCAAACAGTGCCTCCAAAGCAAAGCTTCCCAAAGGACAGCAAAGGAAAGCATTCATTTGCAGTTCACATCAACCCTTGCATAAGGGAGGGCAAAAGAGGAGGGAAATGCAGTGTGAGCTTCCTAGTATCACTTCACCAAACTGCCTGCGTGCAGTTTTCATTACATTCAGAGCAGACTAAATTAACAATGCCAAATACTGCAACTAGACTTCCAAGCCGTAAGAAACTCTTTCAGGGACAGCATTAAACAAGATCCTTCTGAGGCCCCTGTACTTCCTTAAGCTTAGAGACAAAAGTTTATTAACAACAATAAAATTAAGCAGGAATAAGATTTTTATAAGTGTACCAAAAACCTGGCCTGACACATTCTGACCTGCTGTTTTCTTTAATCTTTCTGAAAATTTATGGTTTTCAAGCACAATTTTTCAGGAAACTTCATGTTTAAAGAAAACAAGTGTTATTGGATGGTAAGGACAATTAAAGCAGTTTTAAATTTTAGCATCGGGAAAA
>NW_020799095.1:61074978-61077849 GCF_003259725.1 Athene cunicularia
GGGAGAGAAAGAATTAAGAGAAAGGATGTCAGAAGGGGAAAAGGTTTTATCCTTAAGAGCAAACACGGTTGAAGAAGTCCCAAGTACATCCTGCCTCCCCCTCAAAACTGCACCCCTTTACCAACCAAGGAAACGTAAGACCCAGCTACTTTCCAGAACCAGGCAAAACCCTCAAGCAGTTGCTTTCATCTCCACTGTTGAGCAATCCTGATGGCACACAGCACAGAACAACTTGCTGCATCACACAGCTCAAGGAGGAAAAAATAGATGGGCACAGTAATGCTGGGGACACGGTACAGATGGAGCCGAATACGTCCCCCTGGGCACACACACACACAGGCACACATGCAAGCAAGGAAGCTGCACTAGATAAGAGAAGCACAACTATGTTAAAGCAGGGTCTCTGCATCATCCCGATATCAGCAGTCACCAAGTAACTTGAGGGGCAAGGAAGTAAGAGGTTATCACTGCACACACACAAGTTGTGCAAACTTTTCCCAGCACTGAGGACGGCATCCTTGCAAGAGGTTTCACGTGCTCAGACCATTTCCTCTCCTGTTCCTGAACATGTGGTCCTCCTTCCTCACCAGCAGTGATCTCAGTGTTTCCCCACTGAGCAGAGAAGCACTAGGAAAAGGTTTCACATCTTGATACATGTCTGTTTAGTAAAGCGTAGTAGCTGGAAACAGAAGTCCCTGCAAGACTTGTGCTACTTTACAGGAGTTTGGGAACTTTCACTCTCAAGTGAAATTAATTTTGGTGCAATCCATGAGCAATATGGATTGCCTTACTCTCTTTATCCTCAATATGAAACTGTCAAGAAGGACAACACATTGAGATGGCTTGATGTCAAAAATGAGCCACACAGAAGTTATACACCTCCTCTGTTTTAAGACATCTTTCCACATGAAGCACTGGAAAACTGACTCTGAGGATTCACCAAAAAATCACTGAGAATGTTTAGAAAATTTCAGCTAAGAGAGCAGTTTAAGGAACTCAGCATTATCTACAGATGCCCTCAAGAAACAGAAAGCAGTATTTGCATATTGTGTGCTATTTACCAGTTGTATAATGGTGCTACTACCTTATAGACTGTGTCTTTGCTTAAACTGTGTGCATCATGCAGGTGAACATTGTGGCTCAAAAAACCCGAATGAAAAGCCCTGGCTAAACCCAAGTGCCAAGATTCCCTTCACTGTTGTTTTTTTTTTTTTAATAGCTAGAGAAGTTTCCCCAAATGCTGACAATCTCCTATCAACGAATAGCCTATTTTTAAAAGAGGGGAGAAAAGAAAGAGGAAAAAACTTGCTGACCCTGAGAGGGGGTATGTTCAGCAGTTTGCTGGTTCCAGCATGCTGAACTAGGAACAGGTTGAGCAGGTTAGATACTGGGGGGAGAAAAGGTAAAGCTGGAAGACATACATTAAAGGTGGAACGCCAGCAACCACAAATGCAGTTTGAGATAGATTTTTTCCTCATTCTCATCAGTATTTGGCCCAGGAGTCTTTTCAGACAACAGGAGGAACAGAGTGAACACACATTTATTCGAGAAGCAATGCAAGTATTTCTGACGTGCACACACAACAGGCTAAGTAAAGATTACCTTAAGATACAAACTCTTCCAGCAACTTTCTCACCACCAACATTTTCTCAACCGAAATGCCAACAAAACAGGTTACTTGTTAACCTTGAGAGCTATAACATCTCTGCAAGAATTGCATTAATGTCAGGCTTATGGCAAAGGACTACAATCACCTCAACTCTGTGCAAAGATCGCCTGGATTTTCTAGTGCTTGCTAAATTAAGGCTTGTATTTATTTTGTAGCTCTTCAAGGTGAGAAGGGGAGGTAATATCCTTGAGAATACTAGACCTTCAGAGGAGATGTTCCTGAAAGGGTACTTATGAGGAAAGATCAAGGTCTCCGCTGCCATGCTGCCATGTGCTCTGCAACTAGAGTCTAATCTGTCAAGTGGCTTGTGCTCATTTGAACTGTGACATGGGTAACAAAGCAGCACTAAGCTACACTCAATGCACTGTTACACAGAGATTTATGTTATTGCCCATGAGGAGGGTGGTATTACTCTGCTACGTCAGACCACCTTCCCCTTGACTCGTTGCACCAGAAACCTAAACATTGAGAGCACATCCCCCTTTTTTTTGCCTGCAGAAAACCAAAACATAAAAATCCACCACCTTACAATACACAAGATCAGACTTAGCTATTAAAGGCAACGGACATAAAATCTAGGACTGAAAAGCACACTGAAGTCTTTCTTATGTTTAGGTACTGAAGAGCTCTGGAGATGCAAGTATAATGTTCCTCATTGTGTACACTTCAGTTCTCAAGAACAATGGAGCTAATTAAGGTCTGCGTATAAATCTTAACTCTGCACTTCCTTGCTTCACTTGATTCTAATCAGATCTCAGCATTCGTGTTTTTGTGTTAACTTCCTTTGCTGTTCTTTAATGATAACTGAAGGGGGATACTGTCCAAGGCTACAAGCAGCATGTAACATGTCTGAAATCATGGCATCGCCTTTCAGCTCTGATGGCTCACAGAGGTACTGGGGCACAAGAGCTCCTTCAGAGTCTCTTACAGCTGAAGATATCTATGGAGGGGTTTTTTTTTGAGCACCCCCTTTATGTATCATGTGAATTAAATAAAAGTTTATATAAAGTCTTTACAAGAGATGACCAATCTACTCAGCAACAGTGAGACAGACAAGTGTTTCTGCCTGGGACCATTAAAAAATACTGTAGTCTTCTAATTCTCATCAAAGACACTGAGATACAGACTCTTACTGCTATACTGTTGTTGAAAAGGTCTAACTTTTTTATTTCCTTCCTTTCCCTCCCCTCCCTCCCTCCCTC
>NW_020799095.1:61077899-61097351 GCF_003259725.1 Athene cunicularia
CCTGCCTGCCTTCCTTCCTTCCTTCCTTCCTTCCTTCCTTCCTTCCTTCCTTCCTTCCTTCCTTCCTTCCTTCCTTCCTTCCTTCCTTCCTTCCTTCCTTCCTTCCTTCCTTCCTTCCTTCCTTCCTTCCTTCCTTCCTTCCTTCCTTCCTTCCTTCCTTCCTTCCTTCCTTCCTTCCTTCCTTCCTTCCTTCCTTCCTTCCTTCCTTCCTTCCTTCCTTCCTTCCTTCCTTCCTTCCTTCCTTCCTTCCTTCCTTCCTTCCTTCCTTCCTTCCTTCCTTCCTTCCTTCCTTCCTTCCTTCCTTCCTTCCTTCCTTCCTTCCTTCCTTCCTTCCTTCCTTCCTTCCTTCCTTCCTTCCTTCCTTCCTTCCTTCCTTCCTTCCTTCCTTCCTTCCTTCCTTCCTTCCTTCCTTCCTTCCTTCCTTCCTTCCTTCCTTCCTTCCTTCCTTCCTTCCTTCCTTCCTTCCTTCCTTCCTTCCTTCCTTCCTTCCTTCCTTCCTTCCTTCCTTCCTTCCTTCCTTCCTTCCTTCCTTCCTTCCTTCCTTCCTTCCTTCCTTCCTTCCTTCCTTCCTTCCTTCCTTCCTTCCTTCCTTCCTTCCTTCCTTCCTTCCTTCCTTCCTTCCTTCCTTCCTTCCTTCCTTCCTTCCTTCCTTCCTTCCTTCCTTCCTTCCTTCCTTCCTTCCTTCCTTCCTTCCTTCCTTCCTTCCTTCCTTCCTTCCTTCCTTCCTTCCTTCCTTCCTTCCTTCCTTCCTTCCTTCCTTCCTTCCTTCCTTCCTTCCTTCCTTCCTTCCTTCCTTCCTTCCTTCCTTCCTTCCTTCCTTCCTTCCTTCCTTCCTTCCTTCCTTCCTTCCTTCCTTCCTTCCTTCCTTCCTTCCTCCCTTCTTTCCTCCCTTCCTTCCTCCCTCCCTTCCTTCCTTCCTTCCTTCCTTCCTTCCTTCCTTCCTTCCTTCCTTCCTTCAAACATGGGGATCCCAGAATACCAAACATTTACTCAAGATGTATCTGTTGACAGGAAAGAGACCAAAAAAACTTACTCCACCTGTTTGTTATCCTTATTTACAAAATGTATTAGCGAAAAATCTATAATAAGAAACACCTTTTAATTTCAAAGAAAACCAAAACAGCTACCACATCTCGCTTGTGTCCTACAGTCATCAATTACTAGAAGCAGAAGCAGAAATTAGTCCTCTGCGTTCATTATCCCTGCTGAAGAATTAGGGCACTTGCATTTGCTGAAGCTTATGTTTCACTAGCATGCTGACAGTATAAGGAATGGATTTGAAAGCCTGTAATACAGCCTGCTTCTTCATATTTAAGAGCACTGCCTACCAATTGCCTACCAATTGCTATATTGAAATAAAAGCTCCTTAGGAGATGACCAAAGAGACATTTCTATTGTGCAAGACAATAAGAGAGGGCCTTTCCACACGAGTGAAGTGTCAATCATTTTCAGCATGGTGACTTCCTTGGCTATTTGTTTTTAGCTTCAAGATCTTGTATGTTCAGTTTTTCAAAGCTACCCAACGTTTAACACCAAATTTCCACTTGGCCATCTTTGCAAACCACCAGAAACCAACCCATGTTGTAATAAGGCAGCTCCTTTCCTCTTCTGGAAAAAAAAAGCTCATCATGGCATTTGGCTATGCTCTGTCTCCAAAAACTCCCATCTTAAGCAAATGCCAGACTGCACGTGCTAGACTGTAGAGATCTTATTTGTACTTAAGAGGCTGGGCATTGTTATTGAACTGCACCCCACAAAGCACACACAACATACTGGAAGCAGGCCAATGCCATAAATAACACAGGAGCAATTCACAGGTGGAATGCAGGGAGAGGATGGATTCAGCCTGATCTTGAGGACACTCTGCCTATTGGATATTTGCAAAGTCACAGGCAGTCTGTACACACGCCTGACCATGAGACACAGAAGCATGTTAAAGAGAGCAGGGAAATCATTAAAGTGTATGCATCTCAACCCCTATGCCTTTATCAGGATCCAACACCCATCTTCCAACCAGTACATTACAATCTTCACCATGCATACACTCTTCATTTGCCAGTGAAGATGGCTGGCTAAAACACCAAAAGTCACAGGTTACCCTTCAGCATGTGCATTTTCTATCTTTCTCAAAAAAACTCATTCAGCAACATACACACATACAATATGTCGTTTAAAAAAGACTTAATCTGAACATGAGAATACTACCATGCCCTGATAACAAAACCAGCTGTTTGTCTCTTCACAGCACATTAAAAAGAGAAGTTTGGGAAAATTATCTAGCACTGAAAATAAGATTGAGAATGAAAGTGCCTTCTTAATTAAAAGAAGAAATACCTTCTTTGATAGGACCCTTTGTAAGCATGCTTCAAAGCATAGCTTCTGCGATCCAGATCTTCCAATTTGAGTTTCAAAGACTTCTGCATGTGGTTGTTACATGTGGTGTTTCGCATGTGCCAAAAAAAAAAAAAAATCCCCAAACTTTGAGACCTGTTCCTGAGATGGTGCATAAACAGCCTACAAGTACCTAACCAGGACGTAAATAAAAAGCCATTATGAAGAATTTTGCTGGAGTAGGAAGTAGAAGGAGAGAAAGGAGGTAGATACCGGTGATATTTTGGTTTCTATGAAACACTTCAGTTAGTTTGCATTACCACACTAATATGGGCAGCCTGGTGCATCAGCCATGGACACTGCACCTTCATTTACCAAACTAGGGAAGCTGTGGCTGAAATACATATATTATCCCTTTAGCCTTTTCAGTCTTGCCACAGAGCCTTTAATAGCTACCCACTGGAAACTGGCAGGAAGGTCATTTCTCGCCTCCCTTCTGGCATTTATATCCTATTAACATTTTCAAGTTGCATGAAGAGCATGTCTTTGGCAGGGAGGAATATGTTACTTTAAAGTAATAGGCACAGACCATCCTCAGTCACAAAAATGGAAAAGGGGCTGTTGCCAACATCTCTCATCCCCACAGGAAACTGTTTTGGAGCAAGAGGAGGCATCGCCCTTTCCCCTGAAGCCTGATGCATGTTCAACTGGAATGCAACATGGTAAGTCAAGCAAAGTCTTTTCTCTACACCTCAAGGTTCCTTGCTAAAGCTTACAAACCACCACCACCACTAAAACCCACAGCAGCAGCCTAACTCCTCTGTCTGTGTTTTGGGGAGATGCAGTGATGGTGACAGAGTAAGAGGCTTGCAACCTCCTATTTGGTGGCAGAGTCTAGACTGAAAAGGGCTACTCAAGAGTTGGCACTATTCACAGATAATCTCCTTAGGGAGCTACTGTGACAGTACAGACGGAAAGCCTTTAGTAATTGCAATCTATTGACTGGAGACACTACTTTGGAAATCCCCAGCTTTTCAGAGCTACAGAACACACACACCACCCTCTTTCCATATAGGTTATGCTCCTTCTGGAGATCTGAGAATATTCAATTTTCATTTACTGTGACCAAAAGAAAGCTGTAGTGTCTGTGTCTCTAGTGTCAAAGTGTGAGGATTAGCATATCCTAATGCAATTTTCTTCTGTACTGATCACTGCAATGCCATTCCAATTAGGTGAATTTTGAACTCAAATTTACTGTGTTCTAACTCCTTCCTCCAAATTCCTAAAAAGAACCAAGAAAACAACACCTAAAACCCCCAGATCAGTCCCTGATGCTAGAAGGCTTGCTATTTCCAGGAAGACTTGCTCTTTCTACTACTAGTCAAAAAGAAATCTTTGTAAAAACTCAGCACTGCCTCCAGCCCTCCTCCTTCACAGCAATTCCTGTTCCTGATACCAGAACTGACAGATCTCCCAGTTATTGTACAAGATTGCAACAACTCTCTCCAAACAGCAGGAGCAGCACTGACAGAGAGGCAGTCAGCTTGATGGTATGTTTGGAAGAATGAGAAAATCAGCTTTTTGCGTTGGACAATGAGCACTCTCCAGAGACCTTTGCTCTTTCCAACAGGGACTGTCCCCACAGGAGGCTCAGGCCACTCCTGAGCAGTCTGGCAGCTGTAAGAGAGTTTTCTGGGATGCTCAGGGCTCACAGTTCCCTGTTGAAAATCCTAGCCAAGAGTCACCCTGGTCAGAAAAGGAAGCAGGTTTTAAACTCTTTTTCTGAATGGTGCTGCACAAGAGAACCGTCCCCGTTCACCCCTATCTGCTGTGCCCATTCAACTTGACTTGTTGACAAGGAGCCAAGGAGCACAACAAAAAGAAACTGGACTTTACATGAGAGGCTATGACTCATTTACAAATGAAGTGTTGCATGTATTGTGGGAGCCAGGAAGGGCAGCATCAATTTAACAGGTAAAGAGTACATGCAACACCCCAACACAGCAAGACTTACCCAGAGAAGAGATGGACAGAAAAGAGTGTTTCCACTCCACAAAATGTCTGGCTATTACAAAAAAGTTTTGCCCACATGCAAAAAGACAGCAAATAAGAGCTCTGGAGGGTCTTTTCCTCCCTTCACTTTCTATGGAGAAGATGGGCACTTGAGAGTATAACAACACTGATACTTTCTAACCCAGAAAAAGCAACCAAAACTCCTTCCCTCCTCTGCTCAGCTGAATGTCTAATGACCTGGCTGCTATGAGGTGGAAAAACAGATCAGAAATTTCATCCTCTGCCGGAACAGTAATAAGAACTCATATGGCACAGTATTTCCCTTGACAAAACCATTTTGTTGGACTTTTTCCCCTAAAAGGTCTTTTAAAAGTCTAGATTAAACAAAAAAGTATAGACAGTTAAATAAGAGCCAGAACAAGGCAGAGGGGAGAAAGAGAAGAGACAATGTACATAGTATGTATCTATACATTTCCCCCCGCCCTGTTCAGATACTGGCAGACTAACTTCTCCCTCTCTCCTCTCTGGTGCACCAAACTTATTTGATATAAATGCAATAATACTTGGGGAGGCTCCTGCAGGACCTTCACAAGCTGTGTTGATTCTTTAGCAGCACATTCACAACTTTCTGCTAAGCCTACAACTTCTCTCTCTGATCCCACGTTCCTCTGTGTGATGTTCCAGGATACCACCATGCTGGCTACCAGAGGCACATTCGAAATCTGATTCTTTGCTGTGTTGGGCATAAAACTGTCACTATTTAGATACTGTAGCACAAAATAGCGAACAATAAAGGAACTGTACACAAAAGCAGAGAAAGATGGACTTAACATTCAGCTGGTGCAGAAGAACAGGCACAGCACCAGCATAAGCAAGGCCTGAAGAGCTGCACACAAGGCAGAACTTGGCAAGCAGGTCCTTGCTCTGGGATCCTGAGGCAGAAGCAGTTTTGAATGTGATGCGAGACATTCAGCCACAGCACTGGCAGACCATTGGACCTGATGCTAACAGCTAAGTTTGAGATGCCTATGAAAGAATTTACTTCACACCATCTTAGACTAGAAATACCTGTTTTTGAAGGAGGCACCTGGTGGGTAAAATGAACATATCTTCCTTGTGAGTGTGTCAGAGCACCAGATAACAAATTTCATTTCACTTTGCATTTATCCTCATCTGCTTATTTCCACATTCATGCTTTCCACTTCAGCAACAGGATTCACTATTATAGTCTGCTATAGCAGCAAGGTTATTCACTGTAGAAAGTTGGTGGCATAGTCCTGCCAACCACAACCCTCCTTTAGCAAAACTATCCTGTTTTGGTGCACTCAGGATCTTGCCTGTCACCAGTGTGGGGTCACTTGCTGCAGTGCCACCAAGCACAGTAACAGGTTTCTCCAATGTCCCGCTGAGTTGCTGTGGTGCAGGACTACACAAGGAATTTTACAGAGTAGACAGGAACCTATCAGATGGAAAGAACTTTTAATAGGAAGATTTTCCTTGCATGAACTTAGATCCTTCTTACTGCAGTCAGTAAATACACCACTCCCTCCTGGTCCCTTCAAGCAACATCTTGTTAAAAGAAAAAAATTAAAACCCAATCTTCTGGTCAGAAGGTTCTGCTCTATACTTACTTCTTTTGGGTAAGTCACTGAGTCTGGCAATTCTGGCAAATGTGTTACTAAAGCATAGTAAGAGTTGGTATACACGGAAACCTGCATAAGCAAAGGTGACTACATCAACATCTCATAACCCTGGAGTCGAGCCTCAGGGGAAGCCTCCCTTTCCTGCTTCTGGGAGAGGATGAGGATATTCCTAGTGAGCAAAAAACCAAACAAACCCTACAAGCAGTCTTTCAGCAGACAGCCTGTGCTGAGCACCTGGACACAAGTTTCTGACCACCCCTGAGTCCCAGCACTGGAATTCACCCCTGGATGCTGACAGTGCCATCAGCTGTAACTTAGCAGTCGCCCTGCCTTCCTCGGGGCAGACAGAGTAATGACCCAGGCTGGCAAACATGTGGCTCCCAACACCTCTGGTCAGATGAGTCAGATGTGTGATTTATTTAATGCCCAAGGCCAGTATCTCCTCTGAATATCTTTGTGTCTTTCCCTCCTCATTTTATGTCTATCTCCAACTCTCTCCAATTCCAATCAAGTGTAAGTTAAATAAATACGGAATTACCAACTGCATTCCCTCCTGTTTCTCCTCTGTTTTCACATAGCTGTTTAACCTGGACAATACAATATAGAAAAAGTAAAGCTGTGAGCAGCTGCTGTTTCCTTTGTGTGACAATCTTTCCTATTGTCACCAAAATCACCCCTTTCATTCCACATATAGCACACTGCTTGGAAAATGACTGGTAATAATCAAGGAAACAAGATTTCTTCCCTCCCACACTGAACCAGTCTATAACCATCACTCTTGTCATTTTGCTTGTAAGCTATATTCCTTTCCCCCACCTGTCTTGCAGTTTCTTTGTAGGTTGTAAACTCTTTGATATAGGGACTAAAGCTATGTGGGAATTCACAAAGTCTTAATCAGCTCTAAGGTGTTCTAAGGTGTTCCACCCATGCAAATAAATGAATACTGAATCGGGGAATGACAGAGGGAAAAGAACATCCATTGATTTAACATTTTGTTTCAACAGCTGACAACTATACATATTGCTACAACCCTATGAAAGAAACTACATAAAATATGTTTGGCAGCTTGGGTTACAGAGAAATTTCCCAGATGATTGTCTATAGTACAAGCAAGTAGAAGTAAATACTGAGGTATGTATTTAAAAACAAGATCAATTACTCTGAAGAGGCATCCTCATGATGGCACTTGGATCCCTAACTACGTAACATACAGCACCATCACAGCTGTTCTGATACAACCGTTTGCATTGCATGACTCTGAAACTACAAAATTAGAAGCTCCTATACAGCTTGGCTATATATTTTTGTCCTCTGAGAAAAATCCATTCCATTTGTCAAAATAATAATAATACTACTGAAAAAAACCAAAAAAGCAATACTTCTGGATATCCATAACAACTCTTGGTAATACATGAAGAGAGAGAGAAGATTTTTTTCAATTCTGACTTCCTGCCACAACTTGAGCATCCTAGTAGTTGTAGTATGTGTCATGCCATACTTGTAGATCACAGATAGTCCGCATTTTCTGCCCAAGTAAGTGTCTTTAGTCAGCTTGCAAGTCCTTCCAAGGAAACAAAACAGCCCCTATCCTATAACTCTTTCCAAACTCCTGGGTCACAATCAGCACTCACCTGTGCATGTTTCCATTGGTGGTGAAGGACTGTCCACATACTGAACATTTGTAAGGCCTTTCACCTGAGTGCACCAGCATGTGGCGATCAAGGGAGCTCGCTGAGCTCAGAGACTTTCCACAGATGCTGCAGGAATGGTCTGTCCCTCCAGTGTCAGTGTTATGCTAGAGAAAGCAATGATTTTTTTTCATTGAATGCCCCTCTGAAGTGCCAGTTAAGTATTATCGACGACTATAAATATCTTAAGAGCCACTCATCACAATACCTTACATTAAGGTGTGCCCTGTATAAACCTCCCCCTCGAAGCCCTCCCCCCTCAACTCCAACCCCACCCTTCAATTTTAACCCCTTAATGCACCAGCACAAGTAGCTGTTTCATACAGGCTGCAATGCCTGCCACATGCAGCATTTCTACTGGGTATGCAGCAGAAGAGGAAGAGTATACAAAGGGACTCAGGAACAACTCATCACACAGTGGCACCTAGGATACTTTAAGCTGTGCAGTGTTTTGGGGCTGGGGCTGGGTATGTTTTGGGGAAAACAGAAAGAGGATATAATTACAAACTTCATGGCAGAAGACAGACACTTAAAACCAAACATTCTTTAAAGATACTAATTTCAAACTGACTGTGTAGCAAGAAAACAGAAATAAATTGCTTCTGAGTGCACATGCAGACTTCTATGGCCATAGGAATGGATTACAGGGCCAAAGGACGGCCATTAGCTACTGTGTTATATGTACTATTCTTTCTTACTTGCATTCAGAGACTTGAAAATTTCTTCACATACCAAAAAAACCCCACCAGGAGAGTAGGAAAAAAAATTAAGTAACAGTTGTAGTACAGGAGGGAAAACTGAAGTAATACGTATCTAGTGGACTCACAGTGGTGAGCCACAACTTTAGCATCCAAAGCAGAGCCTTCTGACATAAAAAAGGCCAAACGTCCTTATAAAGTATGCATATATTGCAAGAAGAGCAAGAAGAGGCCTGTTGCTGACAAGAAAGTGCATCATCCATTAAAAAACTGTATTTTTAATTTTGCCTCCCAAAATTGCTACACCCTGCGAAGGACCGAGAGGCTCTTCTACACTGAGATGGTTTAAAAATTGTCTTCCTGCTTCTTAATTTGCATTACCAGTAAAGAGATCTGTACTCAAACAGGATAATAAAATAGGACTTATGCCTCATGGTGGAAGTGGTTTTTCAGATCCTCGGGATACCTTAAGCTATGCAGAACAGGACATACATCCTTGTTTGAGCCACTGTTGGGGGGAGTGTTGGGGAAGGAAGGGAAGAAAATTACCCAACTCGGGGTTGGGTTTATGGAGTTTATTTTTAAAGAAAAAACAAGGGGAAGGCTAAAATAAAAACAAAACAATTTCTGGTTTTCCACCACTGTAAAATGCACACTGGTAAAGCAGACACTCTTAATAAAAGTAAGAAATCAGGAGCCAGTACTCTGCATACCTGACGAATGTGCATAGTTAGCTGGTGCTGTGTAGTGCAAATCTTTTCACACAGAGGACAGGTATAGGAAGACTTCTCTTCTTTTGTTTCCTGTGAACAAAACAAAACAAAACTAATCAGGAGTATCTATATAAAAGAACTCAAAAGCTGTTACTGCTGGGGATGGAAAAATTATTATCCATCCTAAGTACAAAAGGCCACTGCTAACAGAACAACTTGCATGTATATATTTATCATCCTGATAGATCCCTCAGGGAAGTTTCAGAAACTTCTGAATTTATAAATAGGGGCTATTTCAACTACCACAGAAGTACAGCAGCTGTTTTAACAGCACACGGATACTCAGCAGTAGCAGTTTAGGACAGGAAGTGAAGGCAATTATTGCAACCAGCTCCAACTGCCAGGAGGAATTTAGGTGAGCAGAAAGTAATTCCTGGAACACCACCAGAGTATGTGGGCAAATGCCACAAATCTTCCCAAAAGATCTTTAATAAGCACAAGTCATCAGGACTTCAGGTTTTCCGCCCCATCTCAATGGCAAGGTACTTAATGCCCTTTTCTAGGGGCTGTATGTTCTGCTCTGTGGCTGACTCAGAAGGAAGAGTGGCATTTACTGAATCACCAGCACCATTTCCCTTAGCATCCTGTGTTTCTCCTGCAAGCATCCCAGCCAGGCACACCAGCCAGGCCCAACCCTTCTGAAGCTTGTAAGATCTGATGAGATCATAGCAAGAAAGAGGTGACAGTACAGGAGTGTACGTGACTCAAGACGAACACATTATGAACCCAGTTCTTCTCCACCCAGGTGAGAATCAGGAGTAACCATGGTCAAACCACGAGTACAAACAATGAAGCCAACCGGAGAACTCAGCCTGATTTGAGTATGCCCTTGAGATACTGAGCGAAGTTGCCACTCATTCAGCTAAGGATGAAATAGCACTCTTGCAGGAACCAAAGGCATTTGCCTGAATTGTCTACAAGGATGCCTACTACATGACATAAAGGGTATTTTCGCCATCTCACCAAGAAGCCCAGGCATGGCTTCTGCACTGATGCCTGTATATTAAAAGGAAGATGGTCTGTTACTGAAAATTAAACCACCGTTTTCTGTAGAACAATGCAAATCTTTCCCAGCTAGGTAGATCCACTGCCTGCTACCTACAAGTAATCATCTCTGCATGACTGATGGCAAAGTACAATATTTATGCCAAAAGAACATGTTCTACTGAACCTCTTTGCTGGCTATTTTAGGTGTCATTAGTAAAACCATTGAAAACAATCAAAAAAAGAAAACCCACCCTCAGTAGCTCTTTCGTTGGGAGTGAGTTGATGGGTATGAGTGTATGTGTGCATTTCCTCTCTCCACAAAATTATTTCCCCCATTGCCATCCCAAAAGTCATCAACTCTGAAGCAATCATTTCAAGATTATCAGACACAAGGATTTGTGAGGATCACTGAGAATGAATAACCCAAGTCTCTGTGACAAATTCTCTAGCATGTTAGGAGAGAAGATGCTGACACAGTGTTAAAGAAAGGGTCTTTTAAAACTCAATAAAGCAATATCCCCTCCTATATGATTTAGGGAACCATTCTGGAGAGTACCCTATTAAAATCTAACATTTTTTTTTCAAAAATAGGGCCATGATCATTTTCTATTAACTCCAGTGACCTGTGGACGTAGATTAAAAGTTATTTTTCCATTTTGCCTTCAGTAAACAAAACTTGTGACTTCACTTCTAAAAGGATCAGGACTGCAATGATTAGGTTCTCACTCTTCCTTACTGTTTCTCTTGTACATCTTTTTCTAACTGTATTTCAGGGCTCTCCATCCTAAAGGTAATCACTGTAGGCCACACACATAGGCCAAAGCCTAACATACTATTAGTGCAAAACATTAGAAAGCAAGCAAGAAAGGCTGCCATTATGAAGTCTGAACACCCCAAGAAAATTAAAATGCATTATCCCAGTGTCCTCTCCACTTTTTTATACAAACGTGTAATTTGCACACGGTTATTCCATCCTACTTACACAACTTTAATTTTACTATATGCAACCTGTCTGTGGAGTAATGTTCAGCTCCAATTATACTGCAACCCTGTTAAAGTTGGCTCAGGACAGAGAACAAACACACTGTGCTGTGAGGAAAATCCCTACAGCTGTGCTGACAGTTTAGATGGTATTTAATCCCCAGGGTATTTCTGTGAAATTATCAACCTACTACTTCCCCCCCTTAAATGCGCTGCAGTTCTACATGATGCACTTGATTGTTTCAAAACCTGCTTTCCAGAATGCCTGCTCTTCAAATCAGCAAATTAACAGAAGATAGAGTAATTACTGGTTCACCTTGAAGCAAAGATCAGAAACACACTATAGCTCAGCCTGAGCTGATTAGTACTGAATCTCAGGTTTATTATTAACTAAAACCCAAACTTTCTCCAGTGGTCACACAGGGTACATGCTGCATACCATAACACAGCTCAAGCAAATCCAGGGTAGCTACAACAGGAATGCTGTTGAATGACCCAATCCAGACCAAAAAACATTAGCATCCCTACTGTAAAAGCACCCCCCATTCACAAATTTAAAACGTAGCACTCAGCTACCCCACGGGACCCAGGCTGGTGAAAACACACTTCCTGAACTGAAAGATAAAATTAGCAGCAAATTTGCTAGCTACTCTCCCTTTAGTAAGTCAACCTGGCACAACTGTTCTGCATTCAGGTGACAGCAAATGTTTTTGGAGTTATGCATTAAGTCTATTTGTTTTTCTCCAGCTCACAGAAACATAACTTGGTTACACTTTTTATTTCCTTCAAGAGCAAAGCAAATGAGAAGTTAAAATGGATGCTGCTTGATGTCAGAACATGTTTATTAGACTATGGGTAGACTAGAGCCAAGATAAAGTCAGCATTATAAAGAGAACCATAGCCTTTGGGACAAAGGTTCAGGGCAGAACGTTTCACTGCCAACTCATGGGAAACAGCAGTCAGACCCAGAAAACGAGCTGTTATTATCCTTGAAATTTTAATAAGGGGTACATTCTGACCAGAATCTGAGATCTCTGCGCTGCTACACACTAAAACAATTCAGTGCTTTCATTCTGCTATGCTGAAAGTGGAAATTTGCTGTATGAGAGGTTGCTAACCAGACTGATACCCACTTAATATTTCACATCTCACTTCTATTTTCTCAGTAATGTAGCCATTTGCCCCTCTGGTGATAATGATCTTTCAGCCTAAAAACAAATAGGCTATTTACTATGTTTTAAATGTATTTGTTTATTTTTATGCTGTAAGAATCCCTCTTAATCCCATCACATTTACTCTCGAGCTTCCTTTGATTCGATGCCCACTGAAATATCAGGTGGAATAAAGGTCACTAACGCTAATAAACTTCCCTGAAGCCAAACCACATGGTGTACCGGTGGACAGCTGTGTAATTGCACTGCCACTGAGACTAGTCTGAACTCCAGTGCCCCACTTCACATGATGAAATCAAGGAACCAGGGCAGCCCCTATGTGGGAACACTGCAAATAAACCTTAAAGCCAGGTGCTAGACAATACAATCCCATGAATACAGTTACCCATATACTACCCAGACTCTTACAGTTAAGAATGTTCATTTACAGTTAATGGCTTTTAACTCCTTTCAACCAAAAAAATTCAAGACAAGTCATAAATCTGTCAACTGGGCAGCTACTTGGCGAGCTATTAATAAACTACTATAGAAACATCACATGAGTCATGCCTCTCAACCCTTCTGGTCCCTGTTACATCTTGATTCATTTACAAGTTCTCCATGCTTCACCACAAGCTCTGAAGTCAAATGGACAAAGAGATTTGGGGTATTTCTTGATGTTCTGCAGCACCTTCATGAGTAGGGCTTGGTCCAGCAAGAGAAAAATGTGGATATAAACAATAACAGCTTTAACTGAGACAACTCTCTCCTTTGACTTGTTTAGATCAATATTGCTATCAACTGGTGCCATCAACTGGTAAATGGAAAAAAAGTGATAAAAGCTACATATATTTGCTCTGCAAGATTTGTACAAAGCATTCTGCAATAGCTCTTCATAGTTTTATTAACAATGAAGTAAGGACACCTTAGACTACACATGTGTGAACTTAGTGTCCTGACAGATGTTTCATTCTAGCACACCTTTAACCTTGTCACCCGGATTTTCCCTGGTGACAGCCACACACTTCATGAGGGGCCCCACATGATGGCTGAGCCAAGCCTCCCTGTCACATCACTCTGCTCCTCTCTGGACTATATGTCTTCTAGTTTCATGAAATGGACCGGTCCACCAACAGATGAGGTGAATGCAAGAGCCTAGAGAAAAGAATGCCACAGGGAAGAATCAGCAATTCTTAGGTGGCTTTGCCACTGCTAGTAGGATCTGCTACACCAGCTCACCACTGGATGACATTGGAGCTCATGCTCAAATCTTTTACATGTGAATCTAAGCAAGTGGACCCCTCTGATTCCCAGTTTTCTGAAGTTATGTTCTGGAGAGCCACCAGAAAACATATGCAGAGAAGCAATGGTGGAGGCAAAAAATACCCACTGAGAGGCAAAAAAGGCAAAACAATCAAAGAAACATAATTATGTCTTATCACTTCCCATGCAGCTGCTTGTCTCCCTTTTGCCCTCCCTGCATTTGGGTTTACATACCTGGTTCCTCCTGCCAATTCGATTTGGTGCAGGAGACTTTGAGGGAGATTTGACATTTTGAGAGTTCCCGCCATTTTCAGCAATCTTCCCCACATTCATCACTGCTGACATCATGGCGTCAATGGAGGACAAGTCTGCTCCGTCCAAACTGTTTGGTGAACTTGGTGATACCTTGTAGCTGTTTAAGCTTTCCAGCTGCTTCTCTGGAATTAAAAACAAAAACACGCATAGGAGTTGCTAGGCCATCTGAAAAAAACCTACATCACAGTACTTTCAACCACCTGTAACTCACATCACACTCTGCTGGATCATCATGGAGCACAAGCAACAGCCCACAGTAACTGGAGTTCTTGTAAAAGGAGAAGTTTCTCATATTGGAATGCACAGGACAAGGTAGGCATTTCTTCTCATAGGACAGTCATGTTATCTTTTTTCAACCTTAATTCAGTATGAGGCTTATAGAGTGATTTACCTTAAACTCTTGCTCTAAAACAGTATTATTTGTGGTACCTTGTGATTACCGTGAACTGGTAGAGCAGTACTGATGAATGCATGCTCTGGCAAGCACAATCATTCAAGCAAGCATGTGTTTTGAGCAGAACTGCAGAATTAAGGCATTAGTAACAGAGTGTAGGGTACTGGGTTCTCTTTCCAGCATAGCTTAAGACAACTCTGTATATGGAACAAGATAAATTAGCAAAAATCTAACAAAAATAAAACCTCAAATCTCCCCAAATGTCTCTTTACTGCCACGGCTGTTTTTTTTTTCTTTTTGGTCTACCAAACCATATTAGTCCATAGAGCATATGTATTACATCCACAACTAATGCCACAGCTAAAGTTGTTCCGATTCAGACTTCTCCATCACATTTTGCATGTATCAAGGATGCCACATCTCAGATACCAAATTCCAAACACACCTAAACTCTCATCTCTGGTTTCTCAATACACCATGTGTTGAGGTTATGTCAAACACACAGGTAAGGCCTTCCACCTTCCTCTTCATGAGTTTAAAAAGGAAAATGCTTTCAAACTAAACACTCCTTTACCCCAAAAGAAGTCTCTCAAACAAACAGGAACATCCTGCAAGTCTATTGCTCTGTCACCTCTGGCAGAGAGCACAGAATCAGCATGTGTGCTGTGAGAAAGTCACTGTAACACAAGAGGATGTGAGTGTGAACAAGGAGGAACACATTTGTCTGTGAACATTTGATCTCTGCATAATACTGTCTTTGGAAGATAAGTTTGAGCATTATAAACAGGTGGTTTTTTGAGGCTAAGTAATGTGGTGCCAAGTTACTAGGAGCCAAGAAAATCTTAGTTTGGAAGCCTACAGTGGCAGTCAAGTATTTATGTGCCCATGCTTCTGCTCAACCTATTTTATACTTTTCAGACAGATAAAGTTCAGGAATGGTGAAAGAAATATATGCACCAGTGCTTCTGCTCAATGTATCATACACTCTTCACACAGATATCAGGTATGGATGTGTAAGAAACGTCTCTACAAACCTTAATCAATGCCCTAATTTTCAGTTACACAGAGGTAGTCAAACCAGTTACCTTCATTTTTATCCCCTGATTGACTGTGGCTCTCTTCTTGGTTGCTGGTCTCCTCACTTAGTGTAGTATCTATAGTAGCGTCTGGCTCTTCAGCCTCTTCTTCAGCAGCACCCTCTAGCACTATGTGAGGAAGAAGGAAAAAAAGAGAAAGTGAGTTAAGTTTTTCTGGAAGACATTTTAGCAAAATAAAACTACAGCCCGTTCGTTTGAGGGCTCCCCTGACAGAAGGACATAAACAGCACCAGCGCAGCCAAACATCCACTCCCACAAGTGGCTGGACACTGGGCTGGGAGATGCTGTTGCCTCGGCCAGTGGTGCAACCTGGGCAAACGAAGAGAGGAAACCCTTACTGGCTTGGTCCCCAGTATTCAGACAGAAAAAAAAAAAACAGAGAAGGGAGAGAAGAGAGCAAACTAGCCTATCACTGATGGTCATGACATTTGGTTAAGAAGTTGGAAGACTATTCTGCAGCTAGAGAATTTAAGTAATTCAATTTCATACACACATTCCTCTCCTCTTCTTGGAGGATTAACATTTACTCCAATACATGAATTCGTGGTGACCTTTTTCTTCCTTCCAGCAGTGGTGAAATGACTACTGAGGTTTCTGGGACCATTTGGCACATTTGTCACACCCACTGCCCAAGGTTTCCAGATGAGCTGAAGACATAAGCAACCATCGTATGTGCCAACAGAATTTCTCCACACCCCTTTCTGAAACCACAACCTTATCATGCTATCACTGGGGTTTCAGGAAGGATGCCTGTTCTGGCTGAAGAATGACGGGGCAGTTAAACATCATTTTTAGAGGTGATGGGGGATGATTGACGCGTAAGAAAGAGAGGAGCTCTCTGCCTGCGGCACCCATGGCGATAGCCTCTGGAAAAGGTTATCTGTAATATGGAAAACTACTGGTACATTTTTAATGGAGAAATACACCTTTATAACCTTACAAGCAAAACAGTTATTTCATTATGGAAATGAATGCACTGTGGACATTTCTTTATCCCAGATTTCCAAACCGCATCCAGCAAATTTAATACAGGTTTTCCTTTTTTCAGAAAGCCAAGACCATCAGCCTTAAACCGCAGTTAACACAGTTTCTTCCTTTTAAAAAAATATATTCTCAAGGGTGACATGCAAATCAATCACATAACACATCTTCAAATGCTATCTGAACAGCATTTGCAAACAATAAATGACTACATTATCCCAAGTACTGACATTTTAGAGCACACAAGAAAAGGCAGACAAAGAGAAAGGGCCCAGCCCGTGTCAAGCAGTTCCTCATTTCACGCAATGCCAGACAAAGCAACAGATTCAAGCTTCCTACGTTTAACTGCTGACCCTCTCAGGAGCAGCACACAGATGATTTGGCACAGCAAGTCAGCGCAGTCTAGAGACAAAATCTAGGACCCGACTAAGCCCGGTGTTTAAGGCTCTGGATAGTATCAACTTCTTAACAAAAACTGTTTTCAATTTTCATCTTCAAAAACAGGCAAAAAGAATATTTTTATGCTATACTGAACAGCTCAAGGTAACTCTTCCCTAGTAATTTTTTGTACTTTTCTGCTAAGAAAAATCTAGTGGTGCCTGCAACAAATAGATTTCTTGATCCAAGGTGATGCCAAGCACCCATCCTTCTGTATTTTCTCCAGTAACTATGTGAGCTATATATTTGGTTTTATTTTATTTTATTTGTCCTTAACCGTTGCAACTTTGTTGTTTTGTTGTTTTTAAAAAACATCCATCTCATTCAAAAGCAACACAGTACGTTTGTGGGTTTTTTTTCTCTCAATTTTTTTTTAACCACTTACGTCGTAGCTGACAATTTTTAATAGAGTAAGCATAAAAGAGTCATTTTCAAGACTGGCCTAAATCTAGTCACTTGCTGTTACATGTTTAGTACCATCAAAAATAAGGCCCAGTTTAAATTACTAGGACAGATTTCTGTTAAAATAATGCAAGTAAGTGCTTCAGCCCTTAAAAAAAACCCAGTGAAACAAAACAACTCTCCTTTCCAAAGTAGACTATTCCTTCCTCTTTCAGTCAATACCTAAGACATTATTGTCAGCACTGATTGATCCTGGAAAAAGTCAATCTACTGTGTAACTGTGAAGACTCCTGTGTTGGCCAATGTAACACTAAGATTGCTGAGGAGCTTCCCAGTGATCAAGAGTCAAAATTCCTAGTGCTGCTTTTAGTAACAGTAAAAAAGTGAAATGTTCATCCCAAAGAGAAGAGGCAGGCATATATACACACATTAACAATCCTACCTCCTGGCTTTGAAACACCTGCCAGCTTGCTCTCTGTTCTTTCAGGAACAAAACTATATATTATGTTATTACAGTCTTTCACAATTTCTATGAACCAACAGCTATTTTATTTCTGAATTTAAGTATCTTCCTGGTAACAGAAACCAGGTAATGCAAATGTATAGTCACAGATCTTGTTTTTAAAACCATCTTCCATATATTAAAAATTTCCTGTTTTGGAAGTAGTTGAAAGACTGCAAATTTATTTCTGAAAAAATAGGTACTATTGTTTTATTTACATACTTATTTTCCACTCTCCTGCATGAAGCAAAAATGCACCACTGAAACAAAGACAACTGCACAAGCTGCACAAACTCATTTCAGAAGCCTTACTTTCTATTTGCAATAGGATATAGAAACAATAAGAATACTGGGCCAAATCACTCCTTCCTGTGGGAAAACCCATGGCAGAGCGCCTTTAGGCAGGAACATATTGAGAGATTTCTCTTGCAGCTTTTTTTTTTTTTTTTTTAAATAAATGCATCACAGAGGATGGGGAAGTAGTGGTGGTTTTCTTTCCACAGGACCTATGAAACTCAGGGAATCACAGGTATTGACCAGCATGGACGCCCAGTGCCAGTCTTCCTTTGGGGTTGCAAGCCTTCTCAGCTCACACCAAACTCCCCTGCTCAAAGGTCGTGATGATGGAGCTTGCTTCCTCCCTCTCCCCAGAAGAAAACAAAGACCTCCAGGAAAGAGGACAAACAGGAAATAGGCTGGCAAACACTGCAGCCTCAGGTTGCATTCAATATTGGACCAAAGCCTCTAGGAAATAGGGAAGTGGTCACAAGCATTCAAGTCATCTTCTACTTTCAAGAACACACACACACACCCCCCACCCCATCCCACCCCCAGTGTCACAGTCCTCCTCTGTGAGAAGGAGGAAAAGTAGAGAGCAAGCAGCAGAGCAGGAACACATGCTGCAGGGGTGGGGGTGGGGAACACACACACCAAACAAAACAAGGCAGCAGCCCTCTGCATGGCCACACCAAGAGACCTGGCTGTTCTGTGGGAATGTGTCCCCTCCACTTGATGCTGTTGCTGAAACTATGAAACTGGGGCAACTTCAATCCCACAGAGAAACCTAAGGGGCCTTTAGCTCCTACTTCTGACAGAGGCCCACCCCTCATGCCCCACATGACCACCTAATGGGAGAGTCACTGAGAAAGCAGAGCTAAAAAAAAAGAAAAAGGCCTTGTTGCTTCCCATCCAGTCTGTACAGGAAGACACTTGCTAGACCTATTTCCTCCTTTGGGATAAAGTGTGACTCCACTGTATGTTAAAGCTGAGCCCATCAACAGTTACTTCCCCGCTTCGCTTATGTGTATTTATTTGTATTTAATTTTCTTGTTTTAAGACCACTCTCAACAGTTACAGTTGCTTCTCCTTCTGGTGAAGAGCATCATGGATGAAGCAAAAAGGAGAACATGGGCCACGGGGAAGGAAGAAGAAAGAAGAAGAAATGAGTTTTCAGAGTCACAGTCACTTGACTTGCCATTGAGAGGCAGCTACCCAAGCACAGAGCAGCACATCCTAGCCCCTAGAGCTGGTGCAAGTCCCTGCTCCAGATTGCTCCAGTCTTTGCACATGAGCTCTCCCTTTGGAATAGATAGGAAGAAACACACAATACAGGCAAGGAGGGGGAAACCTTGTGTGCAGCACAAAGCTGCTCATTGTTCTGCCTTCCGAAAAAAATCCACATTAACGTTAAAGTAGAAGCCATGCACTAATTGGGCCAGGGAAAGATTAACACTCTCAGCCAAATACTTTTATTGGTTTCATTAAACATGCCGTAGTACGTAGTACAGAACACCGG